>NC_139949.1:12406740-12501740 GCF_963454915.1 Gymnoscopelus microlampas
TACATTTCTAAACCCAAAACCCCCAAAAAAAAACTGCCACTGTGTGGGACTAAACACAAAAACAACATATCAATGTCACTAACAAGACACGCCACAACGTGCAGAATTACTACGCGCAGTCTGTAGGCCACTTCATACTGCTCAGCACACATCTGCCCCCTCGCAGCATAATTAATTGCGGCCAACACAAACTCACAACATTACAGTCGGCCATGTTGTTCCTTAGCGTCATCGCCGACCACCGCCCAACGAGACCCAAGTGAGGTCAGACAACACACTCCATATTTGGGCATAGCTCCATTGGGAACATCTCCTATTATGGCTTTATATATTATAGAGACCAACAAACACAAAGCACCGCGCAGCGGATAGGGGGGAGGGGCGCGCAGCGCCCCGACCCTCTAGTACAGTATATTACATAATCGTAATTGGCTACATATTACATAATCGTAATTGGCTAACATTGGCTTCCAAAGTTTGCAGGAGTGGTCCGTTTTGAACAAAATGCCTCAAATCATGAACGCAGCGTGCGATTTCCGTGAAATGTTGTACTTTCGTTCCTACTAGGCAGAGGAAGAAATGCCACCCTTTTCACATTGGCCTGTTATAGCGCCACCAGCGGGTCTAATTTAGCAAAACACATTTTTGGAACAAAATGTCTCAAATCATGAATGCAGTGTCCGATTGGCGTGAAAGGCCTAAGAAGAAATGCCACCCTTTTTCACGTTGGCCTATTATAGCGCCACCAGGAGGCCACAATAACCTACCTGACCTGGCGGAGACCTGTGCTCCAAGGAGCCCTTTTTCTAGTTGTTGTTATCATATCAGTATGATGCAGAACGTCTAACAAAAATAAAAATGTTTACTCACAACTGGTTTAATAGAGCAGTGATTCTCACATTAAATATTTTTAATTCCAAGGACCTCCCAGTTTGATAATTATGCATTTACCCCCATTTGATACGGGTGCGAGTTTAACTCTGAGAGTGTTCAAATGGAACCAAATGGACCCACAAGGGTTCACTTGGTTCATTTGTCTCGAAGTTACAGACACATAAGGGACCATTTCGGTTCCAAAATATCAATCACTTATCTGGGGACCCCCTGGAACACCCTCAAGGTCCTCTGGGGGTCCCCAGATCCCACCATGGGCTCCAATGGCTCCAGCGGGCAGGCTGGTATGTTGGTTACCTAGAGACAACGTTTTTTTTTTTTTTCAATCCTATTCATAATGAGCTTTTCCACAAAATGATTCTCTGGTAAAGATACATTATTTGTTGTGGTAGTCGTTGTGGTAGATGAGGTCATCAACGACTCAACGCCTTTTTCTCCCTTGTAAATGCATGCTCGGATCATTTAAAAACTGTACAGCTGTGTACAGTTTTTTTTTGTACAAATCTGACCATGTCTTGGCTTAAGTTATTTAGCAGGGTAAACCGGGTAGCCGGGAACGCATCTGTGTCATTTTAAAGGGAAAGCTCACCCAAATAAGTACTTATTTTCTATTACACACCCCGTGAAGCCTTGAATTCATGGAGATGTTTTTGTTGCACTCCTAAACCAATAATGTTATGACCGGCGTAAAGATGCTAATGTCGCTGGTCATCAAATTATTGGTTTAGGAATGCGACAAAAACTAAACAATCTCCATGAATTCAAGTCTCCATGGGGTGTGGAATCGATAGGAAAAAAATCAATTTGGGGTGAACTTTCCCTTTAAGATTTCTTAGGCTATTCAAAAATAGCAGATATACAAGGCATTCAAAGATTTGCAAAATTTGTCGCGTGGCGAGTGCCACGCTATGAGCTTGTATATCTGCTATTTTTGAATAGCCAAAGAAATCTTAAAATGACACAGATGCGTTCCCAGATTGAATGGGTTAAAGAAACAACTCCGTGACATTTTCTTTTTTACATTAATGTTTCATATTAATGTTATATTATCAATACAATCCTTGCGTTTTGCCAATTACTTTAGGGTCCACTTGCAATATTCTCACCCCAGCCCACGGTTTGGGAATCACTGGTGCAGTTGAGTGTGAACAGGGCTGATAAAGAAAGCCAGCCAGAAAGGTAAGGATGAGGTCATTGGTGGCTTGTCCTCTCAACAGCCAGCATGTGCACGTCGTTGCTGTCGTGTCGAAACCTCGTAAGTCCAAAACAGTTCCATTTTCATGATTATTTTAGAAAACGATTTCAAATAGTGAAAATAGCTGCTCTACAACCTCACTGTGAGCTTGTATAGGCTATTTGATCGGCAATTTTCACTACCTTTGTGTGACACTGTTGTCTGATGAAGCAGGGCATTAACCACTTAAACCCCATATGGGTAACTGGAGTCCCTCAGAGCTCAATACTAATGTCTTCTCCGTTTTCTGATATTGAGGGGAAAGCTTTCGCTGAAAACAGCCGATCTACAAGCTCACAACGCGACGCGCTGCGTCGCGTTGTGAGCTTGTAGATCGGCTGTTTTCAGCGAAAGCTGTTGGGGTTTAAGTGGTTAAAGGAGTAGTTCACCCCAAAAATGACTTATTCTCTATCAATTAGCCTACACACCCCATGAAGCCTTGAATTAATGGAGATTTTTTTTTGTTTTTTGACACATTCCTGAGACAATCATTTGATACATCCTTTGGTACATCCTTTGGTACATCCTTTGAGCATCTTTCCGCCGGTAATCAAATTATTGGCTTAGGGAACACGACAAAAACAAAAAAATCTCCATGAATTCAATGGTTCATGGGGTGTGTAAAAGATAGAAAATAAGTAATTTTTAGGATGAACTACTACCTTTAATGTACAAAAAA
Organism: Gymnoscopelus microlampas; assembly: GCF_963454915.1. Taxonomy (NCBI): domain Eukaryota; kingdom Metazoa; phylum Chordata; class Actinopteri; order Myctophiformes; family Myctophidae; genus Gymnoscopelus; species Gymnoscopelus microlampas. The sequence goes on from NC_139949.1 coordinate 12,409,548, forward strand.
AAAAAAAACATAACAAGTTGAAACATGGAGATACGAGGTTTCTGTGCCCTGACAGCAACGACATCTATGGAAGAACACCTTCAGCCTCCAGCTCGGCCATCAGACCCCCCCCCCCCCCACCCCCCCCCACCCTCCCCGAAGGTGCAACGCTGTGCATCTCGAGCGTTGCGTTTGTTGCCGATGGCGATCCTATACTGCACAACGCCTCTCCACACACACACAGCAGCCTACAAGGCTTGGAGGAGAGGAGGGTGCTGCTGGAACTGTTGCTCCTGCTTATACTGGACATATGATTTAACACTGCATTTTTTACTAATTCTATACTTACCTACTGTACAGACGCTTAATTACATTATGTAAATATCGTCGCTGTCCATGAGGCGGAAACCGTGGATGTCCAAAACTGTTACTTTTCAGGAATTGGAGAATGTATAACCTGTGCTCCAATGGACCCAATGTTAGTTACTATTTAGTTAATTACTTATTTTCTATCAATTACACACCCCATGAAGCATTGAATTCATGGAGATTTTTTAGTTTTTATCGCATCATCAAGCCAATAATTTGATAACCGGCGGTCTCCCCGGTAGGAGACACAAAGAGTCTCCTTTGTGTCTCCTACCGGATACATTAGCACCTTTATTATTATCATCAAATTATTGGCTCAAGAATGCGACAAAAACTAAAAAACTCCATTAATTCAATGCTTCATGGGTGGTGTAATTGATAGAAAATAAGTACTTTTTGGGTGAACTACTCCTTTAATAGCTTTCATTAGTTAAATATTTATATAAAAAAAGACTACTAGACTAAGTACTTTCAACCGGCCATAGGTGAAGATTTTCAAAAATGTTCAAACATTTTCATAAATAGCTCAAATAGGGACGCATTGTGAGCTTGTAGATTGGATATTTTTGCTACCTTTGTGTGACACTTTCAAAAGACAAAGTATAAAATAGGGCATGTGTGATTCTGTGCGCCTATAGTCCATACAATTATTACAATTATATTTCAAAACTTTGGAAAGATAACCCGCTGCCGCGTCTTCTCCGAGCCACAGGAGTGCACTCCATTATACAGCAAGGAGTTTTTTTGTGATCTTGCGCTCATCCCATGAACCGCATGAGAGATCCAGTCCTAATCCTCATAAAGCAAGATAGACCAGTGGTGGTCCGGGGACCACCAGTGGTCCTTGGGAGGGTACCAGGGGATCCCCAGAGAAATGAGTTAACATAGCGTCACAATCACTTTAGCTACTTAGATTTGGCTATTCAAAAATAGCAGATATACAAGCTCATAGCGCGGCACCGAGTGCACTGAGAGCTTGTAGATCTGCTATTTTTGAAAAATCTTGAAAATGTGTGCATATCTTTGAATATGTATATATTTTTAAACAAACATTTTTTAACTCAAATCTTTGCTTCTGGGGGTCCCTGGAACACAACATTTTCAAATGGGGGTCCGCGGCCGAACGTGTATCAATTTAGGGGTCCTTGGCATGAAAAAGGTTGAAAGCCACTGAGATAGACCAAGCAAAAGAGAGAGAGAGAGAGAGAGAGAGAGAGAGAGAGAGAGAGAGAGAGTTACAAAAAGAGAGGAAATAACAGGGAGAAAGAGAGAATATGGTGAAAAGAGAGAAAGAGACAGTGATAGAAGCAGACAGAAATGGTGAGGGAAAAATATGGTAGGAGAAAAAGGAGAGCGCGATGGAAAGAGTTGATTGCCCTGCAGGAAGTACACTGTGTGAGTCAAGGCCTGATTCATGCTATACTAAATAGCGTCCGTGACGTGCTGGGAGCCCGTAAAGCTTCGGCTACTTTCCGCGCGCGCGACACCGTTTGCACGACGCGGCATAAATCAGGCTTCAAGCAGAGAGACCTGCAGACAGTGGTGAAAAGTAACTAAGTACATTTACTTAAGTAATCTTTACTTGAGTGTTTCCAATACTTTTACTCCGCCACATCTCAGAGGCAAATATTGCACTTTTACTCCACTACAATTATTTGCAAACTTTAGTTACTGGTTACTTTGTAGATTTTGATTAATATTACAATACACACATTAACCACTTCAGCCCTACTGTGCATTTCGGCCATTTGAAAATAGACGATCTACAAGCTCACAACGCCTCGCATCAGTGAGCTTGTAGATCGGCTATTTTCAAAAGAGTTCTATACAATTGAATTCTGCATAATGAGTACTTTTACTTTTGGTACTTTAAGTACATTTTGATGCCAATACTTTTGCACTTTTACTCAAGTACATTTTGAATTCCGTACTTTAACTTGTAACAGGGTATTTCTACATTGCAGTATTGATACCTTTACGAACGCATCTGTGTCACTTTAGATGTCTTTGGCTATTCAAAAATAGCAGATATACAAGCTCATAGCGCGGCACCGAGTGCCGCGCTATGAGCTTGTAGATCTGCTATTTTTGAAAAATCATGAAAATTATTTTTTTATATTTTTTTCCGAAAAACTATTAGGATTTAGATTTTGTTTAGAAGCGGCCTCAGGTCTTAATGGGTTAAGTAAAACATTTGAGTACTTTTCGACCACTGCTCCCGGGGCAGGGGGGGGGGGCAACGCGCTCTGTGTTGCTAGGAGATGTCCGTCGGGCCGGCGCCGCCGCCGTTGTTGCCGTGCATGGCGTTTTTTTTTTGTGGCCTCTCGCAGTCTCGTGTGCAAGCGGGGGCAAAAGGAGCTCCGTGCTACTTCTCGGGGTCGCGTGTGAAAAGGAAAAAAAAACAAACGTCAGAGCGGTGTCACAGAAAAGAATGTCTGGGCCAGCAGCCGGGGCCGCTAGTAATAAGGTGGGGAGTTGGGAACGGCCAAAAGGTCACGGGTTCGGTCCCTGCTGCAGCCGTGTGTCCTGTCTAAAGTGTCCTTGAGCAAAACTCTGAACCCCCGCCACCCCACCCCCCCCCCCCCCCCCCCAACAACCCCTTCCTGCTCACTTTAACAGCAAGTCTTTACACGAGAGCCTCAAGTGAAAAATTTATAAAAAACATGTAATGACTCACCCAGTCCCAAGGGGGCACTCTCAGCACCTGAGAGTGAGACGGAGTAATAGTAGTAGGGGCCTCCCATGGAGCCTGTGTGTGACCACTCCAATACGTGGGCTGCCAAAGGAGTAAATCTTTACAGGCAAATGGCCACGGTCGCTTCATGGGAGGTGGAGCAGTTGGGTTTTTCTTGGAAATGGTACAGCGGCGCTTATGAGAGAGACGGAACGGAAGGATATATGTCCATCTCTGGCTGATGGGGTTGTGATATTTAGCATTGTAAAGTGTGTGGGGGGGGGGGGGGGGGGGGGGCTATTCTCGCTGTGGTGTGTAAGGTTAAACACCTTATTATTAGAATATCAGCAAGCATTTTAGGAGTAGTGGTGTGTGGGAAAACAACACTAAGCCCCTAGAGATTGTGCTGCTCCTTACACACAGACCCAAGGTGTTTTAACAATAATTGCCATCCTCAGTGTTCTCACTAGTGGGACTTAAAAAGAAAAGGCACATTCTTTAATTACTAGGACGGTGCGACGGGGCCTATTTGGGACCATGCGTGTCCGGGAACGATGCGAGTCGTACCATTCGTACTGGCTATGTGGCACAAACGTTATGCGAAGCCAATCAGTTAAGCTGACGGATCGGGTTAGGCAATCCAGGGCTTATACTGGCTTAACGGTTTGGGTTAGCCAATCAGGGAAGCCGATGCGTACAATCTCCCGAACACGCAGATAGTGCAGGATGTGTGATTTGTTTGATTCTCTGAAAACGTTGGGTCCGTCCGAATTGCCATTGGGCTCTGCTCTGCACACCTCGAGGTTATATGAGACGCACACGGCAAGTTTGAGACCGAATGGTCGCAACGCTGACCAAGTTATGCCCGGGACAAATTCGTGTGATACACACACACACACACACATCCACAAACAGAGATTCCGTGAATTATAATATAGATGATTAGAGTTTTGGGCCACTATGAGGCCCTCACATCTACGCACGTCACACCGCCAATCTGACCGATATGCCCCTATCAGTGGTGTAAAGTAACAAAGTACATTTACTTAAGTACTGTACTTAAGTACGATTTTGAGGTATTTTTTACTTTACTTGAGTATTTCCAATTTCCAGTAATTTTACTTCTACTCCACTACGTCTCAGAGGCAAATATTGTACTTTTACTCCACTACAATTATTTGTAAACTTTAGTTACTACAGTAGTTACTTTTCAGATATAAACTATGATATAATGAAACATACATTAACCACTTCGGCCCTATTTTATACCTAGGCTATTTGAAAATTGCCGATCTACAAGCTCACAACGCGTCGCATCGCGACGCGTTGTGAGCTAGTAGATCTGCTATTTTCAAACATTTTAGTACTATTTAGTACTACTTTAAGTACATTTTGATACCAATACCTTTGTACTTTTACTCAAGTATATTTTTAATTCTGGAGTTGTACTTGTAACGGAGTATTTCTAAATTGCAGTATTGGTACTTTTACTTAAGTAAAGAATTTGAGTACTTTTTCCACCACTGACCCCTATATGGGCATATCGGGGGCACAATTTAGCAGTGTTAAGCAATGGTTTCTGTTGTGTCTGACATCAATGACCACAATGGACCTCAATGTTCATTAAAACATTTCATCTCACTGTCACCTATACTACGTACAGAGCTGGTGTGATTGGTGTTAGTTTTGACACCATAACATCCATTTTAAGTTGTGTTTCTGTCAAACCCTAACTAAACCAAAATAACAGACTGAATGAACTAAACACATTTCTATTAGTCATCAAGCTTGGACACTGACGTTCTTTAACCGCAACCGCAGCCCGCTGGCCGACAAATCAGCCAATGAGGAATCACCACACACTGCCAGGTTGAACACAGACATGAATACATGCACGTACGCATAGCCTACACGAACACACCAGTATTGCCATGTCCGCTTATAGTATACGCGACTTTGGGCTTGTTTTTCTGTAAAGTGGCTTATATTGGTAGTTGCGGGTTGCGTTTTTTTTGCTTGTTTCTAAAATGTAGTTCCTTATTTGGGCTTGTTTCCTAATAAAACCAGTGGTTATCAAACATTTTCATGTCAAGGACCCCAAATGAATAGCCTCTGTAATTGTCCGCATATATCTGAAAACATTTTGTGCCAGGGACCCCCGTACCAGATTTGTGTCGTTCAAATGTTTAAAGAGCTGGTACCATGTTTTTGCACTTTTTCTGTTTTTCATGTGTCTAAGAGGTTGATAGAACTTCATTAAGCCCCCCGGTGGTGGTTTTATGGTGTTTTATGTCTTCTCTGATTATTTGGGGTTTCTTCCTGGAGGCTGAAATCTTGAGGGTCAAACGTGCCAATAGAGAAACAGCCCTTTAGTGACATCACAGAGCCCCCAAAAAACATACCCTCCCCTCATTATCATAACACAACAGGTGTGGGCATGAGGAGGAGGAGGGACTAGGACAGGTGGGTGGTGCTAAGGTGGTGGAGGACGTGCTAAGGTGAGAACCAGGCATACTTAATGAACTGGAGGCGTGTCCACATAAAAACTTTTTTTTTAACAATTTCTGTACACTTTCTTTTTTTTTTGAAAAAAATCCTTACATAATAATAATACCTTATGATCAGGTTTTAGGGTTGAAAAATATCATGGCACTCCATCTTTAAAAAATATTTGCAAATTTCAAGATTTCTTTGAACATAGTCGATCTACAAGCTCATAACGTAGATGTAGCCGATGTATATAGGTTTAAAGTGCTCATGTGTTTGGCACTTCTTTCGGGCTTGCTTTCATAGACCTGGTTGCTTAATTCTCTCGCAAAATCTGGCAACACTGGAACATGCACGCGCGCACACACACACACACACACTCTCTGGGGGACAGAGATAGGGGGTTCTGTGACCTCTCCTACTGTTGTGGGTCTTTGCTTTGCAGCAGAACGGCGGACAGAGCTGAGCGAGTGGCTGACACCGGGCAGCTGCGTACACTGTCGAATCCTGAGTGTTCCTTTCATTTCACGTGTACAGTGTTAAATTAACACTGAGGATTTTAACGTGTATACTCCAGCCATGCAGAATATACACGTGTACTGTAAGCTGGCTGCCCTTGTGTGCACTCTCTCTCTCTTTCTGTCTCTCTGTCTGTCTGTCTGTCTGTCTTGCTCTCTCCCTCCTCAACCAGACCCGTTTGAATTTTGGCAAATTCTTTTGTATTCGTTCCGTTTCTAAATCTACTACCGTGATGCAGTGGTGGAAAAAGTACTCAAATGTTTTACTTGAGTAAAAGTATCCATACTGCAATGTAGAAGTACTCTGTTAGAAGTAAAAGTCCGGAATTCTAAATTCACTTCAGTAAAAGTACAAAAGTATTGGTATCAAAATGTACTTAAAGTACCAAAAGTAAAAGTACTAAAATGTTTGAAAATAGCAGATCTACAAGCTCACAACGCGTCGCGATGCGACGCGTTGTGAGCTTGTAGATCGGCTATTTTCAAATAGCCTATGTATAAAATAGGGCTAAAGTGGTTAATGGGTGTTTTATAATATAATAATTGATACTTGCAAAGTAACTCAAGTTTTCAAATAATTGCAGTGGAGCAAAAGTACAATATTTGCCTCTGAAAATGTAGTGGAGTAGAAGTAAAAGCACTGAAAATTGGAAATACTCTGGTAAAGTAAAGATACCTCAAAACTGTACAGTACTTAAGTACAGTATTTGAGTACACGTACTTAGTTACTTTACACCACTGCCGTGATGCCAAACATGAACTTCTAGTCTAGTCTAGTCTAGTCTACTCTCGTCTAGTCTTGCACTTCCAACCTTGGGAGTGTTTCTATTTGAGCCCCTCAACCACAGACGCCTCTCATATAACGCTTTGAGCCCTTATGTGACGAAGCAAGACGAGGGGGGGCCTCCTATGCGCGGAGAGAAGGAGAATGCGAAAAGGAGGGCGTCGAGAGAAAAAGGGGTGGGGTGGGGTCTGACGGGGTTGGTGGGGGGGGGGCACGAGGGGTGATGCAGATCCAATTACCGGAGCGCACACAAGGCCTTTTGTGTGCCAACCCTCCCTTTCTCTGATAAGCGGAGCCCCTCGTATCTGCTCTTACTGAGCCGTATAGACGCACAACTCTGGCCTGATACCGCGGCAGCCCTGGTAGTACCCAGCAGTATGTAACTGTCTCCCTATGTCTCCCTCCAAACGCTTGTCTTGTCTCTGCGTCCCGTCAAGTCAAGTCAAATCAAGTCAAACTTCATTTGTGAAGCACATTTTATACACATGGTCCATATGCTTTAGGCAAAATACACATAAGAACCCCCCCCCCCCCCCCCCCCCCCAGTGTTAATTAAACTCTGAGAGCGCGCACCTGTAACCAAACCAAACAGCTCCATTTGGTTACGTTTGAGCGCTCTCAGAGTTACACATGGTTAAACTACAGTGGTGTAAAGTAACTAAGTACATGTACTCAAATACTGTGCTTAAGTACAGTTTTGAGGTATTTTTTAGGCAAATATTGTGCTTTTACTCCACTACAATTATTTGAAAACTTTAGTTACTAGTTACTTTGTAATTATCAATTATAATAAAACATTAACCACTTTAGTTCCATTTTATACGTAGGCTATTTGAAAATAGCTTATCTACAAGCTCACAACATGTCGCATCGTGATGCGTTGTGAGCTTGTAGATCTGGTATTTTCAAACATTTTAGTACTTTAAGTACATTTTGGTACCAATATATATTGTTTTACTTTTACTCAAGTCATTTTGAATTCCGGACTTTTACTTGTAACTGAGTACTTATACACTGCAGTATTGATACTTTTACTTAAGTAAAAAATTGGCATACTTTTTCCACCACTGCTCAGAGTTACATATGGTTAAACTATCATATCACGTTTTAAAACTGTATCTTTATGGTTATCATTATAATAATATGCTTGGTGTAAACGGCCCTTTAATTCTGCTGTACCGAAGTGAACCATCATGCGTCTATGAAATATAAAATAGGAAAAACTGACCAGTGGTGCTCTTATAATTTAGCAATGTATTCTCCTTGTTTAATCACCACACCAAACCACATGCTGTGACTTTACGCTCGTTAATGAACTGTATTGCAGGATATCTAGCCCTTTAGTAACTTAAACCTGATCCTTAAACCCATTAACGCATTAAGACCTGAGGCGATTCTTAAAAATGTTTTCTCAATCCAGTTTTTTTTTTAAATCCATAAAAAAAATTCTCAAGATTAAAAAAAAAAGAAAAAAAAGTGACACAGATGCGTTCCAGGTCTTAAAACCGATAACGCATCTGTGTAACCACTAATAACCATTATTTTATACTTTGGCCATTAAAAAATAGCAGATATACAAGCTCATAGCGCGTCACTTTGTGAAAACGTTTGAGAACCACTGATATCAACATGTCTGTGAGGATTTACAAACCACTTTTAGAATCAGCCGAAGGTCTTCGTCCATTAATGCCGGGAACGCATCTGTGTCATTTTAACATTTATTTGGCTATTCAAAAATAGCAGATCTACAAGCTCATGGCGCTCATATTTGGGGAAAAAAAAAAGTTTTTAAACGTGAAAATTTGTGCAAATCTTTACAAATGTCTTCTAAATCCTAACAGTTTTCTCAAAAACATATGTATGTTGCTATACATCAGTGGTGCTCAAACCTTTTCATGTCAAGGACCCCCAAAGTTATATGTATGTGGCTTAAGAACATAAATAAAAAATATGTATAATAAAACAAAATACGTTGTTCCAGGGACCCCCCAGAGGCAAAGATTTGAGTTAAAAATGTTGTTTAAAAAAACATACGTATTCAAAGATTTGCACATAATGTTCACGATTTTTCAAAAATAGCAGATCTACAAGCTCATAGCGCGGCACCGAGTGCCGCGCTATGAGCTTGTAGATCTGCTATTTTTGAATAACCCAAAGTATAAAATAACAAATCTAAAATAACACAGTATGCGTTCCCGGGCATAAAAACAAGACATTGGGGATGTCTAATGCACAGCACAGTGCCTTATACATCCCCCAGAATGCCATGGAGGCAGATGGATCGAGCCACACACACACACACACACACACACACACACTATAGCAGTGGCTCTTCTGGATCAGGTCCCACTTGAAAATCGCGGCCCACCCATCTGACCACTTAACCCATTAAGACCGGGAAAGCATCTGTCACTTTAGATTTTCCGTTATCTTATTGTTTGTGGTATTACATTTTTTTGTAATACCAATGTGTTGCTATAAATCAGTGGTTCTAAAACGTTTTCATCTCAAGGACCACCCAAAATGATATGTATTTGTCCACGGACCAACCCCCCATCCCCCCCCCCGCCCCCAAAAGCAAAGATTTTTTTACAAATGTTCGCATAAAAAATAATTATATATATATATTCAAAGATTTCCTCAACTTTTCTAGATTTTCCAAAAAATAGCAGATCTACAAGCGACAGAAGATATTTAACTAGAAAAAGTACTCCTCGGAGCACAGGTCTCCGCCAGGTATTGTGGCCTCCTGGTGGCGTTATAATAGGCCAATGTGAAAAGGGTGCCATTTCTTCTTAGGCCTTTCAAATCGGACACTGCATTTATGATTTGAGGCATTTTGTTCCAAAAATGTGTTTTGCTAAATTAGACCTGCTGGTGGCGCTATAACAGGCCAATGTGGAAAGGGTGGCATTTCTTCCTTGGCCTAGTGGGAATGTGCATGCAAGATTTCACGGAAATTGCACGCTGTGTTCATGATTTGAGGCATTTTGTTCAAAACAGACGGATCTTGCAAACTTTGGAAGCCAATGTTAGCCAATTAGGATGGAATATGAAAATCTGACAGATCTGTGTTGATCACATGACTATAGAGATACTGTGTACCAATTTTTAGACAGAATCTGTAGCATTAATATAAAAAAATGTGTTTTGCACAAATCTGCCTCCTGGTGGCGCTCTAAAAGGCAGATGTGAAAAAAGGTTTTTCCTTGGCCTCTAGGGAGTGTGCGTGCAAAGTTTCACGCAGATCGGTGCAGTTATAAGTAAAAACGCAAAACAACCTGTTATAGCGCCACCATGAGGCTGATTTGAACATTTTCAATTGGCATTTCTTCTTCGGCCTAGTGGGAATGTGCGTGCAAAATTTCACGGAAATTGCATGGTGCGTTGATGATTTGAGGCATTTTGTTCAAAACGAACTAATCCTGCAAACGTTGGAAGCCAATCCTAGCCAAACAGGATGGAATATGGAAAATAGGACAGATCCGTGTTGATCACATGTCTATAGAGATACTGTGTACCAATTTGCGTGAGGTTTGGACAAAATCTGTAGGAGTGATATCCAAAAATCTGTTTTGCACAAATCGGCCTCCTGGTGGCGCTATAACAGGCCAATCTGAAAATTCAGGGCAGAGGTTTGGCTTTGGCATCCAGGGAGAGTGCGTGCAGTTTCGCAGCGGCCGGGCCAACAGTGCCGGAGATTAGCTGTTCACAGACAGACACACACACATACACGGACGGACGGACGGACACACGGACGGACGGACAGGGTGCAAAACACACTCTCTCGCCATGCCTTTCGTCCTGGCAGAGACAATGAAGCAGCACACTGAGAAAAAACTCAATGGCGCCCCCTGTTGGAGGCAATGGCGGCGCCCTGCGGAAGGCCAGGAATAAGGTGACTGGCTCCAACGTTGGAGCCAATCCCGTTAGAAGAGTGTATACTTCCGGCTGCTCGGTTGGGACCAGCTGCTCTTGAGCCTCGGCCTTGAGGTTCTTCCTGTTAAAGGGGAGGTTTTTCCATGTCACTTCCTGTCCCCATGTTCAGGGTGGAAAACACTGGCTCTGTGCTCTGCATGTAAAGTGGCATACAGACAACTTGTTGCGATTTGACGCTTATAATAAAAATTGAATTGAAACAAACTGAATAGAAATAACAGCGCAACGTCCCCACATCTATTCCTCCATTTTTTATCATTTTGGCCGTGTCCGTCCACGTTCCCCACTCTATCCATCTCTCTCTCTCTCTCTCCCTCGTCTCGTATTGTCCAACCATTCTGTTGATGTCTCTCTTTTTTTTTTTCCCCACTCCCTTTCGCTCTCTCATTTTTCTCCCCCCCCCCCCCCCCCCTTCACCCAACCAACAACACAGGCCCCGGCAGGGACCTGCAGAGCTCTGCTGGTCCGTGGCAGCAGTGTGAGGCTTTAGCCAGGCAGTCGCCGGGGGCGGTTTGGGGGGGGGGGGTAGGGAGGGAGGGGAGAATGACGAGCTTGGGTTCTGCAGTGGGGTCCTGGTGCTGCTGCTGCTGGCGAACGACGACAGGTCCCCCCCGCGGTTCAGGGCCCGAGTCCAGAACGCAGGCAGGCAGGCATAGGCAGGCAGGCGGACAGCGGAACGGACAAAGGAGCTCATTCTCTGTGGGGGGGGGCGAGGCGAGGCGAGGTGGGGGGTGTGGTTGGGGGGGGGGGGGGGGGGGGGGACGGTAGTAGGGTAGAGGAGAGCAGGGGATGCAAGAGGCGGGGAGGAAGGGAGGATGGTGGGGAGGGAGGGAGGGAGGGAGGGAGGGGGTGCTGCTGGCGTGCAGGGCCCAGTGCGAGGGTCTTATCCTCTGCGCCGGCTCAAACACATGCCACCAGCTGCTGCCCCCTTCCTGTGCTTTCATTAAAAGCGCCTCCCGCCCCGCTCCGCTGGGTAATCCACACGGTTTACTGAATGAGGATGAGGTAAATATGTCTGTCCTCTCTCCCCACCGCATATATATACACCCTCTGCTCCACCATTTTTCAAATTCGTCCTGCAAAGAAAAAAACTCCTACACTATCGTTTCCATTTCGATTAATGTGTCTGTGACTGTGTTTTTTGCAGGGTGGCGGAGAGCAGCACGTGTGCGTGCGCGTGTGACGTGCGTATGTGTACGCACGCACACGCACGTGCGCCCAAATGCGTCTGTGTACCTGTATACGCGTTGCGTGCGCTCAGACTGTGCTTCCAGTGTCTCCCAGCCCCCCCCCCCCCCCCCTCAAAAAGCCCCCACAGAAAGCCAAAAGCAAAAAAAGGCGAGAGCTCGGCTTTGCCAGAGGGAGTGCCTGCAATGTAGGGCGCCCGGCGCGCCGGACGCAGGCAGAATATCAACGCTGCATGCGCGGCCGCGACGGCGGTAGCAGCAAACCACTCCTCCCACCAGCCGCCCACCTGCTGACTTACGTGATCCAAATGCGAGGAGGAGGAGGAGGAGGAGGAGGAGGAGGAGGTGGGGGGGGGGGGGGGGGGGGGGGGGGGGGTGGAGAGAGAGAGAGATGGAGAAAGAGAGAGCGAGAGAGAGAGAGAGGAAATTGCCAGGTAGTTTCCAGACCCACTTTCCTAGCGTCGCGCCCAATTAATCAGGACTGCATCTGTGTTGGATGGACCTCTACCCTCAGGAGGAGGAGGAGGAGGGTGGTGGTGGTGGGGGTGTGGGGGGAGGGGGGGGTGGCGAGGAGAGACTTTCGTGTTAATGTGTGTGTGTGTGTGTGTGTGTGTGTGTGTGTGTGTGTGTGTGTGTGTGTGTGTGTGTGTGTGTGTGTGCGCGCGCATGCGAGCGGGTATACTCGTGTGCGCGCGTGTGGGGAATGCAACTGTTTTTTTTTGCCTTCGCCAATTTTTTGAGTTTTGCGCCTATATTGGAGCAGAGTGTGTGTATGTGTGTGTGCGTGCGTGCGTGCGTGTGTGCGTGTGTAAGCATGGACGAGGCTGTCGCTGCCCAGTCTCGCCTGGCTCCACAGACTCAGCTGGGACCACAGTCGCGGGCCGGGCAACTTTCCCTGGGTGTGTGCCTGCATGTGTGTATATGGGAGTGTGTGTGTGCATGCGTCCATTCGTGTTTGTGTGTGTGTGCTGTGTGCTCTTTTCCAACTTTGACCAGAGTATCGTCCCTCTGCTCCAATATACGCCCCCCCTCCATCTAACTCTGAGCGTGTACAAAAGGTAACCAAATGGACCCGTAAGGGTCCATTTGGTTACCTTTTGTACACTCTCAGAGTTACAAATGGATAAATGAACACTGAGTATTTACAGCGTGTTTAGTTTTTCTGTTGCTGGGCCTTAACCAGGAAAAAAAAAGGATAATTTTTCAGCACCTGTGCAGCCCGGCACCCGCATGTTTACTTCCTACAGCTCGGAGCGCACCTGGACCCCCGCTACCCCTCCCTCTCTTTGATCTCTCCGCCTTTCTCCTTTCTTTTTTCTTTGCTTCTCCTTTTTTTTTTCTTCTTCACTCATTGTTTTTTTCCCCGTGTTCATTTTGGGGCTTTTTTTTTCCCAGCCTGCTTTTCTCTCAAGTCTATTGACATGAATAACAATTGACACGAAGTGATAAGAGACCCCCGTGTCTGTGCGTGTGTGCGTGTGTGTGTGCGTGTGTGTGTGTGTGTGTGTGTGTGTGTGTGTGTGTGTGTGTGTGTGTGTGTGTGTGTGTGTGTGTGTGTGTGTGTGTGTGTGTGTGTGTGTGTGTGTGTGTGTGTGTGTGTGTGCGCGCGTGTGTGTATGTGCGAGCACGCACGGTCGTCCCACTAGTCTTCAATTGAAACGACTTCAATGAACCGAACTCGTGAGACTATCGCTCCACAAAAACAGCAGCTTCTATTTTCTTTCAGCAGGGGTTTCCTATAGGTCTGATTGGACACCCAAAAATGTCTCACTTTCTTTCACACAAGAGCTGCTTTGTGACGCTCGCTCGCATCCCACCCGCCGCAGCAGCTATAGCCGGGCTCTGAGTCACAGCCAGCGTTAATGACTTTGCTGCACAGTCAAATCAATTTAAAGTCAATTCAACTCTGAGAGACACTCTCTCTGAGTTAAATTAAAGCTGCAATCCAGAATTTGTATTCCCTACCCCCGGGATTTTTGAACCCACGTCTTCCGGCATGAGAGACCAAATAGGCTCTATGCACAGCAGCCATATTGGGAATGAATTGGGCCCCTTCCTTACTTCCTTCACAGGTGTTACCAATATATAATACTAATTAAGGCTCTGTTCCATTTAGTGTAGCAGAGTGGTTGTCTTATTTTCAAGGACCCCCATAACTCTGAGTGTACAAATGGAACCAAATGGACACTCTCAGAGTTACACATCCACCATAAGGGGCCATTTGGGAACCAAAATGGAGTGTTTGTAGCGAGCCAACATGCACGATATCAGCACACTGACCAGAATGGAACAGAGCCTTCATTAGTATCATTGGTAACACCTGTGAAGGAAGTAAGAACACCCCCTTGGCCAGAGAAGATATTGCGCTTATGAGGTTCGGGCAGTACTACTTATCAACCCAGTCTGTGTCCTCTACACCAGGGTCGACGTTTTTTTCCAATGGAAGAGTATGGAGAACACCTCCAACCACTGCAGATGTGCTAGCAGTTCTATCGTATTGACATACTCTTCTGTACAGAAAAGTAGCTTTAACGCTCAATATTTTACAGTGTACTACTGTGTGTGACATGCTCAGTGGTGGAAAAAGTACTCTAATGCTTTACTTAAGTAAAAGTACCAATACTGCAATATAGAAATACTGCAGTTACAAGTAAAAGTCCAGAATTAAAAATGTACTTGAGTAAAAGTACAAAAGTATTGGCATCAAAATGTACTTAAAGTACCAAAAGTAAAAGTACTAAATATTTGAAAATAGCCGATCTACAAGCTCACAACGCGTCGCGATGCGACGCGTTGTGAGCTTGTAGATCTGCTATTTTCAAATAGCCTAGGTATAAAATAGGTTTAAAGTGGTTAATGTATGTTTCATTATATAATAATGATTTATATATGATTTATAATGTAATAATTTACATCTGAAAAGTAACTAGTAACTAAAGTTTTCAAGTAAATGTAGTGGAGTAAAAGTACAATATTTGCCTCTGACATGTAGTGGAGTAGAAGTAAAAGTACTGGAAATTGGAAATACTCAAGTAAAGTACAAATACCTCAAAATGTTACTTAAGTAAATGTACTTGGTTACTTTCCACCACTGCATATGCTCAATGCTTGAATGATTCAGATTTACATTTACATTTCCCCCCCCTCATTATTCAAAATCACATAGTTTCTGCTTGAACTACAGTAAGTTTTAATGTCATCAGAAAAAGGCACACAGACAAAATGGAGACAGGAAAGGGACAACAGAGCTGTCCTTCAGATGTCGATCCATGTCCTATGAAAATGGAGGTATACTGTAGGGCCCAGTGGGGTTTTGGGTGCTGTGTCTATCCAAGGGGAAACAGCCACAGTGTCCATTTAACTAAGAGTGCAAAATGGACACTCTGAGTTAACCCATTTAGACCCAGGAAATAATCTGTGTCATTTTTAGATTTCTTTGGTTGTTCAAAAATAGCAGATATACAAGCTCCTAGCACGAGATCTTGTAGATCTGCTATTTTGGAGAAAAAAAAAATAAGTTTGTGCAATCTTTTGAAAATACAGTATGTAATTTTTTTAAGCAAACATTTTTAACTCAAATCTTTGCTTCTGGGGGATTCTACAAATGTCTTCTAAATCCTACAGTATTTTCTTTTTAAACGTATGTTTCTATATCAGTGTTTCTCAAACATTTTCATGTCATGACTCCCAAAATGATATGTATTTGGCCGCGGACCCCCATCTCAAAATATTTTGTAATAGTTGAGTCAAAAATGTTTCCTTTAAAAAATATATATTCAAATATTTGCGTGGCACTCGGTGCCTGCTATTTTTGAATGACAAAAATGACACAGATGCGTTCCCGGTCTTACAGGGTTAAATTGACACTGAGGATTTTACAGAGCGTTGACTGTATGAATATGTGGGGTAAAAATGTAACTAAAATGCAACCTTGAGGGCCCACTTTGTGTGATATAGCGCTCACTTTGTAGGACAAAGTCAATCATTAGAGGAGATCTCCCTCGTTTAGGGATCGGATTGAACGGGCCATTTGGTTTCAGAAAATCCCTCAGAAAATGACTTGTCACTGTAAATGTCTTTACTAGGGGACATGCCTATCGCGAAGTTGTGTATGTGTGTGTCCGCCAGTGTTGCCAGATTTTGTGAGAGAAACAAGCAACCAGGTCTAGGAAAACCAGCCCAAAAGAAGCGACTATGGGCCAAATGAGCACTTCAACATGTACATCAGCTATTTGAAAATAGCAGATCTACAAGCTCACAACGCGTCGCGAAGCGACGCGTTGTGAGCTTGTAGATCGGCTATTTTCAAATGCAATCTTGCGGGGAAATTATGATAAGCAGATCTGGCAACCCTGGTGTCCGCGCGTGTGTGCGTGCATGCATGCGTGTGCGCCTGTGTGTGTGTGTGTGTGTGTGTGTGTGTGTAGCACATGGTACAGTGTGTAGGCCTGGCACAGTGTGGTGCAGTGCAGAGCGGAGAGGAGAGGAACGACAGCTGCCCTGACAGATGCCGGGAGGCAGGACCCCACTGGGAAGCAGGGGGAGGGAGTTGGCACTCGCTCACCCCAACGGAAACACCATAGGCTGCAGAGGAAGTGGGCAGGGGGACAAACCAGGGGCTCACTCTGTATGTGTGCGCCCGCGTGTGTGTGTGCCCGTGTGCCTGTGTGTGTGTGTGTGTGTGCCCGTGTGTGTGTCTCTTTCCTTTGAGAGGACATATAGAGTTGAGCGTGTTACAGTGATAGTTGAAGAAGAAACGCATGGGGTTCAAGGCTCAGGTTTGGCTGTAGTCAAAACATGCTATAAGGTGCTCCTCTCTTGCGTCACCGCGCCACTTTTCAAAACACAATGTCGCGAAGCCATTTACATCATCGTTGCATGCCTGTTTCCTTACAGTGTTTGGCTCAAAGTCAAGTCTTGTCAGATTGGATTTCTTTAGCACATTATGCATTGGGTGTTTACAGTACGGAACGGCAATACAACTCACCGAACACCGAAAGTACATTTCTTAGAACCTGACATTGCAAATATTTTTTTTAAATACATGTATAAAGATAACTAGGAAATGATGTGCATCTCAGGATCCACATAGAAATGGGATGGCTCTAATGTAGATCTCAGACTTGTGTGGATCACATTTTCCAACAATCCAGACTATTTCCAATTGTCTATACTTTTACTTCTACTCCAATACATCTCAGAGGCAAATATTGTACTTTTACTCCAAAAACTTTAGTTACTAGTTACTTTGCAGTTATAAATTATTACATTATAGAATATACATTAACCAATTTAGCCCTATTTTAAACCTAGGCTATTTGAAAATAGCCGATCTACAGTACAAGCTTGTGACACGTTGTAGATCTGCTATTTTCAAACATTTTAGTACTTTTACTTTTGGTACTTTAAGTACATTTTGATACTAATACTTTTGTACTTTTACTAAGTACATTTTTATTTCCATACTTTTACTTGTAACTGAGTACTTCTACATTGCAGTAATGATACTTTTACTAAAGTAAAACATTTGAGTACTTTTTCCACCACTGGTCACGTCACGTCAGTTGTCTATAACGTATACGACTCCAAATGTGGGTACGGTTTCAGCGCGATCATGACTTCCATTGTGAAATTAAAAATCAAAAAAGTATAAGACATTATGTAAAAACAAACGAGCGGAGGTACTTCCATGGCCCGGCAGGGTGCACACATGTAATATTGGCACTGATCGGTTCAGCAGTTTGCCAGATTAGCTCCAGACAGGCAAGCACAGACACACAGACTAGTGATGGGCGTATCCAAACATCAATATTCATGAGCTACTCATTTGGTATTGATTTCTTAGAGAAAATATTGATCTAATTATAAAAAATCTAATTATTTAAAAAAATCATATTATTTTATCTATAATAAAATCAAAACGTGGGTGGATGCATCACTTCTAAAATTGCAATGCACAAATAAAAAGCCCTCTAGCTGGTGTTACATGACTGTGGAAGCCATGTAGTGTAGCGCATATGGAAAGCCAAAAGGGTCATATTCAGTGGTACTTAAGTAAAAGTATCATTACTGCAATGTAGAAGTGCTCCGTTACAAGTAAAAGTTTGGAATTCAAAATTGACTTGAGTATAAGTGCAAAAGTATTGGTATCAAAATGTACTTAAAGGTAGGGTGAGAGATATTTTTTGGTTAAAACAAAAAGTATTGTGTTAAAAGGTTAAAACACTATACTCTGATAGTAATCATTGCTATAGAGTGTTTGTTTAGTAACAGGAGTCTCCGTCTCTCCAGCACTTTAATAAACAGAAAATACATTTTCCGGTAGGTGTCAAAATCTCAGCCAATAAGGAGAAAGTACCCATTTTTAAGCTTCATTTTTATAGTGTTGCAGTTCCAATTTTGCCTGCTCATTTCTTAGTGTCATCACTTCCAATTTCAGTTGTTTAATCTATATCCTGATTGAGTTCTCTATCCTGATTGGATAAAATTGGAAATGAAACTGAAACTGAAACAAACATGCATTTTCTGTTTAATAAAGAGCTGGAGAGACAAGGAGACTCCTTTTACTGAACAAACACTCTATAGCAATGAGTACTATCGGAATATAGAGCTATTTAACACTTATTTTAACCAAAGAAAATCACTTACCCTACCTTTAAAGTACCAAAAGTAGAAAGTACTCATTGTGCAGGATGTCCCAATTCACAAGTTTTCAAATATATAAAATGTCTAAAAATCTTTTGAAAATAGCCGATCTACAAGCTCACAATGCGTCGCGATGCGACGCATTGTGAGCTTGTAGATCGGTTATTTTCATATGGCCGAAATGTATATAGGGCTGAAGTGGTTAATGTATGTTTTGTCGTATCAAAATCTACAAATTATCTAGCAACTTAAGTTTTCAAATAACTGCAGTGGAGTAAAAGTGCAACATTTGCCTCTGAGATGTAGTGGAGTAGAAGTAAAAGTATGGAAAATTGGAAATACTCAAGTAAAGGACAAATACCTCAAAATTGTACTTAAGTACAGTTCTTGAGTAAATGTACTTAGTTACTTTACACCACTCGTCATATTTTGCCTGCACCCACTCTGCACGCTGCAACAGTCTATGCTAGGCACATTTACAACATGAAACTAGTCCAAGCAGAGAATGGCACTATATATGCCGGAAAGAAAAATGTGGCGTCGCGTGGCGCTACGTTTCATCTATTGTTACACAGCAAGAAAAGTGCCACAGCAACAACACCAGCAACCTATTCAAACGTTGGAAAAACGACACACCCTTAAAAGTTTTATGGAGGCTGAACAAAAGCCTGAAGATCAATAGTGTCTTCTTGCTGCACCATCATCTGTTCGTCAAAATACGTCGCAGGAGTGTTTGGAGAGAGAGGCAAATAATATCCAGGTACTAATGGTTCATAGGTCACAGTAATATTTTGGTAATTAATAAATATAGTAGAGCTGTATGGGTCCGTACTTATGTCTCACAGAATTTTCTTTTTTTAAATAATTTTATTTTGAAAGCTGACATGCCCTAGCTCATATATTTGTTATTAATGGCTGGTATACATCATGTGATTTTAAGTGTAATGATTTTCTTTTTAGTAACAGCAATTATTTTGTGTCAGTGTTCAGACACACTGTGTCTGTTACTCTACGTGAACACTGACATCATAGAGAACATAATAAACTCACTGTGTCTGTTACTCTACGTGAACACTGACATCATAGAGAACATAATAAACTCACTGTGTCTGTTACTCTACGAGAACACTGACATCATAGAGAACATAATAAACTCACTGTGTCTGTTACTCTACGAGAACACTGACATCATAGAGAACATAATAAACTCACTGTGTCTGTTACTCTACGAGAACACTGACATCATAGAGAACATAATAAACTCACTGTGTCTGTTACTCTACGAGAACACTGACATCATAGAGAACATAATAAACTCACTGTGTCTGTTACTCTACATGAACACTGACATCATAGAGAACATAATAAACTCACTGTGTCTGTTACTCTACGAGAACACTGACATCATAGAGAACATAATAAACTCACTGTGTCTGTTACTCTACGAGAACACTGACATCATAGAGAACATGATAAACTCCCAGAGCAGTTCTGTGCAGTACCATAAGAGTATTGTGAATCTAACTGATGCAAGAATTGTTGCACAAAGTAATGCAAAAGATGATTAATTAATGGCAATATGAAAGGTTGACAAGAGGGCTGTTGCACAGCCAAGCATCTTAAATCTGATTTGTAAGTTGTCACATGAGAGAGTGACATCATCGGAAATACCATGCTACTAAGTTCGCTGCGCGTAGCAAGCTTGCAGATGCACTATTATCAGATTCAGATTAAATTAAGCAACAGGTAATTGACCCGTTTCACATGAAAGTCAAGTGGTTGGGCACCAAGGGCTACAAGAAATTAGAATGAGGTACTACGGCATGATGGTTCAAATCTATGAACAAATACTTCTTATGGAGATAGGAAAAGATACAAACTATGATGTGTACAATGTAGCCTACTTAAAGGTGAATACCACTCATTTTCAACATTGAACTATGTCTCCGCCCCCTCAGCCAAAAGTACACCCTGCGTATGTCACTGATCACATGACCTCAATCAATTATCCAGTTCTAGGCAACATAGAAGGGGGGGGGGGGACATTTTCTTATTTCTACACAAGAGCTCTAAGGTGTATTAAAGACATAGTTCAATGTTGAAAATGAGTGGTATCTCCCTTTAATGTCTGACTAGCATTGTTCTGCGCATTCCCTATTGAGTAACTTACAGTGTAATAGCATGAAGCCAGTCCACAAATGCTAAGAATGTTATTTAGATAGCATGTTGTGCTATCTAAATAACAGATGCTATTGATGATGTTTACCTGGTCTCCTAGTTTCTTTGAAGCACTAAACTGTTATCTTTCCCCTCTGCTTATCTAACTATTTATCCGGAGATCTGTTGACTAGGCTCCATGCCATTTACTCTGAGCTCACATTTGTGAGTTGCATAAGTCGAGCATCTGCTGAACGCCAACCTACATTGTAATAGTGAATAGTACAGCGGAGCATTATGAGTATCATAAACTCACTTTTACAGACTGGCTTTAACATAGTGATGTCTTTATTACTCTGACGTAAAGTCTTACAGTAAGTAGCCATGTTTTCGAAAAAGTCCCATATAAATAGAGCACCGAAGTCTGACGTAATTTACACATCCTACCTGGTTTGCGGTTTTCCACCCCCGTTCTGAATCCCCATAGACGTCTTTAATATCACGTCAAATAAGAACTGTGTTCCAAAAATAAACAAATGACCCCGGCGGGTTTACTCTTATGGATATGAAGCATCAACTGACGGTGAGAAAACGCTAATGTTACTTCCGCCGAATTAGTTCAATTTTCGCCAGAAACGGACTGTATCAAATATAAGTGACTGACAATCATAAACGACACAGAACCTCCTCCCTGACAATATCGCAGAGACAGTTTGTTTATTTATGGACCACAATTCTTATATGAGACGATTCTAAGATGACCCAATGTTATTCTCCATCGAGAAATGACTTTACGAACCTGGGGATGGACGAGTGACGTCAGGACTTCTGTACTCTATAAAGCTATACTAGAGATACTAATCCGTCTATAGTGGAGGGATTGGAGACAGTCGTGTGTGTGTGTGTGTGTGTGTGTGTGTGCTGTAGGGATGCTGTAGGGCTTGGTTTGCATGCGGCGGTGTTGCAGGAGGACTGATACAGCTGCTGGGTATCTGCACAGTGGGGAGGGTTGCCATGGTGAGCCAGACTGCCGGGGCCACGGAGAGCCCATATCCTCACGGTCCCCACATGGTCACCGCAGCTGTCCCCGCACACGTCTGTCAAAAGTAGTTGTGTTGTACGTGTGTACACACACACACACAGACACACACCTGTGCGTGCGTTCGCACTCGAAGCTTGAGTTATAGGCCTACCCAGTCGCACACTGAAAATAGCCGATCTACAAGTTCGCAGCGGGGGCGCGTCACGGCTTTGTTGAGCTTATAGATTGGCTGTTTTCGGTGTGTGACACTCGCCAGAAACCAAGTATTATATTAAGGGATAGTTCACCCCACAAATTACTTTTTTTCCTATCGATTAGTCACCCCATGGAGACTTGAATTCATGGATATTTTTTTTGTTTTTGTCACATTCCTATAAGCCAATAATTTGATGACCAGCGGACCGGTGGGCAGCGGTTCCGACACAAAGGAGACTCTTTGTGTCTCCTACCCCGAACCGCTGCCGGTCATCAAATTATTGGCTTATAGGAATGTGACAAAAACTAAAAAATATCCATGAATTCAAGTCTCCATGGCCGCCATAAACACAGTAACCTCTGTCTAATTATGTGACACATCTGTGATATCTCTTGACAAACCAACAAATATTCACATTCTCAGTTGCCTATTATTAAAGCATCTCCCCCTTTCTGTGCAACAACATCGGGAAAAACAGCCTTTATTTAATTGTATTTCATTGGATTAATGAAGGAACAAGTCTTTGAAATGCAACCTAAATTGTGAGTGGAACATGAGTCTTTCAGATCGGTTGGATTGATACAGGGTGAGTAGGGCTTTGGCTGTCTATCAGGCATGCGTGCGTAATGCGCGCCCGCCCGCCACTTGCTTTTTGCGTCGTAGCGTTTGATAGAGGGATAATAAAAACACGTTTGATACACGGAACAAACATAGACACTTCACAGATTATAGAAAACTTTGCATTATAACAATCGCTTGAGAAGTGGCCGATTATGGCCAAGTTAAACTGCCGGTCTCCTACAACCAAAGATTTATTTTTGCACTTAAGACGTGGTCCTGACTCCTGGCCACGTCTTAACGCTATGCGGTGAGTGTTGTTAAGTCAACGGACAAAATAACATATGAACACTCCCCCAGGCATTAAATATAATGGCAAGTCTTAAGCCTCAAGTGTTTGCGCTCAGCGCGACTTGTAAAATAGCGATTGCACATAAGATGGTGGCGTTATGACTTAATTACCGCATAAGACCTGAAACAAGACGTGCATAATAGGGCCCATTATGTTAAATGGCAAATGTTAAGATTAACCACAACATTACTGGTTATCAGTCTTTATACAGAAATTCAGTGCTGTGGAAAAGACGGAAACATTTCACCATATGGTTAATTAATTACAGTACAGTAAAATCATGTGTGGAATTGCAATAGCAAAAACCTTTTTATCAGCAGCATAATCAGTATCTTTACCACATACAACAGATCTACATAAAATGACAAAGATAGACAGACAGCCGGATAAACATAAACCTTTCCCTCACTGTTGACGTGTCTTTCTTACCTCCCCCTCAGTGATAAATTTAGGGGGACGTGATAGGTGCATCCCACTGTCCTACGCCACCTCTCCACTGCCAATTTAGGTGACATACCTGTGACCAGCAGGCACTACATAGGGTCTCTCTCTGGCTGTCCTCCACTTTGCCTGTCAAGAGAGGGGTCCATGACACCTCCAGCAACATAGTAATGCTGCATTCAGATTGTGACGGAATGCGGTAGACGTCAAACTGGATGTTTATTGTTTTCAACAGGAGAACAACAGTAAACTCCACCACAGCTGGTGTGGAGCACAGACAGAACCGTCTGTCAAAAGTTGAGATTGCTTTCAATTTCTTTCAAACTTTTGTCATCTGTCATTTCGGCAACTTTCAAGCTCGAAAAGAAACGTCCGCACAACAGCCCCGCTGCTCCAGCACATTTACTGTGCAAAACACAAGTTCCGAGCACGAATTTGGTCTTCGTCCGGTGCTGACGGCGCCACCATCGCTAAAATGGACACGCGTAAAAAAGGTTTTGAACTAGTATATTTTGTGACTGCATGATGGAAGTTAATTGGATTTAAAACATTGCAGGGCTTCTTGAAAGGATAAGAAATTATAAAAAAATATATAAAACCACCCAAACCTCATAATTTGCTCACATTGTGAAAATCATTCTTTACAAACCTGCCGTAAACTTGTTTTATTTGAAACAAAGCCCATGTAATTATTTTCATTTGTTTATTATGATCAACAAGGAACAGATTCTGCCACGCTGCCGTCCCTTGCCATAACACCTAAGATATAATAGATAATCAATCATTTAATAACATAATCTATTAATAATTGTTCTTTATTTTGGGCATGTAGGCAAAAAAAAAAAATGTTGACGGTTGTTGTAACCGTCTGGGCACCTAGGCTGGTAATCCAGCCTGACAGCGTGTTGCGGGTTCGACTCTCCATCCCGACGACCTTTGCAGCATCTCACCCCCCCATCTCTCTCCCCATTTCCTGTCAGTCTACTGTTCCTATCAATAAAGGCAGAAAAAGCCCCAAAATATATCTTTAAAGAAAAAAAGAAAATAGCATATATACAAGCTCACAATGTGTCACGATGTGACGTGTTGTGAGATAGACTATTTTCAAAAGAATTGGCACCGTTGTGCGATGAAGTACAAAGTGACTGTTACATCGTTATAGAAATATTTTTTTAAAAGCACTTCTCAAATTATTCGATTTATCAAAAATAGTAATCCATGGAATAATCGGAGTTGCAGCCCTACACGGTTCTGCCTTTTTCCAGCCTCAAAGTTAACGCATGCATCGTGGTATTTTGGAGCTTCTTCCTCCTTCCTCTTCCATTCCCCAGGCACAGCAGCTGAACAAAGCAAGAGCCTCCTCAGAGACGAGGTCCACAGGGACCACAGAGGCACGGGGGAGGGGGGGGGCGGGGGGGCGTCCCACAGAGACCGACGGTGACGGTGTCCGAGAACAACGTGTCTATTGTGGTCAGCCATGTGTGACAGGCACAGGGATGGAGACCTTATGAGATCCCCGTTTGTTTTTCAGAGGGAATTCAAGGAGGGGAAGGAGAAAGGGGTGTGCCAGGCGAATATGAAGAGCATTCATACCGATAACACTTATAATGTGCGGTTAGTACTTTTCGCCACTGTTCACCACTATCATGTGATGGCATAAGTCACTGGGGTTGCAAATATCGATTATTTTCTTTATTTTGATTATTCTATTGATTACTTTTTCGATTAATCGAATTGTTATTTTTTAATATCATTATTATTCATATGTGTCAATGAATCGATTAACGACTTGAGCGTTATTTCACACTTCACACAACGGTGAAAATAGCATACGTGAAAGATCACAACACGCCAAATCGCGACGCATTGTTAGCCAAATTGCGGCACTATTCTAAGGTGAACATTCAGTTAAAATATCAGATCTGTCTCTGTGAGCTATTTTCTGCAAGGATATTTGGCGTAGACGGAAAGAAATAAACCAAATATAAAGCTCTGTGGTCAACTACAGTACTATGTAAGGTTTAAGTGGGTAAGTGCAAGGTTGGAGTAACATTAACAGTAACATCATCTGTATCCTATTTAAGAAAGAAAGACCATTGTTTTGTTCAGTACACTTGAATACACTTTATCATAGTGCAGAGTTAGCATTAGTGATGTGAATCAGTCTTGGGAATGAATAAATATGACATAATTGTAACTAGAAAAATGTGCTCCTTGGAGCACAGGTCTCCGCCAGGGCAGGTACCTTGTGGGCCAGCAATGTTTCACGACAATCGGATGCTACCTTCAGGATTTGAGGCATTTTGTTCAAAACGGGCCACTCCTGCAAACTTTAAGCCAATCTTAGCCAATCAGGATGGAATATGAAACATCTGAGAGATACGTCTTAATCGCATGACCATTAGAAATAATGTGTACCAATGTGTGTGATGTTTGGACAAAATCTGTAGGAGTAAAACATTTTTGTGGCCATGCCTTCAGCCTGGCGGAGACAATACCTTTAAAATGCATAGATATCAGGATGCTGCTGCTCTTCTTTCTAACCTAGCCCCTATCTAATCACAATTAATTCAAGTTGGGGGTAGAGGGAGGCACTGATATCATGGTGACCTACTGCATGGTGCATTGTTGTATATCATTAATTGAAATGCTCCATCTAAACTACATCACCTTAAACCTACAGTTTGTCTTTAGTGGATGACGTGACATTTACACAACCTTGTTCTACCACACTCGATACTGTCTCAGATGTAGCTACAAAAATCAAAAAATATCTAAGATGAGCTGAGATAATTTAGAAGATCATGGCATCATGCTTATCAAACTACTCATTCACTGCCTGTGGCCTTCAGATGAAGGTTTGGCTATCCTGGAAGTGTCCAATCCCTTCCAGAGAGAAATACATATACTGTACTTACTGTAAACTAATGTGTTTTTCTTTATCCTTTATTTTCTTTATTGTCAAAAACGTTAAGTGGCCCTATATAATGCCAGCAAAACATCACAGTTGGCCATTAAAAGATCTTCTAATACCAATTAATTGCCTTTTACCAACTATTATCACGAACAGATGGCTGAACCTCATAACCGTATTTCACACGACCATGTGCTTATATAAAAACAAAAACCTCCAACCCTGTCGTTACTACAAAACTTCGACCCAAAAAAGAAACAGAAAATTCTCCCTCTTTATTTTGGCTCTTTTTGGTCCAGTGTTTAAGGCCCCAGAGTACATCTGTATCTGCTATGGATGCAGGTCTGTCATGTAAGCACGAGAGGACAGACTGCAGCAGAGCACACACACACACACACACACACACACACACACACACACACACACACACACATATATACACACAAACACACACACACACACACACACACACACACACACACACACACACACACACACACCTCCTCCCCATACTCCTCAGGGAGGATCCATTCCCTGCCAAACACACACCATCGCCTGAGGGGCAGAGTGACCGCTCAGGCAGTGCCTGCCACAACACACACACACACACACACACACAGACACGGCAGATACACACATGTACAAACACACACGAATGCATGCGCACACACACACAAACGTGCAAGCACACGTGCAAGAATGCACACACAAACACACACACACACACAAATGCACACACTCGCTCTTGCAACCATCATTCAGTTCTTCAGTATTCTACTCAACGCGATGCAATACCAGCTTGTAGATCTGCTCTTTTATTTTTATGTTTGAACATCTTTGCCTATAATGATATGCCAGGTTGAAAGTGGTCAATGCTCACTTCTAAAATACATTGATTTGAACCTATAAGGGGATTAAAAAAGTGATCCACGTCCACGTTTTGTTCCACGATGAGAACTGATATTCTTAATTTTCCATAAATGTCACATTAAATTGTCAATGAGGTCTGTTTTAGTGAACATAGCCGTTGTTGGCCTCATGTGGCACTTGCCAAAATAAATAAATAACCCACAGCTTAGACGCAACACCTAAAAAACTCATTCCCGCTAGCACTCCTTTCTCTCTCGTTGCCTCTGCTATCACGCCCAGTCCCGCTGCTCTTTCTTCAACCATCTTCTACGCTCTCCCTCGTCTTCGAGCTCCGCTGCCTCTCCGTCTCGCTCTGTCTTTTTTATTTTCCACCTGTGCCTCCGCCTCTGCGTCCCTCGCACCATCTTTTTTTTTTTTTTTTTTTACTCCCCTCCCTTCTTCCCTCCAGTCTTCCTGCTCTTTAGGGGCCCTGTGGCCGACACCCTCTCCAACCCCTCGACATGCTCCACTTCATGTTATGAGCAGCACATGGCATCTCGCCACGTTGTGTGTGCGTGTGCGCGCGCGCGTGTGTGTCTACGAGGTGGAAGTATGTGACTGTTTTGCACGGAGGAGGTGAGCGTGAAGAAAGAAGAGAGAGAAGAGAATGAACAAGAGAGAGGGAGAGAGAGAGAGAGAGAGGGAGAGAGAGAGGGGGGGAGTTTACGCATTTAGCCTGAGTACGTTAATAATTAATGTGTCACGGGTTTGCAAAATTGCCTGGCGCTTTCACTCCTCAATCCTCCCTTCTTCCTCTCTCCCTCTGGCTTTCCTTTGCCGTCCCCCCCCCCCCCCCTTCGGTCGTCTCTCTTCCTCCCCCATGGTGCACCTACTCCCCAACCCCCCCCCCCCCCCCATCCCCTTTCCACACTACATCTCTAACTCACTCTTCTTTCACCAGAGAGAGAGAGAGAGAGAGAGAGGGAGAAAAAAAAAAGAAAAAAGTCTGACACCTTGGTGTTCTGCAAGGGACGAAAAAAAACGCTACCAGCTAATTTGCTCTCGGGGAGAACAGGCAAAAAAAACGCCGGCCCGGCCGAGATGACCACCGCATGACTCCATTTTTTTCCCCCTGACTGTGTGTGTGTGTGTGTGTGTGCTGCGGCCGGCGATGGCGTGCAACCATAACAACTAGTGTGATGTCATAGCCTCATGTTAGGAACGGTCACTCTTTTCAGTTCAAAACAAAACAAAAAGTCCTGCGTATATACTTTCAACGTCACATCTGTGGTATTAGCCCCTTGCCTGCTAACTTGGAAGGCTTTGATTAGCGTCGCGCAAACAGTATGCTACATTGCATGTGCGTTGTGTGTTACAAAATGTGTGTGTGTGTGTGTGTGTGTGTGTGTGTGTGTGTGTGTGTGTGTGTGTGTGTGTGTGTGTGTGTGTGTGTGTGTGTGTGTGTGTGTGTGTGTGTGTGTGTGTGTGTGTGTGTGTGTGTGTGTGTGTGTCTAACATATGTCTGTGTATTAGCCCCTTGCCTGGTAACTAAACTTGTAGGCTTTGATTAGCGTCGCGCAAACAGTATCCTACATTGAATGTGTAGTGTGTGTGTGTGTGTGTGTGTGTGTGTGTGTGTGTGTGTGTGTGTGTGTGTGTGTGTGTGTGTGTGTGTGTGTGTGTGTGTGTGTGTGTGTGTGTGTGTGTGTGTGTGCATAACAAATGTCACCCAAAACCTCATCAGTGGGTGAGAGATACTATGGTCAGTGGTGAATCCATAGATTCTCTCTTTTTCTCTCTCCCCTTCTCTCTATCTCTCTCTCTCTCTCACTCTGTCTCTCTCTCTCTCTTTATCTTTTTACTCTCGCTCCCTCGCTCGTCACTGCAGCAGCCGTCACTATGCCAGCCGTCTAATGCTTCGGGGTAGTGGACTGCGCAGGCGGCAGGTGACACGGATTTTCAATGAAAAGGATTATGGATGTGGGAACTGCAGAGAGAGAGAGAGAGAGAGAGAGAGGGGGAAAACAACACGCTCGCACGCGTAAACACGCTCCTTCAGGCCCTCAAATACATGCTCGGGGAATAAATTACAAGATGCACGACGTACTGAATATATCTCTATGGTCATGTTGAAATGCTGAAGCTTTTTTTTTTTTTCTTTTCTTACCCCTCTAAACTAATTCAGTTTTAAGTGACACATAGACGCGCGCGTTACGGCAGAATTATAGCGATTCTCCACCCACCCACCCTAAAATGTAAGCACAGCATTGCAGTGGGCCGCAGCACTCACTCCATCAGCAGCCCTCACGCTGCAATCAACATGACTTCTATTTCGATGAACAGATTCAAATAGCAAAGCTTTTTTTTTCTTCTTTTTGACACGTAGACCGGAAAGAAATTCTCTCAGATCACCTGTTGTTTCGTTTAACCCGTTAAGACCTGAAGCCGACTCTATACAAATGTCTTCTAAATCCTAACAGTTTTTTTTTTAAAAACCTGTTTCTATATCACCCCCAAAATGATATGAATTTGGCTCGCGAACCCCCATCTGAAAATATTTTGTGCCCAGAAGAGAAGATTTGGGGTTGAAAATTCTAAATTATTCAAACTGTTCCAATCATTTTCGATATGCTTGTATATCTGCTATTTTTGAATAGCCGACGTATAAATGGATAAAGTGGTGAAGATGATCTAATGCTACGTGGGGACCCCCTGGAACCCCCCCAAGGACCCCTGGGGGTCCCCGGACCCTACTTTGGTGGCTTCAGTTGATCATCATGACCTAATTAATCTATGCTGTTTTGCATACAGGGGTCAAGTACCAAGTTAAATAAAGTGCCACTGAAGACGCCTCCTGTATCTCTCCAAACATTTGGAAATCCTATGAAAATGCGTCCTTTTTACGGAGCAATGGTCTCAGGGGTCTCAGTAGGTGGACGGACAGCCAAAGCGTGACCTGCTACAGGATCTAAGGACAGCTGTTGACATAATGAGGACAGTAAACAAGCATCTGTCACCGGCGCAGAATGGCATGTAAGCCCGGACCAGACCACATCTCTCTCTCTCCCTCTCTTCCCCTCTCTCACCCTCTTGCTCGCTTACACGCACACGCGCACGTGCACACACGCACACACAGTATGCCCATACTGTCAGTTAATGCTGCACACAGTCAAACTTGCAGCCGTAGCAATAGCTGAAGACATCCCGCCATCGCTGCACCTGTAGAGACAGCTTTGGCCGTATTGATCAAAAATGTGACATACCACACCAAGCCCAGGCTTTCAATTACGGTTAGGACTCACAAAAGTCCTTCTGGGCATCGGAGGAAAATCTCCATCAACCCATGCTTTATCAAGGGGAGATTTCTGCTAAGCATGCATGGTCTTTTTTAGCAGTAGCCCTGTTTCACAACTGTAACTGTAATATATATTCACAACTCGGGAGCTTGCACAGTAACAGCCACATTTCTTTTACAGCACGGGGGCTGGCTGAGATGGAAGACTTTCTCACTATTTATCACAAGAACGGTCGTGAAGATATAAACTATCGGTGTGTCTGTAATTTCAAGTCCAAAGTCAGTGTTGACTTCGTCGAGGGACTAGTGGAGAAGAGATCCAGTATAACTAAAAGACAAGTAATTTTATGTTTGGTTGCGCTCGGGTGTTGTGCTCTGAAAATAGCAGATCTACAAGCTCTGCTATTTTCAGAGCTTAACCAAGTGTAAAATCAGCCATTACGACGCCATCAAGGCACCGCCAAAATACATTTTAGTCGGCTAAAACAACTGTAGATTTAGTCAACTATAATCTTATGATATTTAGTCGACTAAAACTAAACAAAAACTAAAACATTTCAGATGACAAAAATATGACCAAAACGAAATGGAATTTTATTCGACTATGACTAAAACTAAATCAAAATTTGCAGTCACAATCAAAACTGGTTGAAACACTAGTTACTGCCGTAAAACAAGCATGGGTTAATAAATCCCATGCCCCAGGAAACCAGGAAAGACTGGATAGGATAGCCTTGGAATGGACACTATACACCAGTAAACCATGGATAATCAGTTTAATGCAGTTCAATGCAGGCCAGGTAATAAAACATTCCAAACATGATTCATGAAGAGGGTCTCCTCTTACCCATTATTCTGAGGTAAGCATTATGCTTTATGTATTATTAATGTATGATTATGGTGTGCCGTATTCATAATATTTGGGGAACTTATGAGTTGGCTGTAATGGCAAATGACAAAAGGATAGAGTCTGGGTCATTGGAGAGAGTGCGAGGAAGTGGTTAAGAGGAGATGGTCGTGTAGCTTGCGCAATTGTCTGGCATTTCTCTCCAGTCCCGTCCTGCACAGGGAAAGGGCATCTCGGATAGCCTGGCTTTTGGCTAGGGAGTCTCACTCTCTCTCTCTCTATTTGCATCTCTATAGGCTCTATGCACAGCAGCCATTTTGGAGAAAAATTGAGCCTCTTCTGACTTCCTTCACAGGTGTTACCAATGATACTAATGAAGGCTCTGTTCCATTCGAGTCAGGGTGCTGATATTGTGCATGTTGGCTCACTAGAAATACTAGTGGGTCTCAAAGTGTGGTCCAGGGACCCTCATGGTTCCTTGAGAGGGTGTAACTCTCAGAGTGTACAAATGGAACCAAATGGACCCTCCCGGGTCCATTTGGTTCCATTTGTACACTCTCAGAGTTATGGGGGTCCTTGAAATTAAAAGGTTTGAGAACCACTGTGCTACACTAAATGGAACAGAGCCTTCATTAGTGTCATTGGTAACACCTGTGAAGGAAGCAAGGAAGGGGCCCAATGTCTGTCCAATATGGCTGCTGTGCATAGAGCCTATTGCTCTTAAAACCAGGTCCAGGATATTCTTCCAGGTCCATGAGTACTTATGGTAAAGCATAAGCCGGCACCGTCGTATTGCACAAAGGCTGGCTTCCTCGCGGAAAGTAATACAAAGTCATGCAGAGTCTGTGCATCCGGAGTCTGTAGGTTTGCTTATACTGTAACGCTGGAGCCATCTGGACTATCACATACTCACCGTTGCCAAAGGAGAGGGCCTGAGAGAACATTTGATTTGGGCAGTTGACCATCATATATTTTTTTTCTTCTATTAGCGAGTTCATTTGTCAGATTAGAGTGATAACAGTTGCCTGGAACGAGGACTGTTGTTGGAACGTTTAGTTTCCAGACAGATGTCATCACACGAGAATTCACACTCGAGAACCAAGCAATCACTCAGAGACAACGAATCGCGCTGACAAATGACTTCACGATGAAGTGCCTCAATAGCCTTCCAAGGGCTGCAGTAGAATTGTTCTCTTTTTACATAATTCATGTACTTAAGTACCAAAAGTAAAAGTACTAAAATGTTTGAAAATAGCAGATCTACAAGCTCACAATGTGACGCGTTGTGAGCTTGTAGATCGGCTATTTTCAAATAGCCTATGTATAAAATAGGGCTAAAGTGGTAAATTTGGGTTTTATATTATAATAATTGACATCAACAAAGTAACTACGGTATACTAAAGTTGTCAAATAATTGTAGTGGTGTGTGTAGTAATTGTAATAATTGAAGTACAATATTTTTTGTAGTGGAGTAGAAGTAAAAGTACTGAACATTGGAAATACTCCAGTAAAGTAAACATACCTCAAAATAGAGGATATGCGCATGCTTAAAGTGAATGACACATCGAGTGGCAAAGCGAGTGGCAAAGCAACATGCAAAGTGAGATTAACATTGTTTAATGTTGTTTAATACAATCCGATATGACTTCTCTGTTTGGATGCATGGGCTGTCAAGGCCAGAAAGTATTTTTTGACACTCAGTAGGCATTCCTGCATAACTTCCAGGTTTGATGATGATGTCACACGCATATCCTCTATTGTACTTAAGTACAGTACTTGAGTAAATGTACTTAGTTACTTTACACCACTGGATTCAACAACAAGGAGTCAGGCATGTTCGGAGGTCGTAAAGTTTTAAAAGGTGACCCTGGGCAGCGGGTGTGAGGACATGTCGATAAAGATCTCTCACGGATCACCCACACTGAAGCCTTGCGTGTGCAGCTGAAGTGTCCTTGAGCAAGACACCAAACCCCCTACTGATTCTCTCTGTGTAAGTCACCCTGGGTAGTACTGCCTGAAAGCCAATGAAAAATCAATCTTTATTTAAACAACAATAACCCCGCTGTCCCTATTTTGGGCATGTCATTATAAGTGAAAACTCTCAAAAAGCTGCTTAATTTATAGTCAGTCGTGGTGGTGTTGCGCTGCGAAAATAGCAGATCTACAAGCTCACAAAGCGTCGCATTGCATGATTGCATGTTACAATTACTTTGAAAATAGCAGATCGGCTATTTTCAGCTTGCAACCAAGTGTAAAATCAGCCATTACGACGCCATCAAGGCACCGCCAAAATACATTTTAGTCGACTAAATCAACTGTAGATTTAGTCGACTAAAATCTTATGATATTTAGTCGACCAAAAACTAGACAAAAACTAAAACATTTCAGATGACTAAAATATGACTAAAACTAAATGGAAATGTATTCGAAAGACTATGACTAAAACTAGATAAAATTTGCTGTCAAAACAACACCGGTGAGGGCCTGCTACGAACTCTAGACGCGAGGGCCTCGTCGTGACATGCGACAAGACGCTGTCCTAACAGACAGAGCTAGTGCATCAGAGGGGAATAAAAAGGTTCAGTAGGGAAGCAGGGCATACAGAAAGAGAGGTGGATAAGGAGAAACAACAAGGTACAGAGGCTACGGTAGTTTATTAGCCACATGAAGCTAGCTGTGGGCCTCAGCCGTGTTTACAGCCGCTAACGTCAAAACAAAAATCGCAGCAGTCTTTTTTTCTTAATCTGTGACATAGTACATTACGTCATTGGAGAGAGGCTCCAGGGGGGAGGAGTGGAGGGGGGGGGGGGGGGGGAGATAAAACAGAGCACTGAGCGAAGGACAAAGACTAAACGGGTGTGAGAGACAGAGAGCAGGAGGAGGGGGGGGGTGAATGGCATCTCATCTGGGCATAATTGGCAGTCTTTGTCGGAGGGGGCCCTTGATTTAATAGGCACGGCTGGTGACTGAACCACTGGAGTGCAAACAGTGTGGAAAGAGCTGTGGCGTAGTCTGGAGCCCTCCGGCCCGCCTCCCCTCCCCTCCCCTCTTCCCTGCACTCCCCCCTCCCCTCTGCAGTCTCTGTGGACAACTGTCTCACTGCCTGCCTGTCTGTCTGCCTGCCTGACTGCCTGACTGCTTGCCCCCGAGCCACACTGCATACCTCACACTGGCTCAGGACAGAACACACTCACTACTAGTACTGCTACACACACACACGCGTACGTACATACAGTACACGGTCACAAAGCCAGAGCTCAATCAATTCCTCTGGATAAAAAAAAAACCGCTTCATGATGTACTGACAAGCACAACAAATGTCCACAAAAGCCAGACACAATTTTGGGAAAATATCTTGAGCCGTCTCATGTGGTCCCATTTTTAATAAACTATTTTTTTTTCTCTCTCCCTCCTTCTTCGCGAAAGCATCGGATCAGCTGTGACTGAGACCCGATTCAGTCCCCATAAGCTTTCATGGGGTGTTTATGTGATTCTTGTCAGCTGTAACAGATTCATGGTAGTTATTACGTCGGTGTGTCAATTTATTGAGTGGCCGTTTCAGAATAAAACGATGGACTGGACTCTGGTCCCTGTGACCACTCAATGACCACTCAATGACTAGTATGGCCACGCCCTAGCGAATGACAGTGGTGGAAAAAGCACTCACATTTTTTAAATCACAGACATGTAGAGCTGCTGAATAAAGAGCATGCTAGGTTTGAAAATAACAAGTTCTGGGTGTGTTGATGCCATGGACCCGTTTCAGTTGATTGATAGACACTTTTTGTGTATGTTGGTTGACATTGTTCTCTCTCACTCTCTCCATCTCATATTCACATGCTCACAGACAGTGGTGGGAAGTAAGTACATTTATTTAAGTACTGTACTTAAGTACATTTTTTTAGGTATTTGTACTTTACTTGATTATTTCCAATGCCCAGTACTTTCACTTCTACTCCACTATATCTCAGAGGCAAATATTGTACTTTTACTCCACTACAATTATTTGAAAACTGAAGTTAGATATAAATTATTATATTATAAAACATACATTAACCACTTTAGCCCTATTTTATACATAGCCATTATACATAGCGATGCGACGCGTTGTGAGCTTGTAGATCTGCTATTTTCAAACATTTTAGTATACTTTTACTTTTGGTACTTTAAGTACATTTCGATGCCAATACGTTTGTACTTTTACTCAAGTACATTTTGAAGTCTGGACTTTTACTTGTAACAGGGTATTTCTATATTGCAGTATTGGTACTTTTACTTAAGTACAGCATTTGAGTACTTTTTCCACCACTGCACACAGGTCTATGGGGCTACTTTTGTTTTGTCATTGAAAAAAAGAAAAACATGGCATGGTTTGCCACCTGTAAGAGGGTCAGTCTGTGTTCCTGTGTTTCCGAAGGTAATCTTGCAAACCGCTGGAACGCTCAGCGCCACATTTCTTGAGCACACAGTACATAAATAAGTAAACAATGAAAATTGGCCGATGATGGTGACAAAAAAATGGGGATAGTATCAGACCCAAAGATGCCTGTATAAAGGTGCTTCACAACAATAATGTTGGAAAAGATTCATCAGCCAGGCATTTCCTGGTTTTGCAGATTGTTAAGGTGCGAACACACACACACACACACACACACACACACACACACACACACACACACACACACACACACACACACACACACACACACACACACACACACACACACACACACACACACACACACACACACACACACACACAGTAAAAAAGATTCATGTTTATTTAGCTATTGCTTTAAATGTGTAAAATGTATAAGCTAAAGTGATTCAAAAGGACAGTTTTGTAAATTAAGTTTCACCAAGTATCCTCCAATGGGCTGAATTCAGATATTGAGCTGAATCCTAAATATTGGCACACCAGCACTTAAAAAGAAAATGCTGAGTCAACGTAAACTGGCACGCTGGTCCTCACAGAACACCAAGGCCATGGGGTGGGCCTCGAGATTGCCTGAGTGAAATTGGCATCTCTCTAAGTTAAAAATCAACTGTTTGGCCTGGAAAGGCAGCCTTACGGAATACAAATAGACTCTCAAACTAGCAAGATCATCCATTATTCTAACCTCATTTAGGAAAATAAATATAACCCTAAATGTCTTCTTTGGCACAGCTGCAAAACAGACTAAATCTCCATGTTATTTCCAGCAGCATCTCCCCAAGTTTGATGTAACAATCTAATAATCCATGAATCAAGGTTATTTTTCAATGCCACAGATTAAAACCTAAAAAGCAGATTACATATCCATAGACTGGTTTTGCAAGAGTGTTTTGTCAAATACTAATCTATAACCTGTATCAGTACAGAACATTTCAGTTTTCACATGGAAATATATCTCAATGCAGATGTTTTCTTTGGGCACAGCATCTATGTTTCCCTTAACACAAACACAGGATAGATTAGATAGTATTAAGTAATACTAAGTTTTAAGTGGAAATTGTAGCATTGGTCAAAGCCAGGTCAATTCAATTGATTACCATTATCACAAGGAAGTGTTTTTGAAGTGTTTTGCCACGACCACAAGGGAGTTAAAAAAAAGTGGTATGGTACATTTTCAACAAAGTTAACAAGTTGTGCTTTGAAACACTGAAATATTGTGACGTGATATGGAAGCTAGAATGTTGCAGTTCCTAGGAGAAACTGTGGGCTCGCTGCCCCCCCGGGCTATGGGTTGTGTGCCTCCAGGCTCACAATGTGTTGCTGTGCGATGCATTGTGAGCTTGTAGATCGTCTTTTCACACACACACACACACACACACACACACACACACACACACACACACACACACACACACACACACACACACACACACACACACACACACACACACACACACACACACACACACACACACACACACACACACACACACACTTTCTACCGCTGACAAGCATACATATTGATGAGCAGTAACATTAAAGGACTGACCAGCTTCTAGACATGAAACACCACCAGGTGTACTGATTGCTAGAGTGCAGAGGGACATGGGTTGATGTTAATGGTCTTAACTGAAAACGTATACATCACACAGCTTAGATCTGTATTAAACATACACACAAACAAACAAACATCTGTAGTGTAGAAATGGGGCGCAGTGAGTTGACGAGCACAAAGAAGCATTCTACTGTCTACTTCTGTTTCCACTCTAAAAAAACTCAACAAAATGTGGTTTGAAGTAGGATAGCTCGGAAAGTATAAAAGTTATCAAAAATGTGATCACAGAAATTGAAGACCTAAGATAGCATTAGATACAAACATTTCCAAAACGTTAAAACATTTCAAAGTAAAAGGTTCAAGCATGTGTGTCCACAGCAAGCTGAATTTCAAAAAATGTGAAAGGAGTGTCAAGGTGAAAGTATGAAGGAGTAGTGAGGTGCCAAAGTTTTGAAATGGAAGTTTTAAAAGTTTAATATTTCAAAAACTATAAAACATTTCAAAGTAAAAAGTTCAAGGATGCATGTCCAAAGTAGGCTGATTTTCTTTTCTTTTTTTATGGAGTTTGTAGGTGAAAGTATGAAGGACGGGTGTAGTAGTAGGGTAGGGTGCCAATATGTTGTGGAAGATACCTATAATTATTTGCCTTTATGTAGCTGACAATATCCAACAATATTTGATATATCCTCGCTGTTGAGCGGAAACCTTGTATGTCCAAAAACTTTACTTTTCAGGAAATCATAAAAACACATTTTTCCAAAATAGTGAAAACAGGCAATCTATAAACTCACAATGCATCTTAACGCATTGTGAACTTGATGGGCTATTTTCATTATTCTTGCGTGACACTGTCAAACAGCAAAGTATAAAATAGGGCATTAAAATATGAAGGAAAACAAAAGATCAGATTCTGCCCGACAGTGACGTTATGTAATGTATTTCTAGCTCTGGTAGTGGCAGAGCTCTTGGCTGGATTGCCATGGGATTCAGGCTCCCCAGATGCTGGCCCCGTCTGATTTATGTGGAACCATGGCCTTTTACTCTAGTGCCACAATTAGGCCAAAATTTCCACTTGCACAAGATTGTCTTAAAATCTAAAGGGGTGATTTTCTACTTCTATTCCCTACTGATTAGTCCAAAAGGACTTTTCAGAACTGTATGCAATAAAAAAAAGTCCTTCCATCCATATACTATATGTACCCCACTCTTCCAATGGTGGAAGAAGTATATTTTACTTAAGTAAAAGTATCAATACTGCAATATAGAAATACTCTGTTACAAGTAAAAGGTTCAAAATGTTACTTAAGTAAAAGTACAAAAGGATTGGCATCAAAATATACTTCAAGTACCAAAAGTAAAAGTGCTAAAATATTTGAAAATGGCAGATCTACAAGCTCACAAAGCGTCGCGATGCGACGCGTTGTGAGCTTGTAGATCGGCTAAATAGCCTACAGTATATATATCTTCATATAATTGGTCCTCACTAATGCTCATTCTAATATGGTATCATACTCGTCTGTGTCGCAGAGGAGGGCTGTTGACAGTTCAGAAACCCCGCCTACCAGTGACATCATCGATGGGTAATCCAAGCTAATAAAAAACGGCAGGCTTTCTATTCCTGTAAAGTTAGCATGCTATAAGAAAGCCATCGTTCTCGCGTTAATACGTTATAAAATAAAACATTTTAAATCTTGTTTGGGAAAAAAAAAACTTCCTACGGATGATGTCACTCAGTCCTCCTCTGAGACGGAGTAGAAAAAAATTTACCACTGAGGACCAATTATATGAAGATGGGTCATCGCCTTTAACCACTTGAGCCCTATTTTATACTTTATACTCACAACTTCTGAGCTTGTGAGCCTGTAGATCTGCTATTTCCAAAAAACTTGAAAGATTATTTGGTGTATAGGGTTACCAATTTTAAAGTGGTTAAGATCCTTGACTTTGGAACAATACTCTTTTCCTGGTCTAAGATCTGGACCAGTGCCCTGCTATTCCCCAACAAAGTCTCTGTCTGAACGGTCCCATTGTTTTTTCTCAAGAAAGAAAAACACCATATTCATCAAACAATTGTCTCAGACTAGAAAACCCAACAGCATTGTTGCAGTATTTTAAACAGAGATGGGGTCATCAATATGTCCGCACATGGACAAATGTGTCCATGGCAAGACTTGTCCTCGTCCAAATTGGCAATGGCAAATTTTTGATTATTAGAATATTATAATGTTGATTTTGATCACAAGACCTAATTACTGAATGTCAATCTTCAGGTTTTTCCTCGAAATATGATTTACTACAACACTATGGCACATTGAGTCCACTAGTACTTGTGGTTCTCAAATGTTTTATTTGCAAGGACCTCCTTAACTCAGAGAGTGTTCAAATGGAACCAAATGGATCCTTACGGGTCCATTTGGTTCCATTTTAACACTCTCAGTCACAGACCTGTTATGTCATTCAGGCCTAGTTCTTTGTGTTTCTGGTAATATTATTGTCCACTTATTTTGTGTGTCCGTGGCAAAAATAGAATTTCGACAAAAATGTCCACCACAAGCCAGCATGGCGATGACCCCTGGATGGATAATAGAGTAAAGCCTAATTTATATTTTGTTTCGAGTTGAAAATAACTGAATTTCGGTGATAAGCCTAAATAAATTAAGCTTAAGTAGACCATAGCCTATTAAATGTGCTTGACATTGCCTGTCAAGTATTCAGGTATGTGTAAAACAATGAGATAGCAGCTGCCCACCTAGTCTGTCCCATTACACCTGTACTTTTCCACTATCCATTCAGGTATACTTAATGATCTTGCTGGCAGCAACAACACCTGGTTATCATGTTGGACACTAGTGGACCAGTGTTCCAAATTACATGCTCTACATTAGCCGCCAGAATACACGTGAGACAGACATAATTATCGTTATCATTTTCCTGTAGTAAAACTTTTTTTTACCCAAGGAGCTGCCAGAAATTCTCGTCCCCATGCTAACACACCTCAGCTGAAGGCAATTTGTTGTTAACACCTTTGTTACACAATAACATTTTTTTTTAAAATACTCTTGTTTCACTGTAACCCCTAAAATCTAGCAATTCTCACTCCTTTTTCCCATCAGTTGCTTTAATTGATTTGTTTAAAATTGCAGTCAACCTAACACAAGTGATGTTTAACTTGATTGAATACTTAATTGGACAGAAATGCAAACAGCACGGGGGTACGTGATACATTTGGGCTGAAAGTCATTACATTTTGTGCCGTACTAGTAACATAAAACAAGATGTATTAGTATTCTTTATGTTTTGTTATTGACATAGACATAGTTCAGTCTTGTAAATATTACGACAATTGTTACTGTAGTTTTCAGTTTCTCACATAAGGATCACCCTTTGTGTAAGTTATGCTAGTTACGTTATATAATAGGACTTGCACACCCCATACTCGCACAACACAAGAACATGGAGACTTAAAATATACATAAATATTATTTAAACAATATAAACACTTGCAACACACACACACACACGTACAGTATGAATAGAAAGAAAGGGGCCTTAATATTCACTCATAGACACAATATAAATAACAAATACATGACCAAGGATGCACACACACACACACACACACACACACACACACACACACACACACACACACACACACACACACACACACACACACACACACACACACACACACACACACACACACACACACACACACACACACACACACACACAAACAGCCACACACCCACAAGGACACACAGAAACAGATTAAGTCCAAATCAATGGCAGTGGCTGGAACTGGGGGGAGAGAGAGAGATTTCACCCAGGGTTCTCGTTAAGGTCTGACACATGCGGCAGAGGCTCGGGGGAGTGTTATTACCAGGGTGATGGTTGATAAGACGCTCGTTTCTCCACGGTGCGTCCCGCGGGAAAAATGCATCGCGCAGCCATGGAAACCATAAGGCTAGGTGTTATTCTATAATTGGGCCAGCGTTTTTAACAGCACAGCTGCACACCCAGGTACGCCACGACGGTCGTCAAATGAGAAATTATAGTGCAGGAAGAGTGGAGTGAAAACATTGCTGCTTTTCGACTTTTTTTGGGAGAAAAACTGAGTCTGTGTGATACTTTTTATTTATATATCGTTATATACAGTATCCGGGTTCACAGGTTTAAAACGGCATCACACAAATAATCTCTTGACATATAAGGAAGGTCAAGCATATACTGTAGATCAGTGGGTTTTCAACCCTTTTCATATCAAGGTCCATTATTTATTAGGCATTTGAGCCATGGATGGTCCTCCGTTTGATGAGATTTAGACTGTCAGACCCAAGACTAAGAATATTCTGTTATCGTTGGATGAGATTTTGTCCACAATTCCATGCTGTATTGATGTTGGTACCAATAGGAGAGATAACAGGCAAACGTTGATCAAAATAAAAAAGTAAATACAGACGTTTAACAATAATTTAACTTGAGAGCGTAAAATGAAACCAAATGGACCCGTAAGGGTCCATTTGGTTTCATTTTACACTCTTAAGAGTTAAAGATCTATAAGGTTCCATTTGGTTACCAACTCTTCCATCATTTAGCTGGGGACCACCTGGAACCCCCTCAAGGACCACTGGTAGTCCCCGGACCACTGGTTGAGAACCACTGCCGTAGATGTAGTGTTCCATTGCATGTAAAATATCGGCGTAGTGGACCCAACGCAAAACGTTTTGGCTCGTGAAGCTGGCGTGAGCTAAATATACCATTAAAGTCAGTATACGCCCTATTTGAAGATTTACGAAAGGGTCATTGTGTCCCTTTGCTTGCTTAAATCCTTATATTTCTCACACCGAGAGAAAATAGTGTTCGAAAGCGAGCTGTGAGATGGAAAAGGGAGACGGGAGGAGGAGGAGAAGGAGGAGGAGAAGGGAAGGATGGTTGGCGGCCAATCTCTGCTCAGTCTCTGTAGCCTGGTTGATTACGATCAATTTCCCTGATATCGATGGCCTCCCTAGCCCTCAGCTACACCCCCCCCCCCCCCCTTTGCACTTTGCATGGTACGTGCTTTGTGTACCGTGACACATCTCACGCTCTGAGAAAACAAGGAGTGCACGTCCGCGCCTCCCTCGAGTGAGGAGCCCAAAGTCTGCATATAACGTTAAACCCTTCAATCCGGGGAAGGCGTCTCCTGTCATTTTCGGATTTATTTTGGCTGTTCAAAAATAGCAGATATACAAGCTGAGTCCAGCGCTATGAGCTTGTAGATCTGCTATTTTTTTTTATCGTGAAAATGAAACATTCGTTCCAAGAACCCCCAGAAGCAAAGATTTGAGTTACAAATGTTTGCTTAAAAATACATATATATTCAAAGATTTGCAATTTTTTTCACGATTTTTCAAAAATAGCAGATCTACAAGCTCATAGACTCGGTGCCGCGCTATGAGCTTGTAGATCTACTATCTTTGAATAGCCAAAGACATCTAAAATGACAGACGCGTTTCCGGAATGAATGGATTAAGGCCACCGCTGATTTTTCAAATCTTTCAAGCTATCAGAAACATAAAAAGATAAGGACTAAACGGGGAATCTGCTGCCAACGCAAACAACGAATTCAAATCAACAGACAGAAAAATGCCATTTGACATTTTTGGGGGGAATTTCTTTGGACGTTTTGTTACCGTTTCTTTTTTTTTTTTTTGCGCTTTATTCTTAGTCGTAATTTAACTGAGGTCCATGTTTACACGCTCAGAGTTAAATTAACACGGAGGATGTTACTGTGTAGCCGTGCAGAGAATCCGATCCCTCTCCCAGGGAGCATAACTCATACTCTGTCACCCCACATCCCCCCCCCAACCCCAGACCCCTCACCAACCCGGCCCCCCTACCATGCTGACCTTGATAATTATCAACAGTAACTTAAGTTCTGGAGGAGGGTGGGAATATAGACGAGGGGTGCAACATGTATTCGAACCAAGCAATTTAATGGATTATTCAAAATATATCGATTTTTGGAATTCCGAAATTGCAATTTTGCGGCGACACCTCTTGTAATCTCAAAAGGGAATGCTGCAGGGTTCTTGTGCCCGAGGATATTTTGGAATGCAAAAACAAGTTAAAAATGCATTTATTAAGGTTAAAATATATAAATAAATACCTTTCTGTATACATTTCCGGTGCCTGTACGACATAAAACTAGTGTTTTGTTTAGAGAAGTTGTCAGAAAACAGTAACACATTCTTCATATGTGGAATGGTTATTGGTCAAATATACCAGTGTAAGATTATATAAAAAAATATTTTTGTTTAATAAAAAAAAAATGTTTACACCGTAACTTACACCGTACAGCATGAATGGACCGTGAATCCAAAATGGCTGCAATAGAAAAATACCGAAAATAACCTCTACATTTCAGAGTCTACAAGCTCACAACGCGTCACATCGAGATGTGTTGTGAGCTTGTAGATCAACTATTTTCGCTATTTAATGTGACGCCATTGTAAAACGAGGTATAAAATAGGGTTTAAGAGTTAATCAGACTAATTAATTTAGTCAATTATAAAAAAGTAATGTAGAATTTGTTGATATATATTTAAATATAAAACGTGCTTCTCGATTATTGGATCAAATTGAAAAAAACAATCCATAGAATAATCGCTAAGAAAAACAATCTATACTTGCAGCCTTAATATAGACTGTTGGACGGCAACATTTCCCCCCGTGGAATCATTTTAGCACAGGGGTCTTCAACAGGGGGTCCGGGAC
The DNA here is from genome assembly GCF_963454915.1 of Gymnoscopelus microlampas. Lineage (NCBI taxonomy): Eukaryota > Metazoa > Chordata > Actinopteri > Myctophiformes > Myctophidae > Gymnoscopelus > Gymnoscopelus microlampas. The sequence continues at coordinate 12,453,530 of NC_139949.1, forward strand.
CCCTAGGGGGTACTTAGAGTTACTACAGGGGGTCCTCCAAATCTTTGTGTGATAGGATACTTTTTTTTTTACATTAACCACTTAGCCCTAGCATCCCTAAGAACCTTTGACATATAGCAGATCTAAGTTGTGAGCTTGTATATCGGCTATTTTCGGCAAAGAGGTATAGGTGTAGAGAGAAAAAAGAGCAGACCAAGTAAAAAAAAAAAGAAGTTTAATCTGAAACACAATTTTATTCAGTATAGAGGGGGTCCCTGCTTCATCTCTCTCTCAGCCAGGGGGTCCTTGAAAAACGTTGAATACCCCTGATTTAGCATATTTAGGACAACGTGTATAAAGTTTGGGTAGAGTATGGAAGGAGAGAGAGAGAGAGAGAGTGTCAGGACTGCTGTGGATCAAGATGGATGGAGCCTTCTCTGCCCATCACATCCCCAAGACGCTCTCCCAAGAAAAAGCTGTGGGAGACAAAGTAATGCTAAGGATATGGACTAACCCGGTGCTGAAGCAAAGTAATGGACAGTACGGGAGACAAGAAATCTGTTTATGTTTTTCCAGGGTGCCACTGGAGGGGCCGAGCCGTCTAGAACAGGGGCTCTCAAATTAAACGCTTGCCGATTTACAAGCTCACAACGCAAAAAAAATATGAATCTGAAATTAATGTAATTATTTTTTAAACCTTTTTGAAACAATCAAATTTTGAGCGGCGCCTTTGATACATTTTGTCATCGATATGTGTTTATAATGTGTTTATAGCCACGTGTCACGTGAAGCTTGACCAATGACTTTGTTGACGGGTCTGACCAATCAGAACGTTGACGGTGAACACGGACAAAGTCAGGTATAGAGCAGGATCCGCTCTATACCTAAAGGTATAGAGCGGCTAGCGCCGCTAAAAATGACGGGTCTGACCAATCAGAACGTTGACGGGTCTGACCAATCAGAACGTTGACGGCTCTGACCAATCAGAACGTTGACGGCTCTGACCAATCAGAACGTTGACGGGTCTGACCAATCAGAACGTTGACGGTGAACACGGACAAAGTCAGGTATAGAGCAGGATCCGCTCTATACCTAAAGGTATAGAGCGGCTAGCGCCGCTAAAAATGACGGGTCTGACCAATCAGAACGTTGACGGGTCTGACCAATCAGAACGTTGACGGCTCTGACCAATCAGAACGTTGACGGCTCTGACCAATCAGAACGTTGACGGCTCTGACCAATCAGAACGTTGACGGGTCTGACCAATCAGAACGTTGACGGTGAACACGGACAAAGTCAGGTATAGAGCAGGATCCGCTCTATACCTAAAGGTATAGAACGGCTAGCGCCGCTAAAAACAGGACGTTTACTCACAACTTTAAAAAACGGGTCAGCACCCCAAAATGGGTCACAACCCTGAACCCAATGTTGTTAAAAGGCTGTGTCACAGATACGTCATAGATGACGTCATTTACAGTACTGGCCACATGGAGTCTGATTCACGCCATTATTAGACCTCATCTTGTTTTTTTTGTTGTTTTTCTCATGAATGTGGCAATTGTCTCTCGTGTGTGTGTGTGTGTGTGTGTGTGTGTGTGTGTGTGTGTGTGTGTGTGTGTGTGTGTGTGTGTGTGTGTGTGTGTGTGTGTGTGTGTGTGTGTGTGTGTGTGTCCTGCATCCTCTACCTCTGCACACTTGGCAAAGCTCTATCCAAATTAATTGCATCTCTGTGAGAGAGAGGGTGAGTTAGATTGGGGGGGAGAGGGAGAGAAGGGGGTACAAAGAGGGGATACTGATAAACGGGGGAAGAGAGGGAGAGAGTAAGGTGAAAGAGATAGGGACGCAAGGTGGGAGAGAGAGAGAAGAAGGGATGGACAATGAGAGAGAAACAGAGAGAGAGAGAGGTTTAGCCCTATCGGGCTGGTCTTGCTACAAGGGGAGTCATTTAAAATTCTGCATCCCATGTGGTTCCTGGTTTCCAGTTTAATGACCCCCCTCCTCTCCCTCCCTTTCGCCCCCTGACTCTCTCTCTCTCTCTCTCTCTCTCTCTCTCTCTCTCTCTCTCTCTCTCTCTGAGTGGTGGGCTTTGGCTCCCTTCCTCTGCACGAGGTGGGAGAGGCACATTATTTATGCATGTACACAACTAAATGATAACAAAAACAGTTGGTGAGTCAAACACATTATGGCCATTAGAGAGAGATGATGCATCTATGTCAACACGCCCCCCCCCCCCCCCAGTCAGTTCTTGTCTTTACGTCTCCTTTGTCCTACCCTGCAAACTACCCCCCCCCCCCCCCCCCCCCCCCACCACCCAACACTGCGTCTGCCTCCTGCAATCAGCCATCGCTGCCGTCGGCAGTGACACAGCTCTCTGCCATGGTTCCATGTAGCGCCACGGCTGTGCTAATTATGTGAGACCCGCCATCTTTGACTGGAGAAATGGCTGTTGCACCTGTTGTCGAGCTCTGGTGAAAAGGACTCCTCCGTTGAAAACTTTCCCGTGTCGTTAACTGATTTATCAGTGATTAGTAGGTGTGTGCCGATATATCGTCCCGCGATACGTTTTCGTGACGATATGTAAAATTTTGGGAGAAAAAAAAAACGTTTTGAAAAAATATTTAATAATAATGTGCAATAATAATAATGCATAAACAGAAGTATTTGTTTGCATTTGCTTCCCCCCCCCCCATATATTTTCACAAGCTTTCCCCCCCCCCCCCCGTATATTTTCATAATAAAAAAGTGCCATACTGTATATCGTATCGGTATCAATGTCGTGAGCCCAGTATCGTATCGTTTCATGAAATTAGTCGGCACACCCCTAGTGATTAGTAATTTAGGATTGATCTGTGTGGATTTGACCGTAGTTTGTTTATTCATATAGTGGGTGTGGAACTAAGGGCAACCTTCCATGGAGTGGGTTATGGCACAGATGATGCCGTTCCACACTAGCCATATATTGGCCACGCAATAAAAGTGTTTATATTGGTGCATTAACACTGTTGTAGTAAACACAAACCATGGCATGGACTATAGATTTTGTATTGGAAAATAAAGTTGAATATCTTATTCTACTGAAGAGTAAAACCACATACTCTATTCTATACTGGAAAAAAGCCTAGTGAGTGCACATACAGTATACATATACAGTACATGCATAGAAAAATAAGTGGTAAAGATATAGTCTGACTGGACTGAAGCGACTATACCGAGAAAGATAAATAAAGATGGAAATAGAATGAGACGCGTACATAGACCTAGAGTTTCAATTGAGCCGGTAAATGCGGTTTCATGTTTTCACTTTGACCTTCCCCAAGTCCAGCAAATTAAAATCTCGTGGAACACAGTGTCTGGTAATGAATCTCAAACCCTTCATACACAATCTTCTTTGCCACAACCATATAGCGAAACGTCATCGGCCCCGATGACAGCACTCCGCAGCTATGGAGGCTTAACTTTCCCGACAGCTTGTGGACCGCACAGGACAAGGTAGCCTGCGTATTCCTCGTCTCCAGCAGCATGCCAGCTGAGAGAGGCTTCTGTCTTCAGAAGCGCATTAAAACAGCCAAGCGAAGCTAGCTGCCTTCTGGAGGAGAAGGTCAAAATGTGCATCTCAAGTTGCAGAGAAACTTTGGATACATTTGAGTTCAAGTTGGCAGAAGAATGGTTCACTGCCATGAAAAAAACTGAGAAAATAAAATATTGTGGAAGTCATGTAGTAATAAGCCAACAAGAGTTTTTTTGGTTTTAGAATGTCTTGCAATTGGAAGTTTCGACTATATGACTTTACAGTACATTGACAAATAATCATTTTATTATTCAGCAATGCCGCACGAAAGTCAGCTGACTGAATTTGGATTATGTGAGGTTATGGTTTGGCTACTGTATTATGCAAAAACCTTTTCATTAAATGATTTGGCTTGATGTTGTACACAACATTGGTACCATATTCTCTCCCATTTGATCCCGATCAATGTTTTGAGGCAACGCAGTTGAAAGTAAAGGTGATCAACACATTTTAATTGAACGTATTTGTACATGATACTGTAGAAAACTTGTCTTACAAAAAGCTAAACAAAAAGGAAAACACAATGTCACAATGTGCATGGATAAGTCAATTGACGCATTTCCATCATCGATGTAGTGGATGGTGTTGATGAGTTGCAGCAGCCCTGTGTGTGTGTGTGTGTGTGAGGCAGTGTTGATTTTGTCGACGAAAAATGTTAGTCGACTACCTTTTTTCACTGACGAAGACTAAATGAAAACTAAGCTATGATGGCTAAGACTAAATATATTGACGATCCCGTCAACAAATAAAAACTAGACTAAAATGTTAGGGAGGGACTAGAGGAGAAGAGATCCAGTAGAACTAAAAGAGAAGTCATTTTATGTTTGGTTCCGCTCTGAAAATGGCAGATCTACAAGCTCACAACGCTTGTAGAGCTTGTAGATCTGCTATTTTCAGAGCGCAACCAAGTGTAAAATCAGCCATTACGACGCCATCAAGGCACCACCAAAATACATTTTAGTCGACTAAATCAACTGTAGATTTGGTCGACTATAATCTTATGATATTTAGTCGACTAAAACTAGACTAACAGTAAAACATTTCAGATGACTAAAATATGACTCAAACTAAATGGAATTTGATTCAAAAGACTATGACTAAAACTACATCAAACTTTGCTGTCAAAATCAACACTAGTGCGGGGGTGTATTTGTGGTCTTTGGCATTTACAGTAGGTATCCGTCCGAAACGTGCACGAACGCCGGACAAACGGTATAACCCTTTGTTTAGTCTCCTTGCCTAAGGGTATATAGGAGATGCTCTGGTCAGCACACAGACGGCGTAGATAGATAAACACACCCAGTGTTCACCTACGCATCACAACAGGGCTTCATAGCGGGAGACGTGATGGGGAAATGTCCTCCCACACTCGCTACGCTAGAGCCGAGCTGTGTTGATGGCTCTCTGTGGGGGTCTCTTTACCGCACGCACGCACCCGTGTGCGCGCGCACACACACACACACACACACACACACACAAGCACTCATTAATGTGTGCAGGGTGCGGTTGGGGGGGTGGAGCAGAGATCGGCGAGGTGACGCGGTGGAGGGGTTTTGTAGGACGGCGAATGTCCACAAGGTCAGTGTAGTCAGCGTTATACGGTGGTTGTTTTTCTCTGTATTTTCTCTCTCTCTCCCCCTCTCTCTCTCTCTCTCTCTCTCCCCATGGTAGAGGCTGTGTTGCTGCAGCCTCCCCAGGTCTCTCCTCCATCTGGTCAATACTTGCACGCAGCTTCTGACGATCAATGTAGGGTCAATACCTCTCAGACGCCTGCCTCTTTGTGCTTGCACTGATTTAGCAACCACCTACCCAGGCCCTCTTTTTTTATTTAATTTTTTCGGTGTTACTTTTTTTCTCCCCCGCCCCCACCGCCACGGCTTTTTTCCCCCCTTTTTTTTTACGACCCGTTCACTTAAATACGTGGAGCCACCGAAATTAGAGACGCAGTAGTAAATCTGAGATGCAGGGCACACACTTCTTCTGCCAAACGGCATAAACCTGGCCCTCTCATCAGGCATGCACACGGCGGCAGTTACGCTGTCTCCGCTGAAATGTGGCCTTTTGTCTGCGCCGAAATGTCTTTTCCACTCCACGCCTCTTCATCCGCTCGAAGGAAAACAAAAAATACTAGATTCCTTTCACGCGGGGGACTATCAATCACGCCGCACAATAATATTTGATGTCAGGTAAACCAAACTGATTTACCGGTGTCCTGGTTGGTTATATGCCTCTGATTCTCTCGTTTGGGGCTTGAATACACAATCAGCCTCCTCGGAGTGAGAATCATCCGCGGATGGGGTTTTTAGTTTCGAGGCCAAAGTCCAAGCAAGAGATTAGTGCAGTTGGGTAGCGTAGAACACTTATGGCATACATGGGCAACTGGCGGCCCGGGGGCCACACGCGGCCCCCACCTTCATGTAATGCGGCCCGCAGGTTAATATCGGAATACTGATATATTATTGATTTCAGCTGTTACGATTCCAACAATGCAAACATGACCCGCTTTAATTACTTCAGTCTATATGAGTAGCTTAATGACTAGTATTACAATTCTTTTGTCTTTTTTATGCCCCAATGTATTTGTATTTATAAGTTCATAAAGTTAACATAAGTATAACTAAATGCATTTGAAATTAAATAAAAATGTTACTTTTCAGGACTCAAAATAGCCAAAAAGAATGCAGGATTCCAATAGAGGATATGCGCATGCTTAAAGTGAATGGCACATCGAGTGGCAAAGCAACATGCAAAATGAGTTTAACATTGTTTAATGTTGTTTAATGCAATCAGATATGACTTTTCTGTTTGGATGCATGGGCTGTCAAGGCCAGAAAGTATTTTTTTGACACTCAGTAAGCATTCCTGCATAACTTCCGGGTTTGATGATGATGTCACATGCATATCCTCTATTCAAAAGTACCAAAAATAGCAGATCCAGATATGACTTTTCTGTTTGGATGCATGGGCTGTCAAGGCCACTGCGCGCCATGCGACGCGCAGTGCAACGCGTCGCACTGCGACGCGTTTTGAGCTTGTAGATCTGCTATTTTTGCTTATTTTGTGTGACATAGAATGGTAAAGTACGGCATTGATTTACTAAAAAAGTTAAAATACGGAGATAAGAGGTGTCTGCCAGACAATATATGCAATGTGGCCCTCTGGAGTGAGTGTGGAAATACTGTATATCTCCATCATCAAAGTTGCCCACCCCTGACTTATGGACTGTGTGCATGCTTCAACCTAACGTACTGCTATTCCGAACTTTGGCCGGACTGGGGCGAGGGGTGCGATTGGCCAGGTGTACCTGGAATGAACATTCAGCGGAAATAGCGGATATACAAGTTCAAGTGACGTGTCGCAACGCAACGCGTTCTGAGCTTGTAAATACACTATTTTCGGTTATTGGATTCTATAGAGCCTCCGGGACCCCAATCAAGTATATATAGGGTTTAAGTGGTTAAATGAATGAATGAATGAATCAATTTATTTGGTGACAAAGGGAAAGAGCACACCAGCCCCTCCACAACATATAGCAGACACAATATCACTGACGATACAAACACAATAAAGCCCTAAGGCTTATTTCCATTGTGGTCCTCTGAAAAAGAAACAAGAAAGAAAATGACTTGAAGTCATATTCTACCAGGTGCTCTGTGTGTGTGTGTGTGTGTGTGTGTGTGTGTGTGTGTGTGTGTGTGTGTGTGTGTGTGTGTGTGTGTGTGTGTGTGTGTGTGTGTGTGTGTGTTTTCATAGACCTGATTACTTGTTTTTCGGATTGCTTGTTTCTCTCGCCAAACCTGGCAACAGAATTTGCGACGCTAAACGCTAATAATGTTTTTTATATAAGTGGTGGCAACATTTTTAGACACCACACAGGTCTTCCCAACAATAGCGAAGATTGAAGTCAGTGTGAACATGGCCAAATAATAACTTAATAGCCAAACTAGGTCTAATGAAGCACGCTAGCATTTAGGCTAACTGTCCTGCCTGCAACTGTTACAGTGTGAATGAGGGGAGCGGACAGGGGAGAGCTGTTACTGTGGGGGGCGGGCCATCTCCCCATTCGTGTGGCCATTGGCTTAAAGGAGTGAAGGACAGCCAATGACAAATAGTTGTCGCTTACCCATAGCTTGGGAGGACAAGGTGCAGAGTATGGGAAAATATCCCCATTGGCTTAAAGGACAGCCAATGACGCAAATGTGTCGAAAATGTGTCGAATGCAAATCTGTGTCGAAAATGTGTCGAATGCAAATCTGTAATCTGTCGAACTCTGCCTTGCCTCTTCTTAGACTCAGGCGCTCTTCGAGCACCTGGTAAAAACACAGAACAGACACAGCATAAAAAAGACAACTACACATAACAGACTATGACACAAGTTAAGGTAGGACAAAGAGCAGGCTTTCAGGTGGTCTGCAAATGAATTCTATCTGTTTATTGACCGCTCACCACTCACCGACGAATGGCTTCAAGGAAAAAGTTACCACCAGTCTCTGGGAAAAATCAGTGGGAGTACTGCGGCGTGTTTTATACCGGAGTTCCAGGCTGTGTTTTAATCATCAAATTGAGCTAGGGACATTCTGAGTTAGGGAAAAGTGCAATTCATCGTCCAATATGCTTAACCAGTATGCTGTACTCTCTCTCTCCGTACCTTCTTTGTTTTGCCAGACACAATTCATCTCCTCTGGTTTTCCTTTGTTGTTTTTCTACTCCACGATGAATCCAGTGAATCCCACCCCTCCCTACGACAGACATGCCTCTCAGTCAGAAAAGGTATGAATGACAAAACTGTCCTGTGTGGTCAGACTTCATGTCATAGCCTACTAACTACACTGCTCAAAATAATTAAGGGAACGCTTTGATCCCTTAATTCTTTTGAGCTGTTTTCGTTAGCATTATGTACACAGTTCATGAAAAAACTCAACATAATTAAGGGATCAAAGTGTTCCCTACATTTCTTTGAGCAGTATAGATAGTTTGAAGCATGCATAGCCCTTTAGTTGTGTGCACTGCAGTGTCTGCCGGCTGATCATATACGTGACGCATGGCAACCGCAGTCAAACATGCAGAACTACAGTGAGGTGGCCTATTTAAGCGAACCTGTCTGACACTGCGTGGTTTAAACAAAGTGGTGATGTCAGCTAGCTGTCCGGTGAGGATGATTGTTTTGGGATCACTTTTTGGGGGGGGTAAACTGTAATAATTCAAGTTTTCCGAACCTTCTGTTTTGTTTTGTACCAGTTTCCCATGTGGGATGAAGATTTGAGGTGAATTAGGTAGAGATGACAGCATCTCTACTCACGTCACGTTGGCTTATGTTTTGTATAAGTTAAATTGACATCATTACATCACCTGGAAGAATGTGTCAGGTTTGGTCTGTAGCTATGTGCCCGAGGGGCTTGTTTGTCTGGATCTGTCCCAGGAACTTCCTGAAAAGTGGAGACTTTTGCGCTAGATATAACTTTAGTACTCTTTCATTCAACAAGTGATCAGTGGTGGAAAGTAACCGTACATTTTGAGGTATTTGTACTTTACTTGAGTATTTCCAATTTCCAATACTTTTACTTCTACTCCACTACATCTCAAGAGGCAAATATTGTACTTTTACTCCACTAAAATTATTTGAAAACTTTAGTTAATAGTTACTTTTCAGATATAAATTATGATATTATGAAACGTACATTAACCACTATTTTATACCTGGGCTATTTGAAAATAGACAATCGCGTTGTGAGTTTGTAGATCTGCTATTTTCAAACATTTTAGTACTTTTACTCTTGGTACTTTAAGTACATTTTGATGCCAATACTTTTGTACTTTTACTCAAGTATATTTTTAATTCTGGACTTTTACTTGTAAGAGTACTTCTATATTGCAGTATTGATACTTTTACTTAAGTTTTTCCACCACTGCAAGTGATTACATTTTTAATGAAATACGCGTTCCTGATCAAAGATCATTTCAAAACAAATATGGCGTTCTCTCATAAAATCCTCCGTTAACATATGGCCAATTAGGCTATTACATAAGAACACTGACTCAAATTGTAGACGGATTCATTCACGCCATCACAGATGAGCGAGTGGGCTGGTTGCAACACTTATCTGATCTGCTAATAGACTTTGTCATTTCTTGCTATCAGGAAGAAGGAAGAGGAATGGTAAACATCATCATGGACGGACAGCTAAGTCGAATTAAGTCAAGTCAATTAAGAACATTAGGTCCGTCAGGTTGGTTATCTCCGGTAGGCCTTCCACCGCGCCAAGCAATTTAAAAATGAAATGAATATCCTTATGGGAATTAATGTTATGATAGCGTACGGAAAATAACCAAGAGAGAATTGTGCTCAGAAGTCAGATGAAAAATATAATTTTGCATCTTGTATAACCAAGAGGATACCCGACAATGGTTTAAGACAAATACATGCTTCAGCCAGCCAAAAATGTTTGCTGTGATATGATGCTTGTCGACCCTTTTTTCTGTTGAAAATATGTGGGGGGTTTTTGTCACCACTTTTTCCACCAAAGCGTAAATTAGCCTTCAGAAGGTAACAAGCTAACAAGTTGGTCCACAGCAGTCAAACATTTGATGCTTGGGTGTTTCCCTCTTCCTTCTCTCCCTCCCTTGTCTTTGTGGGCAGGACTTCTCAGTGAGCTTATGAGCTTATAGCATAAAGATAATCAATCGTTTCCCATGGGGAGAGAAAATAGAAAGCATGTGAACGAATGGGGTCTGTGAGACCAGCTTCTTATACGTGACTGCTTTTAACATCAAGTTTTTATCCTTTTCTTATTTTCAGCTTCAAAACCCAACATATAACATATCACGTGTCAGTAGTTACAGAACATTTTTTGTATAGGTATCATTTACTCGGGTAAGAATCTATTCCCTGCTGTGCGTACGTTTCAAAATGTGTTTTCGGCAACACGTGACGGAACATTTGAGAGCGGGTCACATACGACACGATAAAAGACTGTATCGCATGATGTTGTTTTGTACTTTCGTCTTGGGAGCCTAGTTGAGGCCTATTAGCTGTATGACTGTATCTGCATGTTTATCAGATGAAGGCTCCGGTTTCAGTCTGGGTAAGCCATCTCGGTCAAAAAATATGATATAGCGTTCCTTATCTCTGTCTCTCTCTCGCGCACGCCGCGCCTGACTAACGTCTGCCTCTCCAAAACTGACAGATGATTCGGAGGGGCCCCTGTGGATACCCGGTGACATTATGGTAATTGTCATTACCGGGGGTTGGGGTTCGTGCGTGACGGGCGCCATTAGAGAAAGTGCAATTACAGTAGGCTCTGGCGACCTTGCTGACTGGAGGAGGTCAGGGCGTCTCATTAGAGCCGCGGTGGAAGGCAGCCCAGTGTCTCCACTGTGTGCCAATCAATAAGAGCGTTAGCTCGGCCCGCGCTAATCACAGCTTTGACGCAGCCTCACGCCCTGCCGCCCCTCATCACCCCTCAGCTCCACGCTGCATTCCCTGCACCTTTTTTTTTCTACTCCATTCTATCTCTGTGGCTCCCTTATTATTACCAGAGCCACGGCACCCACAGGCCACCTCTCTCTTCACGGGAGCACCGAACACCAGCGTTGCGTTAACCCGTCAAGGCCGGGAACGCATCTGTGTCGTTTTTAAGATGTCTTTGGCTATTCAAAAATAGCAGATATACAAGCTTGTAGATCTGCTATTTTTGAAAAATCTTTAACATTTTTGTAAATCTTTGAATTTATATATTTTTTTAAGCGAAAAACTCAAATCTTTGCGTCTGGGAGGTCCCTCGACCAAAACATTTTGAGATGGGGGTCCGCCGTCAAATACATATCTAAAATTTTTTTCTAAATCCTAACGGTATGTTGCTATATCAGTGGTGCTCCAACTTTTCCATGTCAAGGGCCCCCAAAATGATATGTATTTGGCCCTCCATCTCAAAATATGTTGGATATGGGGTTAAGACAGATTGGAGTTAAAAATGTTCGCTTTAAAACACGCGTTCCCGATTTTAATGGATTAAACACACAATATGGTATGTACATAAGTGGGTTCATTCAAGCATGCACACACACACACACACACACACACACTGGATAATTACGAAGGTGTCTACAGATGGAACTGGCATTAGGGCTATACCGACACAATGTTGTCACGAGCCTCGAGGCAACGTTCATGGCAGGTTAGACACGTTCTCTGTGAATAACCTGTACACAAATGCATAGAAATGTACAGTAAGCTCGACAAACAATTATGCTCTTTATTATGATCAGCATTTAATATTTAACCCATTAAGACCTGGAACTGTGTCATTTTTTGATTTGAGCTAAAAAGCATTATTTTACACTTTGGGCTATTCAAAAATAGCAGATATACAAGCTCGTAGCGCGGCACCGAGTGCCGCGATACGAGCTTGTAGATCTGCTATTTTTGAAAAATTGTGAAAATGTGTGCAAATCTTTGAATATATATATTTTTAAAGCAAACATTTTTAACTCAAATCTTTGCTTCTGGGGGTCCCTGGAACGAAATGTTTTGATGGGGGTCCGCGGCCAAATACATATAATTTTGGGGGTCCTTGACATGAAAAAGATTGAGCACCATTGATATAGAAACATACGTTTTTCAGAATACTGTTGAGATTTAGGAGACTCAATGGGTTAACGTAGATCATACACATCAGGATGGAGTAAAATCGTATATTTCCGTCTTTAGTCCTGTAAAGATATACTGTATGTATTTTTTAAGGAATCTATAATATCTGTCCAGATACACTATTAGTACATGTGGTTGTTCGTTCAAGATGGTACGTTTGGACATACGCAGCATGTTTAAAGAATATGAATGCGTGGTCAGTGTGAGCATAATTCTATTCAGTCCCCAGAGGCGCAGGCATGAACTCTGCATGTGCGTTTCAGTGACGTTTCGCCGGACATGACAGTGAGAGAATGTGCCTGCGTGTGTGTACGTGTGTGTGTGCGCGTGCGCTCACACGTGCATAAGCATTTATGCCGGTGCATAATTATGTCATAAAGGAGCAGTTGGAGGGGTGAGCGGAGGGGGGGGGGACCCTCCAAGAGAAAAAAAAAGGGAAAAAAGCCGTTAAGTCACATGAATTGCATCACTTCATCCAATGTGGTTCTGTAACAACCTCAGCATCATTTTGCTGTTATCTAACTTCACAGAGAGGCTATTGACCTTATTTAGTGCTGCCGTATCCGCCCTGTTCCCATGTGGACATCACACTATAGCCATATTATCTGAGAGGACCTCGTACCACGTAACACCGTGGTAAGGACGGTTAGTGGTTGAAACGACATGGTAAAATCGTTCTCTTTTTTAACAGTTGTTATGGCAGCCACTGCCATAACAATTATTATTATGCTATGCTGCTAATGTTGTATCTATTTAACCCATTAAGACCGGGGATACGTCTGTCATTTTAAGATTTCTTTTGGCTATTTTTTTGAAATATATATACTGTATATTTTTAAGCGAACATTTGTAACTCAAATCTTAGCTTCTGGGGGTCCCTGGAACAACATATTTTGAGATGGGGGTCCGCGGCCAAAAACATATCATTTTGGGTGGTCCACATGAAAAAAAGTTTGAGAACCACTGATTATAGCAACATAAGTTTTTTTCAAAAACTGTTAGGATTTAGAGGACATTTGTAGAATCCCCCAGAAGCAAAGATTTGAGTTAAAAATGTCCGCTTCAAAAAATATAGATATTCAAAGATTTGCACACATTTTCACGATTTTTCAAAAATAGCAGATCTACAAGAGTGCCGCGCTACGAGCTTGTATATCTGCTATTTTTGAATAGCCAAAGAAATCTAAAAATGACACACAGATGCTTTCCCGGTTTTAATGGGTTAAAGTACTACCAAAATACATCTTAAAGAATAACTGGCAACACACAAAAAAAAGAGGATGACAGCACCCAGCTGAGTTTTTTGCATGATAATGTGAAAGACTCCAAAGTGTCATCTGGTGTCGTGCGACATTACTTGTTGCCTTGAACACCCCTGTGCAGATGCTAACTGTTGCCTTCCGTGCAGCATTGATTAGCTGAGCTAACACTTCACTGAGTCACATACTGTTAAGATATTCACACAGCAAAGTGTGGCGATGTGCACAAAGTTCAAATTCAGTTAGCAACCGAAAAACTCTGTCTGATAGCTAAGAAATCTTGGAATAGTTTGATCACATTTACGATGATATTGTTGGGTGTTTGGTAGTTGTGTGCCGATACACTAATTTCACGATACGATACACGATATTGGGCTCACGATATCGATACGATACGATATATGGCACTTTTTATAGGGGGGGGGAAGCAAATGCAAACAAAAAAAAAAACATTCATTTCTTTCCAAAACGATACATATCGTCACGAAAACGTATCGCGATATATCACGGGACGATATATCGGCACACCCCTAGTATCTTTTTTATATTACTCCTACAGATTAAATCGGTAAACAGTATCTCTATAGTCATGTGATGAACACGGATCTCTCCGATTTCCCATATTCCATCCTCATTGGCTAAGATTGGCTTCCAAAGTTTGCAGGATTGCTCCGTTTTGAACAAAATGCCTCAAATTATGCACTCAGCTTGCGATTTTTGTGAAATTTTACACGCACATTCCCACTAGGCTGAGGTTGAAATGCCACCCCTTTCACATTGGCCTGTTATAGCGCCACCAACAGGTCTGATTTAGCAAAACGCATTTTTGGAACAAAATGCCTCAAATCAAGAATGCAGTGTCCGATTGCCGTGAAAGGCCTAAGAAGAAACGGGCACCCTTTTCACATTGGCCTATTATAACGCCACCAGGAGGCCACAATAATATACCTGACCTGGCGGAGACCTGTGCTCCGAGGAGCACTTTTTCTTGTTTGACCTCATACTGCTTCATATCGGGTTCTTGCAGTTTGAGTTGCTGATGAATAAGCTTGTTCTATGGTTGCACTTGACATGCCAGCTAAAAGCCCAACACTTTAACACATGCACCATAGTATTCCAAATCCTGGGGAGAACATTTGGTGAAAATAGCCAATGTACAAGCTCACATGTCACAACGCGTGGTTTTGTGAGCTCAAGAATCAATAAGAATGTTTATTTGTCACTACTCATATTTTGTGACATCCTCAAAGTACTGTGCCACACAAGAAGGCTTGTACGGTATATATTGTTTTCGCCAAGTACATTTGGTGTAGAGGGAAATTCTAGTGGGTCTAGTATAGGGCCCTGGGGGACCCTGGTCAACTAAGTACTCAGGGTTAAATAAATGTAATGATTCAGGCTTCAAGTACTACATGAAGAAAAGAGGAGCCAGTTGCATCATCACTGCTCAATCCACCTGCATGGAAGCAATCAATCCAATCCAATTAATTGATCGAAACACAAAGTGCAATCAGGCACACTCAATCTGGGCCACATCAGTTTTACGTTCCATGGGATTAAGGGATCCTCATCAATTCTCCATTTTAAAACCAAATCAGAGACGGAAAACAGGGGCCAGTTTGTAAGCCTATTTGGTTGACTCTGTAATATAACTTGAAATAGTTGTTTGTCTCGATTGGTGCAGATGTATTGATAACAATTCTTCATGAATTTATGTATGTCCAACCGAGTTAGACATTTGACGATGATACACGAAAGAAGCAGATATAAATATATTATAAAACCACTTTAGCCCTATTTTATACCTAGGCTATTTTATACCTACAGTATATATATATATATATATATATATATATATAATTGAAAATGGGTGAAGTCGTCCTTTGACCATTTTTTGTTTTGCTTTTTTGCTGTACAAAGTGTCTCACACACACACACACACACACACACACACACACACACACACACACACACACACACACACACACACACACACACACACACACACACACACACACACACACACACACACACACACACACACACATTTAAATGATCCTCTACTGTACATCTTCATCAAGCATGCAGCCCAAACATGCTTATTTTACTTGACTCCTTACATATTTAACCATATGCTGTACCTAGAGGGCAGTGCTGGTGTCGAACAACTATGAATATATCTTGTGTATATATATATATATATATATATATATATATATATATATATATATATATATATATATATATATATATATATATATATTCATAGAATATGTAAACCTAAACAAATAGTATTGCCAGAAGCCGATTTATTTTGGCCCATTTTGCAAGATCTCAAACCTGATTCCGCTGTATGAATCTAGACAATCCATCAAGTGGACAGGTAAGACCTACATTTAAAAAACTGCTATGAAGGGCTGATATTATATTTACAAGGACATGTTACAACTATACAGCGCAAGACAATGAAAACTAGAATCATTTCTATTGAAATGTACATATATTTAATCACGTTTCAACTCCACCTGCCAAACTATAGGCCTCACAAAAATGCCATGTTCCCAATCATTTAGAGATCATAATGCAACTATACCTTAAATGTTTTATCTCATTTATTCATTACAGGGTCACACACAGTTCAAGACTCCTACGCTACTGTAGTGAAATTTGAGACACAGGGATCTTAAATATTAATGGTGAATTTATGCTCTGTCATATGCAGTGGTGTAAAGTAAGTAAATACATTTACTCAAGTACTGTACTTAGACACTTTAGTACAATTTTAAGTACAATTTTGAGGTATTTTTTACTTTACTGGAGTATTACCAATGTCCAGTACTCCACTACAAGTATTTGCAAACTTCAGTTATTAGTTACTTTGTAGATTTTTATTATTATTACAAAACATACATTACCCACTTCAGCCAAATATACATTTTGGCCATTTGAAAATAGCAGATCTACAAGCTTACAATGCGAGCTTGTAGATCTGCTATTTTCAAAATATTTGTATACATTTTATTAATTTGAAAACCTGGACATTCTGCATAATGAGTACTTTCTACTTTTGGTACTTTAAAGGGTAAGACCACTTTGTTAGAGGTTTGGGTTGTGTAGTTACCTTGACATGATGTAACTCCAAAGGTGGGCAAGAAATCAAAAATAATTGCTCCATTGATTAGAAATTGATAATTCAAAATATGCTCCTCATTGACTTACATTGTATGGTAAAACAGCTCTCAAAGTCACTCTTTTAGCACATAAATGAACCTAAACATAGCTGATTCAGACAATAGAGTATCACCAAACCCAGTACTGTTTTTTTTTTTTAATAAAAATGGCAACTTCCTGTTGATTTTACTATTTGAAGATCTGGATCCGGAGCCGCGGATCCAGTCCAGGTTTTCTACTTATTAAAAATGGCCAAATCAACAGGAAGTTGACATTTTTATTTAAAAAAAAAAACAGTACTGGGTTTGGTGATGTTCTATATTGTCTGAATCAACTTTGTTTGCGTTCATTCATGTGCTAAAAGAGTGACTTTGAGAGCTGTTTTACCATACAATGTAAGTCAATGAGGAGCATATTTTGAATTATCAATTTCTAATCAATGGAGCAATTATTTTTGATTTCTTGCCCACCTTTGGAGTTACATCATGGCAAGGTAACTACACAACCCAAACCTCTACCAAAGTGGTCTTGCCCTTTAAGTACATTTTGATACCAATACTTTTGTACTTTTACTCAAATACATTTTGAATTCCGGACTTTTACTTCTCACAGAGTATTTCTACTTTGCAGTATCGATACTTTTACTAAGTAAAAAAATACAGTACTTTTTTCACCACTGATGAAATAGCAGATTTACAATCTCCCAGATTGCTATTTTCTGCATGCGACACCATTGTACGACGGCGTATAAATCAGGCTTAACATGATCAGCAAGGACAGCGGTATTGTTTAGACTAGATTCTCTGGAAACGGAGGTGAACGTAGGGGAAACAAATCCCCAAAAGATCAATACTGGATATGGTTCACCAGGGAAGACATTTGTTTTCCCATGAATCACTGTTTTAATGCGCTAAATAGCACAAATGTTCCAGCAGAGTGAAATATCATTTCAGGTGGACAGGCTATCCATGCTGTTTAACTCTATTCAATGGCATTTAACGCTAGTCTTTCAAAAGAAATTGATACTGCACATAAACGTATCTATCTATCGCTGTATCTAGCAAATGTAGAGTGACTACTTCTTGCACAGATAAAGAGATAGTTTGTCAGTAACAGCCATATAAGTTATCTTGCACTGGAACAGTGGTGGATAAAGTGCTCAACCCCAGTACTTGAATCAAAAGCAGGGGTGTAGTGGAGGAGGGAGGGGCGCTCCCTCACTTCTCTAACTGCTGAAAAAATATATTTTGTCCGTCTTTGTCCGCCATTTTTCAAGAAATTAAGATTATTTTTTTTTCATCATTTGCACATTTAAAAGCAACACATTTGTAACAACAGCATAGTATTGGGTTGTGCAGGTGAGATTTAAAAAATCCTGTGGGGTTTATAAAGTTAATCTCACCTCATTTAACACAGGTCAAATAGGCTACATTACACCTAGCGCGGCAGGGTTGGAGTTGGTTGGATATGTACATTTATGATGATGATTTTCTTGTAAGTCCACACAAGTGTGTTTTGATTTGTTGTAAACAAAGACCGAAAATAAACCATTCATTCATTCATTCATTCATTCATTCATACTCTTGGTCAAATATTACTCGACTACAAATGTGTCAAATTTGAACTGTACTTCCTAAAAAATAACAAATATCTAAATATTTAAAAAGTACAAAGAATCTCAATAATATTGGCTTGTATAGATGACCCATTTTCACTATATTTGAAATAGGGCTTAAGTGGTTAATTCATTAAACACTACTACTGTTCACTGTACTACTGCAACATTACAACCACAACAAAAGAATAAGAGCACAAAAGGGAGAAATGCATAATCGATGAATGAGTCATTAGATCTCACCTGTGCCGCTGTCGCACCATCTATATTTCCTGTCTCTGTCCTGTTGGTACCTGGATCTCCTCCATGCACCTGTTAAAATGATACATTGACGGCACATAAAGAAAAACAATATATCATTGCTGTCAGCAGTGGTGTAAAGTAACTAAGTACATTTAATTAAGTACTGTACTTAAGTACAATTTTGAGGTATTTGTACTTTACTTGAGTATTTCCTTTAGTTACTAGTAACTTTTCAGATATACATTATTACATTATAAAACATACATTAACCACTTCAGCCCTATTTTATACCTAGGCTATTTGACAATAGCAGATCTACAAGCTGATGCGACACGTTGTGAGCTTGTAGATCTGTTATTTTCAAACATTTTAGTACTTTTACTTTGGGTACGTTAAGTACATTTTGATACCAATACTTTTGTACTCAAGTAAATTTAGAATTCTGGACTTTTACTTGTAACAGAGTATTTCTGTATTGCAGCATTGGTACTTCTACTTAAGTAAAGAATTTGATTACTTTTCCCACCACTGGCTGTCAGGTAGAAACCTCATATGTCCAAAAGATTCAAATCAAAGCAAAAATAGCGGATCTACAAGTTCAAATCGCGTCACGACTCACGACGCGATGCGTTTTGAGCTTAGAGATCAGCTATCTTTGCTACTTGTGTGTGACACTGTAGTATGATCAAGTAGGGCATTCATTTAGGAGATAAACTATGGAGATAAGAGGTTTCTGCCTGACAGCGGTGATATATAGGTTGGGTCATAATGCCATTTGCCTATTAGATAACGACGTAGCTAATTATCTAAACAATAATAGAGACAATCTCAAAATGTAACACTGCCCTCTGACCCTTAACCAATTAAGACCGGGAAACGCATCTGTGTCATTTTTAGATTTCTTTGGCTATTCAAAAAATAGCAGATCTACAAGCTCATAGTGCGGCACCGAGTGCTATGAGCTTGTAGATCTGCCATTTTTGAAAATCGTGAAAATGTGTGCAAATCTTTCAATATATATTATTTATTTTTTAAAGCAAACATTTTTAACTCAAATCTTTGCTTCTAGGGTATTCTACAAATGTCTTCTAAATCCTAAAAAAAAAATGTTGAAAAAACATATGTTGCTATATATCAGTTCTCAAACTGTGTCAAGGACCCCCAAAATGATATGCATTTGGCCGCGGACCCCCATCCGAAAATATTTTGTTCCAAGGACCCCCAGATTCAAAGATTGGAGTTAAAAATGTATATATTCAAAGATTTGCAAACATTTTCCAATTTCCTGACATTTTTGAACAGCCAAAAAATCTAAAATGACAGATACGTGTTCCCGGATTGAATAGGTTAAGATCTCACCTGCTGACTCCTCACCTGTCTCTTGTCTTTGTCCTGCTGGTACCTGTTTGCACTTCCTTCACCTTATACAAATACAATTAAAACACAGATCATGTTTTACTGACATAATAGCCACATGACTCAAACACTAGTAAATTCTTTGTAAATAATTCCTCATGTTCCACGATACTAATTGGGCCTGTTGTTATGCCTAATGGACCATTTGCACAAGAAGCCATTTATTTTTCGACTTGTAAACACAGCTGAAGGTAATAACGTTAACACAATTGTGGGTGTGTTTCATGTAGGTGTTTCTGTCTGTGCAGTGCATGGCCTTTTAACTGTAGCCTACAGCAGTGGGTCCCAAACTGGGGGTCGGGACCCCCAGGGGGGTCCCCAAATGATTTTGGGGGGTCCACAGATGATTAGCTGAAAACATTGTTTTCTCACTCAAACAGTAAACAAATCAACATACAGTATAAGTGTATACAGGGTGTCTGCACACTTCTAAAGTGACAATTTAATGTCTTTTAAGACCTTTTTAATACCAAGTTGGCATTACGCAAGAAAGAGGAAAACATTGTGAAAATAGCCGATCTACAAGCTCACAACGCCTGAGCTTGTAAAGCTAAATGTAATGTGCTTACAATTGGGGGGGGGGGGGGGGGGGGGGTCCTCGGCCTACAGCAGTGGTTCATGATGCTGGTGTATAGGCTACACTGCACACACACACCCCAAATGAAATACACCCACAATCAATGTTATCAACTTCAACCACACCTTCAGCTGCCTTTATTTGTTAAAAGGCGGCTGTGATAAAGGTCTATTTTGTTCATTACAATGCATGTTTGTAATGCATGTCTTAGCTTTGACAATATATTAACAAGAGTCCATTTCTCAAGCCATTTTGCATTCAATTAAGTCAGTTACCATCTAAATGAAAAGTGAAAGACATTATGAATAGGCTCTATGCACAGCATAGACATTCACAGGTGTTACCAACGATACTAATGAATGCTCTGTTCCATTCTGGTCAGATGGAGTCAGGGTGCTGATATTGTGCATGTTGGCTAACTGGAAACACTCCCAAATGGCCCTTTACGGGTGTGTAACTCTGAGAGTGGTGGAACCACTAATGGAACCAAATGGACCCGTAAGGGTCCATTTGGTTCCATTTGTACACGCTCAGAGTTATGGGGGTCGTGGAAATCTGAAATTCAAAAATCTGAGAACTACTGTGCTACACTATTAAAATGGAACAGAGCCTTCATTAGTGAAGGAAGCGATAATATGGCTGCTGTGCATAGAGCCAGTGTGTAGTGTTTTTTTTACAAAAGATATAAAATGAAATATTGCAAAATAACAGGACAAACTGCTGCTTGACATAATTGTCATTAGGGTATTTGATAGCTAATGATTAGCTGTTTCAGAGTCTTCTGTTTACACAGCTGTCCTTAATCCAGGTCAAACAAAGGTGCTTATTGGTCAAAAACCCGGATGTGCGTCTCAAAGAACATTAAGCTTCTGCTTGTGAACATCATCAACTGCTTTGAAACACAAGGACATGGCAGCTGTGGCAAAACGCTGACTGTCATTAACTTTCATTTTCTAATGTTAGAAAACAACAAATCTTACTTGCTGCTGCTGCCTGACACTCTACTGTTGTGGAAGTGTGTTTGCTTGGTGTTGTGTTGGTAGACCTGGCACAGCCTGCAGTGCACACAGTTTGGACAGCTCTCCCTCTCTCCCGCACCATGTTTACTGTAAGCCAATCAGAGAGCGCCAGATCTGATTGGCTGATTACAGTAAGCCCGTGAGCAGTGAGCACTGCACTGCATCATTAGCAGTGGTGTAAAGTAACCAAGTACATTTACTCAAGTACTGCACTACAAGTACAGTTTTGAGGTATTTGTATTTACTTTACTGGAGTATTTCCCATTTTCAGTACTTTTACTTCTACTTCACTACATCTCAGAGGCAAATACTGTACTTTTTACTCCACTAGAATCATTTGACAACTTTAGTTACTAGTTACTTTGTAGATTTTGATTATTATTACAAAACATACAGTAACCAGTATTTACATATCGGCCATTTGAAAATAGCCGATCTACAAGCTCACGATGCCATGCATTGTGAGCTTGTAGATCTGCTGTTTTCAAAAGATTTTTATACAATTTATACATTTGATTTGAAAACTTGTGAAATGGGACATTCTGCATAATGAGTACATTCTACGTTTGGTACTTTAAGAAAATGTTATACCAATACTTTTGCACTTTTACCCAAGTACATTTTTAATTCCAGACTTTTACTTGTAACAAAGTATTTCTACACTGCAGTATTGATACTTTCACTTAAGTAAAACATTTGAATGCTTTTTCCACCACTGATCATTAGTAACCTAAGGGACTGGGAAAACTCCTACTCCTCCTGAATAAAAGTTATATACCACTTAGTTTATTGTTGTAGGTGAAGGTTACTATACTGAGTAACTATACTTACTGTGAGAGAGTGCTTTGTAATTTCAAATAATATGGTTGCTAATAATTACTGTAGTGCATGGCCTTGTGAAAAGTGCCAAATAATATGCAATTATGTTCTTTATGTTTAAATGTTTTGGATGGTAAAGTCTAGTGTTAAAAGCTATTTAGCCTATACATTCATTTATTCACTGATATTCATATATCAGTGTAACATTGTTCATCTTCCAGTGTGTGTGTGTGTGTGTGTGTGTGTGTGTGTGTGTGTGTGTGTGTGTGTGTGTGTGCGTGCGTGCGTGCGTGCGTGCGTGCGTGCGTGCGTGCGTGCGTGCGTGCGTGCGTGCGTGTGTGTGTGTGTTTAACACAATTATCAAGAGTGACAACGTGTGCTAGTATAATTTAAGATTTACAGATGCAAGTTGTATTGCTAGGTTTACATATTGTTATGTGGATTGATTTAGCAAGTGTGTGTATGTGCTTCATAAGTTGTGAGTTTGTGTGTGTGTGTGTGTGTGTGTGTGTGTGTGTGTGTGTGTGTGTGTGTGTGTGTGTGTGCGCGTGCGTGCGTGCGTGCGTGCGTGCGTGCGTGTAGCAATGTAGCTCTGCCTTAAGCCCAAACGCTTATTATCTTCCCTGGCCTATGGGGGGGTTCCCCCTTGCCCTTTTATATTTCCCAAACAGGAGACCCAGGTTTGAATCGTGGGTGTTACATTGGTGCCATGACCTGGATCGGGTTTCCTGGTGGGGGTGAAGGTTGCAGAGTAACTCCTGAAGCCCAAAAGCCTAATCCCTCTTGGATCCCCTCTTGCCCTAGCGTAGATGTTTGGTTTCCCACGCCGGAGACGCCGGGTTCGAAACGTGAGTGTTACATGATGTGCATTAACGGGCATGTGCATGTGTGCCCTTTATACTCTATTTACTTTGGTAATATTCTTTACTTACAGAAACAAAATGAACCTATTAAGACCTGAGGCGATTCTTTAAAAAAATCTAAATCCTAACAGTTTTTTGAAAAAAAAAAGAAAAGAAAAAAAGTCAAGATTTTTCAAAAATAGCCAAAGAAATCTAAAGTGACACAGATGCGTTCCAGGTCTTTAAAACTTGAGTCCAACCAGTGATTGTGATTTGATGGTGACAATAAAAATCCCAAGAGAGAAGGTCGTCCCCCATTGTTTCTTACTGGACAGGCTGTGGTGAGTCAGACCAGCGGTTTAGTGAATGGGTGAGGGCTACCAGTATAGCTAACCATTTGGTTATCTATATAGGAATATAATCAAAGGATTCCAGCCACACTTACAGTGAACTACAGAACTATAAAATCAAAACCAATGGCTTTTTGGCACGGGGGCCTTTGTCAGGGTTAAAAGGGAAGTGAATTCAATGCCAGATCTGTTTTTAAAGGTCTTTTATGTGTTTAAGTCCAAGTCAAGTTTAAAATCTGTTGGAGCAAGTTTCAAGTCAAAGTCATAGGTCTTCATGAGCAAGTTGCTCAAGAAATCTTTCAGTTCTCTGAATGCTGACCGTGCCCATTACACCAGTTATTGTGGTTTTGAACATTTTCCTCTCAAAGCTTAATTGTGTTTCTTATAGGCCAGGTTGCTTCAATATTGTTTAATGAATGTAGTACTTCTCTAAGTGGAAAATATGGCGACGCCCAAGGATCTTTGGGGGGGTTCCAGGGGGGCCCCGGCAAAATTAGATAAAATAGCATTAAAAGCACTTTAACCACGTTAACCCAACCATTAACTAATTGAAAAAGCTATTATCTAGCTAAAGATATATATATTTTATTTTTTTTTACATTTCAACAATCCAAATCTTGTATGGTGGCACACAATATTTTCAGATGGGGGGGTCTGTGGTCAAATATATATATATATAAGGGTGCTTTTCTGCCTTTAATTGATCATGTATAGTGGAGAAGGACAGGAAATAGGGAGAGAGAGATGGGGAGAGACATGCAGTAAAGATCGTCAAGGAACGGGACTCGAACCCGCGATGCACTGTCAAGCTACGTTAGAGCCTAAGTGTCAGACCGCTACACCAGTGGTTAAATATATATTAAATTGACAGGAGAATTACTTCCCAGCAGGCCACGGGGAATGTACTGTTTCCATGTCTTTTCTAAATAAAGTATTCAATCAAATCATAGTGTTATATTTTGCTATATGAGCAATGTGTGGTGGGGGTTTATTTATTTCTAGGGGTGGGTGTTTGATCCCTCCGGAAAAAGGGGTCTCACTGAAACTTCACAGCAACGGGACGGCCATACTGTACTCACAAAATCGCCCAATAGAGTAAGAGGCTGTAAGGTGGTTCTCCATCAGGACTGGCTGGCATCTTTACCGGCCCCTTACCAGCACAGAAATGTCATGGGCATCCCTCACTCTGTTAGCTGCATGGGTCTCTGGGAACAGGTAGACCCCTCTCAGACGGTTGCTGTGTAGAATCCCTGGATGTGTCATTGGACAGGTCGAAGGACTTCCCAGCATGCCTCAGGGCACACTCTTGTTGTGTTATCGTGTTATAATGTGCTGTGGGGAATGCGTTGTGGGGGTTGTGTGTGTTATTTGTGATGAATGACATTGGTTTATGTTCATTTAACCATTTTATTTGCCATATGTGTTTAATGTAGCGAACGAAACCATGAGTGACAGGGGTAGTGGCATTGGGGACCTCACCCCCTGTACCTTATTAGAGTGGGCTTGTTTGGAGCAAACCCATGTCTGTGTGAGCCACAAATACAATAACTTCTTAGGCCATTTCCTGGAAATCAACAACCCACCAGTCATTACATTATTTCAGACACTACATTATAATTCAAACACTATCACTGAAACGTATTTGGGCAGAGGCCATGAATAATACATTATGTCTCATACTGTACTTCCAACATAAGAGTCAAAATGGCATCAATAATAATATTTTGCAATAAAGGAAAGCAGGTACTCATCCACATCTACAAGGAATTTGTGTGCCAGACTGAGCGACTGGAGCAAGGCATTTAATGAAGTTCCTCAAGACATGTTGGACATAATCAAAGAGAGTAGAGATGCCTTTAAGTCTTAAGTACAACTCAAGTCTCAAGTGTGTGTCAGAGTGTAACAGACTTTAGAATTTTGAATAAATAATGTTTTCTTCATTTTTTTCCTCATCTAGACTTTTCAAAACAATCTATGCATTAAATGCATCCAAACCAGGGCAGGGATTTCATTTAATTTTCATGAAGGCCGCGGCCCCTCAGTTTATGGCCTTCTGCCCCTCAAAAAACGATAAGGCCACAGTGGCCTTGATGCCCCCACATCCCCACTGCCCCAGCTGATTTTACCCGTTTTCTCCTTTACCCCCTTCTTGTCAATATGTTTTTTTAGACCAGTGGTTCTCAAAGTTTTTAGCCGAAATGTCAAGGACCCCCAAAATGATATGTATTTGGCCACGGACCCCCATCTCAAAATATGTTGTTCCGGGGACCTCCAGAAGCAAAGATTTGAGTTACAAATGTTCGCTTTAAAAAAAATATATTCAAAGATTTGCACAAATTTCCACGCGTTAAAAAAAATAGCAGATCTACAAGCTCATAGCACGGCACTCGGTGCCGCAATATGAGCTTGTATATCTGCTATTTTTGAATAGCCAAAGTATAAAATATCGATAAAGGGGTTAAAATTGTGACGCTTTATTAATACATTGCTGGGGACCCTCTGGTACCCCCCCAAAGACCCCGGGGGACCCCCGGACCCCACTTTGAGAACCAATGTTTTAGACACCAGTGTCCTTTTGAGATTCTGAATTCTTAACTCCCCCCTCCCCATCCTCAGAAGAGTCCAGTGACTCTGATTAGTCCAGGGCTGAGTGAAGTTTTGATACAGTACAGTAGTTTCTACAAATATTAGTTTCTCCTTGTAAAATGTATGAATTACATTATCTCTGTGGACTTAAAATCATTATTTTATTTGATGACCTTCCTGCCCTATCTGGCCTTTGTGCCTTCAAAAAGTGTACACCACCGAAGTGCCTTGCCCATAAAATGACAACATTCCAGGCCTGATCCAAACACAAAATAATTTAACATTGACAAATACATGAAGGTGCAATAAAGTTCACTCTGCTGAATGACCAATCTCAAACACGTTTCAAGTCTTTGTAAGTTTCAAACCATAGTAAACATGTATTAGGACTGTAAAATAAAGCCATGCATTTCCCTATCAATACAAAGTACTTTCTTTCTCGGGTATACCTTTGATGTTTTTTGATATACATTAGTAAACTATCAAAGTACCATGTTTTGTTTCCCTAAAAACTGTATTTTTGTCATCTAGTTCTGAAGTAGATTTTCCCTGTAGCCTGCTAGTACTTTCTATGTATTTCTTATTGGTTCTAATAACTACCATCTACGTAGTTTCCTGGTAGGTTTCCATGTACTTAGGATGGAATTATGTAGTACAGTTTTACGGGCATCATCCTAAGGACTACAAATTTGTTTCCACCAGCTGCTTTGCAATTTATAATGATATTTCTCAGTAAGTACTAATATTCATTCACCTACTGGGTAATTGCTTAGTGCTTCGAAGTATTCATTTTATCAATTTATTTTGATAATTTCCTTATAACTTATTTTTAATGCAGTACTTACTAATCATTTCTTATGGGTGCTTTACTTTACTTACAAGGAAATTATGTAGTACAGTTTTTTTGGTCACTGTCCTAATAGGACCATTAATTTGTTTCCACCAACTGCTTTCCAATTGCTATCATAGTACCCTAATTACTATCCAATTCTTTTTAATATTTTCCTAATACTTAACTATATTTTATAACCATAGTTTACTAGTAAATAACTGGAAATGAAGGGACTATCAAATAAAGCTACCAGTTGGCTGGTAGTGGCCACCAAGTGGCTGGTGTCTCCATGTGTATCTGGAGGAGGCATATGGTGGTCTTAACCCTTCCCAGGCCAACAGTGGTGGTTGCCAATGACAGGGACTGTCACACATGGGGGGGAATTGGCAATGACAAAATTAGGGGGGGAAATAAATACAAATAATAATTGACAGCTCAGTGGTTCCTTAAATCTCAAGATATATGAATACAGGAAAGTTCCTGTATTCATATACCCTATTATGTCACTGTATAGTCTAATTACACACAGTGGTCATTTCAACAATGTGCTACAGCACATGCTCATTACAGGCTTTTCAAAGTATTCCTTCCTATTATAGCACCATTTAACAAACACGGCTCTCCCACTCAACTGGACCGCATCCGTTCATGCTACTATCTCCCCTTCGGTGAAAGGTGGCGAGCGAGACAAGGAGGGGGGCCAGGCAAGCCTTTGCCGGGGCATTTGGATGGGGGGAAGGGCACGCTCTCGCTGGCAACAAGGGTGAGTAGATCAGCGAGGCTCAGTGTCTGCGAGGCGGCGATAAGATTCCAGGATTTTCCCAGTGTGACAGGCCTGCTCACCCACCCCTAACACACCCCACCTCCGCATAGAGAGATAGTACCCCGCCGCCTGACCACCACATCCTAGTGCTCGGCTCCTGGCCTCTGCTATAGGCTCTATGCACAGCCACAGCTTATTATCACTTCCTTCACAGGTGTTACCAATGATACTAATGAAGGCTCTGTTTCATTTAGTGTAGCACAGTGGTTCTCAGATTTTTTCAATTTCCACGACCCCCATAACTCTGAGTGTATACAAATGGAACCAAATGGACCCTTACGGGTCCATTTGGTTCCATTTGTACACTCTCAGAGTTACACCCCCGTAAGGGACCATTTGGCAACCCCTTAAGGTGTAGCAGAGTGTTTCCAGTGAGTCAAACATGCACATTATCAGCACCCTGACTCTGTATGCCCAGAATGGAACAGAGCCTTCATTAGAATCATTGGTAGAATCACACCTGTGAATGTCTTCACAATATGGCTGCTGTGCATAGAGCCTAATATACTGTACCTCACTGCTCAGGGGCCACGACCACAGTCCACCTGCAGCCAGCCGCACCCCAAATCCTCTCCAACACACCACCAGTCCTCTCCCTCTCACATTGATATCAGTTCTTAACATGCTACGCAACAGACTGAAATACTTAATTTGACACACTTTCCCGCCCGCTTTGTCTCCCGCTCCTCAGCCGTGAGCGTGTATAATTCGAAATGCAGTCATGAAATACTGAAAGTCCACTCTCCTCCACACAGCGACAATGTCCTACTATGTTCCTGCTTGCCTTGGCGTTGGCAGGACTCTTTCTCTCTCCGTCTCTGTCTCTCTCTTTCTCTGGCTCACTTCTCTTTCTTTATCTCTACCCCCCCCCCCCCTAACCTCCCATCCACCCACCTCCATCCCCCCCCACTCCCCCCTCCCACCTCTCTCCCTTGGATGGCAGGTCGGGCAGTGAGCTGTGCGGGGCTCAGAGGAGGTAAGGACGCCGCGGTGCACATTAATAATGAAAGGCCTCAGCCACCCCCACACACACCCCCGCCGCCACCACCTCCCAGACACACACACACACACACACACACACACACGCGTACACACACGCACACGCACACTCCCCCCATTGCCATGGCGATGGCACTAGCCCAACACTGTCACCAGGGGGGAGAGCGGGGAATATAGCTGCACTCTCCAACCTCTCGGCTCGCCAAGCTGATCACGAGCTTGCTCGCTCGCTCTCTCAGCAGCTCACACACACACACACACACACACACACACACACACACACACACACACACACACACACACACACACACACACACACACACAAGCCCATAACCACCACCACCACACTCTCTGGGCCTCCCTTCTCTCTGCCTTCTGTTGAGATTCGCTAATTAAAAACGCTCGCCCCGCCACGGCTTTCTGCAGGAAAAAAGCCCCACTGCATCTATCTGACGATGTGCTGCACTTTCTCACCTGGATGTGACACAAGCGACTGTGCAACGGAGATAAAATATCGGAGGTGAAATTTCAGACAAATACATTAAATGGATGAAAGTATTTTGTGTGAAGCGTATTTTGTCGCTGAGTGGGTGTGATCAGCAGCACGGTCCAAGCGCAGTGTGTCCTATACCTGCAAAATACTTGAGGCTCATCACTTAGCAGGAATTAAAAATTCACTCTAATGCATTGCAGACCTGCAGCGTCAGAGCCAGCATCGGTAATGACGCTAAAAACCCCCCCGTGAGGTGGACCATCAGCACCGTTTCCACACTGACGTATCCGTGTGTGTGTTTATCACTACAGCTTGCTTGCCACTTCTTTTCTATTCATAGGGGCTAACAAACCGGGGAGCAACTACAAATACAGTACTTTGTACGCCCTCTATGTCAACATAGTATAGGCCCCCTGTCAGCCCAGGGCCCTGGGAATTTCAATTGTATTAATCTATGTATTTCATGTTATCAAAGCTTGCGTCCATCGTGTTTATATAATTATAACATGACATGTGTGTGCTTCTTCACAGCAACTCTTAAATGAGTAGTTCACCCCAAAAAATACTTATTTTCTATCAATTACACACCCCATGAAGCATTGAATTCATGGATTTTTTTTTTTTTTTGGCGCATTCCTAAGCCAATAATTAGATGACCAGCGGAAAGATGCTAATGTATCCGG
Organism: Gymnoscopelus microlampas; assembly: GCF_963454915.1. Lineage (NCBI taxonomy): Eukaryota > Metazoa > Chordata > Actinopteri > Myctophiformes > Myctophidae > Gymnoscopelus > Gymnoscopelus microlampas. The sequence continues at coordinate 12,483,451 of NC_139949.1, forward strand.
TAGGAGACTCAAAGAGTCTCTTTTGAGTCTCCTAACGGTGAGACCATCGGTCATCAAATTATTGGCTTAGGAATGCGACAAAAACAAAAAAATATCCATGAATTCTCCATGGGCTGACTAATCGATAGAAAAAAGTCATTTTTTTTGGGTGAACTATCCCTTTAAGTGTCATGGCTCTGAAGCCAAGCTATCCATCAGTAATCCGTGATTATGAATTAATTGTTACTTTTTCTGTGCACTTGTCTTAAACTTAATGTCACGGAGGAGGGAAAATGTCATGAAAAAGGAGGAAACAATGACATTTGGGAAGGTTTTCCAGCTGGAAGAGTGTTTAAAATATTTTCATAATCCAAAGGGTTTTCATTTATACATTTGTTTCAACTGAGCAGACTAGATGTCCATGATTCATCTTTCACCAGAGTTTAGATCATTGGTTCTCAAAGTGGGGTCCGGGGACCCCCAGGGGTCCTTGAGGGAGTTCCAGGGGGTCCCCAGCTAAATGATGGATAGTTAGGAACCAAATGGACCCTTATGGGTCTGTAACTCTGAGAGTGTACAAATGGAACCAAATGGACCCTGACGGGTCCATTTGGTTCCACACTCTCAGAGTTAAATTAACATTGATTTTACGATATAATTTGGGGTCCCAGAGATAGAAATGTCATTAAAAGGGGCTCCGTAACCTAATGCATGTCAAACTGGGGGTCCTTGAAATTAAAATGGTTGAGAATCACTGCTAGAGCCGTAAAAATCTTCTCTTATGGGGGTCCCTGGCATATATTTTCAAATGGGGATCCGCGGGCTAATAAGTGTCAATTTGGAGGTCCTTGACATGAAAAAGTTTGAGAACCACTGGTTTAGATATTACATGTCTTGATACTGTGAGACAAGCATCCAATAAAACCAAGGACTCATGACCATACATACCACTGCCTGATTGACTTTTAATGACTTCTGCTCACCCCAGATTTTCTTTTTTAATATATTACCCAATTAAATGAAAATGGAACATTTCTTTTAAAAGTATCGCAAACATGTTCATACTCCCATGTTCTTCTGTCAAACCAGATGTCTTAAAAAGAAAACATGCAAATAGACAAGTAGACAAACAATCGGAATTGTAAATTTTGACACGAATACATGCATTCCTTTTTTATTCACAAAACCAGTCCAAATTTTCTAAATGAATACAAAGATTGGTTATTTTTAAAAGCTGTAGCTATCCAGCAACATAACATATAACGTAACGTAAAAAAAAAAAAAAAAGAAATCTTGTCTCAGTGCGTTCAGTAGGGTACTCAGAGCAAGTGCTGTCTCTTTAGTGCCATTTGCCCTGAGCAGTATTTGCACATGCTCAGTAGGGCTACACAGTAACATAAGGCTGCCAGTTTCACTAAAGGAGAAATTTGCAGACAGAGAGTAGGGAAATGAGGGATGATTGGGCGATAGGCATCTTCATCCCAGCCAAGAGTCTCTGGGATATATGCCCAAACATCACGGCTTCTTTTACACACTGCACACCGAAATGTACAGTTTTGTTGTGACAGTTTGAAACTATTTTCCTTTGTTTATCTCCCCCCCAACCCCGCCCCCAAAGATGACCATTGTCGATCTGTTCTCAAACCCACCAAAAATCTACAGTTTGAAACAATTTGAGTCCCCCGCCCCCCGCCCCCCAAACACAACCGTTGTTTATCCGTTCCCAAGCTACTGTATTGTATATTCCCGAAAACCCAACAAATTACAAAATAGACAAGGGTTTTTTATAGTAACGTAATGGAAAAAAATCGTGAAGAATTACAATAGTGTTTTGCCATTAGCCACTAGTTTTAAAATATAGCTGTAAAATTTACATTCTCTACACAAGTACTGTATCTTTCCACACGTGAACAACATTAACACCAAACACAGAAATTAGTTGATTGTCCACACTCAAGTCCATTCTGTTTCTGTTTGGCAATGAACAGTTCCATGTTAAGCAACAGAGAAAAAACCTGCTGGAAAAATGACAAAAAGGTACCAAAATGGAAACATATAAAAGGGAATGAATGTTTGCCATAGATGCTTTTTCATTACGCTTCATTTTTGGTTCAAGGAGTAAAGTAGGTGCATCCATCATTACCCAGCTGACTATTTTATCATTTCTGCTTTGTTTTGCTTCTTTGTTTTTGTTTATTTTTTTTGTTTGATTTGTTTTTGTTTAGTTTTTTTTTTTGTATCATTTTTTTGTATTTGTTGCGTGTTTTGTATTTAATAGCCAGTGTCTTGTGCCGGAGGACATTCCGAGAGTTGGCATTGCACTTGATGGCAGAGCTTTGGGTAAGGGGGGAGTCATGGAGAAAGGGCGGGAGGGGGGCAGGGGGGGGGGGGGCAGTCATTCCTCACTGGAACCACCGGAACGCCGCTCCTGTAGGAAGCATCACCTTATTGGAGAAAACAGAAGACAGGGATGGGGGAGGGACGGGGTGTCGAGAGAGAGAGAGAGAGAGAGAGAGAGAGAGAGAGAGAGGTTAGTGCTGTTAATGAAAATGGCATTTAAAAAGCACAACATTATCACGCTTATTGTAAAATCAGTGTTTCTCAAACATTTTTCATATCAAGGACCCCTAAAGTAATGTCCACAATATCCAAATTCCAATAGGGTTTTTTGAAGAAAAAAAAAACAGATCTACAAGCTCATACCGATGAGCTCGTAGATCGGCTTACTTTTCACCTTTTTTTTCATCTCATTTGTATTTGTTTTTAATTATTGTCCACACACTGTTGAGGAAGCTCGAAGTACGAGAATGTCTGTATTCTTGTGTACTGTATATGTGACAATACACACCCTTGAACCTTGATGGACAGTGGACAACACGCACGCACACACACACACACACACGCACACACACACGGACGCGCACACACACACACACACACACACACACACACACACACACACACACACACACACACACACACACACACACACACACACACACACACACACACACACACACACACACACACGCGCACACACGCACACACACAGACACACACATTGTTCTCTCTCTCTCTCGTGATGAATCACACCGGAGTGAAATCTGTGCATCCTACAACACTGTCTGTCTGGCCCCTCACCCCCATGCTCCCTCCCACCACAGTAATGGGCCACGGCCCCATGGCTCCACACATGAGAACCCGATACGGCACATTTATTATTTAGTCGCCACACACACACACGCACTATGCTCTCCCACCACCACGCCGCCGTCCTCCGTGTGCGACACTGACCCAGCCCCTCCAACCCGTACCCCCCCCCCCGCGCCCCCTTTTCTCCAGTGGTGGAAAAAGTACTCTGATGTTTTACTTAAGTAAAAGTGTCAATACTGCAATGTAGAAGTACTCTGTTACGAGTGAAAGTCTGGAATTCAAAATGTACTTGAGTAAAAGTACAAAAGTATTGGTATCCAAATGTACTTAAAGTAGCAAAAGCAAAAGTACTAAAATGTTTGAAAATAGCCTAGGTATAAAACAGGGCTGAAGTGGTTAATGGACGTTTTACAATATAATAATTGATAACTGCAAAGTAACGAGTTACTAAAGTGTTCAAATAATTGTAGTGGAGTAAAAGTACAACATTTGCCTCTAAAATGTTAGTGGAGTAGAAGTAAAAGTACTGACAATTGGAAACACTCCAGTAAGTAAGTAAAAAATACCTCAAAACTGTACGTAAGTACGGTATTTGAGTACACGTACTTAGTTACTTTACACCACTGCTTTTCTCCCCCTCCCCCTCTCACTCTGTGTGGCGTCTTCCGAGCGGCGTCACCACCATCGTGTTATTGGAGCTGTACAGCGCGCTAGACAGATCTGTCTTGGTGACACTGACTGGTTGCAGGACATATCAGCAAAAGGCCCTTAAAGTCTGATTTACAGTTACACTGACTGCGCTGTAGGTTCCGGCGCCAAAAATAGCTGATCTATAAGCTCACACGACATGTCACACCCGCAACGCGCTGTGTGTAAATCGATATTTGCTTGTAGTTTGATATTTTTGACGGTGTTTTTGATGACATTTCTGACGTGGGAGCGGGACAATGATTGATGTTTGCTTGTAGGCTAGATCGACATTTTAACGCTATATTGGCCGCAACCAGTGGTGGAGAGTAACTAAGTAAATTTACTCAAGTACTGTACTTAAGTAAAATTTCGAGGTATTTGTACTTTACTTCAGTATTTCCAATTTCCAATACTTTTACTTCTACTCCACTACATCTCAGAGGCAAATATTATACTTTTCTCCACTACAATTATTTGGAGACTTTGTTTAGTTCCTAGTTAGCAGATCTACAAGCTCATTGTAGATCTGCTATTTTCAAAAGGTTTTTATACATTTGAAAACTTGAAATGGGACATTCTGCATAATGAGTACTTTTACTTTTGGTACTTTAAGTACATTTTGATACCAATACTTTTGTACTTCTACTCAAGTAAATTTAGAATCCCGGACGTGTACTTGTGACAGAGTATTTCTACATTGCAGTGTCGATACTTTTACTTGAGTAAAAAATGTGAGTACTCTTTCCACCAATGGCCGCAACAAAGTATATAAATCAGGCTTTACATCGTGTATACGATCCCGTGTTTTCGACACAGCAAAATACAACAACACCAGAGTGTGTGTCGTATCCTATCCTGCACTTCTACATTCCGGATGAATCACAACGTGCGATCAGGCAGAGAGGCCCCGTTCGTTTCGTATCATGAGAGCAACAGAGCGTGATACACTAGTTTGTATTGAGTGGGACGCAGCGGCTATGAAATACAGTGTGAGAGCCCCCCCTCCATGTCTAATTGTGTGCTAGGCAGGAGTGGCTCTCGCGATGCAACGCGGCTGCAGGGGCTGCGGTAGTCGGGGCCTGCCAGTGTGGAGATAGAGCACCGCTGAGGGATGGCTGGGGGTCCCTGGAGCTGTGTAGCCACGGCTGGCGTCCTGAAAAAGTACGACCTGACTGCGGCAAGAGAATCTTGCGTCGCAGCCAGCTCTGCCTGGAGCGAGAGGAATGAGCAGCTCGGCAAACACTAACGGCAACCCACACACAAGCGCACACACAAGCACACACACACACACACAAGCACACACACACACACACACACACACACACACACACACACACACACAAGCAGACACATGCACACACACACACACACACACACACGCACACACACACACACACACACACACACACGCACACGCACACACGCACACACACGCACTTTCATACACGCTCGCGCACTCAACCATGGGTATTCACACACAGTCGCACACCTCCACACACACTGACACGTTAGCTAACGCTTTTCAGTACACCCCCAAAATCGCACCAAACATTGACAATGTTAAGCTGAAATTCTCATACAACTTCGATGCAGACACACTCTGATGCAGAGCAGAAAGCTATGTTAGAGGATGCAATGTATGAAACAGCACACACACACACACACACACACACACACACACACACACACACACACACACACACACACACACACACACACACACACACACACACTCACGCACGCACACACGCACACACGCGCGCAGTTCGCAATTTACACAACACGCTCAGACATGCACACGTGCGTCACAATGACACCCGTGAAATGAAATGGAAAAGGACGATTTATGTCCTTAATTTATGTCCTTATGACTTAAGTCATGCTGCATTCAAATTCCCACGTCAACCATTTAACAGTTAGAACACATTACAATAAGTTGCAATACTTATGTGGCACAAGGTTCAGAATCTGTTTGCACATCGCTGGGGTAAGATATGAGCCAAACAAGTTGCTTTGGTTGGCAACTGTTTCTTAGAATTGTCTCCAATATTTTAGGGTAGGATTGAATACAAAGCCACTGAAGGCATATACTCGATCTTTCCTATTTTCTTTTTTTTTTTGCATCGATGATTGAACATTTTCCCCCAAAGGAAAAGTGTTTTTTTCCTTTTCTTTCTTTCATTGAGATGAGAAAATAGTCAAGCTGACAGGGAGACAGATTAGGGGGGATTTGGGGTACACTGCACAGCAGTGGTTACCAGGGGGTCCCCAGCGAAATTAGTTAACGTAGCGTCACAATCGTTTTAACCACTTAGCTTTGGCTATTTTTGAAAAATCGTGAAAACCTGTACATATCTTTGAATATATATATTTTTCAAAGCAAAATTTTTTTAACTCAAATCTTTGCTTCTGGGGGTCCATGGCACAAAACATTTTCAGATGGGGGTCCGCAGCCAAATATATATATAAATGTAGGGGTCCTTGGCATGAAAAAGTTTGAGAACCACTGCTGTACAGTACTGTATATGGTTCTAGCAGGCATTAAAATCCCATCAAAGAACATCAACCTGACCTAGTCTGTATACATGTGCCTGAGACTGACCCACAGTGTCAGCTGTCTGTCAGTAGCTCACTCTGTTCACCCATTAAAACCGGGAACGCATCTGTGTAACCACAGTATCCATATTTTATACTTTGTCTATTAAAAAATAACAGATAATATGAGCTTGTAGATCTGATATTTTTGAAAAATCTTGACCATTTGTGCAAATATTTGAATATATATCTTTTAAAGGGAACATTTTTTGTAACTCAAATCTTTGCTTCTGGGTCAAGGAAAATAAGTTTTTCAGGAAACTGGATTAAGAAGACGTGTAGAATCCCCAGAAGCAAAGATTTGAGTTACGAATGTTTGCTTTAAAAATACATTTGTACAAATCTTCACGATTTTTCAAAAATAGCAGATCTACAAGCTTGTAGCGCGACTCGGTGCCGCGCTATGAGCTTGTATATCTGCTATTTTTGAATAGCCAAAGAAATCTAAAAATTACACAGATTCTTTCCCGGTCTTAATGGGTTAAAAGATGATTTCTATTTCTATATTTATTGTTTGTGTTGGATGAGTTCTCAAGTAGCCGTCACCGTACAATCCACTCTGAACAGTGTAGAAAAAAAGCAACCAAATGGACCTACATAAGGGTACAATTAACCGAGAGTTAAGTTAACGCTGGGATTTTACTGTGTACAAAATGTGTAAATGCGGCAATGAGACATTTATAGTCACCGTGGAAGAATGTGCATAGTTGGGAAAGAGTCATTTTTCCTTCACAACCCATGAATGGACTGGCTCGAGTAGATGTAAATTATGGGTGTGAAGTGGCTAAGTGCCCAAAGCAAAGTGCTGGTGATGATTTTTTGGAAGGAGGCGAACAACTTGGCGCGTGGTACTCCACGAAACATTTCACATGCAGCACACCGCGACATTTACATTTAAATTTAAGGCATCTAGAAATTATGATAGCTTACAATGAGTGTGCAAACAGGGGTTCAGAAGTGGGACTCTTGCCTAGTGCAGTCTGCAGTGGGACTCAAAACCAGGACCTATTTAATTTGCTCTAACCACTACGCCTCACTGAAAATGGCCCAAACGGGATAGAGTTGGATTGTCTTTATTCTTCATACTAACAACTTATTTAAGGAGTTAAAGCCAGTGTTACTCGTACTGGCCTTTCAGTGACCATAGAGAGTGCAGGTTGGGTTAGGCATTACTGATGTAAATCCTTGTAAGCTACTTTCTAGGTCAAGGACGTGAATTCAATTTTTTTTGTGTGTGTCCCACACAGCCCCATTGAGAGCTCCGGCTTTTGTTTCATGGTTCTCTCGAGCAGCTGTGTGGACAACCTGGTGGAGAGTCACAAACGAAAAACAAACAGACTAAATTAAACATCTCCACACACGTGCGGGACGCAACGGTGTGACCTTTTTTTACAAGGAGAAGACAAGTAAACTCTTCCAACAGCTTAACTGGAGGAACTCCACAAACGCTGAGTTTGTCTGGCAAAAAAAAGATGGAGGCTCACAGAATAATATCCATCGTTAGCCTCACCTGGCATTGCATGTTTAGCCCTTTGAACATGAGTCATGGGTGTATTTGACATTACTGCTGATTATTTAATTCATTTAACGGTGAATTCATTCAGTTTAATTCAGTTTTGGGGTAATTAACACACCTTAAAATTGTCCGCTTCTGATGTTTCTATCGCTTTCAAGTGAGCGTGTCACCGTGGACATTTGAATTCCATTTGGGAAAAGCATGAGACCGATAGCAGACAAGTACTGTGAGGTAAAGTTGAAAATAACTTTGAAGTGAGTTCAACTCTCCCCCCCACAGACACACACACACACACACGCACACACAGACGCACGCACGCACACATACACACACACCGCTTGCTATATACCTCCGTCCAATCTAACTTGGTTTCACTGTCTGTCTGCCTGGCTATTTGCCCAAAGGTCCATGTGTCTCAATGTCAGTCTGCGTGCCTGTCAGTTTGCGTGAGACTCTGCTGTCCCGACTGTCTGGTGTTCGGTGTCTGCTGGGCGGAGGGGTGTGTGTGTGTGTGTGTGTGGGGGGGGGGGGGGGGGGGGGCTCGGGCTCGTGAGGGAATACTCTACTCTCGTGTCCAAACGTCTGATATCAGCAATGTGGCCCCAGCAGACTGAGTGTCAAAGACTAGCGTGTGCAGATGTTGACTGAGTCTGAATATAAATAAGTGAACGCACCGACAAAGGGAGAGAAGACACTGCATGTTATAACTAAATATCTTATATTACTTGTAATGTAAAATGTGCATTAGAGTGGACAGGCACAAATACAATCCTCAAATCTAATGAAATAAGACGCATGTCCAAAAACATAGTTAGATAAGAAACCCCATGCTCTCTCTGTTTGAAATTCTCTCTCTCTCACTATGGCCGTCTCGTGCTATCCTTTTCCGTCGCTCTGTTTCTCTCTCTCCCTATTCCTCCCTCTTTTTTCTCTCTCACAGGTTCTCTTTGTCTGCCTTTTCTCTCCTGGCCATTTCTCTCTTTCGCATCCGTCCCTCTCTCTCTCTCTCTCTCTCTCTCTCTCTCTCTCTCTCTCTCTGCCTCGTTCTGCCCAACTCTCATTTCTCTCTCCTCCTTGAAGAAAGGAAAAAGTGAGTCTGCTTAACTATGCCGTATGTCTCTCTCTCTCTCTCTCCCCCTCCTTTCCTTCTCTCTCTCACTCCCTCTCTTTCTCTCGCTCCGGCTAGGTTGAGACCACTGAAGGGTATTCGGTCATGGTGCAGAGAGAGGGACCGTTTCATCGAGGCTCCCACTTATTTCTTACAAATGTGCCGTTCCCAGAATGAAGCCAGACATCTTCCAGTCAGCAAGGTGTGAGGTGACAAGGGCCACGGCATGCTAACGCCTCCTCTACTTGCCAATTTCACGTTCCCTCTCTGAACCGCCGCGGGTTTTTCAATGGAAACACTCAATACCCTTGGAGTGCAAAGACGCCAGGACTTCACTTTTGACAGTAAACTAACAAAGCGTGTCTGTGTGCGTGCGTGTGTGCGTGTGTGTGTGCATGTGTGCGTGTGTGTGTGTGTGTGTGTGTGTGTGTGTGTGTGTGTGTGTGTGTGTGTGTGTGTGTGTGTGTGAGTGTGTGTCTGTACACTTGTCCACACGTACTATTGTATTCCTGAACCCTAACCATAACGCTCACCATATACTGCAGTGGTTCTCAAACTTTTTCATGTCAAGGACCCACAAAATTATATGTATTTGTCTGTGGACCCCCCCATCTCAAAAATATTTCATACTTTGGCTATTCAAAAATAGCAGATCTACAAGCTCATAGCGCGGCATACCACGCTATGAGCTTGTAGATCTGCTATTTTTGAATAGCCAAAGTATGAAATATGGTTAAAGTGGTTAAAATCATTGTGACGCTACTCTAACAAATTTTACTGGGGACCCCCTGGTAACCCCCTCAAGGACCCCTGGGGGTCCCCGGACCCCACTTGGAGAACCAAGGCTGTACACCACTCATACAAACTCTAACCCTAAACCTAAGCCCTAACCTCAAAAAGCCCCTTGAAAAAAACAACAAACACCCATATGAACATGTTTGCTCACTCAATTCCCAAAACCTTTATAATACTCACATTTTTTTTAAATGACTTTTTCAACAACCGTATACACAAAGTGGGTGTGCGCGCGTTTATCGAAAAAAACACGTTGTCTCTTTTAAATGTGCGTCTCATCTCATGAGAGGTTTGTAACCATATTCTGTTACAACACATTAGGGAGGAACAGAGATGTTCACGGACGCTGCTCTCTCTTTGCAGACATTTCTCTCTACATTTCTAAAACGAGGTTTTTGCACTGGCACACGAAATAGTTACATCACGTCCTGTGTACTGACACTTGACATTAAGATGGCGAGGAGGGACACTGAGATGTGACACCCTGGGGATGTTTCATCTACAGCTTAGGCTCTAAGCAGCAGACTGTGGCAGGCATGGGTCGGCTAGACATGAAATAACCCGCAGTAACCTTGTTACTCAAAGTCCTTTTTTTCAAGAGGAAAGATGTATTTTAATTACGTACTGTAGATATGCTAATAGACTAGGGATGTTTGATAGACTTTTTTTGACGATATATCCGATATACCGATATTGTCCAACTCCTAATTTCCGATACCGATAGCAACCGATACCGATATATGCCGGCTTTTACACCAAAAGTCAGCTAATTGCCAGGTGACAACATCACATATCTAATACAATAAAATAGCTATAATATCAATATAATATCTAATAAATCTAATATAATACAGTTGGTTTTCAATGAAGTGAGTCCTGGGACTCACTGGTGGTCATTTGAATGACTCCCACTAATCTTAGATGTAGGTCTATTTGACAGTGCAGAGGCATAATTGCCTTGATGGCTGTAACATTAACGAGCGTCAACGAGCGTCAGCTGGACACAGACACACACACCTGCCCTCTGCAGTGCTCTAATTTGAAAGTGACTGGAGTCTGTCTCATTTCCGATAATATCGGAAATGCCTAAAATAGACGAAACTATCATATTTACAGTGTGCTACGCGGCCCAGCAAATGATTAGAGCACTACGTCTCGTTTGTGACCGAATTGTGACCCAGTTCAGCCAATCAAATTGTCGGGATATCACATTTTGTGACTCCCAAAAACGTGACATCTGTTTGTGACGCACACTTCGCTATTTTAATATACAATACCTACCGACTGGTTACATGCACTAGTGTTCAATTATGTGCAACAGAGTACCAAGTGAATTTAATTGACCCCCCCCCCCCCCCCCCCCCCCCCCCCGCCCCTTTGAGTATCTCCACCAGGAGATCATGAGTTTGCCTGTGTGTGTGTGTGTGTGTGTGTGTGTGTGTGTGTGTGTGTGTGTGTGTGTGTGTGTGTGTGTGTGTGTGTGTGTGTGTGTGTGTGTGCGTGTGCGTGTGCAGCTAGTATACATTAACAAAGTCCATCTGGTGATGGAGTTGTCATTTGTCACCCCCACAAGAATGAATTTCCCTTGTGAACAATATAGGACTTCATCTATATGTCTGTCTGTCTGTCTGTCTGTCTGTCTGTCTGTCTGTCTGTCTGTCTGTCTGTCTTTCAGTCCACAGCTAATCTTGCATATACCTATCAGTCTTGCGCTATTAATAATTGTGGAACAATCAACCCTCCAGGCTATCCAGCTACTACCTAGCTGGACACTCTGGTCCATGGGATGTACTGGAATTAGCCAGGTGCAGTGATACACGTGCAGACTGACTTCAGATTAACATCAAAATACACAAACACACATTTAAAACAAGACCCCATATTCCAAACCCCCCCAAGTTACAAGAGTCTTAATGTCTGTGCACATTCAACTCAGTCCAAGCTGTATTAAATTAGTCGTTAGTCTCTTTTACAGAGTTTAGAGTGCTGACAATCAGCAAAGCAGAGAGAGAGATGGAGAAAGATTATGGCGAGAGATAGACAATGCATATATATGAGAGAGAGAGAGAGAGAGAGAGAGAGAGAGAGAGAGAGAGAGAGAGAGAGAGAGAGAGAGATTTACAACTGGTACTCATATTTGGCACTACTCCTTCACAGTGGTATAAAGTAACTACAGTAAGTACATTTACTCAAGTACTGTGCTTAAGTACAATTTTGAGGTACTTTTACTTTACTGGAGTATTTCCAATTGTCTATACTTTTGCGTCTACTCCACTACATCTTAGAGGCAAATATTGTACTTTCACTCCACTACAATTATTGTAGAACTTTAGTTACTAGTTACTTTGCAGATAATAAATGATTACATTATAAAACATGAATTAACCATTTTAGCCCTATTTTATACCTGGGCTATTTGAAAATAGCCGATCTACAAGCTCACAACGCGTCGCAGTCTAAAGTGAATCCAGTTTCATAGCTGATTGTGAGTGATCTTGTGGATCTAGTGGACATTACTGATTACAACTTTAAAGGGATAGTACACCCCCAAAACGACTTTTTTTCCTATTGATTAGTCTTGAATTCATGGATTATTTTTTTTTGTCGCATTCCTAAGCCAATAATTTGATGACCGGTAGTGGTTCCGGTAGGAGACACAAAGAGTCTCCTTTGTATCTCCTACCGAAACCGCTGCCTACCGGTCCGCTGGTCATCAAATGATTGGCTTAGGAGTGAGACAAAAACAAAAAAAATATCCATGAATTCAAGTCTCCATGGGGTGACTAATCGATAGAAAAAAAGTAATTTTGGGGGTGAACTATCCCTTTAAACAAGGGGCAGGACAGGAATCAGTCTGGAAGAGAAAACATTTTGAGAGTATCCTATACCTATTATAGCCCTAGTGGCCGGACTGTGAACCACGATGATGATGATGATTAGTGATAAAACAATTTATTGTCCCGTAACAATGCACATTTTTCATTTATTGGCCAGTTTTATTTGGTCAGTAAATTGTTACAACCCTAATGACGATGACTACCTTGACCAGGTGCATTTCCAGGAAGTCATTAGAGTGGCAACATGCACGGGGTCGTTAACCCATTAAGTGAACGCACCTGTGTCGTTTAAAGATTTCTTTGGCTATTCAAAAGTAGCAGATGTACAAGCTCATAGCGCGGCACAGAGTGCCGCGCTATGAGCTTGTAGATCTGCAAAAAAAAAAAATGGTGGAAGTTGTGCAAATCTTTGAATATAACATTTGTAAGTGTCAAATGTCTCAACAAATGTCTTAATTTTTCAGAAAAAAATATTATTGCTATATCAGTGGTGCTCAAACTTTTTCTTGTCAAGGACCCCCAAAATTATATGCTTTTGGCCGCCAACCCGCATCAAAATATCTTGTTCCAGGGACCCCCCCCCCCAGAAGCAAAGATTTGAGTTAAAAATGTTGTCTCAAAAAAAGATATGTATTCAAAGATTTGCACAAATGTGATTTTTCAAAAATAGCAGATCTACAAGCTCGTACATGAGCTTGTAGATCTGCTATTTTTGAATAGCCAAAGTATAGACAGAATGGTTATAGCTCAAATCTAAAATGACACAGGTGCGTTCCCTGATTGAATGGGCATAACCTGCATTGTCTACAGCAGTGCTTCCCAACCATTTCTGCATGAGGGCCCACTTGAAAATCTCAAAAGCCTTCGCAGCCCACCCGTCTTACCACTAAACAGAGATGGGTGGGCCACGTGCATTTTCAGAGCATGTTTATTTTAATGATGGAACACAGTCGACTATGGCACTGACATAGTACAGTATGTATGCCTACTTTAACCCATTCAATCCGGGAACGCATACTGTGTCATTTTAGATTTTTTGTTTTAGCTATAACTTTATACTTTGGCCTATTCAAAAATAGCAGATATCTCTGCTGTCCGGCAGAAACCAGCTAACTCCAACATGTTCATTTTTCAGGAAATGAAAAAAAGTGGAGTTAGGAGGTTTTGTTCATCATTAAGAACAGCTGAATGGACCTCCACGCTCACAATGAGGTTGGAGGTCAAAAGGGGGTGGAGCCTGGAGTCAGCAAAACCAGCTAACTCCACCCCCCTTTGGTGGAGTTAGCTGGTTTAGCAGAAAGTTTGAGGATCCAATGGAGTTAGCTGGTTTTGTCAGAGGCGCTTTTTAATACTTTTCATTGGTTCAATATTTTGTTTATCAACACACAGACGTAAAGGGTGTTCAATAGCACTGATTTATGGAAAAAAATGCAAAAGCGTCAAAAATGGAGTTAGCTGGTTTCTGCCGGACAAGCTCATATACAGCTTGTAGATCTGCAATTTATTTTTGAAAAATCGTGAAAATGTGTGCAAATATTTGAATATATATGTTTTTAAAGCGAATATTTTGAACTCAAATCTTTGCTTCTGGGGATTCTACAAATGTCTTCTAAATCTTGACAGTTTAAAAAAAAAAACTTATATTGCTATAATATCAGTGGTTCTCAAACTTGTTTCATGTCAAGGACCCCCAAAATGATATGTATTTGTCCGCGAACCACCCTATCTCAAAATATTTTGAGATTTTCCAGGGACCCCCAGACGCAAAGATTTGAGTAAAAAACATATATATATATATTCAAAGATTTGCACACATTTTCACAATTCTTTTCTCTCAAAAATAGCAAATCTACAAGCTCATAGCGCGGCACTCGGTGCCGCGCTATGAGCTTGTAGATCTGCTATTTTTGAATAGCCAAAGAAATCTAAAGTGACACAGCTGCGTTCCTGGATAATAATGCAATTTGTTACAACTTCTAACAGTCTGGAGAAAAAGGGAGTAGAACTTGATTTTCCTCCAAACAGATCCTCTTGGGGACAGACAGGTGAAAAGTGCAGCAGTAGCTCAGCAGGTACAGTGTATGCAGTAAATACCCAGGCTTTCTATGCAGGAGTGTGAAGGAGGAGCAGGGATTTTAGGGCTGCAAACTATCGATTATATTCTCAGCGATTATTCTAGCCATTACTTTTCCGATCAATTGAATAATCGAGAAAGCGTGTTTTTTTTTCTTCTATATATCAACGAATCAACGTGAAATAGTTCTAATCAATGTTTTATAATCGACTTAATAATTTAGTCTGATTATCCACTTAAAGGGGTATTTCACTTTCAAATAAAACAAACATTAACAAAAATATATAAAAAATGTAATAAAAAAGTAATGGAAAAATACTCTCTCACGCTTTTAGAATGTCCTTCTAATGCTTGAGGGGGCCGTGATTTTTCCATAACTTTTTTATTATTTTTTTTAATATATTTTTTTAATGTTTATTTATTTGAAAGCGAAATATCCCTTTAAGCGCTGTTTTATACATGTCTTACTTGTCGTCCAATGTGTGTGCAAAAATTATGCAAAAATAACCGATCTACAAGCTCACTACGCATCACAACGTGATGCGCTGTGAGCTTAGAGATCTGCTATTTTCGGTATGTTTTAACAGATTTTTTAATTGATTGTTTTTTCTTAATAATAATGATTAAATCAATTCGCTCAATTACCTGTTGCACCACTTGCAGGGATGTCTCTTTAATAATGGCCCACTCCGCACCCAAGACAAAATATGACTGGCACTGTTATTCAAGTAATTCTACATAGATAATCTACTCGGCATTGACATTTGATCGTCCCTGTTGACTCAGCATTATCACTGTCTCGCCTGACACAGCAGAATCCTCTATGAATCTCAATATCTGATGTTTGGCTAACATTGATGACATCAAATGCATAGATTCTGGTGCACGAACAGAGGTGGAAAAAGCAATGTAGAAATACTCTTGTTACACATAAAGGTCCGGAATTCAAAGAGTAAAAGTACAAAAGTATTGGTATCAAAATGTACATATAGTACAAAAGTAGAAAGTACTCATTATGCAGAAGGTCCCATTTCACAAGTTTTCAACTGTATACAAATCTTTTGAAAATAGCAGATCTACAAGCTCGCGATGCGACGCATTGTGAGCTTGTAGATCGGCTATTTTCAAAAGGCCGAAATGTATATAGAGCTGAAGTGGTTAATGTATGTTTTGTAACAATAATCTAAATCTACACAAATAACTAACAACAAATAATTGTAGTCGAGTAAAAGTACTCTGAGATGTAGTGGAGTAAAAGTATAAAGTATTGAAAATTGGACATACTTTAGTAAAGTAAAAGTACCTCAAAAATTGTACTTAAGTACAGTACTTAAGTGAATGTATACTTAGTTACTTTACGAACTATAACAAATCTGATGATATCTATATGTTTTTATCACCTGTTGAACAAGAACTGTTGTGTTGACATTTTCATTTCGGATTGGTTCGTTGTCATCGCGTTTCTCTTGGTTTGTTTTAAGGTGAAATGACTTGTGAGCCTGCTGGGATTCAGCAATTCAGTACCGTATTTTTTATCTTTTACCTTTAAGCTTTGTGAATAAAACCAGAGTCAAATTGACAGCTGCTGTGCTGTGGGCAAGTAAAGGATGTAAACACAGAAAAATAAAACCCCAACATAATGCATTGTTGTAAGGCCTAGTTTTTCGCAAGCTCATATTTTATAGCTCAATAAATTAGCAGGTATGGGACGCTGTATACAGCATTATTCTATAACACTCTGTCACATGAGGAATAAATTGTAGAATGTAAATACAAAACAGAAAATGACTAAGTAAATAATCATAGTGCTATTACACACATTAGAGGGAAATGGAGGTTCTGTGGTTTCACGGTACCCCAGGGTTCTCTAAATAGCATATGGCCACCATTAGCAGACAGTAAGTGTTTCAGTTAACCCATTAAGACCGGGAACGCATCTGTGTCATTTTTAGATTTCTTGGGCTATCAAAAAATAGCAGATATACGAGCTCAAACATTTGTAACTCAAATCTTTGCTGCTTTTGGGGGTACCTGGAAAATATTGTCAGATGGGGGTCCGTGGCCAAATACATATCATTTTGGGGGTCCTTGACATGACAAAGTTTGAGAACCACTGATATAGCAACATACGTTTCTTTTTTAAAAACTGTTAGGATTTAGAAGACATTTGCAGAATCCCCCATGAAGCAAAGATCTGAGTTATAAATGTTCGCTTTAAAAAATATGTATTCAAAGATTTGCACAAATGTTCACGATTTTTCAAAAATAGCAGATCTACAAGCTCATAGTGCGGCACTCGGTGCCGCGCTATGAGCTTGTATATCTGCTATTTTTTAATAGCCAAAGAAATCTTGAAATGACACAGATGCGTTCCCGGTCTTAAAGGGTTAAGACAGCATGGTCTCTACTAACAGTGGAACTGAAATTTATGGAAGCATAAATAGCAAACTATATCTATCGGTATCATCCAATTTTTTTCCCCCAAAAAGAGAATCAGTGCTGGCGGGCAGAAACCTTGTATCTCCGAATTTCAATGTTTAATGTGTATTTTTTTCAGAGAAATTTTTACTTTACTGGAGTATTTCCCATTTTCAGTACTTTTACTTCTACTCCACTACATATTGTACTTTTACTCCACGAGAATTATTTGAAAACTTTGATTACGAGTTACTTTTCAGATATAAATTATGATATTATGAAACATACAATAACGACTTTAGTCCTATTTTATACCTGGGCTATTTGAAAATAGCAAATAGCTCACAACGCTATCGCAATCGCGACGCGTTGTGAGCTTGTAGATCTGATATTTTCAAACATTTTAGTACTTTTACTTTTGGTACTTTAAGTACATGTTGATGCCAATACTTTTGTACTTTTACTCAAATAAATGTTGAATTCTGGACATTTACCTGTAACAGAGTATTTCTATATTGCAGTATTGGTACTTTTGCTTAAGTAAAGATTTTTTGTACTTTTTCCACCACTGATCCTTGTAAATTAATGCCCTACTTCATCATACATCAGTGTCACCCAAAAGTAGCAAAAATATCCGATCTACAATCTCACAACGCCCCACGATGCAGTGCGTTGTGAGCTTGTAGCGTTTGCTACTTTCTGAAAGTGAAAGTGGTCAGGTCTGTGGGTTATATAAATATTTAACCAATGAAAAGTAGAACAAGAGCTTGCGATTAAATAATAACCACATTGGATCCATTGGAAACACAGGTTCTTTTCCCCCCCATTTCCTGAAAAGCAAAGTTTTTGGACATAACGGTGCAAGGTTTTCCAGCCCGACAGGGATGAAATTACAAATTCAAAAAGCTACTCTTTTTTACAATCTCGCCACGCATATAACAAGCACCTTTTCCCTGTATTTAAGACACCCATCCACTGAGCGGAACATGAAACATGTTGAAGATCAGTGTGCCGCTGCAACTGAGCCTTATTAGTAACAGGTAATGTGGAAGGTTGAAGCATTAGAGTGACCATCCTAAAAGGCCAATTCCCCGCAAACTTCTCTGTAAGAGCATCAACTAAATG
>NC_139949.1:12506740-12579240 GCF_963454915.1 Gymnoscopelus microlampas
TCAATGTAGATTGTGGATTGTGGAAGATACTGTATAACATAAAGACAATATTGTTTAATTAGGTCTGCTGCCACTCTTATTTATTTTAAAACACAACTAAAGACCTTTCTGTTTTCCATTGCCTTCTAGAGGCACAACAATTTAAAATGTTTTACATGATGTGAACATAATCATCATTATCAGTTATTATTATCATTAGTAGTTGTATCCTTCAACTTCTTGTTTATGCCCCCAAATGACTGCTATACAGGTTTTGTAGCAATTTTGTAGCAATTATGGAAATATTAGACCCTAATTGTCGAATGTTTAAGAATGTTCTAATCATGTATACTTTATTTTACTTAAAAATATGTTCATTTAAATTTATTTTTTTCTTTTTACATTTTGGACAAAATAGCCAATTTACATTGAGGTGTGCAGATATCCCATGCCATACGAACACAGAATGTCTTCATGTTTGTTGGTTGTGAGGCCTCGGAGGCAAGCAGGAAAACTAAATCTGAAGTGAACATACTGAATTTACTCCAAACACCGGATGAAATCTATAACAACAGATCTACAGTACGCAAGTTTAGTGAACGTATCATTCATAACATTCCACTGGTCATTATGTTAAAACCAAGATATAATAAAGCAGAATATGCTACGTTTGGATGTAACAGTGAGTTGTAGAATCATAATGAGATAGCATTTTGGTTATTACTACATTAGTTAGTGGAATCTGTGGTTGAATTATGTCAATCGCATCAACTCATAGAATTACAAAGATTGAAATGCAATTCTATCTTGCTGAATGCACTCAGACTCAACACAACACAAGGCACAGTAAAGCCTGATTTATTGACTTGGTTGTGCATCATGCCTTGCACCAAAAATAGCCAATCTACAAGCTGAGGGGCGACACGTAGTGAGCTTGTAGATCAGCTTTTTTCAGTATGAGACACTGGTGCACAACTAAATATAAATCAGGGCTCAGGAGAACACAGGCTTCTTAAGCCTAATTTATACTTTGTATGACGGTTTCCCATACCGAAAATAGCTGATCTACAGCCATTTAACGGGTTGTTAGCTTGTAGATCAGCAATTTTTGGCACAGGGCACCTTCGTATGACAGAGTATAAATCATGTATTAATAGAGGCATCTTCCAATGGAGGACATTGTTTTAAATAAATGTTGACATGTTATAGGATGAGCACTGTGGAAAGAGGAAAGTGTGATGGCAACAACATTATCTAAGCCCAGTGGTGGAAAAAGTACTCAAATGTTTTACTTAAGTAAAAGTATCAATACTGCAATGTAGAAATACTCTGTTACGAGTAAAGGTCCGGGTTAGCCTAACCCTAAAAGTACAAAAGTATTGGTATCAAAATGTACTTAAAGTACCAAAAGTAAAAGTATTAAAATATTTGAAAATAGCAGATCGGCTATTTTCAAATAGCCTAGGTATAAAATAGGGCTAAAGTGGTTAATG
The DNA here is from genome assembly GCF_963454915.1 of Gymnoscopelus microlampas. NCBI lineage: Eukaryota > Metazoa > Chordata > Actinopteri > Myctophiformes > Myctophidae > Gymnoscopelus > Gymnoscopelus microlampas. The sequence goes on from NC_139949.1 coordinate 12,508,213, forward strand.
CATGTTTTATAATGTAATCATTTATATCTGCAAAGTAACTAGTAACTACAATACAAATAATTGTAGTGGCGTAAAAGTACAATATTTGCCTCTGAGATGTAGTAGAGTAGAAGTAAAAGTATCTAGACAATTGGAAATACGCCAGTAAAGTAAAAGTACAGTACTTAGTTACTTTACACCACTGATCTAAGGCCAATGAAAGAATTGTGAAATATAAACCATGACAGATGTTTTATTTTTTGCTAGAATGTATACACAGTATACTCATTATACTGTATTCACTGTTGATACACTGTATATACACTAGATTACCTCATGGCCTCTGTTGAAGACTGGTTGATAGTGCACATAATTATGCAATATGGGTCTCCTATCCACTGTTGATGGTATACACCAGTGGTTCTCAAACTTTTTCATGTCAAGAACCCCCAGATTGTGTTTGGCCGCGGACCCCCAATAGGCTCTATGCACAGTAGCCATATTGGACATAAATTGGACCCCTTCCTCGCTTCCTTCACAGGTGTTACCAATGATACTAATGAAGGCTCTGTTCCAGTTAGTGTAGCACAGTGGTTCTCGGACTTTTTAATTTCAAGGACCCCCATAACTCTGAGAGTGTACAAATGGAACCAAATGGACCCGGGAGGGTCCATTTGGTTCCATTTGTACACTCTCAGAGTTACACCCTCTCAAGGAACCATGAGGGTCCCTGGGCCACACTTTGAGACCCACTAGTGTTTCTAGTGAGCCAACATGCACAATATCAGCACCCTGACTCTGTTTGACCAGAATGGAACAGAGCCTTCATTAGTATCATTGGTAACACCTGTGAAGGTCTCCAAAATGGCTGCTGTGCATAGAGCCTATACAAGATCTCTGTGTTGTTAAAATGTTTCAAAAATATTCAAACTTTCCCACATTTGTTTCCCAAGCTTTTTTGAAAATAGCAGATCTACAAGCTCAGAATGTACTTCATACTTCAGTCAGTCTCTAAACATTGTATTTTGTTGCATTTTTTATTTGTTATCTTAGTCTAATCTCTCTACTCTCACCAGTACCTATCCTGTTTCATGCTTACTGTTATAGCTGCTATGACACCTGCATTTCTCCAAGGGAATCAATAAAGACCCATCTTATCTTATCTTAATATTATTTTCATGATATCGATAGGCCACTTCTGCGTGTGTGTGTGTGTGCGCACGCACGTACACGCACGCGCACACACGCACACGCACGCGCACGCGCACACATGCACGCACGCACGCACACACACACACACACACACACACACACACACACACACACACACACACACACACACACACACACACACACACACACACACACACACACACACACACACAGGCACATGTCAGCTGGCAGCTATACAGTAGTTATTGCATTTGGGATGTGTCCAATACATTATGAGATGACCGCTGAAAAAAGAATGACTTCATTCTCTTTAGGTTATTAAGGAGAAACCTCACCAGATTGCTCTTCTTACACGGCTCATGAAAGAGGCAGCTTTTATGGATCGACAGCTTAGGCCTCCTTTGTCGTGTTTATAATGGGCCAGGATGCCACACACCACTTTCAAAGAACCCTAGGTGAGAAATTGTAAGGCATCCTTGAATGACCTTTGAGAGTGCACGGTCTGTGTCAAATTGTTGTTTATGGCAATTCTTGCACTCCATTTTTCTTATTACATCAGCGCTGATCTACCATTTTATTGTCTCGCTGCTGCACAAATTACCCCTAATGCTTTTGTTCACATCCACGATTTGTTCGGCTCTGTGACCACAAGCAAAATGTGTTTTTGGCTTACTGTACAGTTAATTTGATGCATTTTTTGCTTCATTTGGACAAACAAGGCCAGTGTAGAGAGGAGTATGGCCAGAAATTAGCAATGGTACGCGAACACAGGTCTATAGTTGGAATTGAACCAGGGACATTGTAATTAACCCATTTAGACTCTACAAATGTCTTCTAAATCCCAACAGTTTTCTAAAAAACGTATATCAAACGTTTTCATAATTGTCAATTGTCACCCCCAAAATTATATGTATTTGGCCGTGGACCCCCCATCTCAAAAAATGTTGTTCCAGGAACCCCCAGAAGCAAAGATTTGAGTTACAAATGTTCTTCGCACATCTTCACAATTATTTTTTTTTTGCAGATCTACAAGCTCGCAGTGCGGCACGTGGTGCCGCACTATGAGCTTGTATACTGTATCTGCTATTTTTGAATAGCCCAAAGTGTAAAATAATGTTTTTTTTAGCTCAAATCTAAAATGACACAGATGCGTTCCCGGTCTTAGTGGGTTAAGTGGCTGGCGTACTAAACGGTTAGGTACCGGTATATCCTGACAGAGAAGGTAACATTCAAATTAATTTAGAGAGGCTAACATTTTAATTAATTTAGAGAAGGGTCAAATCTGGATCCTGTGCAAAACCAACTGAGAAGCATTACACCCACCATAGGGGGGCCCTAATCAGTTCAAAAGCAATCTGGGAACCCATTTGGTAAAAAAAAAAAGGGGGATTTGTTTTTTTCTCCTTTGTTTTTTGTGTAGAAACAGTAACTTGGTTTGGCTCCTCCCCTTTCTTAGTCCACTTCCTCCTGGATGCTTCAGTGTTTATTCCTACTAACGACAACACTACATGTTTAGGGCAGTGGTGCTGTCTTGAGAGATCAGATTCAAAAGGTACAAACACAACAAATGCAGGACAAAACCCCAATATAAAAATGGAGCTAAAACAGATATATTTTCCAAAAACGTAAGAAAGCTGCAAATGATCTAGTTGTAGGCACTGTGGGTGTGGAGACCTGCACCAAAACCCAAGTACCAAAATAAAATGAGGACACCTACTTCCCCGGAGCTCCACTGATCGTTAGAAAAGTAAGCCATATTTTGTTTTATTTTATTTTTTGGGGGGAAAAGTAAGCCATGTTTTTTTTAAGAAGTAACTGTGAGATTTTGGATTACAGATACTTCCATAAATTCAAATGAATTAAGAGTCCAGCTATTACAGAGAATTGCTTCCCGAAGGACATAGACCAACCTCCCACCTATGATACTTCTAATACAATGTGACTAGTTTAGTCACACATCAACACTATAGTAACAATACTCTGAGTGGTTATTCATTTGTATGCATGACAGTGGTGAGTGATGTAACGTATCACATGAAACTTTGCACACACACTCCCAGTAGGCCAAGGAAGAACCTCTGCCCCGACCTTTTCAAATCGACCTAATGGTGGCGCTATGAGTGTTGAACCATAGGTCGCACATTCACACAAATGGGTACACATTATCTCTGACCTTTAGGGTTGTAAGCGGGGAACATAGAACCCGGGGAACATAGAACCCGGGGAACATAGAACCCGGAGAACATAGATTTGATGTCCCTTGTGTATAACTAGATAAATTGATGTAACTTCACTTCACTCCAAAACCACCTACTGCAGTTTGCCTTATTCAACAAGAAAAATAGAATAATAAAATAATAATAATTAATAGAATAATATAAAAAATATAGATCCCCCCCCCCCCAGAATGGTAATGAATGGTAATGTGTTTATTATTTAATAAAAAGTAAAAACACAAGTTACATTGTTTTGGACCGTACGGGAAGAGTAGCTACTAAAATAGCAGAATGGGGATCCAAATGAACAACAAACAATAATAGATGTAAGAGAATAATACGTTATACTCTTTTTCATTAGGGTTACTTGGACGTCGCTAAAATAAGTAAGCAAGATAACGGCTCTGTTCAATTCTAGTAAAAGCAATCACATGAAGTTTGTTGACATCATTAATCCATGCATGTCATTCTCTTCCACCAGCAGTCGACTGCCACCACTTGCGTTGAAATAATTGCCAAGCAATTATTCATAAAGCATCCTACTTTGATAGCGCGACGTAATTGGACAACAGGACAGATCAAATCCACTTCCTTGTTAGACGTCTCTATCACACAGGATGGGTTAGTGGAACACTGCCCGTTGGGCGGGCATGAACACACATGCAAACACTTTGTTTCACTAAGCACCGAGATTCCCTGTGACTGGCCATCTATGAACAGAGACAAACTACGCCGCTATTCCCCAGACCTGTCCACGTTCACAAACAAGCACATACCACCTCCCACAGAAAAAAAAAAGCTGAGGAAATGGCCGGGGCCAGGCCTTATAAGGGAAACAAAGGGAAGGGGAGGGAGGGAGGGGTGGCTGGTGGGATGGTGGAGGGGGGGGGGGGTGTCTGCAGTGTGTGGAAATTGGAAGGCCAGAATTAGTGGGAGGTAAAGCTTCAAAGGCAAGAGCACAACCCCCACATTCTCACCAGCTCAGGGGGATGTGGCGCCAGCCAAGAAGCCCCGCAGCCCCTCGGCCGCACAGTTTTAGTTTCTCCTTCTTCCCCGACTCTCTGACCGGGGTCTGGTTTCTCAAACGCGCCGTGGCGCTGACTTCATCGTGTGTCTCGTCGTGGGCAAAATGTGAGACTGCATGGCAAATCGACACTTTGCAAGGACATAAGAATGGCGGTGGCATTTTCATGCCGTAAAAAGATCTGGTTCGTCCGTGCGTTCGTTGCGTGTGAAGTGAACCGGTGTGAGATGCGTGCGGACAGACACCGCGGGTTGTTTACGGTCGGTTGCTACGTAGCAAAACAAGTTTCTAGGGAAAAAAAAGCTCTTCAAAGACTTGAGAGAGTATCCCACCTCCTTAGTTCCATTGTAATTAAGCAGTGATTAAAGTAGCCTTCTGATTGGCCATGGGGCAATTCGACAACAACAGTACTTCCTGTTTTTACCAAGACCCAGGAGAATTCTCACTTCTTAGTGGCTGAACTAACAAGCAAATGCAATCAACAAGTGTGATGTAATATTTAGAACACAGATGCAAAGTAATGCAAAAAATCAACAACAATGTCATTCGTAAAGTGTCATAAGATCGATGACTTGATCATTGGTGGGATGCAAGCTAAATGGCCATGTTTGCAAAATCCACACATCAGTGGTTTAAAAGAAAAATCAGCAATGACACTGATCTGCCCCATTGCTACAATCTATCTAACCATCCCAGTCTTCCAGGCCAATGGCCATATTCAAAGGATGACAAGCAAATCCGTGGCGCTCCATATTCTTTTATGTAGATTTTATTATTATGTTATTATGGCACTTAATTAATTTACACTACGTGATTTGGGCTCAACTCAACTCGACTGTACTCGCTTTGGTACCAGATACTTTAAGTGCATTTATAGTGCCTTTTCCACTGCAGAAAGTACCCCCTTAATGTAGCTGGTCGACATAGAAACAAACTAGAACTAGAGACATGCGCAGGACTGTTTTTTTAGTCCTGCTCCCCTTAAAGCTTAAGTAACGTCTGCTCCAGTGTTGTTTTTGACAGCAAAGTTTGATGTAGTTTTAGTCATAGTCTTTTGAATACATTTCCATTTAGTTTTAGTCATCTGAAATGTTTTAGTTTTTGTCTAGTTTTAGTCGACTAAATATCATAAGATTTTAGTCGGCTAAATCTACAGTTGATTTAGTGGACTAAAATGTATGTTGGCGGTGCCTTGATGGCGTCGTAATGGCTGATTTTACACTTGGTTGCAAGCTGAAAATAGCCGATCTACAAGCTCACAAGGCTCACAAGCCAAACATAATATGACTTGTCTTATAGTTCTACTGGATCTCTTCTCCACTGGCCACTCCCTAGCATTTGGTCTAGTTTTTATTTGTTGACGAAATTGTCAGTATATTTAGTCTTAGTTTTAGTCATAATAGCTTAGTTTTTATTTAGTTTTTATCAGTGAAAAAAGGTGTTCGGCAAACATTTTTCGTCATACTGTAGTTTTAGTCGACGAAATCAACACTGGTCTGCTCCCGCAATATTTCCATTGGGAAGCAAATACAAACACAGAACGAGAGAGACGGCCATTAGCACCACGGACAGTGGCACAGTGGGCTGGGCTTACTGCTCGTCACTAGGTTATTAATAAATAAATGCACACCTGTCGGAAACAAGGTTTTGAAATTACGCTCTCCTCCAGTTCGTTTTTTTTTTTCAGTATCGATAGAGAAATGCGTCCAAATGTCAGACCTGCCTCATTGCTTTGCTTTTATTTTCTTATCAAACTCTTTTGTTGACTCTATGTTGTGAGGCATTTAATTTCAATGGCTAGTTCTTTTCTTTAAAGATTTATTTTGGGGATTCTATGCCTTTATTGACAGGACAGTATAGGCTGACAGGAAATGGGGAGAGAGAGATGGGGAATGACATGCAGCAAAGGCCGGCGGGATCGGGACTCGAACCCGCGACTTTCCTGGACCGCTGCGCCAGCAGCGGTCCAGGCCTCAGTGGCTAGTGACCAATCAGTAGTCTGCAGTGTTTTCACGTCACTCTTTATTCCAGGTACCCAGTGGTGGAAAGTAACTGAGTACATTTACTTAAGTACTGTACTTAAGTATAATTTTGAGGTATTTGTACTTTACTTAAGTATTTGCAATTTCCAATACTTTTACTTCCAATCCACTACATCCCAGAGACAAATATTATACTTTTACTTCACCACAATTATTTGAACACTTTAGTTACTAGTTACTTTGTAGATTGATTATTATTACAAAAGATACAAACATTACCCACTTCAGCCCTATACATTTCGGCCATTTGAAAATAGCCGATCTACAAGCTCACAATGCGTCGCATCGCGACGCATTGTGAGCTTGTAGATCGGCTATTTTCAAAAGAAGACTCTTTATACATTTGAAAACTTGTGAAATGGGACACTCTGCATAATGACTGCTTTCTACTTTTGGTACTTTAAGTACATTTTGATACCAATACATTTGTACTTTTACTCAATAAAATTTTGAATTTCTGACTTGTAACAGAGTACTTCTACATGGCAGTATCGATACTTTTACTTAAGTAAAACACGTGAGTACTTTTTTCCACCACTGCAAGTACCTAAAAGGTACGATAGGTACAGTACTACTTTTGCCAAAATGGAAAACCAAAAAAAAGGCGAGTTAAGTCACGTTGCGTTGGTAGCGTGCACAGTGGAAAAGTGCCATTAGATCATACATGGGCAACTGGTGGCCCGGGGGCCACATGCGGCCCTCCCCTTCACTTAACGCGGCCCGCAGGTTAATATCGGAATACTGATATATTGATTTCAGCTGTTCCAATTCCAAACATGCAATCATGACCCGCTTTAATTACCTCAGTCTATATTATTATTAGTTTAATGACCTTTTTATGTCCAATGTATTTGTATTTAAGTTCATAAAGTTAACTTAAGTATAACTAAATGCATTTGAAATTAAATAAACTACTTTTGTGTGACATACTAGAATGACGAAGTACGGCATTAATTTAGGAAAAAAAGTTTTAAAAAAATGGAGATAAGAGGTTTCTGCCAGAGAGCAACAATATGCAATGTGGCCCCCTTGGAGTGAGTGTGGAAATATAGTGACCCTCTCCATCATCAAAGTTGCCCACCCCTGCATTAGATAGAAGCCAGCTGTGTGGTTTACCTGTTATCCTGGTCACTTTGCACCACATGCTTGTATTATTAGCTCTCATGCTGTTGGTTGACAAAGGTTCACGGTGCTTACGCCGACCTTACACTTTGTAAGTGGCTCAGGATAAGTGTCTGCTAAATTGTTGAAAATGAGGTGACCTAACTGTGACATTGTTCCACTATACTACTAGCTTAAAATTCATACCAAAATTGTGATAGCTGGAGTTGACCCATTCGATCCGGGAAACGCATCTGTGTCATTTTAAGATTTCTTTGGCTATTCCAAAATAGCAGATCTACAAGCTCGTAGCGCAGCGGCACTATTTTTGAAGAATCGTGCAAATCTTTGAATATATAATTATATTTTTTTAAGCGAACATTCCGTGACTCATATCTTTGCTTCTGGGGGTTCCTGGAACCAAATATTTTAAAAATGTTCGCGTTAAAAAAATAATATTTAAAGATTTGCACATTTTCACGATTTTTCTAAAATGGCAGATCTACAAGCTCATAGTGCGGCACTCGGTGCCGCGCTATGAGCTTGAATATCTGCTATTTTTTAATAGCCAAAGAAATCTTGTGACTCGGATTGAATAGGTTAAGATGAAAGCATGACAGAGTAAAAAAAAAGACAGATTTTCTCTAGAAATGTTAACTACAACACTACGTTATAGCATGTGTTAGAGAGGAAGGTAGCCAGATGAAGATTGAAGGAAGCAGCAGGTGCAGGTGCATTGTTAAGTAGGCAACCATTTGGGGAAACATGCTGCTATAACAATATTGATTCAAGTAGCATAAATAACAGCTATCTTGGCAAAAACAAAAGGAAAACATTGATGTCTATTGTCTAATTCCTCCTTATTATCTAAACCTCTCTGCAATGATAGCCCCAGTGTTCAGTAAAACAAGTGGTTGCTCTGCCATATGCTGTGGTAACCAGGGGATAGCTTTCCTGTTTTCTCCTGATTTGCACACTACTTCCATTAGCGCAATGTGCCTTAATAACTACAGTATAATAGAAATGATAGGCTTGAGGACTATCATTACTGGTAGTAGTGCATTGCAACCACTACCCAGTTGTGGAATAATTACTCAGATGTTGTACTTAAAGGTAGGGTAAGTGATATTTTTTGGTGAAAACAAAATGCTTTTTGTTAAAAGGTTAAAGCACTATATTCTGATAGTAATCATTGCTATAGAGTGTTTGTTCAATCACAGGGGTCTTCCTGTCTCCCCAGCTCTTTAATAAACAGAAAATACATTTTCAGGTAGGTGACAAAATCTCAGCCAATCAGGAGAGAGTGCCCATTTATCAGCTTCATTTTTATGGTGTTCCAGTTCCAATTTTGTCTGCTCATTTCTTTGTGTCATCACTTCCAATTTCACTTGTTTAATCTGTATCCTGACTGAGTTCCCTATCCTGATTGGATAAAATTGGTATCCCGACCTGAAAATGCATTTTCTGTTTAATAAAGAGGTGGAGAGACATGGAGACTCCTGTTACTGAACAAACACACAAACACTAGCAATGAGTACTATCAGAATATAGAGCTATAACACTTATTGTAAAAGAAAATCACTTACCCTACCTTTAAGTAATAGTAGCAATACCACAGTGTAAAAATACTTTGTTACAAATAAAGGTCCTGCATTCAACATATTACTGAAGGCAAAGTACAAAATTAGCACCAAAATATACTTAAAGAAGCAAAATTAAAGTACTCAATAACGTAATTATGCAGAATGTCCTTACGAATCATAGCCTAATACGTCATAACCACGTAAGCCCTTTTTTTTTACTTGGGCTATTTGAAAATAGCCAATCTACAAGCTCACAACGCATTGCACCATGACACTTTGTGAGCTTGTAGATCTGCTATTTAAAACAATAAATAATACATCAATAAAATAGAATAATGTTGTTTAATCATTTGATGAATTATTAATAACTATGTAAATATCTATCTAAATATGCAAAGTATCGAGTAACTACAACTGTCAAATAACTGTAGTGGAGTAAAAAGTACACATTTGCCTCTGAGATGTAGTGGAATAGAAGTTGAAAGTAAAGCAAAAGTACATTGAAAATGTAATTAAGTACATTTACTCAAGTGATGTACTTAATTTGCACCACTGATTGTACCTATTACATCACATTCCCATTCCCATAACCATGGTAAGGAGTGCCCACTATGATTGTTATTGTAAACCACAGTTGTATGTATCACTCAACAAAAGATCCCACACCAGGGTTACAAATTTCACTGTCTATACCAGTGATTTTCAACCATTTTCATGCCAAGGACACCTAAAGGGACCCCCAGAAGCAAAGATTTGATTTGCTTTAAAAAATATGTATACTATTCAAAGATAAGCACACATTTTCACGATTTTTGAATAGCCAAAGCTAAGTGGTTAAAATGATTGTGACGCTACGTTAACTAATTTAGCTGGCGACACCCTGGTACCCCCCCCTCCAAGGACCACCGGTGGTCCCCGGACCACTGGTTGAGGACCACTGGTCTATACCATCTCTCTGTGATAATCTTATCAATGGAATATCAATCTCCAAAAATAATTTCTCACTAAGTTATGACAATCTTGAATGACCTGTACACCAGCTTTTTAGATGCTCATTTTACATGTTTCTTCATAAGAGGAGGCAGGTTTATTTGTGGCGCATTTCAACAACTAGGCCAGGGGTAGGCAATTGAGATAAGCCTAGGGCCAACATCACTCCCAGACATTCCATCGCGGGCCGGGCCTCCCCGCGAACATGCACGCGCGCGCAGCGCGCGTGCATGTGCGTGCACAACACGCGCCCGCGCGCGAAGCGCGCGGGCGCAACATTTTTCGGGTCTAATTCGGGTCTAACTCGGTCTAATTCGGGTCTAATTTGGGTCTAATTCGGTTCTGTTTGACCAATATAAATCAAATTTTTTTCCGGTTTAAATATCAGCACAGGCGATTTTTCTGGTGATTTTTCTTTTCTTCTCCATTTTCCTCTAATCTAGCTATAAAATGTTATAAATCCTTTAAAATGCATCGTGTTTATGAGTGCATGATTTCAAAAGTGGGTTCAAAATCAAAAAATATTTTTCTAAAAAAAAAATTTTTTTTTTTTCTCAAAATTATCTCACGGGCCAGATATTATTTCTGGGGGGCCAATTTCGGCCCGCGGGCCGCCTATTGCCGACCCCTGAACTAGGCAATGTGCTGTAGGTTGTTTACAAACAGAAACACTGAGGAACAGATTATAGCTTATTTCTTCAAGAGTGCCAAACTGCCAGATTTTGTATTACAGGCTGTGGCCAAATCGACAGTGTTCTTACACACTGGTTCTCAATGTGGGGGTCCAGGGACCCTCCCCAGCTAAATAACTGCTAGTGAGGAACCTAGTTCCATGTGTACACTCTCAGAGTCATATAAGCATTTTAGAAGTTTGGGGTCTGAGAGATAATAATCATGTGAAATGGGGGTGCGAGGCCTAATGCATATCAAAGTGTTGATTGTGACAGCAAATTTTGATGTAGTTTTAGTCATAGTCTTTTGAATAGAATTCCATTTTAGTTTTAGTCATGTTCTAGTCATCTGACATGTTTTAGTTTTTGTCTAGTTTTAGTCGTCTACAGTGAAATGTATTTTGGCGGTGCCTTGATGGCGTCGTAATGGCTGATTTTACACTTTTGCATGCCGAAAACAGCCGATCTACAAGCTCACAACGCGTCGCAGTGCGACGCGTTGTGAGCTTGTAGATCTGATATTTTCAAAGCGCAACACCCGAGCGCAACCAAACATAAAATGACTTTCTTTAGTTTCTTTAGTCTTTTAGTTCTACTGGAGCTCTTCTCCACTAGTCCCTCGCTAACATTTCAGTCTAGCTTTTATTTGTTGATTGTCAATATATTTAGTCTTAGTTTTAGTCATCGTAGCTTAGTTTTTAGTTTTTATTTCGTTTTCGTCAGTGAAAAAAGGTAGTCGACGAACATTTCTCGTCATAGTTTTAGTCGACGAAATCAACCACACTGATATCAAACTGGGGGTCCTTGAAATTAAACAGGTGGAGAACCAGTGTTCTAACATAAGCCTTGGATTATGCCACACCATCACAAATAAAGGCAGGGCCCAGGGCAACCTTTTATATCACTGCTCCTCAAAAGTGTGTTATGTCATTCACCCTCCTGAGTCCTCCTGACCTGTCACTCCTAAGTCTGCTTGTTTGTGCAAGACCTGTGTATGTTGTTGTCCTCTTTTCTTTCTCTCCTTTCTGCCTCTTCTGCTCTCGCAGTCAAAGCAACGGTTCTGCTCATTCGGTGTCCTTCCTCCATATCAATTATAGCTTTCCCAGTTCCCTTCACCGCATCATTCACAAAAAGCTGAGAAGTGTCAGTTTTCACACATATGTTCGGTAGAAAATGCGTTGTGTCGCAAGACACTTTGTGGACAAAAACATAAATAAATCGATAGACTTCATCACATGACGTGTCGGCGTCAGTCGTGGAAAATAACAGATTTTCAAACGCGGTGAAAATCTGTTTTTAATCATTGTTATATTTCCCCCTCAATTTCTCAATTTCTACATGCCAGAGTGTTTAGACACGATGACGTCACGGAGCTCACACTTCCAGCCCACCCTCTGTGTAATATCGCCCCAGTTGGCTTAGCGCTGGCATTCTAATTAAAGGTCAAATAGGCACAAGTCCCTGTTTTTTGGGATTCTTTTTTGGCATTTCGGCATCTTTGGCACAGGACAGTGATGAGTGACAGGAACAGCCACCAGGGCGCCTACTTATTTTCTATTTTGGAACAACCTGCACTACACTTCTGCCATACAACATGGCAACACTATTATCCAATCAACTTGTCAATCAAGGTTCCTTTGCTTTGGAGAGGCAGGATAGCTGAGGGGGTAGAGTAGGGAGGATGACATGCGATGCACCTCTCCGGGTGGAATTGAACCATGGGGACGGTGCTTTTTTGTGGTCGACGCGCACTATCCGGTCAGCTATACCGGCATGCCACCCCCCCGAAGCCGTTTTCAAATGGGTCAATAATAACGGGCATCACTGCTGCAGACCGCAGATCATGGAGATGCAGACTGAGAGGCTCGACGGGAGGCTCCAGCCAAACCCAACAAACAGTAACCCGTGGCATCTCATTTTCCTCCCTTCAAAATGGCACAGTTTTGTTGTCTGTGTCCGATGCAGCAGCAGTCAGTATACCACTACTATTACTACTACTACTACTATTCTGAATCCTAACACTTTAAAAATATATATTCAAAGATTTGCACTCATTTTTACAGATTTTTCAAAAATAACAGATCTACAAGCTCATAGCGCGGCACTCGGTGCCGCGCTATGAGCTTGTATATCTGCTATTTTTGAATAGCCAAAGAAATCAAAAAATGACACCGATGCGTTCCCGGTCTTAATGGGTAAAGCCCTGTACTTCGCTGCACGACAAATAGAAAACATTACCGTTCTACAAAGTGACGTGTCGTGATGCGACTCGTTGTGAGCTTGTAGATCTGGTATTTTTGCTATTTCTGAAAAACGCGAAATGTTCGCCTAAAATGACACGCCCAAAATAAGAACAAAGTCTAATATACATTTAGATTTAGATTTGCGTAGGGTGAATTCACAATCCAAGATAACTATAAAAGACTATAGGTTGCAAACTACTCTTTCTTACAACGGAGCTGAATCTGAATTATCTTCATTTTTTCCTGTACTTCTGTATCTATTTCCTACCCATATATGGCACTTTGGTAGATTAACTTGCCAGTCCCAAGGAAACGTAATTCATTACTTTTATTAACCAATAAATGAATAAGAATAGTTTAGGGCAGTGGTTCTCAAACTTTTTCATGTCAAGGACCCCCAAACTGATATGTATTTGGCCGCGGACGCCCAACTCAAATATTTGGTTCCAGGGACCCCCCAGAAGCAAAGATTTGAGTTACAAATGTTCGATTAAAAATATATATATGTTCAAAGGTTTGCACACATTTTCACGATTTTTCAAAAATAGCAGATCTACAAGCTCATGGCGCGGCACTCGGTGCCGCGCTATGAGCTTGTAGATCTGCTATTTTTGAATAGCCAAAGTACAAAAGGTTAAAATGATTGTGCTATACATATATATGCTATACTAACACATTTTGTTGGGGACCCCCTGGAACCCCACCCCCCAAGGATGCCTGGGGGTCCCCGGGACCCCACTTTGAGAACCAATGGTTTAGGGAACATGGTCTAGTCACAGGTGGTGTAAGGTTACATTTTGAATGATGTTGATATGCTTTCTCATGCCTGTCGATGATGTAGCGGTTAAGCTGCTCACCGCTGGAGCCACACACACTGTTGGGGGATCAAGTCCCTCTTGTGCGTCATCCCGCTACGCTCCACTTGGGTTTCTTCCTGTCTATCTCCAGTGTATGAAAATAAATACAAAATAGAGCCACTCTGACAAACAAATATAAGTTAATTTCTCTCATAAGAAGGAAAAACATTGTCGCTGTCGTTGCAGAGAAACCTTGCAAATCCGTATTTTTTTATTTTTTTCGTAAATTAAAATTACTACATTATAAAACATACATTAACCACTTTAGCCCTATTTTATACATAGGCTATTTGAAAATATTTAAAATAGCCGATCTACAAGCTCACGCGGTGCATCGCGACGCGTTGTGAGCTTGTAGATCAGCTATTTTCAAACATTAGTACTTTTACTTTTGGTGCTCTAAGTATATTTTGATGCCAATACTTTTGTACCTTTACTCAAGTAACATTTAATGCCCTACTTCATCATACAAGAGTGTCGCGCAAAAGTAGTGAAAATAGCAGATCTACAAGCTCACACAAAATGTTTTTAAAATAATAATAAAAAAAGGAACGTTTTTTGGTCACACAAGGACTCACTCCGACAGCTCGATATGTGGCTCGTAATGCACACACCCTGTGCATCTGGGCCAGATCGTCATTATTCAGACCAGCTCATTTGCGCCACACAATTCTAACTTCCACAACTGCTCTGAACTCCAGTCACAATGTGAATCAGATTTATTCACCACCTACACATATTGGGATACATGTACTGGGCACATATGTGCACATTGCTATGTAAATACAAACAACATGAGTTTCAGACAAACAACTGTGACAAATGAATGTTACAAAGCCGTCCCTAAAGCAATTCACACATTTTACCATTATTCTTGAATAATACATGTATGTCAACCAGCATACCTTCCATGCCTTACTTTCGGTTGAAATCACAAGTTCTTCCTTGTTATACATACTAGTCCATACCCGTGGGGGGATATGCGCACATGATCTGGCAACCAGGGAGCCAACGAACACAAAAACGCTAATAAAGAGCTGACATTTGGTGAAATCGGAAAAACGGGCTTCGCTGTTCCGTGCACATGGTAATGGATGAATGGATGTGTGCAAATTCTGATCAATTGCTCCAGCCACTGAGGAGAACCGGGCAGAACAGTTTTGGTCTCACCACGCACGCACAAACAAACAAGCAAACAAACAGAGGTTTCTCAAATTATAGGAGGATAGGAGGATAACCTCACACACACTCAGTAAAGCCAAGACTGCAGACTATAGTCATTGTTCTCTTTGATATAGGATATCACAACTGTGTAATATTTGGATGTGTAATGCTAATGAAAGAACATCTCAACAATGGTCTGACGTAACATTAATGCTGTGATGTAGAACTTATTTGAATGAATACAATGTTATTTTAACCAATTTGTATGGTAGAGCAGTGGTCCTCACCGGTGGTCCTTGGGGGGGGGGGTACCAGGGGGTCCCGTGCGAAATTAGTTAACGTAGCGTCACAATCATTTTAACCACTTAGCTTTGGCTATTCAAAAATAGCAGATATACAAGCTCATAGTGCGGCACCGAGTGCCGCGCTATGAGCTTGTAGATCTGCTATTTTTTTTTAAAGTCTTGAAAATGTGTGCTTATCTTTGAATATATATATTTTTTAACATTTTCAACTCAAATCTTTGCTTCTGGGGGTCCCTGGCACAAAACATTTTCAGATGGGGGTCCGCAGCCAAATGTATATCAATGTAGGGGTCCTTGGCATCAAAATGGCTGAAAACCACTGAAGTAGCGTATGTTAATACTAAATAAAGCACATCTGCAGTGTAGTGGTTGAAGGTGGTCTCCCTCTTCCACTGAGAAACGTAAACCCTGGTGTCAGGTAAGAGACCTACTGGTTGACAAGTATTAGCCTGAAGCCCGAAGCTCATAAGCACAATCACAGCCTAGCAGGGGTTGCCTCTTGGCTGTACAGAAGAAACGTGGTCTCTCGTGCGGAAGACCTGGGTTCAAATCCCGGATAAGACGCAAACTTAAAGATCGCAAAAGATCTGTATTACAACACAGAGTTGATGTTGTCTTTCATTAACTCAGTGTTTGAACAGGAATTTAGAAATGTTAACACACTCATAAACAGGCACCTTTGTGTTTGACACACTTTAGGGATCTGATTTTACGTGTACTTGTTGCTAAGGATTTGTAGGCCTATTCATAATTTCCCCATCTCTGTATTTTTAAGATTGTGTTAAACGTTCTTTTTTTCACATAATCAATTGAATTGCAGTTCAATCAAGACATTTATAAATGCCTCGTCATCAAATAAACATATGATCTTGGCTATAATGCTGCTGACCCATGTCTAGTTGGATATCTGTGGATATGACTTTAAATGGGCCAGGCTTGAGCCTACAGTATGATGTCATAGAAAGAGACTGTCCTTTAACCTACAACAACAACAACAACAACAACAACAACAACAACAACAACAGGGTCTGGGTCTGGATCTGAGGTGGTTCTGAAAGTCTTCTGATGACCATACTGGCAGGACTGACCATCACAAAGATTATTTATGATTGGTCACAATATAGCTTATTACACATTGCACTATCAGTGCTACAAGACCTGGAACTGTGTCATTTTTAGATTTGAGCTAAAAAGCTTTATTTTACATTTAGGCTATTCAAAAATAGCAGATATACAAGCTCATAGCGCGGCACCAAGTGCCGCGCTACGAGCTTGTAGATCTGCTATTTTTGAAAAATCGTGAAAATGTGTGCAAATCTTTGAATATATATATTTTTAAAGCGAACATTTTTAACTCAAATCTTTGCTTCTGGGGGTCCCTGGAACAAAATATTTTGATGGGGGTCCGCGGCCAAATACATATAATTTTGGGGGTCCTTGACATGAAAAAGTTTGAGCACCACTGATATAGAAACAAACGTTTTTCAGAATACTGTTGAGATTTAGGAGACATGTAGAATCAGCTTCAGGTCTCAATGGGTTAACACGTTTCGCTGTGAGCAGGATCACATGAGTATACTGTCATGTAAGAAGAGTTTCTGACAATTTGCTTGAATTGCATATGATCATGGCTACTCAAATGACAACACATGCTAATTCCACGTGTTATTTATTTATTTGTTTGTTTGTTTATTTAGTTTCACCAATCTGCGCCAAAGCATAGCATGAGTGGAAAGAGATGAAGTCGAGTAATGCTGTCTTACAATTAAGGTGCAAAGCCACATGATATGGCCATAACACAGTTATTTTGTCCTGTTGAGTTAACACAATGATATAGCTACGCTTAAAAGATAACTGAAAGGGAAATTCAAAGGTAACAAAACAAAGCATGTTTAAAGCATTACAATTTGGTTCATAGGGCTATGTGCTACTGAATTCTTAAATGATATGAAACATCACAATACACTCTCCATTTGACAATTTGACCTTTGCAAATAAATGGTAGGCTATTTCATTTTGATTGTGTATCATATCAAGGATTTGTTTGAGCAGCTGCAAATGTCCTTTGCACTCTACACTTGATATCTTGTTTGAAAAACCTGTCAGTGCAATGTGCCTGTGGCCCTGTGCTAACCAAAACATCACACGTTCACGTTCACATGAGTGTAAGCCTACATGACAACTACATTTTCATCATGATCAAAGAAGAAATGTTACACAGATTGGTATTCTGATATTCAACTGATTATCGATTATTATAGGCTAAGGGCTGAAGAAGTAGCTATAGCCACAAGATAAAGTCCACCTCCACCTGCTAACTTCACTTCATTAAAGCACGTTTATCCATTTTGCTTGGGGCTGTAATGTATAGAGAAACCTAAATTATGGCGGCATGTCAGCACCTGATAGTCCTGAAGTTATGATATTCCCCTCATAAATAAATATAGGCTGCAGTGTTTACACAGTCAATTTAAACTTGGCCTAATTAAAACTGTAGGAGAAAAAAATCGACAAGATCACAACAAGCCTACTTCAACTAATTATAAGAAAGATTTCAGATACAATGACGCAAAATGGACTTAATCGTTAAGTAATTAGCCTTCCCAGCTGTTAATTCGATACATTTGATCTGATGGGAGGGTTCAAACTAGCTCTTTGAACTAACTTTCCTGTCACTGACATCATTTCACCCTGAATGCAGGTGTCCCCGCCAGGCCGGGTCAGCCAGCCAAGATTCGAGATGGTGGGAGAAAATGGGCTCTAATTTCCGCCAGGTTTGAGACGCCAAACAGTGTTGCCAGATTCTGCAAGAGAAATAAGCAACTAGGTCTATGAAAACAAGCCCAAAAGACGCGACTACTAGGCTACGGCTATTTGAAAATAGGCCATCTACAAGCGATGCGAAGCGTTGTGAGCTTGCTATTCAAAAAGAAAATCTAATATTTTTTTTATGTTTTTGAAACATTTTAACAACACAAATCTGGTATGGGGTGCCTGGCACAAAATATTTTCAGATGGGAGTCTGCGGACAAATACATATTAATCTGGGGGTCCTTGACATGAAAATGTTAGGAAACAAGGCCAAAATTAGAAACTGGACTGTATGCACTTTAGAAACAAGCAACTTTACAGAAAAACAAGCCCAAAGTCACTTATAATAAGCGGACATGGCAACACTGACGCCAAACCTGCGTGGTTGACTCTCCTATAGAGAAAGGAACACGGACGATTTACTGTATTAGTTCCAAGTAACGCAGGATGGAAATGCAATCCTTCCCCTCCGGCCGTGTAGCCTGCGGACTCTCACTTGTCTCTGCTACATTCCCCAAGAGTCCTCCCACCTCCTATCGACCATCGCACACACAAACACACACACACACGCACACGTGCACACGTGTGTACACACACACACACACACACACACACACACACACACACACACACACACACACACACACACACACACACACACACACACACACACACACACACACACACACACACACACACACACACACAGTGATGGGAAAAGTACTCACATTTTTTACTTAAATAAAAGTATCAAGTATTGCTATGCAGAAATACTCTGTTACAAGTGAAAATCCGGAATCCAAAATTGACTTGAGCAAAAGTACAAAAGTATTGGTATAACAATGGAGTAGAAAGTAGGCTACTCATTATGCAGAATGTCCTGTTTCACAAGTTTTCAAATATATAACATGTATAAAAATCTTTTGAAAATAGCAGATCTACAAGCTCACAATGCCACGCATTGTGAGCTTGTAGATTGGTTGGCCGAAATGTATATAAGGCTGAAGTGGTTAATGTATGTTTTGAAATAATAATCAAAATCTAAGTATGTGGAGTAAGAATATACAATATTTGACTTAGAGTGGAGTAGAAGTAAAGGTATACTGAACATTGGAAATACTCCAGTCAAGTAAAAAACACCTCAAAATTGTACTTAAGTACAGTACTTCGGTAAATGTACTTAGTTACACGCACGCACGCACACACGCACGCACGCACGCACGCACACACACACACACACACACACACACACACACACACACACACACACACACACACACACACACACACACACACGCACACACACACGCACGCACTCATGCACGCACACAAGCAAGCAAGCAAGCAAGCACGCTTGCACCCATGCACCGATGCATAGATAGCCTGCTGTAGCCTACACACGCACACAGACAGTGGAAGTTTAAAGCCTGGCTATAGGGTAATTAGGCTTAACGCTTCGCCACTGTCTGTCTGTCCTCAGCCTGCATGCTGCGCTCCTCCGTAGCCCTAATTAGGCAAACATATAAAAGTTGGACCAGAAAAACAATCCCTGCTATGATGCACAGTAATGTGACTTTATAACACGTTCAAACATATGGTGTGGAGCCCTTCACTAAAGCCAGGGACACCGGTGGCTGATCGCGAGAACATAGCCTGCAGGTGAAACCTCGGAGGCCATTAACTTTATGATTTATTATTATTATTATTTTTAAAGGATAACATCTTAGAACAGTGGTTCTCAAACTTTTCCATGTCAAGGTCAAGGACCCCCAAAATAATATGTATTTGGCCGCGGTACCCCATCTCAAATATTTTGTTCCAGGGACCCTCCCCACCCCCCCAGAAGCAAAGATTTGAGTTACAAATGTTCGCTTAAAAATATATATATTCAAATTTTCACGATTTTTCAAAAATAGCAGATCTACAAGCTCGTAGCACTGTGCCGATATGAGCTTGTAGATCTGCTATTTTTGAATAGCCAAAGGTTGTAAAAGGTTAAAATTATTGCGATGCTATATTAACACATTTTTGCTGGGGACCCCCTGGAACCCCCCCCAAGGACCCCTGGGGGGGGGTCCCCGAACCCCACTTTGAGAACCAATGTCTTATAAAAACAAGCTGAATTAATTGACGTTTAACAATCAGATCTCTGACCAGATCGTAGGCTATTCTTGAGCAGAATAAGCCTATATACCTTCTCGAACAAGGCACTGTTTTTGAGAATGATCAGTGATTATGTCTCTTTATAACGGTGCCAGTGCTTTTATCCCACTGTGTGATGATGTTTACGGGTAAAAGGACGAGAGATAGCCTACAAATAAAAAGTTTCTAATAAACAGAAGAGAGGCAACAGAACAGCAACACCATCTGTCGTCACTCACAGGCATTCCAAACAGCCCCCATAAGCATCACCGGGAATAAATAGCCGACAAAGTGTCATTTTATTGAGAGTGTCAAGTTCAGTCCTACTATCGCACGTCATTAACAGCTGATTTTCACAGATTGACACTTGGAAACGTGTAGGAGGTCATATACCTCACAAAAAAAGGCTCTGAACAAAACAATATCTTGTCCACACTGTCACCGAATATTTACGCTGTAGCAACGACTTATAAAATAATGGGAAATAAAATAAAACTCAGAGCAAAAAAAATAACGGTATATATTGTCTATTTCTTCAATGGAGTGGTTTGGTATCATTACACACAGAATGTCCATGACGCTTCAAACTCAAGATTTAAATATGATATAGAAGTAGTACAAAAATACCTTTTGTCTAGACTCACTGATCTAAGACCACCAGTATATCTGCGGTGGTCGCAGCGTATGATCTGCAAGCCGCACATTGGAGGCTATTATTACAGAAGAACCTATTCTATTCCTCTCCCCCGCACACACACACAACACAACTTGATCCTTTATAGAGACAGTGGTTCTCAACCGGTGGTCCGGGGACCACCCAGTGGTCCTTGAGGGGGGTTCCAGGTGGTCCCCAGCTAAATGATGGAGTTGGTAACCAAATGGACCCTTATAATAGGTAGATCTTTAACTCTTGAGAGCGTAAAATGAAACCAAATGGACCCGTAAGGGTCCATTTGGTTTCATTTTACGCTCTCAAGAGTTACATTATTGTTAAAAATCTGCATGACTTAATTTACAAGAGCTCTACACAATTAGATAATGTAGAAGAATTGTTATTTTGATCAACGTTTGCCTGTTAGCTCTCTCCTATGGCACCAACATCAATACAGCATGGAATTGTGGACAAAAATCTCATCCAAACGACAACAAAAAATATCCTAAGTCTTGGGTCTGGAGAGAGTCTATAATACATCTCATCAAAGCGGTGGTCCGTGGCTCAAATGCAATGCCCGAATAAATAAAAGGACCCTTGATATCTAAAAAGGGGTTTGGAAAACCCCACTTGCTTTAAAGAGAGATGACATCCACAACTTTCAGCAAAGACTTCAACAAAGTATGATGTCCCCCCCCTCCACCCCCTCCCTTCCATATTAGATCTGCATATTATTTGCAAACACACACACACGGCCCCGGTTTTATTCGCACCTACCACAGCATATCCTCGGAGGGGAGGGAGGGCTCCCACAGTCCAAGCTGGTCCGTCTCTCTCTCTCTCTCTCTCTCTCTCCCTCTCTCTATTCTAGCCTGTACCGCACAGACTAGACTGGTGGTGACAAAAAAGAACAGGGGGGGAGAGGAGGGGGGAAAAAAGCTTAGTCTCCGATCAACTAAAGCTCGCTGGAAGTGGCTCGTCCGTTAAGGACAAGTGGAGGGGAAAAAATCACCGCTAATGATTGGGGAAAAAGCCGTACTTTATTCTTCAGAAGCTGGAACGCGTGGGCTCTTCCCCACCAGCAGCTTCTCTCGATCCGAGCAAGCGATCCCACCACCACCACCTCTACATCCCCGCTCCTCGCTGAGAGGAACATGCAAACACATCTCATGGATTTTTTTTTGGAGCTTCGCGGAAAAACCGAACTGGACTTTCTCTGAGTCGAGAGAGAGAGAGAGAGAGAGAGAGAGAGAGAGAGAGAGAGAGAGAGGAGATGTCACACTCACACAGCAGCACCGAAACGTCCCGATGATATAGGTGGAAATATCCTGTATCCTGACATGGTGGTGATTTTTTTTTAGGATGTGTGCTGTTTGTTGGCCGCCACGGGGCATTTGATGGCAGGTTGTCTGATATTACAGGTTTTTTTAAACCGATGAAATTATGCCTTGAAAAAGGCAGCAGCACTGTGGCTCCTGTCGATAGGCTACAGGCTGCATGAGCAAGAGCAGCACAGTAGCCCCATCTCTCTCTCTCTCTCTCTCTCTCTCTCTCTCTCTCTCTCTCTCTCTCTCTCTCTCTCTCTCTCTCTCTCTCTCCCCTCTACCCCCCCTCTCTCTCTGAGTATAAGTTGACATGTTGTCATACCCCTTTAAACTTAAACTTTTGTATTAACATATTCATACTTATAGGAAGAATAGACTTGCATATGGCTATATTTTCGGGATACACACCACTAGACAGACGCATCAATGATGACATGATTAGAGGCGAGCAATGGTTCTCAAAAAACTATTTAATTTCAAGGACCCCCATAACTCTGAGAGTGTACAAAATGGAACCAAATCTACACTCTCAGAGTTACATACCAGTCAGGCTCCATATGGAACCCGACTGGTCGCGACAAATATCTGTAAAACACTTATATGTCTCGGTTTTCAACACTCACTACGAAATAGTCCCAGTTTTTGCCAGAATTAAAATAATAGTTGTTTTCAGTGGTTTATCATGTTCTTTTCATGTTAACATAGATGCTCACCTAACCAATCAGAAAACATGAGCAAAATGCATTGGGTGTCTGAATTCAACGCTGAGGCAGGTGTTTGTCAATCAGTCTTAATTGCCGGCAACACCTATGGTGCGTATGGATGTGCGCGTGCATGAATGGCCGCGCGTGTGCACGACAAACGTGCACGTTGATTTAAGGGTCCCAGTTTGAGGGGCCGAATATTTGGTCTGAGTATTACGTTAGGATGTCTTGGCTATTATTATAACTTATAATAGCCAAGATATCCTAACTTAATTAGTTTTAGCTAGAAGGAATGGACAGCTATGCTTTCACTCTTATTTTTTCTTATCATTTTGGTATTGTTGCTTTGTTTGTAATTTCAATCATTGAATTGCCTTTATATTTCCTGTGTATGTAGCCTATAAGTGAAGCACTTTGTTAACCTGTTTTGAAAAGTGCTATATAAATAAAGTTTATTCTAATAAATTATAATTTATAAGCTTCTGTTATCAACATGACATTAGGCTACCTATCCCTTCTTTATTGTCCTGGATCGACTGAATGTGTAATTAAATCGATATTTCTTTAACACCCCTTTGAAATGTGCTTTTACTTTTTGCTGCAGGTTAATGTGTAAGATGTGTTGTTGTTTTAAATGTGCATTGCCTCTGCCTCAGTCTGAGCGCACATAGAGTAGAGTGGTGGTCAATATGTGTTTCATTTGTGGTGATGGTCGCGCGCTCCAGCTCCAGCTCCACACACTCTGCTCCTCCTCTCCTCTCACACAGCAGACCCAGCCCAGAGTCCACTCCACCTCTTTCGAATGTCCTGTCTGCTTGGCAGGCGGCCAACCGAAGTGTGTGGAAATGACACCGCCAGGGCGGCAGAGATTTTCCTTCATTTCTCTCCTTCCCGATCGCAGACTGGCTGACATTGGCTAGAAAGTGGAGCAGCTCGTCAGGGACAATCAATGGGAATCGATCGAGTCCGTGCGGTTGAGGCTCCGAGCTGGAAAACATCGCGGCAAGCTCGACAGAGAGAGAGAGAGAGAGAGAGAGAGGGGGGGGGGGGGGGAAGGGAGGGGAGGGGGTGTTCAACCAACAGTGCCAGTAGCCAGCAGACCTCCCTGCACTGCACACACACACAAACACACACATGCTGAACTCATATATACACAGGCCCACCGAAAGCGCAATTACGCAGGGTGGTTTTGTTTGCCAAACGCTTATCAAACACCATCAAAAACATTTTTTTTTTGACAACCAGTTGCATGTGTCATAACTGTTTAATACTGGAAAAGGATACTTTAAAGTGACAACACAATTTAATCACAAATGAACAGAAGTATTACAAAAAACGCTCGCCCCAAAACACAGTCGCCCCCATGGGGCAAATCTGGCAACTTCAGAACGGTCGCCACTCGCCACCTGGTATCGTATTCCTAAACGTAACCTCAGTAAACTATGCCTAAATCTAACCTTATTCCTAAACTTCATCTCAGTAAAATTATGCCTAACCCTGAATTTATCCTCAGTAAAAAAAAAACAAATACAAGAACACAAGAACCACTGGGGGTGAGCGATCCGCAAACATGGGGGGTGAGGGTGTTTTGGGGCGAGTCTTCCGGTTATCGGCGCAGTAGTTATGCATGTTTTTCTGCGTGATAGAAATAGACCCATAGAATAAGTTTGTGTGGCCTATTTGATGACACCAGCTGGAACAAGAATAATGATTATTTTAAATAATATAAATATGTATTAATCCCAAATTTAATTAAAAAAATCACATAGGCCTATAGGCTACATTTTTGTAACCATGGCTGTCACCTGTTAAGAGAAAGATTTGAAGACTAGGGCCTAATGTTTATCCAATCATTTTATATGAAAGCATGCGAGAGGTGTGTTAAATTTGACAGTGCAAATGAGATTGAATTACATCCTATTATACACACGCGCAGGGAGGTATGCGTGCAGCACGCGCGCGCACACACACGCACACGCGCATGCACACACACACACACACACACACACACACACACACACACACACACACACACACACACACACACACACACACCTTTATGTTTACGGTGGTGGTGATATTCCTTTATTCTGCAGCTGGCTTCTGTAACAACCATATTACCTCTCAGGGTGGGATAGCTACTTGTCATATCATCATATCATATCAGTCCTTATCTTACATTACAAACTATAGTTGCATGGCAATTACTCATTCTAGATTAGTTTCTATATAAATCTACTTATTGTAAGACACTGTCACTTATATAATGAGTGAGTATAGTATGGAATTGTGTCTTGCTCAAGGGTACAGGGGCATGCCACACAATCTGTTGTGGGGACTGATTCCTGGGACGTTTTCCATTACTGGCAATTAGCAAAAGCCATGCACTTTGATGTCAACTCATTCCAGAATTTAAATATCCCTCATTTTGAAGTTGGACCATTTTCAAGATGAGATGTTCTGGTGCATAATTAGCTTGTGTGGTCACATGGTGCTGGTGAATGGAGGGGTTGCAGTTTCAGCCGGGGCGAGGTGAAACAGAATGCCAACCTGCGTGCTGACTGGCCATCTGTAAAGTCCAGCAGTGGATACCACCGGGTATGGGTATGGGCAGTGATGTAAAGTAACTAAGTACATGTACTCAAGTACTGTACTTGCACAATTTTGAGGTATTTCTACTTTAGTGGAGTATTTACACATTTCAGTACTTACAAACAAATACGTACATTTACTCCACTGTAATTATTTGAAAAGTTACTGATTACTTTGCAGATATACATTATTATATCATAAAACATACATTAACCACTTCAGCCCTTATAGGCTATTAGAAAATAGCCGATCTACAAGCTCACAAGGCGTCGCGATGTGAGGTGTTGTGAGCTTGTAGATCTGCTATTTTCAAACATTTTAGCATTTACTTTTGGTAATTTACGTGGTAACAATACGTTTGTACTTTTATACACAGTAAAATGCCTTTTACATGCCTTTTACTTGTAACAGAGTGTTTTTATATTGTGGTATTGGTACTTTTACTTAAGTAAAATATCTGAGTACTTCTTCCACCACTGGGTACGGGGCAGAACGTGCAGCTATTGTCCTGTAACATACTGAAACATGCATGCAACATTACTTTGCTACACTGTAAAATCCTGAATGGTAATTTAACTCTGAGAGCACAAATGGAACCAAATGGACCCATAAGGTCCTTTTGTAAAGCTTCAATGTCGACATCAAAGCATTTTTTAATTTGTCTAGAGAGGGTTTTCCTCTTTTTGAGCCAAAGTGCACCTTCCAATAGCCTAATTAACAAGCCTTGAACGCCATAGCCATCCTTTTCTCTTTTCTAACTTACAGTAAGACACTTGACATTTCAAATGTCAACTCACTGCATTGCACTACTACATTCATTCTTTACCACCTTTGATGCTTTACATTGCCTTACTGATTAGATTATTCTAATTCTGACATGCACAATAAGAACACTGACATCTTGAAAAAGCTTACTTATACCAGTGGTTCTCAAACATAACATTTTCAAAGGACCCCCATGATATGTATTTGGCCATGGACCCCCACTTGACCCCCACAATAGCTTACAAAGTGTTATGGCGCGTTGTCTGAGCTCGTAGATTGGCTTTTCGAATAGCTGAACAAATAAAACAAGGCTTAAAACGATTCGTCATTTTAATGGGGACCCCCTGGAACCCCCTCAAGGACCCCTGGGGGTCCCCGAACCCCACTTTGAGAACCACTGACTTATACCACAATGTAGGACACTATTTGTTTTATGATACAATCTAGCGGGGAGATGACCTCAGAAAGTCTCACAGGACTGATAATCACAAGGCCGCCCACCACACGGCTTGTGTGTGCGCGTGTGTACGTGTGTGTGTGCATGTGTGCGTGTGTGCGTGTGTGTGTGCGTGCGCGTGTGTATGTGTGTGTGCGCGTGTGTATGTGTGTGTGTGTGTGTGTGCGCGTGTGTATGTGTGTGTGTGTGTGTGTGTGTGTGTGTGTGTGTGTGTGTGTGTGTGTGCGCGTGTGTGTGTGTGTAGGGGGGGTGTACAATTATTTTCTTTCCCTTTTCTCACAATTTAGTCATTTAGTCATTGTGGCAATTGCCAATATCCTGTAGTCTCTTGTTACTGCTGACTCCTACAGTTGGTCCTATAGGGCGAGCACAGACAACCACGTGTCTCCTCCGATATGCGTGCCTCATCAAGGCTGCTTCTATTCATCTGACAGTCATGTACACGCTATTCATCCTGGTTCCACACCGCACTGAACAGACCAACCTGTAGGAGTCGGCATAGGGCAGCGACAGAGATCACCCTCCCCACCCGGCTTCCTATGCATGAACATAGCTAATTGTACTCGTATAGACGCTGGACCAAGCCAGAGGCACCACGGAGGATTCGAACCCCCTAGTCTCTGTGGTGGTGGGCAGGAACTTTACCCCTGCAACCGCTGAGCACCACAAGGGGTTATCTAAAGATGGCCTGGTTTATTACAATTCCATGTTTAATAAATGGTGAAGTGCAATATGATACAAGATATGTTATCATGGCTCCCACAATCCTAAGTGGTTCCCTTGCCTTACATTGAATAAGTTTAGTCAACACAGGTACTGTACCTTTAACTGGATGCAAACAGAGGTAAAATAACTCTGTTTGCCTTTGTTTTGGATAGAGCAATGATTCTCAACTTGGGGTCTGGAGACCTCAAGGCGTCCATGAGGGTGTTCCAGGGCTCCCCAGCTAAATGATTAGAAACCAAATGGACCATAACAGATCTGTAACTCAGAAAGTGTAGAAATGGAACCAAATACAGGTCCCTTTGGCTCCATTTGTGGACTGTTAGAGTTAAATTTGCAATATTTGACATGGTAGATTAGGGTCCAGAGATCAAATGGCGTTCCATGGACTCATACATATCAAACTGGGGGTCATTGAAATTAAAAAGTGGAAAACATGAAGACTTGGCTCACGCAACACTCAAACCCATGCTGCAAGCATTGTACACAGAATTGTTACCTAGGAAACTGTTCTCTCAACCATCACAGTACTATCCTCATCCAACCATATTTTTTATCCTGGTGTGACATCATTCCACTGATGAAAGATTTGGGTAGAGATTTTTGTGGGACTGATAAACATACCTGCTCATTTTATATAAAGGCCACATTTGAACATGCATTCTATGTAATCAAGATTACTTGTAGAAGTACATTTCCATATTTATTTTAACTGTGTTCATACAGTATAATGATTTGGTAGGTGTGGTAATGAATCATTTTCAACCTGACTCCTCCTCATTTGGTCATTGATCATAAAACTGGTCTGAATAATGATTTCATGGTTTTAGAGGCAGATTTAGACCTGCTGCTGCTGTTGTTGTTGTTGTAGGGGTTTTTCTTTTCTTCAGATTTCTAGTTGTATATAATAGCCTAATTGCACGGCTATGCGGGATGATTTTGGCCCTACAATGCCCACGTCAACCACATTTTTGCTCCCTGTTCTGAGGACACGTAAAATTCCTTCTCTTTGACCTTCTGAAGTCCCCGAAGGTCTGAAGAGACCCCATCGTTCTCCTAAGCCACAACCACTAGGGGGTGACAGATTACATCATAATCTCCACAACTGGACAGTCTCTCTGAAGGTTGAGGAAAGACATTGGGGTCAGATATTGACAAAGGAAGAAAAGTGAGAGACAGCATGAGGAATTAAAAGAACGAGCGTGAGCAAAAGACAGACATGCGTGGGAAAACAGGCAGGGAGGGGAACAGCTATAGCGCTATGACTCAGGACACGTTGAGATGGGCTGGGCGCGGACTGAACCCTGGGGCTGCAGCCACACTCAGCCCTTTGTTATTCTCACTCTCACTAAGTGAGGGGCGAGTACTTTTCCCGAGCCGGGCAGCAGGATTAGTGTTACATGACCTTCGTCTCTCCAGCTGCACACATGACCGGTACTATTGGGGAGCCCCTGAAGACGGCCCAGAAGTGGTGTTAGTGTTAGTGCTGGGATGAGAGAGAGAGTAAGGAGAGAGATGAGCGTCCGGTTTCCCTTAGATACTGAGGAATGTTGCAAGGCCTGTAAATTCCCCAAAGGAACACCACAGGTCATTTTTTGCCAATATCTCTGTTACCCTAACAACCCTTAAGTAGAAAATGGAGACGGTGTAAGAAAGCTTTTGGGCCAGCAGCAGTGTATTCAGTTTTATAGCTAGAGATAAAACGGTCTCTACTACTAACCTTAACCCTCCCTGACTGTCTCTGTCACTAACCGTGCCCTGATTACAACATTAACCTTGGCAAGACTAAGAGGCATCGTTGCTCCTTACATGTTTTACATCCAACCTCAACAATGTAGTCTTGCTTAGTGCCT
Organism: Gymnoscopelus microlampas; assembly: GCF_963454915.1. Classification (NCBI taxonomy): domain Eukaryota; kingdom Metazoa; phylum Chordata; class Actinopteri; order Myctophiformes; family Myctophidae; genus Gymnoscopelus; species Gymnoscopelus microlampas. The sequence continues at coordinate 12,537,585 of NC_139949.1, forward strand.
TATTCCTTTCTTTAATGAAAAGAAAAATGCGTAATAGTGGCACCATAGTCCCAGAATTGGGAGGGGAGGATGGAAAATGAATAAAATAGGGTGGCACTACTGTACATGAAATGACATGGGATCAACAAAATGTATAGGGTTCATCCATGTATATATATATATATATATATATATATATATATATATATATATATATATATATATATATATATATATAGGCCTCTATATATACACCGTGATATTAAAGGAAAAGGAAAAGGAAATTGACAATTCTCCAGAGTCAACCATCACAAAGCTCCCAGGCCAGATGGGCTCAAAGGAAGGGTCTTGAAAGAATGTGCCACCCAACTGGGACCCATCTTTACCCAATTATTCCAGATGCTCCTTAACACCAGTTCTGTCCTCCAGGCCTGGAAAATGGCAACCGTTGTCCCAGTGCTTAAAACAGCACACACACACTCACTTAATGAATTTAGACCCATCGCCCTCACACCTCTATTAAGCAAATGCACGGAGCATTTAATGAGCAAGGAACTCGCATCGCAAACAGCTATGCTAAAGCAGTTTGCCTAGTACAGAGACAACCGAGGTGTGACACCAATGTCACTCTCACTCTTTTGGATAAAGTACAGTATATTGTCATCTAGACAAGCCCAACACATGTGTGCGTACTTTGTATGCATTTATGGAGCAGGCGGCGTAGCCTGCTATCATGAGGGGCAGGAGGACACATATAGCAGGTCACTCAGTTGAACATCTGGGAACAGCCATTGACAATAAACTCAACATTCGGACCAATGCAGACTACATTTATAAAAAGGCAAGGCAGCAGTTCTCTTCAGGAAACTAAGGCGATTTAATGCCAGTAAACACACCCTGACCATGGTATATATATATACTCTCACTGAGAGTGCTGTCACCTTTAACATTCTCTCCTGTTGTGGGAACCTCTCAGTTATAGTTTTAGTCCAAGCTGACCCAAGTCAACCAGGCCAGCAAAAGTACTGGAGACAAACACTCCAGAACCTACAGGTCCATAACCAAAAAGGCAACCCAGGTCTCAGTGGTTCTCAACCTGATTCTGAGGGGGTCCCCAGATGACAGCGAAGAGATCATTTTAAGACTTTTAAGACCTTTTTAATACATTAAAAAGAAAATTAAGAAAGAAAAGAAAATGACCATTACTGCATCAAAAGTAATCAACAAACTATACTATAAAAACTGGTCAAACATTGATGAAATTGTCAAAGAATATAAGAAAGAGGCACATTTTTTTAAATTAGCCAATCTACAAGCTCACAACGCCTCACAACGCAAGGCGAGGCGTTGTGAGCTTGTAGATCTGCTATTTTCACAATATATATCTGTGGAACTGAGTCAAACTAAATGTAATGCCTCAACTCCTACATTGTAGTAGGAGTGCTTGTTAGGGGGGGGGGGGGGGTCCCACTTAAAATATGATTATTTTGGTGTGTCGCGGCCTGAAAAGGTTGAGAACACTGTCTTAGATGACCCCATGAACTCCCCTACCCATTCATCACTAGCTGTTGCTTATCAACAACTCACTAACCAGGAAAATGGAAACAAGAAATTGTTTGTGCTCTCTGCTGTTGCCATTCTGAACAGGGACATCATATCCACACATCCCCCAAGCCCATGAGCACTGCTGCTGCTGAACATTTATTTTATGTATCTTGTATTTAATCCATTTGAGCTGTTCTTTGACGTCTGTAGTGTTTTACACTGTGTTTGCAGTGAGCCGAAGGCAAATTTCCATGTTATAAACTTGTTGGATGATGGACAGACAGACTGCACCTGCTGCTCCAGTGGGCCTAAAAATAGCCTATACTATACAGGTATATATTTGTATTCTTAAGTTACAACATTTTGTTAATTGCAGTCCCTTAATTGTCAAATGAGGTGGGTGTGGCAGTAGAATAATAGGATAAATGCTGCTATGAAACATTGTGCTGAGTAAACTAGTGACCTCAACTTGTTATTTTATGAGATGATTGGAGACCAACTACCAATTGTAGATTAATTTTAATATGAAAACTGGATTAACTGGAGGAGCACTAAGGGTGAAAGTAGTGTGAGTGTGGTTTTAAAAGCTTTTTCAATGTATTGGTATTTGGTAGTATTATCCTTCCACTTCCACTCCACACATTAAAACCCTCTGTTACTGCTTGAAACAACTTGCCTCATTTGTGTGATTAGAGCGCCACTTGCTGGTAGTACTGTGAACCTTCCCCAAGATATTGTTTGATGTTGCATTAGGGGAAGAGAATAACAATGTTATTTCAAAACAAGGCATGGCTGCTTTGATCAATGGAAATCCCTTACAAAATTAATTATTTAAAGGTCAATGTATAGTGAGGTCAGGGTTATGGAATAAACCCTACCCATGCAAGGCAAGTTTATTTGTAAAGCTCATTTCACACACAAATGCAATTAAAATGACTTGAAATAAAACATGAAACCTGCGTTTAAAAATAAAGTATATAAGGAATAGGGAATAGGAAAGGAATAAAATAGCTAAATTAAAAAGTGGATTATTTTCCAATAATGACCACCTCACGATACATATCTTGCTTATTACATTACTTGTGAAAGAAATCAATAAAATGACTCAAATTAGATTATTTGTTTCTTGCCAGCTGAATGTGCTATTCACAAATAACAGACCAAAAAATGTCTAGCTTTACCAATCACAATCAAGCATTCAACTAATCAAATCTATCATATAAATATATATAATTCATTTTTAAATATTTAGTAAATGTGTAATTTTTATAGGCCAAACTTTTGTTTTTCTGTCAATATATCTTTTTCAATATAATATATTGAAAAATTTTAGCTTTCAATTTGAGTCAAAATATTGTTTTGAATCAAATTCATAAAAATCTCCCCCGGCTAACTAAACGTTATAGTCCCTTAAATAGCGAGGAGGACGCTTTAGCACTTTAGCAGCACTAATTGGTCAGCTGCTGTATGAATCGATCCCTAGGGAAGTTACAGTTTTAGCTTGAACTGATGAGGTCACATGCTACTGTATATAACCCCTAGGGAAAATACAGCAGCTGACCAATCAATCGCAACATACAGTATAACCCTATATCACTATCACTATGTGACAATGCTCTTCGTGGATTACAGCTCTGGATCCACACCATACTACCATCTAGGCTAGTCAGTCAGCTGCAGGACCTGGGTCTGCATGCGGCTCTGTGTGACTGGATCCTGGACTTTCTGACAGGCCACCGCCAGGTGGTGAGAGTGGGCGACTGCACCTCCTCCCCATTGACTCTCAACACACTGAACACAGGAGCGCCAGAGGGCTGTGTTCTTCTTAGTCCACCCCTGCACTCCCTCTATACCCACGACTGTGTGGTATAGAGAGGAAGTGACCAACCTGGAGCAGCGGTATGAAGGGAACCACCTCCTGCTGAATGCCTCCAAGACCAAGGAGTCTGAAGAATGGACTATAGGCTGGGGATGGACCCACAACCTCCTGTCACTATCAACGGCTCTGTGGGGGAGAGGGTTGAAACCTTTACGTACTTGGGGGGGGGGGGGTGAACATACTGTAGCTGAAATGGAAGGAACACACACCTGTGGTGGTTGCAAAGGCACAACAGCGCCTCAGATATGGACAGACGACTAAAGAAGTTCGGCCTGAGTCCTCAAACCATCAGGGCCTTTTACTGAGGGACGATCAAGAGGCTGTTGACAAGCAGCTACACCATTTGGTATGGGAGCTGCACTGAAAGGGATCATAAGGGTCTGAGAAGGGCGGTACACACTGCCAAACGAATCACTGGATGTCAACTGCCCAGTCTGGAGGAACTGTATATACCCAGCGCTGTGTCAGGAAATCCCTGAGGGTCATCAAAGACCCCACACACCCCCATAACAGTCTGTTCAAACTGTTGCCATCAGGGAAGAGGTATCGGAGCCTCAAAGCCAGCACAAGTAGACTGAAGAACAGTTTCCTCCTCCAGGCTATAAGACAGCTAAATAAGAAAAAACGATGAACATCTTCTGTGGTATTAAGGCCTTGTATGCTGATCTGGGTTTTAAAACTGTTTTTTTGTTTAACTTATATTAGAAATGGCTTTAGGGCTGTTAAGTTTAGTATTGTTATTTATATATTGTTTTTATTTTATTGTGTATTATGGAGCACTCCAACCTAAGTTTTTTCACAGTGCATATTCATACATCACTTCCCGAACCCAGGGCAAATAAAGGCTGGGTATTTGATAAATGGACACGTGTTTATAAAGGTAGGCCAAATGGGTATTCTGATATCAAATCAAAGCTGAGGAAGACACGTGGAATTCAGGACCAGTGGAGCCCCAAATATTTATTTTACAAGAAACTCTACAAACCATTGCTTCTTTGAAAGCCCCTGTTGGCCCATGATCCTTGGTCCTTGGTACTTTCAACCTTAAAAACCATTTAGTGCCAGTAATTGTGCAGTTTTCTCAATCCACAGAATAAGTCAAGCCTCATTTTTACTGTCCGTACTATGATGGTGTCGCTCGCCAAAAATAGCCAGAGAGTGAGTGAGAGAGCCTTGCAACTAGAGGCTCTGATAGTAAATACCTGACAGCCATCACTAGCTCAATTACGCAAACGTTAGGTTACAATTGGCAACTAATCACATAGGCCTACTCACTCTTGAAGGAGGAATATTGGCTGTAAACAAACATCCAATCACACTATGAGTAGGACATGTGGAAAGAGTGTTGTGTCATTCCTTTTCAAAATACCTGATGATGATTTGATTTTTCTTTATTTAAGTGTCATGCTTCCAAGGAAGCCCAGCCCATATGGACTTACAGGACACTTTTGCATTTAATTTCACATAAACAATGAACCGACATAATTCAAAAACAATGAACAAACGAATAACAAACTAAAACACTCAAGCCTCATACTGCACATTACATAAATACAACTTAAAATACAACATTGGGCCTGTTAGCTCACATCTTAACAGAGGACCGGACATGAACCTATTTGAAAAGATGAGATTGTCTTCTACTCCAGGCACTAGAAACAAAACCAAATCCAAAACATATCCCTTGAACTACTTAGCACCAGCAAATTAATTATTTCTGATGTTCCACTTTAAAATCAATATAGGACTACCATCTAGTCAGTGGAAAGTCTTTACAGTATATTGAATTCTTTCAATATTTTTACTTAACGTAAATAAACTGCCTCTCCAGAAACATTAGACACAATAATTGAGGTGAATGAATGTAAACAGTACCCCTACATTCAAAAGGGATAGATGTAACTGTAAAATAAACATAGGCCTACTGGAGAGATTTACACACACTGTATGATGAATAGTAGTCACTGTCTGAGTCAAACAAATTATACTAATTAGAGCTAGGTGTGTCTAAACACCTGTTGTGCTGTGCACTGAGCTAATCGATGCACAGGATCCCCACACATATATTCACAGAGAGACAAAGCCGCTGTCACCGCAAGGCTTGCATCTTTTTATTTCCATGTGGCTAACAGTATGGTTACAACTAAGGCATATGGCAAGTAGCGTTACTTGGAAATAAACAACTTCTAAGAACCTCGGCTGTTGTCTGTCATACCATTGAGCTTGTCACACATTGGTACATATATGTAATGTAATGGTCTGCATTGCTCATAAATTACATTACATAAATAATGTATAAAAAATGATCACCAGGTTGGCTCTTGTAGGATACGCTACCACCAGTATTTTATTTTCACAATTTTGGCTCCATCGATGTAATGTATCACTGTAAAAAATAAAATAAATAAAATAAAAGGCTAAATACCAATCACTTTTGGTGTTTTATCACTCAACACATTGGAAACATGTTGGGATTGCCCACACAATATTGCAGCTGGATGAGATCGTAAAACTCCTACGCTATGGGTGAAGAGTGAGGGAACTCCGGCCGCCAAGAGGACATTCCAGGTGACCACAGAGCGCTGCAGAGAGTGGTGCGGACTGCTCAGCCAATCGTAGGGGGTGAGCTTCCCTTGTTCCAGGAAATACGATGAGAAACAAACTGTGTTACCAAGACTGAGAGTATCATCAGGGACAGACATCATCCCAGTCACAGACTGTTCATACCACTGCTGCGCCCTCGACCTGGCAAGCGATACCGGATTATTAAGAGCCATAACAAGAGACTGTGGCAGAGTTTCTATCTAGCAACTATCAAGCTGTTGAACAAAGCCTAAAGCCTTGTACACACCAAGATGAAGCTAAAAATGAAACAAAGCTAAAAGCACAATAGAAGCAGCTTCTTGTCAATCATTGGGCGTGTCCAAGGTTATGAGGGCCACCTGTCACTCAAGTCTCAGCTGTTGTGCCTGTTTGGGCTGTGACAAACAGGCCGTTTGAACAGGAGTGCGTTTTGAAATCTAAAATGTAAAATAGCAGCTAGATGAGAAATAAGTCTATATTTAGTTACTACTTGACCTATTTATGGATACAAATCAATAGAACGTTTATAAATAAGCTGCTAAATAACCTGAACGAGCCGTATGCAAGCCACTACCATCACTACCTGCTTTCTGGGGAGACCTGTCTCACCGGTGACCACTGTGCTTCCCTGAGCCAAAAATGACAATAGCTAACTTAATAATCTTGATAAAAAAAACAAAAACTAACTGTTTCACAAGAACAATGTTGATGTAATTAGGAGATTCTATAGGGAAAGATATTGTATATACACAAATGAAACAAGTAAAAAGAAAAATGTTGCAGTATTTCCTGTTTTTTGAAAACGGTCTACCACCTCGACTTCTCCCCGCTCATCTGCTGCTGTCTCGGGGCAGAGGAGGAGTGTCGTTCCCTCCACAGAGCCGGTAGACAGACAGACAGATTGTTAATTTCATAGTTTGATGCTTCGCTACTGGAGTGACATTATTCTATATACACTGATTATTCAGTCAAAACAAAAAGTCAAGTCGGGTAGACACAGGACTTTTTTGCCCCATTATTATTCAGTTTGCTTTAGTCATTTCTGGCCTCGGGAAGCATGGTCACCGGTGAGACAGTCTCCTCAGACGGTCTCACCAGACAGCAGGCAGTGGTAGTGATGGTAGTGGCTAGTGTGGATGCTAATCTATCAGGAGACTTGACAACAGCTGAGCTCCATGCGGCCATCAGCAAACTCAAGCAAGGCAAGCCACCAGGCCATGATAATATCCATCCTGGGTTTGTGATCCACCAGTGTACAAAAACATCTGCTTGACTCTGCTCGTTCTACTCGTCATGCTTCCAGAGGTCCAACCTCCAGAAGAACTGGCATTGTGCTGTTGTCATATAGCCCTGCCAAAACCAAGAAAACCTGCGGAAGACCGTAAATCCTACAGACCCATCTCTCTGCTATGTGTCCCTGTGAAGGTTGGCCGATGGCTCAAGGCTCCAAAAAGGTTGACAAAGTCCAGAATGTAGGTTTTGATATATTTATTTCTCCCAAAACAACAAACACCAACAGTCCTGTGCAGTATTTACAGTGCAGGCCTAGGCAAAATTCAGGTTAACCGAAAGGAACCAAAAATAATAAAGACGTCTAAATGTAGACTTAGACAAAATGGATAACTGCAGACAGAAAGACAAAACAACTCAGGCAGCGCTATACCAGGCTATACCTTACTACAACTAAGGCCCTGCAGATCTCTCCCCTGACTGTTGTCTGTTGCCAGCCAAACACACATAAACTTGGCTCATCCCAACCTGCCCTTTATACCAGATGGATCCTACCAAGACAATGACCTGTAATTGGTAATCAATTAACTCCAATAAAGCTACATTATGGGCCATGAGTTACTCACACAATTACATAAGGAATTTACCAACAATTCAAATAGACTTCCCAAGCACCAATGAATTCCCAAACTTAAAACAGAGTACTCTTAAACATGGACAAACACCCCTCCTCTACAGTACTTGGCACCTCCCAAGCAAGTAGGATTGCCAATACTGCAGAGGAGAGACAGGTGACAAACAATCACTCATTTCACAGTTTTCAAATATATAATAGAAAAACTTAAAACCATTGAATAGTCCTTGTGATCTTTATCAATGCACAGATGTCCATGATGATTGTAAGAAAACATGCTTGATGTTAACTGGAAGCAGTTATATAGTTTGTGTGCATGCAAAGTTACTGTTCTTGTCTTTAGGGCACGGGTTGCCCCGTGACAGTCCCATTCAAGATACTGTGTATATGATCCATACCCCGCATTGAGCCATTGGTGGACCCACAACCTCCACAGGAACAGGCTGGTTTCCGTCGGGGCAGGTCAGCGGTGGGCAGGTAACACTGCTCACACAAAACATCGAAGACACTGGACCTGACAGCCACTTATGACACCGTCTGGCACTGCGGACTCCAGCTGAAGCTACTGAGCCAATCGGCATATGGTGAACTTTATAATGGAGATGCAGCTCAGCATTGGTAACAACAGCCAAGTAAAAACTGAACCAGACGTGTTTGTCAACAAGCACCTGGAGTTCTAGCAAGCCCCAAAGTACCGGTGTACGCCTGGATAGGACACTGTCCTTCAAACAACACCTAGAAGAAGTGAAGGCCAAAGTGTCATCAAGGGTCCCACTTATGACTTATCCGACGTCTCACTGGTGTGTCCTGGGTGTCAAGGTAAAATAAATCTCCACGCAGCCGTCTTTGTTGCAGGCTGCAGCCGAATACTTTGCCCCAGCCTGTTGTAGAAGCCCACATGCCTAAAAGGCTGGTGCTGTCATTAACAACGCTCACCAGCTCACCGGATCATAAGTGGTTGCCTGAAGTCCTCCTCTGTGTTCTACCTGCCAGTCCTAGCGAGAATTGCCCCGGCCAGCCTCCGACGAGAGACTGCTATCGTTGCTCTGGCAAGAAAATGCTCAGCAATATGACTGGCATTTCCCTTCATGACAACACTAAAACAGCGCTGCCTCTAAACAGACTCAAGTCTTGCCGCCCATACAACAAGCCGGCACAAGAGGTGTTCAGTTGGATCCCTATAAGCACCTGTCTACAAACACATGGCTGGCAGAATTCTGGAATCAGGAGTTGGAGTCAGCTGGGCCCACACATTGCCACCGGTACAAAGGAGAAGATCTGCCACGCTGGCAATGGACCCTGCTGAACTTCCTGCATACTGGGGTCGTCTGCTTCAAAACATCTACAGTATGAAGAAGTGGGACCTGCATGGCAGACAGTGCAGTATGCGAGTTTAGGGAGCTTGAGCAGGCTGCCGACCACATAATCACCACCTGTCCCCTTGTAGACCACCATCTGAGGCCGTCCTGTTTCACTTGGGACCTGAGACGAGGGAGTGGCTGCACGACACTAAGCTGGACATCTGGTGATGATGATACACCAAAAGAAAAAGATAGGCTGTACACTGCAATGTAAAGCACTGCAGGATCAATAAAGGTCTGTCTGTCTCTTTCTCATTGTCTCTCTGTCTCTATCTATCTTAGCCATGGTTCACATGACGCTCGTCTGTCACAAGCGTCATGGAACCACTTGTTCCTGGTTTGAGAATGTTTTACATTTACAACCAGTACATCTACAAAACGTTTAAATTTCAAATTTCTATTAATATTTATTTATATTATTAAGTGCTGACCCCACGGGCACGGATGTAACAAGTTAAAGCGCCCCAGTCTAAATACCCGTATTTTCAGTGCAATACACCTCCCAACCGCGTAGTTGAAAGCATACGGAGAAAGTTCGGAGAAAATGGCCACCAATCGGATTAAAATGCTTTTTATTGAGCAATACGGAAGATATGGGTACTTAAACTCGGGCGCTTTAACTTGCTACATCCGTGGCCGTGGGGTCAACACTTAGTATTTGAAATCTGAACGTTTATGTAGATGTACCGGTTGTAAATGTAAAACATTCTCAGGAACAAGTGGTTCCATGACAGTCATGTTTCAGGGCTATATCTACTCTGTCTGTCTGTCTGTCTGTCTGTCTGTCTGTCTGTCTGTCTGTCTGTCTGTCTGTCTATCTGTCTATCTATCTATCTATCTATCTATCTATCTATCTATCTATCTATCTATCTATATGATATCGATAGCTATAGATTGCTAGATAGATAGATAGATAGACTATATCTATCTATCTAGCCATCTATATCTATCTACCTTGTCACCACCAAGTGAAACTTTGCAGGAACTGGCACTGGTAGTACTAGTAAGCTAGGCTACTATCATTCATAGCTACAACCAACTACAAGAGACGTTTGGGTGTGTAACCAAATCGTGTCTGTGTGTGTGTGTGTGTGTGTGTGTGTGTGTGTGTGTGTGTGTGTGCAGTGCACGCCCCTCGGAGCACACCTTGTGAAATGCAAGTAGCGTTCTCTCTCTCTCTCTCTCTCTCTCTCTCTCTCTCTAACTCACTCACTCGCACGCACACGTGCAGCGGACATGCACGCGCGTGTGTCGGATGATGAAAATGAAATGGATGAAATCACATTTGCATGATGCGTCTCTCTGGGCAGCAGCTATGCTGCATAATTCATGATTCGTCAGAATAGGCGAGGCCTATAGGACGTGTTTAACGATCTATTCTACATTCATCTCTGCTGGCATGGCAAAAAAAATGCCAAAACATGCCGTGTGTGCGCGTGCGCGCGTCCCGTGCATGCGTGGGGCAACCCCGTCTCAGCCTCCATCTGATGGTGGCATCAGGCAGTCCCGTGGAACATTTGCGTGGGAGTTCCCCTCATCGCCATGTCGGAATGGTACAGCCTCTCTCTCTCTCTCTCCCCCCTCTCTCCCTCCTCTCTTTCTCTCTCTCTCTCTCCCTCCCTAGCCCTCACTATCTCTCTCTCCCTCCTCTCTCTCTCTCCCCCCTCTCTATCTATCTCTCTCCCTCCCCCCTCTCTCTACCTCCCCCTCTCTCTCTCCTTCCCTGCCCTCCCTCCGCCCTCTCTCTCTCTCTCTCTCTCTCTCTCTCTCTCCTCTCTCTCTCTCTCTCTCTCTCTCTCTCTCTCTCTCTCTCTCTCCTCTCTCTCTCTCTCTCTCCCTCTCCCTCCCTCCATCTCTCTCTCCCTCCCTCAGTTCGTGCACCCTCCCCCACATAGCGGTCCAGAGCATCACGGTAGCAGCAGAGAGAGAGCAGCAGCATCCATCCACTCTGATGACTGTGGGCAGCAGCACCACACAAATCATCCTCCTCAGCAGCAGCAGCAGCAGCACTAGGCAGCAGCAGATCATACACTTAAGGACGCATCATCCTGGTGATGCCACATCACCAACCTGATCGTCCTCTCGTAACCGAAGCGAAGACTCACCATCGACGATAAAATAATAAATAAAAAGAAAACAGCGTTTCTAGAAGAAAGAAACGCGTTGTTTCCCCTCGACGCGGCAACAACAGCCCATGAAGATGTCTAACGCTGACATCGATTTAAACGCCACCGATCGGATGGTGAAATGTAAGTTAAACTGTACGTTTTCGCCTTCGTTATGGGTTTTTTTGGGGGGAAGGGGGGGGGGGGGCATGCGTAACAACATCGGCGTTAACTGTGTCAGCTTCGTTGTTTTTTTTTGTTGCTTTAATCTGGCCTTTATTTTGCACACCGCGGATTATAAGATGTGGGCCATCATCATCATCAAGTTGTGGTCATCTTGTCTGTAATGCTGGGCTTTTACTGGCTCGCTTTGATGTTGACAAACAGTGAAGGCTAGTGTTTTCCCTCTGCTGCGCAGTCTGCGTGGACGACAGGAATTGGGGCTTCATTGTGTTCCGTGTATTTCGGGAAATAAGACCAATTCCAATCCTGATTCTAGCGTTTTGCCATCTCGATTAGTGTGTCAGGCGCCGGGCAGCATAACGGCATATGTAGGCTACTGACGTTGAGGCAGTGATGCAGCAGGATTTCACAGGCTCTGACAGGGCCATGGGGAGAGGAAGGAGGCATGAAATTGACATTTGATGAGGTGCATTTTAGTAGTCCACTGGTTTTGGGTGAGCCATCTTTCGAGTTCTAAATATGCACGAATTATAAAGCTGCATATTGAAAAAGTAGAGCAGTTCATGCTGTCACAGCTAAGGGAGAAGATGGTAACTTGCATCAATGCAGGATGCAGGGAGGTTGAGTTGCTCCACAATCATGCCTAACCTCGCCTACTGTTTATAGCCCTGCTGAGTTTTCCCATATGCACTGTATAGGCTCGGCCTACACACCATTTTCTTAGTTGTGGGATCAAGGACAGTTGAAGAGAATAATACTTAGCGTGAACAATGTGGTATTTAAGCCAGGACATAATGCTATGACAGAGTAAGCTCCTTGGATTTTCTGGGCACCGTGACAACATCACAGTGGAACCCCGATATTCATTAAACTATGCAATCTATCATCGTGGTGGGCCCCTGTCAGCCAAGGGCCCTCGGAATTTCCCTTGCTTTTCATTCCCATTTGGCACCCCTGCTTACTGATAGCCTACTGTAGAGTGATGAAATGCTTGCATGAGCTTTTGGCTTACATTTTAATGAGCTCAGGTTTAGAGCATTCATACCATAGCCTACAGGTAGCCTGCAGCAGAAAAGGGCTTCACAATAATAATAATAATAATAATAATGATAAAAGAGCGAAGCAGCCATTGATGCTGATCACTGCAGGGGCCAATAATGGAGCTCTGTGGGACCCCATATCATGGCCACTGTCTATCCTTGTCCAACTAATGATTTTGTATTTTATTCTATTTCATTGAGAATGTAGTCGACTTTTAGAGAAATTAATTATTAAGAGAGACAAATTCTCCTGATAAAAGTTTATATTTTCCAAAGAACATAATTGTATTATTTGCTGTGGGAACAATTCGTATGGTCAGTATTATATTGAGAGTATATTCATTGAATTCAAGCAACATTATAAGGATCAGAATAACGTTTTATTTTGTATTTTTGTATTTGTTATATAGGAGGTAAACTGCCTCCTTAAGTGCCACTGGTTGTGGTTATGGTGTAACTGTCAACATGTTAACCTCACCGGGGTGGGGGCTTCAAGTAATTAATACTTTGTCACATGGCACTTGAGGAAAATAACTCTCCAACTGTAAAGCGTGTCATCATGAGACCCATCATGAGATATTATTGAGTGACTCGATTGTGTGAGTATAGTCTCTCCCATAGTCTCTTCTGCAGCCATATTGGAAAGAAATTGGGCCTCTTCCTTACTTCCTTAACAGGTGTTACCAGTGATGAAGGCTCCGTTCCATTTAGTGTAGCACAGTGGTTCTCAAACTCCTTAATTTCAAGGACCCCCACAACTCTGAGAGTGTACAAATGAAACCAAATCCATTTGGTTCCATTTGTACACTCAGAGTTACACACCCAAGGAACCATGAGGGTCCCTGGACCACACTTTGAGACCCACTGGTGTAGCAGAGTGTTTCCAGTGAGCCAACATGCACAATATCAGCACCCTGACTCTGTTTGACCTGAATGGAACGGAGCCTTCATTAGTATCATTGGTAACACCTGTGAAGGAAGTAAGGAAGAGGCGCAATTTCTTTCCTACTGTATACGGCTGCTGTGCATAGAGCCCATTGTCTTCTTGGACACGTGTGTAAGAGGCTTGTCTGTGAGATTGAGGGGTTCCATTGGCCAAGTTTATATTTTATTTTTAATCTTTAGTTCATTTTCTCATTCTTTTCCCCTTGAATTACCATAAACTTCCTCACCTGTTAGTGTAGTTATACCACCGTGCACATAGAATATTTTGCTGATGCAGTTTTTCCAGAGGGACTTGGGTGAGCAGGTTCTTCTTGCTCAAGGGCACTTCAACACGATTGGCTGTTGCCTTGTGCAAAGACTGTCTGAAACTGTGATTCATCTCTGATCTCTTGGTCACAAGACGTTCTCTCTATAATCTGTAGTCCATGCCACCCACCCACAGTTCCTTCTCAGGAACATTAAGGTAACATGCAGTATGACTACATGTTGTCGTGGCAGCTGTGATGCTTGCATGTTGTGCTGACGCTGCCATTTTTCTAGAAATCTTGCTTCAAATAAAGTGTGAAAATGCAAGACTTTGGAAATACTTTATAAATGCTTGGCTGGTTCTTTGCAAATTAAACATGTCTGAGCACTTTCTAATGAATGCATTGTTTTTTCTATTATAATTAGCAGCAGAGATGACTAAAGGTCAGTGTCATTAGAAAGGAAGATGTTTCTTACTTGCATTTGGGAGATGGGGGTGACCGGGATTTTATTAACTAGTATTTAACTATTAGGTGCTAATAAAACAACATAATTGAGACCACAACAACACTATAGCCAGCCTGTCTTTCTAATTCGTTTGAATTTGTATTACATTTGAGTAATTCTCGTTCAATTCACAATTCAGTTTAGTTTCAGTTAGTTTCCAGAATGGGTTTGCTCATTTCAATTTAGTTTTTATCGTTTAAAAATGTTTACCTTTAGTTTAGTTTGTATTAGTTTTGAGTATTAGTTTAAAGGTAGGGTAAGTGATAATTTTTGGTTAAAACAAAAAGTATTTTGTTAAAAGGTTAAAGCACTACATTCTGATAGTAATCATTGCTATAGAGTGTTTGTTCAGTAACAGGAGTCTCCCTGTCTCTCCAGCTCTTTAATAAACAAAAAATACATTTTCCGGTAGGTGTCAAAATCTCAGCCAATCAGGAGAAAGTACCTATTTTTAAGCTTCATTTTTATAGTGTTCCAGTTCCAATTTTGCCTGCTCATTTCTTAGTGTCATCACTTCCAATTTCACTTGTTTAATCTATATCCTGATTCAGTTCTCTATCCTGATTGGATAAAATTGGAAATGAAACTGAAACTGAAACGAAAATGCATTTTCTGTTTACAAAGAGCTGGAGAGACAAGGACTGGAGACTCCTTTTACTGAACAAACACTATAGCAATGAGTACTATCAGAATATACAGCTATTTAACACTTATTTTAACCAAAGAAAATCACTTACCCTACCTTTACGTTTTTATTATAATACGGGATGTTTGTCAAGATGTAAGAAGTTCAGAATAGGTATAACAATATGAAGGAAATTGACCGATTGTCATGTAGACATTGCAGTCTCAATAATATTGTATTATGCACCAATGCCTCCTACTAATTTCTTCTAATGTCTAGTTTTTATTTTTTAATTCAATTATTTTTTCATACCTAGTTCTAGGTGCTAGTTTAGTTTTAGTTAACTATATTAAACACTAAACCCTAGCGTCCCTATTCCGGGACAAACATTCCGATCCACAATCTCACAACGCATCATGTTGCGAGAACTTGCGATGTGTTGTGAGCATGTGGATTGGCTATTTTCAGCAGCATTTTAAAGGGAAAAGGGATGGGGCCAAGTATAGACTCCTTGGGGACTCCATTCAATGAAGTATATAGGGTTTAAGTGGTTAAGCTCATTTGAAGTGTTAGACCTGTGTGTACAATACATTGGCTGTGTGAATTTAAATATAGAAGCAAGTGGCTCTTAAGATACGAGGGGTACTAGTTGAATGACCATGAATACACAGTTTATCCAAACTCTCCACCCACTAGTACTGCTTGTTTTCATCCTTGCAGTCTACCTTGACTTGTATAGAGTAGTGGTTCTCAAACTTTTTAATTTCAAGTACCCCCTAGTTTGTAGTTCATTTTCTCCCCCCATAACTCTCTCTGAGTTACAAACTTGTAAATATCCATTTTGGTTTGACATCAGTAAATCTTAAAGGGTAAGACCACTTTGGTAGAGGTTTGGGTTGTGTAGTTACCTTGCCATGATGTAACTCCAGAGGTGGACAAGAAATAAAAAATAATTGCTCCATTGATTAGAAATTGATAATTCAAAATATGCTCCTCATTGACTTACATTGTACGGTAAAACAGCTCTCAAAGTCACTCTTTTAGCACATACATGAACCCAAACATAGCTGATTCAGACAATATAGAGCATCACCAAACCCAGTACTGTTTGTTTTTTTAATAAAAATGTCAACGTCCTGTTGATTTTACTATTTGAAGATCCGGATCCGGATCCGCTGATCGAGTCCGGGTTTTCTACTTATTAAAAATGGCAAAATCAACAGGAAGTTGACATTTTTATTAAAAAAAAAAACAGTACTGGGTTTGGTGATGCTCTATATTGTCTGAATCAACTTTGTTTGCGTTTGTTTTTGTGCTAAAAGAGTGCCTTTGAGAGCAGTTTCACCGTACAATGTAAGTCAATGAGGAGCATATTTTGAATTATCAATTTCTAATCAATGGAGCAATTATTTTTTATTTCTTGCCCACCTTTGGAGTTACATCATGGCAAGGTAACTACACAACCCAAACCTCTAACAAAGTGGTCTTGCCCTTTAAGTTTGAAACTTACTAGTAGTTACTAAGATCTTTAGTATGGCCTGTACACACAAACATAGTAATTTATATTGCATTTATTTTTGAATAGCTGGTGCAACCCCTGGTGAAAACAATGAACCACTACTTCTACCATCTACTACTAGGTGAATGCAATTAACTGCTATTATTCTGGGTCCTCAATTATGCGTTTAGAACAAAGGTGCTAAAACATAATGTTCCAACCATATCACTATGGGATATGACTTTATAAGTCACATCTAATTGTAATTTAACCAATTTAAACGTTTAGAAATAGTATTATTTGTGTTTGTGCCACCATAGATAAATCATAACAAAAACCCAATATCTCTTCTTTGTTTCTAAGGGCCTTTTATGAACCACAATGTAGAAAAATACAATATAATCTGACTAATATAAACTGGCTAAAAGACCTTGATAACGCAATACCTTCTTCATCATGGAGTAGGAGGGCTTTTGAAAGCTTCATTCGGTCAAAGACAGTCAACGGAGGGCAGAATTGATTACACCCCACCGTCAGGTGTGGGGGTTTCCCACCCCCGAGTATGATGTAAGAGCAAAATGTCTCCCATGTGAATATGATTATGTGTGCACCATTAATGCTAAAGAAACGGAGTGACGGAAGTGGTAGATTATGTGGCTTCTGGATCTGCATCTGTGTACACTTCTGCATCAGTATCTGCATGTGCACGTGCATCTACATCTGCGCCTGCATTTGCGTCTACATCTGCATCGGCGGCACCTACAACTACACACGTCTGCAGATTCTGCACGTGCACGTGCACCTGGATCTGCACCTGCACTTGCACCTGCACCCACACTACATCTGCACCTGCACTCGCGTCTGCACCTGCACTTGCATCTGCATCTGCACTTACACTTGCATTTGCATCCCATCTATTCTGCATTCTGCATCTGCTGAGCCTTCCATGTAAATTGCAGCATTCCATGCTGGCTGCACTACAGTATTCAGCTGCCTCTGCTGTTGCCCGGCAACATACAGCATACAGTAGACTAGTTCCACTTTGCTTGGGTGCCCAGTAGAAGTGAGCTGTCAATTTGTACTACTCTCTCTCTCTCTCTCTCTCTCTCTCTTTCACACACACACACACACACGCGCGCGCACGCGCACGCACACGCACACGCACACGCACACGCACACACACACACACACACACACACACACACACACACACACACACACACACACACACTTACATCATACTCAGGGGTGGGGAAACCCCAACCTGATGGGGTGGAATCAATTCCGCCCTCTGCAAGTCATTGAAGAATGAAGCAGAGATATTAAAGCATTTGTCCAATATCGTGCTATTTGTAATTGTAGGTAAATCTATTGTAAAAGCTCTTCCCTAATGAAAGAGGTCTTATGTAGGCTCCCACTGTGTAGCTAGGAGGATATGTACTGTATCTAAAGCAGCAAACGTGCTACATCCATCTATTTTACAATGCAATGATCACAGAATGATACCACGGAAAGACACACACACACACGCGCACGTGCACGCGCACACGCACACGCACACGCACACGCACACGCACACGCACACGCACACGCACACGCACACACACACACACACACACACACACACACACACACACACTCACACACACACACCTTATTATGTTGCTGTTCATGGCATATTAACCCATTTAGACCAGAAAGAATCTGTGTCATTTTTAGATTTCTTTGGCTATTCAAAACAATAGCAGATGTACAAGCTCATGAGTAGATCTGCTATTTTCTTTTTGAAAAATCGTGAAAATGTGTGCAAATCTTTAAATATATATATTTTTAAAGCGAACATTTGTAAAATATGTTGTTCCAGGGACCTCCAGAAGCAAAGATTTGAGTTACAAATGTTACAAATGTATTTTTTAAAGCGTTACAAAACGCTTTAAAAAAGAAATACACATTCAAAGATTTGCGCACATTTTCACGATTAAAGAAAAAATGCAGATCTACAAGCTCATAGCGCGGCACTCGGTGCCGCGCTATGAGCTTGTATATCTGCTATTTTTTGAATACAAATCTTAAAATGACACGATATGCGTCCCCAGATTGAACGGGTTAAGATCAGAAAACATTTAGTCTAGTTTTTTTCTTTTTCCTTATGGCTGGCTGCATGCTTTGCAGAGTAGTCTGAAAATTAAATGTGATCTTGTTGTACACGCATCAACGAGCAATGAACTTCCCAGCTGAAGTTCCCAGCTGGCACTCTCAAATGTGAAAAAAAAAGTGTTGAGCCATGTAAGCCTGCATGGTTATGATTTTGAATAAAGGCTGCAGTATTTGCTACACACCAATAAACAGAGTAGGCATATCATGGGGGGGAAAAAGAGGCACATTGAGCAGGGGCCAGTTCAGATAAAGGTATTTATAATGCAGGGTAATGAATAATATAACCACATATGGAAGAGGTTTGCCATGTGGATGTGTTTCTGTTTCTCTGATCCATGTATAGCCATGGTTCATTTGACAATACAGGCAATCTTGAGTTAGAAGAACCTACCAGAACCTGAAATGCTTAACCCATTAAGACCTGGAACTGTGTCATTTTTAGATTTGAACTAAAAAGCATTATTTTACACTTTGGGCTATTCAAAAATAGCAGATCTACAAGCTCATAGCGCGGCACCGAGTGCCGCGCTATGAGCTTGTAGATCTGCTATTTTTGAAAAATCGTGAAAATGTGTGCAAATCTTTGAATATATATATTTTTAAAGCGAACATTTTTAACTGAAATCTTTGCTTCTGGGGGGTCCCTGGAACAAAATATTTTGATGGGGGTCCGCGACCAAATACATATAATATTGGGGGTCCGCGACATGAAAAAGATTGAGAACCACTGATATAGAAACATACGTTTTTCTGAATACTGTTGAGATTTAGGAGACATGTAGAATCGGCTTCAGGTCTCAATGGGTTAAGTTGTAACAAAACCACTACAACAGGGTTTCACAATCAGCGGGCACGGTCCAAAAGTGGGTCATGAGATATTCTTACAAGACCGCGGCGCCTGACAAAGAACAACTACTGCAGAGGAATTGTGTGTTATTTGATATAATGGGTCCTGATATCGTGATCCGTGCAAAAGTGGCATTGCCAGTATCAAGCTAGGTGCAAAAAAAAACTAAATCTAAAACATTTATTTTAGACACAGAGCACAGCACCAGAAAAGTTAACCGCTTAACCCATTCATTCTGGGAACGCATCTGAACGCATTATTTTATACTTTGGCTATTCAAAAATAGCAGATCTAAAAGCTCACAGCGCGTCACTTCGTGTCGGGCTGCAAGCTTGTAGATCTGCAAAAAAATAATTAAAAAAAGAATAATCTCGGAAACGTGTGCAAATCTTTGAATATATCTTTTTTACAGAGAACATTTTTAACTCAAATCTTTGCTTCTGGGGGTCCCTGGAACAAAACATTTTGAGATGGGGGTCCGCGGCCAAATACATATCTAAAAATGTTTTCTAAATCCTAACAGCATGTTGCTGTATCAGTGGTGCTCCAACTTTTTCATGTCAAGGACCACCCAAAATGTATTTGGCCGCGGACCCCCATCTCAAAATATCTTGTTCCAGGGACCCCTAGAAGCAAATATTGGAGTTAAAAATGTTAAATATATGTAAAAAAATATATATTTTGTATTCAAAGATTTGCACATATTTTCACGATTTTTCAAAATATTGCAGATCTACAAGCTCATAGCGTGGCAGCTTGTATATCTGCTTATTTTGAATAGCCAAAGTATAATATAATGGTTATAACTACAATCTAAAATGACACAGATGCGTTCCCACTTCCCGGTCTTAAAGTTCCAGACTTAGTAAACAGGACCTGAGTTGTCTCTGTACTTGGACCGCTTTTTTCTGTCTGAAAAAGCTGTAGGCCTTAACAAAAGGGAGAAACATATCAACGTATTTATATTTGTGCAAAATGAAGCCCTATACTGATCTTATTTTGATCTTAACTGTATGCCAACTGTCTTCTATGTCAGAAAAACATTGTGAGGCGGTTATATTGCACACTTACATGTATTGTTGATTTCCAGAAATTAATAAATAATGATATACTCTGGAATTATCCATAATTAAAGCAGGTCTAATTGTTTTTTTCAGACAGATGAGAGTCACGTAAACTGTAGTGAGAAATACTTGTGTAAGACCAAGGCAGTGTAAGTTATTTAAGAGAGTTGTATGAGAGAAAGGGACCACTGTTCTGTTGATGCCATATCGAGGAAATAACAATAGCTTAAAACAATGACATAAAACACGTCCCTAATAGACTTGATACATCCAATATATGTTTATGTTTATATTTATTAAAGGATCACCATTAGAGACACATCAATGAGCCACTCGTCTTCCTGGGGTCCTGAACATAGCGAATACAATACAAATGTACAAATTAAAATTAAATTAAAAAGAAATCAATAAAAATGTAATAAAAATCTATAAAAAAAAGACACATTAACATTATAAAATCAAATCCAACAGTCCAGTCAAATTAAACAAATACACAAATAACAGTTACATATTTGTAAAAAAAAAGTAATTTTGTTATGGATTGTAGATAAGATGTTTTTGGGCAGAGCATTCCAGAGTTCTATTGACCTATATATACCAGTGAGTTTTAGAAAATTAGTTTTTGGTGCTGTTTTTGTTCTTATTTTACCAGAAGCTGCTCCTCTAGTGTTGTGACCATGTTCAGAAGTCATTTATAACTGGTGAGCCAAGCTAGATGGCTTATTGGTGCTAACAATGTTCCGCAGTAGCATTAGAAGACTCACCGATCATTTCTGTTCGACCATAATCCATGCCAGATGTTCATGCATAATAGCTAATACTTGTCCTGTATGAACATCCTAGTGCCAGATGAGCCGCTTTATTCTGAGCAACCTGTAACTTTTTCAAATCAGATTTTGTAGCTGACGACCAGATTACAGGGCAGTATTCTAAATTACAGAGAACCAAAGAATGAATATAACTGATTTCATTATAGAGGGAGTGATGAAAGCAGAACACGTCCTAGTCATACCGATTCCTCTTCCCATTTTGATGACAATATTGTTTATAGACCAAGATAAAGAGCTATCATATATTATGTATACATTCGAATACGGGTAGCATCCTCACTTCAGATGTGCATCAATGTTTCTCTATCAGTGGATCTAGACCAGGGGTCCGGGACCCCTAGGGGGTCCTCAGAGTTATTACAGGGGGTCCGCCAAATCTTTATGTGATATGATTTTTCTTTTTACCATAACCACTCGAAACCTAGCATCCCTTTTCTGATGAGAACTTTAGCCAAAAATAGCAGATCTACAAGCCCACAACGCCTCGCGCTGCGAGGCGTTGTGGGCTTGTAGATCGGCTATTTTTGGCAAAGAGGTATAGGTGTAGAGGGAAAAAAGAGCAGACCAAGTAAACAAAAAAATATATAATCTTAAACACAATTGTATACAATATAGAGGGGTCCCTGCTTCATCTCTCTCTCAGCTAGGGGGTCCTTGGCCTGAAAACGTTGAAGACCCCTGATCTAGACCAAAAAATGGGCCGTGAGATCATTTTTAAGTGAGGCATGAATGATGTATAATTAATATGTCATGACATCATCGTGCCAAATGTTATAACATTTACAGCAGGACCACTCTTGAATGTGTCTGGGGGATTCTCTGCATTTAATTAAGCGATAGGTCATCACCAACCATATGTATGGCGTTACACCGAGGAATAAGTGACTCTGCTGAGTAGGTACAAAGGTGTCGGGGGAGTGCAACGGTAGCATCTTTTCTGCTGCTGTCAACCCAAACCCAACCCAGCTGCCGTTGGCAAGATGACAGCGTCAGAGATGTGCAATTGTTTGAGAGTTTGGACGTGGGGAAGTGTGTTCATGGTCCATATAGCAAATTGCATAAATCGGAAGATGCTGTTTTCTCTAAAGCTGTGGTTTCCCAAACTCGGGGTCGGAACCCCCGGCGGAGTCCCCGGGGGTCTCAGTATAAGTGTACAGTATACAGGGTATCTGCACATTTCTAAAGTTACAATTGAATGACTTTTAAGACCTTTTTAATACCAAATTGGCCAAATTGCCAAATATTATGTAATAAAGAGGCAAACACTCACAGTGCGAGGCGTTGTGAGCTTGTAGGTCGGCTATTTTCACAATGTTTATCTGTGGAACCGAATCAAACAAAATGGATGCCTTGTTCTTGTCAGGGTGGGAGCGGGTCCCCAGTTCAAATACGATTATTTTGGGGGGGTCACGGCCTGAAAAGTTTGGGAACCCTTGCTCTAAAGCTTGCCAATACACAACTATCACAGCTATACCTTTATGTCCCGTATTTACATGTGCTCTCTTGTCTTTGTGCTTTCTCTTCAGCCGTTCCCTTCCCCTTAAGCCATCGCCTCACGATGAAGGAGGTGTTCGACAGCGAAGGGAAGCCCCGCGTGGACATGCTCAAGGCCCACCTCACCAAGGAGGGCCGCGTGGACGAGGCCGTGGCGCTTCGCATCATCAACGAGGGAGCGGCCATCCTCCGCCAGGAGAAAACCATGCTGGACATCGAGGCACCGGTCACAGGTATGGTAGCCTTGAGGAACCCATGCCTTTTTTTAGCGGTGCCAACCGCTCTATACGTGGCTTTGACTCGGTGTCTGTGTGTCTGTCTGTGTGTCTGTGTGTCTGTGTGTCTGTGTGTATGAGCCCGGGATGAGCACGGCAAAGAAACAACACATACAAACACACGCACACGCACACACACACACACACACACACACACACAGACTTGGAGATTGCCTATGCCATCTCTCCTCTCATTTGCCACACGTGCCACCGGTTATCAAAGAGGGGTCCAGGGACCCCCAGGGACGTCCGCCTGTATGAGCACGGGATGAGCACAGGATTTTAAACAGCTATAACTCCAGTTTGCAGCATGCCACCAACTCCAAATTTGGTATGTGGACTTAGACCACCAATACGGGCCGAGCATGAATTGCTCAAGCCCCGCCCCCTCTGTCTTCCCATTGGCTGGCCTTTAAACAGCCATAACTCAAGTTCGCAGCATGCTACGGAGTACAAATTTTGGACATGGACTAAAACCACCAATAGGGACGAACTGTAATTACTTAAGCCCCGCCCCCTCTGTCTGCCCATTGGCTGGGCTTTAAACAGCCATTATTCCAGTTTGCAGCATGCTACCAAGTACAAATTTGGTAAGTGGACTCAGACCACCAATAGGGACGAACTGAAATGAGTTAAGCCCCGCCCCAAAGAAAAAAAGCCTGGGGTAACGTTGCAGGAACTGTGGCCTAGGAGTGGGAGTGAACCTTCCATTTTTTCTAACCAATCAGAGTGCAGAGGGTCGTCGCTCCAAATTTGGTGAGGTCAGGCCGGGGGGGAGGGGAGGGGAGGGGAGGCAGGCAGATAGATTGGTGAAGCAATAGGCTCTATTCACAGCAGCCATTATTATGAAGACATTCACAGGTGTTACCACTTACCAATGATACTAATGAAGGCTCTGTTCCATTTAGTCTAGCACAGTGGTTTCCACAACCCCCATAACTCTGAGAGTGTACAAATGGAACCAAATGGACAGAGTTACACACCTGTAAGGGGCCATTTGGAAGCCCATGAGGGTCCCTGGACCCCAACTGTAGACCCACTGGTGTAACAGAGTGTTTCCAGTGAGTCAACATGCACAATATCAGTACCCTGACTCTGTTTGACCATAATGGAACAGAGCCTTCATTAGTATCATTGTCGGAGAGTTGGAATCTTTGACTTCCCACGTATAGAGCGATGCAATGGAAAAGGTCATTTCCATTTTTAGTGTGTGCTGGTCCCGTATGAGCCTGAGCGCAGCCTTATAGATCCTCAGACAGGCCTCTCTTATCGCAGGGGGTCATCAATATGTCCGTACACGTACACATGTTTTCCGTGGCAAATGTTCAATTTTGTTATCGACAACATAACATTATAATGTTCTTATTTTGGTCACGAGACCCAATTACTGAATGTCAGTCTCCAGGTTTTCTCCAGAATATGTAGCCTAATGAGACTATGACACTGATTTACGCTGACGGCACATTAAGAGGCACATTAGGAGTCCACTACAGACTTTTCAAGGACCCCCATAACTCTGTACCAATGGAACCAAATGGTTCCTTGGAACACTCTCAGAGTTACAGACCACCCTCAAGGAACCCCCGAAGGTCCCTTGACCACTGTACTATACAGTATATTAGGGCTAGATCTTTATATGTTTCTGGTAATATTATTGTCCGCTCATTTGCATGTCCATGGCAAAAATAGAATTTTGACAAAAATGTCCCCCACAAGCCAGCACGGTGATGACACCCCGTCTCTCTTGGTTGTTCCTAACGGGTTCATTTGGTCCCATTTGTACACCGTCAGAGTTACATTAACATTGGTTTTACAATATAAATTGGGGTCCCAGAGATAGAAATGTCATTAAATGGGGGTCCGTAGCCTACTGCATGTCAAACTGGGGGTCCTTGAAACTAAAATGGTTGAGAATCATTGCTAGAGCCGTAAAAATGTTCTCTCATGGGGGTCCCTGGCATATATTTTCAAATGGGGGTCCTTGACAGGGCACCTAGACTCTGATACGCGCCGATCAGTCCACCGGTGCCGGAGATTCGCTGTTCACACACACAGACATCCAGAGACATCTCTGACAGTATGAACATGGCTTAGAACAGTGGTTCCTAACCTTTTATCCTGGCTGGCGCCCGCTTACATCTGACAAAAGCTGAGACCCCCCCCCCTCCACGTGTATCTCAGGCATGTTTAACCTATTAAGACCTAACAAAGCACGAAGTGACGTGCTGTGAGCTTGTATATAACGTATAAAAAGATCTAAAATGACACAGATGCTTTCCCGGTCTTAATGGGTTAAAATCTAACAATATCATTGCTGTACTGTACAATAATGTTACATCATGTGGGTGTTGACCATGTTAGTTATACAAGGCAACAGATACTGTATGTGGAGTCGGATCGATGACACACTGAGAACACGCGGCTAGAGACAGTGGACGAGAGCGAAGGACTTATTTCGAAATGGTCAGGAAAATTTGTTTTGATTTCGTGCAACACATTTAAAAACATTGTATTACCTCTAAACCGACAGGACCTCAACACTGTTCCCACATTGGGAACACTGGCCTAGAAGCATGTTCCATTTAGTATGTGGTACAATTATGAGTGACACGAGTCTCTATTCCTACCGCTGGGAGCTGAGCCGTTTAGCTGGTGTGCTACATTCCTGTGCTGTATTTCTGTAGAGACAATTAGTCCTACATGGAGGTGAGAGTGATTCTTTCAGGGACACAGGGAAACAGTGTGTGCGTGTGTGCGTGTGTGTGTGTGTGTGTGTGTGTGTGTGTGTGTGTGTGTGTGTGCGTGCGCGCGCGCGCGCGTGCGTGCGTGCGTGCGTGCGTGCGTGCGTGCGTGCGTGCGTGCGTGTGTCCGTGTCCGTGTGTGTGTGTCCATGTCCGTGTGTCCGTGTGTCCGTGTGTGTGTGTGTGTGTGTGTGTGTCCATGTCCGTGTGTGTGTGTGTGTGTGTGTGTGTGTGTGTGTGTGTGTGTGTGTGTGTGTGTGTGTGTGTGTGTGTGTGTGTGTGTGTGCGTGTGTGTGTGCGTGCGTAGTGCGTACGTGTGTTTGTGTGCGTTTGTGTGCGTGTGTGCGTATGAGTGTTCTTACAGCAGGGAGCCATCACTTTCAGAGTTGTGCCTTTGTTATGTCATCATGAAACAGGAGTAGGCCTACTATATAGCAGGACTGCAGAAATTCATATCCCTGTTCTCGAGAGCTTTACGAAACCACTGGTGTGTTCATTGGGTGCTATTTTAGATACTACTTAATGGATGGTAGTGTGGCTCAGGAGGTAGAGTGGCTTCCCAGTTCGATCACGGGCCCCCCCCCCAAGAGTCAGTGCCGAAGTGTCCTTGAGCTAAGACCCTGATCCCCTAATTGCTCCCGAAGAGCAGGTTGTTGCCTTGCATGATTTCCTCCGCCGTGGGTGTGTGAATGGGTGAATGAAATGCACTTTGTAAAGTGCCTTGGATAAAGGTGCTATAAAAATGCACCAAAACTGCAGGCCTTCGGTTGAATTTAAACACATCTTGGTTGTTCATGGGGTCAGCGGCGAACTAATCTCTCAAGAACAGATTCTGCTCTGCGTTTGAATCTGTCGGTAGCCGTGTTGACAACCCGTGCACATTGGTTACAAGTGGGCGTGCTATCAGATCGGGAAGCCGCGCTTTACCCAATCAAATGTAGTGGGCGGGATTTACGTGTTTGCTGTTCCTTCCCCACTAGAAACAAGCCAAAACTCATTTAACAATAGCGTCCTCGAAGCCGACATTTTAAATCGCTCTTTCCTCATAGAAACAAGTGGGCTTATAACCAAAACGATGCATGTTCTTTGGGAGAATTGGTGTTAGTGTTCCGTGGAGAAATATTGTTAGTGGGAATGAAAACATAGTCGCACCACCGGAAGTGGAGCGCTGAAGGCAGACCAAAAACCCCGGTTTCCTTGCGCGCGGGTCCACCGTATAGGCCCCCCCAGAGCCAAGTGAAAGAGTAAAAAACAGCAGAGGGGGGTGTTTTTCCTTTTTATTTGGCGATGGGTTCCCAGATTGGCGGCGAACTAACAAGTTGAGCCACTATAAACCGAATCACCACAACCAAAAATGGATCTCCGGGTAGATAACCCTGGCAGCGTGGCATTGGAGCAGTATTATTCATTAACATTACTTCTGGAAGAATAGGACACTTATTATATTGTTATTGACCATTAGAAATATATGTTCCGGACACTTTATTTCATATTGTGAAAACGTCCGTATAGACATTCTATCTGAAAATACCCGTTTCCTTACAAACATTCAAACATTGTGATCTGGTCTAGAGTGATTCAGACAGCATTGTCATTCACCACAGGAGACGACCCGGGATCCTCTTGTCGACTGGCGTTAGGAAAATGGAGGCTTTATGTATTAAGTATGAAATATGGATGACAAGCTCAGTATCGCGTATGGGCTTTGGTGAGCGTGGGGACTGTGGAGGTGGGTTTCATCCTCTCTAGATCTAGAATGAGGTTTGAACGTCTGCAGCAGTGTGTGTGTGCGTGCGTGCGTGCGTGCGTGCGTGCGTGCGTGCGTGCGTGCGTGCGTGCGTGCGTGCGTGCGTGCGTGCGTGCGTGTGTGTGTGTGTGTGTGTGTGTGTGTGTGTGTGTGTGCGCGCGCACGCACAAATTCATGCGCCGTTTAGTTATGAATCTCTACTTGCATAGGTATGTTGTGTGTGCGTGCGCGCGCATGTGTTCGATTGCTTTAGTCACACAAGCAGAGTCTCCCACTCACATTGCTCTAAGCTTTGAGTGGGCGAAGGCCACAGCGCAGCTGATAGGGGAGACAGAAAAGAGAGGAGATGGGAGAGTGGAAATGAGAAGTGGAAGAGAAGGAGAAAGAAGGTAATGAAAAATTGAAGGCATGCAAGGAGATGGAGCCTTGCACTCCAGGGCCGTTGTGTTGAATCTTCAACATCTGCAGGGGACACGTGCTCCCAGATTCTTGTTGTTTGGTACTCGTAAGACAAAAAGACAAAAAGACAAAAATCGCACATTATCTGACGGCGTCTCCTATCTCGTGTGGTTGCAGCCGCGCGGCGTTGGTTGTCGTCCCTGGTTTGCTGGACCAAACTTCTGCCGTTGGCATGGAGATGGGAACTCTTGTTCTCATTGTTTTGGACAGGGGACATAAGCGTTATCCTAATAGTTAGTTATAGTTATCCTGTAGCCTTTATATTACATTTTAGATGACTGCTCGTTTTTTAGACCTCTCCTGACACATCTTTAGAGCAGTGGTTTTGTGTGCCCAACGCATACCAATGGGCAAGTCAAAATTTCAAGGCACACCTCCGTTCATAGCAAAAATAGCAGATCTACAAGCTCAAAACACATGCCATGCCCAACACAGGCACGCAAGGTTGGAAGTGGAAAGCGGGAGTACCGCCCCAAGGAAATGACGTTGATGCTTTGCCGATCTGTTTACATCCTCTCTGTGCATGAAACCCATGTTGTGATTGGTCGAAAAAAGAAATCTTCTGGGGGAAGCACATACAACGGAAGACGCGCTCTGGCAACTCGCTCGTTGCCAGGCTTTTCTCCTCAGAGATGAGAAAAGACAGAGGCTATAGCAGAGCCCAGGAATTCAGAGCGACACCCAGGCACACACCACTGCCTCCCACAGAGGGGGAGATCGAGAAAACACCTCTCGGGCAAAAGGATGCCAGCGTGTAACGATAACGCATGAGCCCTACAGGAGACATTTTGGTTATTTATTTATCCCTAAAACACAGATCACCATGGCAACAAGAGTTTGCAACGCCCTCATCTTCTCTCGTTTCCCTCTCTCACGCTATCGTTCTATCTGTGTGTGTCTGATTCTGCGTGCCTGTTGATTGGTCGAACTACAGCATCTATTGACCAATTGATCTATTTGTTAATCAATCTGCGTCTGATTTGATAGAATCACACCTCAGTGTTTGTCCTTCTCAGTCTGTGTGTGTGTGTGTGTGTGTGTGTGTGTGTGTGTGTGTGTGTGTGTGTGTGTGTGTGTGTGTGTGTGCGCGCACAGGCTTTTTTCAGGCTTTTCACACACGTCCCAGATATACATTTCTTATACAGTATATTTCGTCATATACAGTATGTGCTTGTGCTGATATCTTCTATCTTAACCAACCAACCAACCTAAAAAGAGACATGCATGCATTCTTGTGTGTACAGTACACACACACACACACAAATACACACGAAAGACAGAGCATAGAAATGGGTTGACGGTGTCCTCCGTGTGGGTGTCGTTGTGTTTCAGTGTGTGGAGACATCCATGGGCAGTTCTTTGACCTCATGAAGCTGTTTGAAGTGGGGGGATCTCCAGCCACGACACGGTACCTGTTCCTCGGGGACTATGTGGACCGCGGCTACTTCAGTATTGAGGTACGTTAATGAGCGCCTCGCCATATTTGACACCTTTTTCATTCAAGAGTTTGGGCAGTTACAGTTATGTTATACTTTGGCTATTAAAATAGCAGATATACAAGCTCACAGCGCGGCACTGAGTGCCGCGCTGTGAGCTTGTAGATCTGCTATTTTTTTCAAATTTGTGAACATTTGTGCAAATCACATATATAAAGCGAACATTTTTTACTCAAATCTTTGCTTCTGGGGGGTCCATGGAACAAGATATTTTGAGA
The DNA here is from genome assembly GCF_963454915.1 of Gymnoscopelus microlampas. Lineage (NCBI taxonomy): Eukaryota > Metazoa > Chordata > Actinopteri > Myctophiformes > Myctophidae > Gymnoscopelus > Gymnoscopelus microlampas. The sequence goes on from NC_139949.1 coordinate 12,567,273, forward strand.
TGGGGGTCCGCGGCCCCCATCTCATTTTGGGGACCCTCGACATGAAAAAGTTTGAGAACCACTGATATGTAGCAACATACAAAAAAAAAATCTATCAACTACTCACCGTGTGAAGACCTGAATTCATGCAGTATTTTTATTTGTGTCACATTCCTTCCCGGTTAATGAAGAATAGGAAAATAGGGGAAATAGGGGTCCAGGATTAACAACAGCAAAACTATATCAAAAATCCATTTATAAACTCCAATACAGCTGTCAGAGTATAATCCATGTGTCTTGTATCTAATCTGTATCCTTAGCACTTCTAAAACACCACATTTTCACTGAAGCTTTATTATTTTAAACACTTGTCTTGTGCACGAATGACGCAGCGTGTGCATTTGAACTTAAATCCTAGCAGTTTATCAGTGGTGCTCCAACTTCTCCATGTCAAGACCCCCAAAATAATATGTATTTGGCCGGGGACCCCCATCTTAAAATATGTTGTTCAAGGGACCCTCAGAAGCACATATCGGAGTTAAAAATGTTCACGATTTTTCAAAAAAAATTGTAGATATACAAGCTCATGAGCTTGTATATCTGCTATTTTTGAATAGCCAAAGAAATCTTAAAATGACACAGATGCGTTCCCGGTCTTAATGGGTTAACTCTCGTTGAACCCCACCTGCGTGCCCAGGTGCGCTCCCATGTGGACCCAGAGATGCACATGATTAGATATTTTTCTCTCTGTTTGTGCAAATCAAATATTTTCCCTCTCTGCTTTCTTGACAGTGTGTTTTATACCTCTGGTCGCTGAAAATCCTCTATCCAAAGACACTATTTTTACTGCGAGGAAATCACGAATGTAGACATTTGACAGAATATTTCACCTTCAAACAAGAATGTGAGTACCTCTCACTTTTTATTATTGTCTTTCTGCCTTAGGTATGTTTGTCTTACTAATGTTTAATTGTCACTTCTTATTCGGTATTCATTATTATTAACAGAAGGAACAAGGAATTAATATGACAAAAACAAAAAAAGGGACAAATATTGTTGTTCATGGGAACTGGGGCGTTGATAATACTAACCCTCACACATACCGCACACACACACATGCACACGTGCACACGCGCACACGCACACGCACACGCACACGCACACGCACACGCACACGCACACACACACACACACACACACACACACACACACACACACACACACACACACACACACACAGATATTTGTGTAGGACAAGAAACTAAGACGAGTGAGTGAGCCTCGATGAGTTTAAATATTTAAAGGAACATACTGTCATGTTTCCCGTGCCATTGAATAAGGAAGGACGGTATAAAAGGCTTTCTAGCTGTCTTCGTTTTCTCCCCTGTTTCATTCCATAACTGAGTGTGAGCAATTGCTGACAAAACATATACATATATTACCCTTTATTTTGTATATTTACCCTTTCAGGTAAAATCAAGTACTCAGAGCAGGTGTATGACTCATGTATGGATGCATTCGACTGCCTTCCCTTGGCCGCTCTCATGAACCAACAGTTTCTGTGCGTCCATGGCGGGCTGTCGCCCGAAATACACACCTTAGATGACATTAAGAAGGTAAAGCAACACCTGAAATTAACATGACTATTAACTATGTAACTTAACTGTGTGTGCATGTCTGTATGTGTGTACAATAGGTGTACATGCATGTGAGACGACCTATAGAGTCAATGTGTGCGGGTGTGCGTGTGCGTGTGCGTGTGCGCGTGCGTGTGTGTGTGTGTGTGTGTGTGCGCGTGTGCATGTGCGTGTGTGTGTGTGTATGTGCCTATCTAATCAAACTTGTGGATTACAATAAAGCAGTGGTTCTTACAGTGGGGTTTCTTGAGGGGGTCCAAACGGACCCTCACAGTTCTGTAACTCTGAGAGTTATCGGGGTGAAATTAAAATGTTTGAAAACCACTGCAATAAAGCATTTGTGTGTGTGTGCGTGTGTTTTTGTGTGTGTGTGTGTTTGTGCATGCGTGTGTGTGTGTGTATGTAGTTGGACCGGTTCAAGGAGCCACCAGCGTTTGGGCCCATGTGTGACTTGCTATGGGCTGACCCTCTGGAGGACTACGGCAATGAGAAAACCCAGGAGTACTTCAGTCACAACTCGGTCCGGGGCTGTTCCTACTTCTACAGGTGAGACGATCATTCATTTCCTCATCCCTGCAGGCTGATCACGCTGTTTCACTTGGATGCGCAGACATTCTGACAAAGTCAACCACAATGCACACACAGGGTCATGTAATCGCGTTGCCATGTGATTACCTAAGTTACCTGCAACTTATTAGTCCGGCCAGCAAGGGGAGACTGGCGACATTGCCGGAACTTCGCTGACTTTGCATCGTTTCATTTATGTATGTATGTATGTATGTATGTATGTATGTATGTATGTATGTATGTATGTATGTATTAGGGGTGTGCCGATACACTAAATTCACCAAACGATACGATACGATATTTGGCTCACAACTTCGATACGATTTCGATACGACACAATACGCACTTTTTTTATTATGAAAATGTATGGGGGAGAAAAAAAGCAAATGTGCAAACAAATAATTCTGTTTTTGCATTATTCAGACATGCAAACTTGTAGCTTTTCAGCTACAATAGCCGTTTTGAATCCAAATAGGGCAATAGTGTGACACCTGACCCGAAAAAAAACAACATGTTGTCACCCTTTTCACCTCGGGGCTGTTTGCATGCCTGAGTATAATGATTGTAAAAAATAAAAAATAAAACATTTTCAAAACGATATATTTTTTCCCCAAAACGATACATATCGTCACGAAAACGTATCGCGATATATCGCGGGACGATGTATGTATGTATGTATGTATGTATGTATGTATGTATGTATGTATGTATGTATGTATGTATGTATGTATGTATGTATTCATTCATTCATTCATTCATTCATGCATTCATTCATTTATTTATTTATTCATTCATCATTTTATCCAGGTGCTCACGGTATGGCAGTGTCCCTGTTTTTCTTCCGACGCAGACCTTTGAGCATTAATAAATAATTAAAACACTTTTAAAAGTTTGATGGGTTTGTGGATAGCAGTGAGGAAGTGGAGAAACTGAGGATTGTTGCTGGGGAGGATGCACTGGGCTGTATCCTCAAGTAACATACTGTATAAATTAAAATAGCATACATACTGTATGTGCATATAGCATAGCATAACAAAAGATGACAGCGTAGCATAATTTAACATAACATCATAGCATAATAGCATAAGATAGTATAGCATGATATCAGTATCAGCATTCCCTGAGGGGAAATTTGATTTATTCACTAATAACAATATCCACATACAGCAACTAGAAAAAATGCAAAGCTATGCAAGGCTAGGTTATGGTGGGCCAGCATTGTATGAATTTATTGCACACAATATGTTGATTTGCAGGAGTGTTGAAAATCTGTACGAGTAGTAGATTGGACAAAATCTGTAGGAGTAATATTTAAAACAAAGTTTTGTAAAAATCGGCCTCCTGGTGGGGCTATAACAGGACAATGTGAAAAGGGTGCAAAGTTTCACGGCAATCGGACGCTGCGTTCATGATTTGAGGCATTTTGTTCAAAACAAAGCACTCCTGCAAACTTTGAAAGCCAATCTTAGCCAATCAGGATGGAATATGAAAGACAGATCTGTCTTGATCACATGACTATTAGAGATAATGTGTACCGATTTGCGTTATGTTTGGACAAAATCTTTAGGAGTAATATCAAAAAATATGTTTTGTGGCCTTGGCCTCTAGGGAGAAATTTCACACAGATCGGTACAGTTATAGGTAGAAACGTGAATCGGCCTGTTATAGCACCACCATGAAGCCGATCTGAAAAATGTAGAATGACATTTCTTCCTCGGCCTAGTGGGAATGTGCGTGCAAAGTTTCATGGCAATCGGAAGCTGTGTTCATGAGGCATTTTGTTCAAAACGGACCACTCCTGCAAACTTTGGGAGCCAATCTTAATCGGAATGATCCGTCTTGATCACATGACTATATCAATATAAGTCAATATATAATGTGTACCGATTTGCGTTATGTTTGGACAAAATCTGTAGAAGTAATATTTAATATAAAGAAATGTGAAACATTTGCGCCAGAGGTTCTGCTCTGGCATCCAGGGAGTGCATGCACAGTTTCGTGTCGATCGGTGCCGGAGATTAGCTGTCCACTAATCTGAGTTCCCAGAAGTTTTCGCCGGCTCGGCGAGGAACTTCTGGGCCAGAGCCCTGGGATTTGTGGGCGGGATGTAATTTGCGCTCTGAATCTGAGCGGACACGCCTCTTACCGGTCTGGAGCTGTGCAACTCGTGTAAAAAGTCCGACGAGAGGCAAACAGCAGTACACAACAATGGCGGCCGAAATTTCTCAAGGGGAAATTGCTTCCCATCGATCCTATTTAGATGCAACACCCACTGAATTTGGATCCCGCCCCCTTTTCTTCATTGGCTGTTGATTTGAATCACAACGCAGTGGCCGCGCCCCCGCTGTCCAAACTCCGAGGCAATGCCTCCCAGACTAGCTGTCCACAGACAGACGGACACACACACACACACACACACACACACACACACACACACACACACACACACACACACACACACACACACACACACACACACACGGACGGACGGACGGACGGACAGGGAGGACAACATAGTCTCGGCCTCACCTTCGGCCTGGCGGGGACAGCAATCAAAGATTGTTTTTATTTTTATTTTTAAGTGATTCAAGTGAAGACAAAAAACAAAACAAATTGACAAAACAAATTGACAAATTCAGACAGGGCATCGGTGCAGGGGTTGGGGTTTGGCGGCTCAGGCTGTATGAATACCAACCATGTGACCACATTGCCTTTGGTTTGATTCCTGAATAGGTACGTGCAGTACATGCCATCGCCTCCTCTCGGCACTGCCCTTCCTGAATAAATCTCTGAATAAATCAATGAAATGCCGTAAAAACTTTAAAGAGAGCCTGGGGTTACTTTGCATCTGGCTCGTGAGCTGTCAACACCACTCTCTGCCCTGTATCTTCTGTCTACTCCATGCTGTACTATCCAATAGAGCACAAAGGCCTTTAACCACTGAAACCCATGAGTTGGCTCTGTACTTGGACCGCTTTCCCCCCCAAAAAATAGCTGATCTACAAGGAGTGGATCGGCTATTTTTGGTTAATGTCCCAACCCCCCAGAATATGGATGCTGGGATAAAAAAAAGTGGTAAAAGAAAACATTACAGCGAAACTCATGGCAGCAGGTCATTGCAGAACGTAACCCATTTAGACCTAAAAATGTCTTGATTCTAAAAATGTCTTGTCCTGACCTAAGTTTTATGAAAAACTTAAAATATTTATTCAAAAATGACAACAAGTGTACCATATGTTGTGGGAATGTTGTGGGTTCCCGTCCTGAAGGGTATAGTTACAAATAGGGGTTCCCGCCCAAAATGGGTTGTTAAAGATGGAAAACAAAATAGATGGCAAACCATGGCTGTCAAGCAGGGCTCCTGATTAATTATGTGGACTACCGGATTTGGACATTTACCAACCCAGGCACAGCTCCTGTCAGGTTGGAACTGGCACGCAGGAAGCGGTGATACGAGAATCGTCGATTCTCATTTCACTGCTTCCTGCACGAACAGCTCCAGCCTGACAGGGTTTATTGGCTCGCCTTGTGTTGAAGGAGGTAGCTCTGAGGGCACTGTGAGCTGTGGGAAGAGTTGCTCTCACACAGTGGTGCAGCGGTGATTTTATCTTTGGTGGTACGCTATTTCAATGACGTCACGCGCACGTCACCTACCCAAAACACCTACACTACAGGATTTAGCACAGTCTTTACTTAACCCATTGAGACCTGAAGCCGATTCTACATGTCTCCTAAATCTCAACAGTTTTCTGAAAAAACGTATGTTTCTATATCAGTGGTGCTTAATCTTTTTCATGTCAAGGACCCCCAAAATTATATGTATTTGGCCGCGGACCCCCATCAAAATATGTTGTTCCAGGGACCCCCAGAAGCAAAGATTTGAGTTAAAAATGTTCGCTTTAAAAATATATATATTCAAATATTTTCACACATTTTCACGAATTTTCAAAAATAGATCTACAAGCTCGTAGCGCGGCACTCGGTGCCGCGCTACGAGCTTGTATATCTGCTATTTTTGAATAGCCCAAAGTGTGTTTAGCTCAAATCTAAAAATGACACAGTTCCAGGTCTTAATGGGTTAAGGTTCAATTGGTTAAGGTTCAATTGTTGAGTTCCAGTTGCAATTTTGTCTGCTCACTTCTTTGTGTCATCACTTCCAATTTCAGTTGTGTATCCTATATCCTGTATGAGTTCTCTCTCCTGATTGGATAAAATTGGTATCCTCACCTGAAATCTTATTTTCTGTTTACAGGGAGACCCATGTCACTGAACAAACACTCTATATAGCATTTATTACTATCAGAATATAGATAACACTTATTTTAAAATATCACTTACTGCATCTTTAATGGAATGTATGGAATTGTTTTTAATATCAAATAAATGGTCCATGTAAAATATAGGTTTCAGTCAGTGTGTACTCAAGTGCACTACACTAATTATAGTGTTTTGTCAGTTTTTAGGATATAGTGTAATTCCATAAATATTCACTGTAATGGTGACAGCTTCCTAAAACCTTGTTGAATGTTCTGCCTTGCAGTTATCCAGCTGTATGTGAGTTCCTACAGAGCAACAACTTGCTATCAGTCATCAGAGCACACGAAGCACAAGATGCTGGGTACGTAACACAATGCATATACAGTACTTGGGGAATACACACGCACGCACGCACGCACGCACACACGCGCACACACACGAATATGTGTAGGCATGCTGGGAGACATTTTCTGGTAGGGGGGGGGGGGGGGGGGGCTGCCAACTAAAGTACAATGTTATGTCATTATTATCATTGCATACAGTAGGTGTAGGCCTTATACTTCCAGGTAAAAAAATCTCATAAAAGCCAGGTGCAGAATAAACTAATACACTAACAACCAAAACACTAGTTGAACGGTGGCACAAGCACAGCAACAACGTGTTGCCCACGTTAATCTGGACAACTGAAGCTACACAGCAGCAGTGTTACAAAAGATAGAAAATTATCGCTACTTTGCACATGCTAGATGTGTCAACCTCTACTGGCTCATTAGGTATTGAGTAGGGCTTTCACCAACTAGTCGACTAGTCGACTAGTATAACCACTAGTCGACCTAGTTGGTACTAGTCCAATAGTTGATTCAATTACATTTTTGCATTGTTTTAATGCCATATTACTATTATTATTATCCTCCTGCCTTTATTCTTATCAAAAGGGGGTCAAAAGTATGCCCAATAATAGCCTATTCTTGGGCAATAACCCCCTTTTGAGGATCCTTGGAGACGCTGCTGTGCTGCTGTGCCAGAAGCGCTTCGCTTAAAACGGCATAAAAATAAAGGCAGGAGGATAATAATAATAGTAATGGCATTAAAACAACGGCAACAAAAAATATATACATAAAAAAGATTTAGTAGGTAATTTCGACTAGTCGACTACCTCTGGGTCAAATTAGTCGACCAGTAAAAATCTCTAGTCGTGAAAGCCCTAGTATTGAGTTGTAAACGAAAGAAAACAAAGTCAGTAATTCCAGGAGTGATGATATGTTTTTGGCGTTGAAGTTTAAACCGGTATCATTGCAGTTTGTAGATAGAGTGGATACAGAAACGCTCAGTATATGTGCATGTTTATGTGTGCGTGGCAATTACCGGATACAGTAGGCGGGCTGGGATGAGCAATAAACAGTAGCTAGCAGTAATGCGCGTGTACGTTACTGCTAGCTACTGTTTAGTGCACGAATGCATAACAACATTAACAAAGTAAAAATCCAGCTATTTAGATGTACTGATTATCTCTTCTGCTTTCCTCTCTTCCGGTTCACTTTGTAGTTATCGGATGTACCGCAAGAGTCAGACCACTGGGTTCCCCTCCCTCATTACGATTTTCTCAGCACCAAACTACCTGGATGTTTACAACAATAAAGGTGAGGCAACCTCATCATCCATATTTTACAATTTACTGTTTAGCAGAAAGCTTGTATCCAGAGTGATTTACAAAATGCAAGATCATAGTAAATGGCATGAATCCTTGTCTACAAATGACATTGTAAATGGTCACATAAGTAGAGTGCAAAATAATGATGACAATAGAAATAATAATATTAATAATAATAATAAAGTGCTAGATAGTAACCAGGATACCAGGTGAACGTCAAACCTAGCATCTCTCTAAAGCATCTAAATAATAATATTAGCTTTGGATGTCTGTCTTAAATAACTATCTGTACCCCAAAGGTACCTGACCAAGACAGCAAAACTGTACCTGGACATCAAACAAATAACAAAATAAGAAAAAGAGGCATCAACAATGGGTTTCCTCAGTGGAGTGCAAGCCCCAAAATCCAGAATACATACGAACGCTCGAACGAAAGCGTTTGTTTATATTGGTGTGTTCCAATAAAATAAAGTGGAAATGTGAGTACTTTGTCCTCCATTGATTTGAAATTATGGACGTGCTACCTTTTTGGGATTTTTTCAATTCCTACTTTTGATCTAAATACAAATAACAGTGTGCAATGCCCTCTGCCCCCACAAAAACAACAACAACAACCTCAACGACAACAAAACAGTTTAAACATGTATACTGTATTCTTAATTCTGGTCAAGCTGCACTTATCAAAATGGTCACTTAACCAGTGGTGGAAAGTAACTAAGTACATTTACTTAAAGGTAGGGTAAGTGATATTTTCTGGTTAAAACAAAAAGTATTTTGTTAAAAGCACTATATTCTGATTGTAATAATTGCTATAAAGTGTTTGTTCAGAAACAGGAGTCTCCCCGTCTCTCCAGCTCTTTAATAAACAGAAAATACATTTTCCGGTAGGTGTCAAAATCTCAGCCAATCAGGAGAAAGTACCCATTTTTCCAGTTCCAATTTTGCCTGCTCATTTCTCAGTGTCCTCACTTCCAATTTCAATTGTTTAATCTATATCCTGATTGAGTTTTCTATCCTGATTGGATACAATTGGAAATGAAACTGAAACTGAAACGAAAATGCATTTTCTGTTTTATAAAGAGCTGGAGAGACAAGGAGACTCCTTTTACTGAACAAACATTCTATAGCAATGAGTACTCAGAATATAGAGCTATTTAACACTTACTTCTACTCCACTACATCTCAGAGGCAAATATTGTACTTTTACTCCACTACAATTATTTGAAAACTTTAGTTACTAGTTACTTTTCAGATATAAATGATGACATTATGAAACATACTTTAACCACTTTAGCCCTATTATATACCTAGGCTATTTGAAAATAGCCGATCTACACAACTTTGTGAGCTTGTAGATCTGCTATTTTCAAATAGTTTTGTACTTTTACTTTTGGTACTTTAAGTACATTTCGATGCCAATACTTCTGTACTTTTACTCAAGTACATTTTGAATTCTGGACTTTTACTTGTAACAGAGTATTTTTATATTGCGGAAAGAATTTGAGTACTTTTTCCACCACTGCACTTAACACGGTATAGAATAGCCTTGGTGTGTTAGCGTATCGATATAGCTTGTGCAGGTGGAATGCAAATGCACCAGTGAGCTCCAGTTTGATAGTGTTTTGAAATGTGTGTCCCGGTTGCCATGGGCTGTGTTGGAGACGGGGAGCGTGGGAGGGACTGTCGGCCCCACTGACTATCGCCATGTGGCTTTATCTGCCTTGATGTAAGAGTGTCAGCAATGCTGGGCCTCAGCTGGCTCTCTGCGGGGCCCTCTAGTGGCTCGCTGTGTCATAGGCCCTCCTACTGTCTTGCATCACTCACATAACTACAAACAACTCCTATATGACCATGTTCACACTGCAGGCATTTTGTTCTTCATCATACTAGGCAGTGGTGTAAAGTAACTAAGTACATTAAATCAAGTACTGTACTTAAGTACAATTTTGAGGTATTTTTTTACTTTATTGGAATAATAGTTTCCGATACTTTAACTATACTCCACTACATCTCAGAGGTATATATTGTACTTTTACTCCACTACAATTATTTGAAAACTTTAGTTACTTTACAGATATAAATTATTAGATTATAAAACATACCTGAACCACTCTAGCCCTATTTTATACATAGGCTACTTAAAGATAGCTGATCTACAAGCTCACAACGCATCGAGTGTGTGTGCGTGTGTGTCTGAGCTCTTTTCTTGTTTGTTTTTACAGTAGGTTTATTTTTTGTATGTGTATTAAAATGATGTTACCAAGTGGGATTGTATATCGGCATTTTAGTCAGTGAAAACCCCTTTAAATGTCATGAATGGACCAGGAAGCAGGCTTGCAGGTAAAAAAATAAAAGGATTTATTCCACACCTGGACAACAATAGGTGAAACAACAAAAGAAATAAATAAACTTCAACACAACATAACTAACAGAGGTACGGTGTGAACCTCACTCCATGGCAGCCCACACTCTACTGAGCAGCTCTCTTTTATATAGTCTATACAGACCCCACCCATGGCTACAATCAACCAACCCAGTGCATTCGAAATCCACCCAAGCTGCTCCCCATGTAGCATTAATCAGCTCCTCAGGCTTCAAGGCAGCCTCCCCTTTACAGCATCTGATAAACAGATAAACACAAGTATCTTAGATTCCATGTCACAGCAGAATGTGCACCTTCTGTGGGACTGAGAATCTACAAGTTAAACAATACAGTATAACATACAGTGAATGTGTAAATTAGTCAAGCTGCTCCGTCACAAATGAATAAACATATTTTGCAAAAAATAACAACAAATAATAATAATAATAATGCTATATATATATATATATATATAGCAACAAGAGGCATTCCTGGCTTGAAAGGTATAAACAACGTATAGTTATAACAGGTCTAAATAGAGAAATGCTTTCACTGTTTGGGGTATGGCAGGGAATGAGGTTAGAGTTTCAGGAAATGCATCCGAGCGATTGAGAAAAACTGTAAACTAAGACGTCAGTGGTTGGAAATATAGTTTGTCTTGCCAAGATCTTCAATGTCTAAAATAAATATGAACCTCAGGTAATTCTTCCCCAAATGGTTCAACGATATTAAATAATGATACCGAATGAGATGTTAACCACTTACTACTGTTTCAAAAGGAGCCGATCTACAGGCTCACAACGTGTGGCATCAGGACATGTTGTGAGCCTGTAGAAATGCTGTTGACATTTGACATGTTTGTTCCTAGGTGGTTTGAGATGTAATTCAAATCTAATTTCTATATAATGTGTCTCAGTCTGGACCATACATAGGCAAATGGCGGCCCGGGGGCCACATGCGGCCCCCAGCTTTACTTAATGCGGCCCGCAGGTTAATATCGGAATACTGAGAGATTATTGATTTCAGCTGTTACAATTCCAAACATGCAAACATGACCCGCTTTAATTGCTTCAGTCTATATTAGTAGCTTAATGACTAGTATTAATATTCTATTGTCTTTTTTATGTCCAATGTATTTGTATTTAAGTTCATAAAGTTATTAAAGTATAACTAAATGCATTTGAAATTATATAAAAATGTTACTTTTCAGGAGTCCAATTCAAAGATAGCAAAAAAATATCAGGATTCCAATGAATTAAAAAATAGCAAAAACAGCAGATCTACAATCTCAAAACGCGTTGCACTGCGACACATTTTGAGCTTGTAGATCTCCTATTTTTGCTATTTTTTAATACAGCATATGCAATGTGGCCCCCTGGAGTGAGTGTGGAAATATAGTGGCCCTCTCCATCATCAAAGGTGCCCACCCCTGGTCTGGACACTCGGGATACACAAATATAGAATATATTGCATTGCCACTACTGTTGTAGTTCTGTTGCTGTGTTCTTTAATATG
>NC_139949.1:12584240-12679240 GCF_963454915.1 Gymnoscopelus microlampas
AGCCGAGGACGGAGAAGGTAAATCCATGTCAAGTCCCGGACGGGCCAGTAGTGCGTCCATCACATAATCTCTGCCTATTCCGTCCGGAATGTGCATGACCTCCTCCCTCTCAACTCTGCACTCTCTGTCTCTCTACATTGGCCTGTCTAAATAAAAAAAGACCCCCCCCCCGGCCCCCCAACGAGGCATCAGGTGTTCCTGCAAGTGAAGCATTGAACTTGCTAAATTGTTCGTCAGCTATATTCAAATAGTTTTACAGAGGTGTGTTTGAAATAGATATGGAAGGTACTGTCATGATAAAGATAATACAAATTAGATATCTGGAATTTAGATTCAACAGAGCAATTCCTCATGGTGCTAATAATGAAGCAATGTATGACCATGTTATTGAATACTAAGCCTTTATTTTGTGAACATTAATTAATTCTTAATGGAGGCCATTCTGTGTACATCAGGCCCTTTTAAAGGGAAGTAAACTCTACAGCAGTAGCTGTCAACAGCTTTTCTTTTCCCTTTCCAATACCCCAAACCTGTCAAACATAATAGTTAATATACAAAGCTCCTTTGTCAAAATAGTTCCTAGACCATGACCCTGTGCAAAACGCTGCTCTAAGCATCTGGACATCATAATATATTCACCAACATCGCAAAGTCAAGTGCTTCTTAGAGATGCATGATGGTTTGGGCTCGGCTGGTAAGCTTCATCTGGATCACCATTGCATTGCAAGACAGGCAGTCAAAATGAATGCATCTTGAAGGCTGTTTCATGTGTTCATATCATTATAGGTCTCAAATAATTATTGGCCACTGGCCAGTGTTATCAGATCTTGCAGCAGTAGATAAACAAGAAGTACATTTTAAAAGATGGTGCCGTAAATTGGACACTTCTGCCTTGAATAGCTGGGTGGTGTGAGTGCTGAATACATGGTTGAAAATGTTTCAGTTGGATACAAAATAATGACGTTTTTTTTTTCTTCTGCTTTTTAACCACTGTTTAATGGAGTTGAATAGTTTAAATTGTGTTTTATGTTTAGCCAGTAGCATTAACGTTTACCCTAACCTCTAAACACAGAATTGTTTACCTCACTTGCTTTGCAAGCCAACAACATGCAAATGTCTCAGCAGTGGGTCCTTACCACTGAAAATAATATGAAAATGAATCCATCCCTGTAACGTCAGATTCCCACAGGACATGAAATCTTATAAGGAATGCAGTAATGTAGAGGAGAGTTTCTGCCATGTACTGTACAGTAGAAGGAACTTGACTTGGTGTATCTAAACAGAATATATAGAACAAAAAATAACAAAGATAAGTGCAAACAAATAATTTGGATAAGTCAGTGTCAAGTGCATTAAGAGAATAATTATGTAGATTGCTCCAATGATTGCCACTAGTTGCATTGAGATGCTACATAGAATTGAATAAATTACATTTATACCCTTACAGATGAGAGAGCCAGTGGTGCCCAGACTGTTAACAGGGTGAGTTATGTGGAGAATTGTGTCAATACAATGCAAGAGACTGATCCTGTCTATTGTTTCTCTTCCCTCCTGTCCTTGTCTTCAGCCATTCGAGGGTTCTCTCCTCAGCACAAGATCAACAGCTTTGCGGAGGCTAAGGGCTTGGATCGCATCAACGAGCGCATGCCGCCACGCAGGGAAGGGGTGAACCACGTGGGTCACTCCATGGGGAAGATGAATATGGCAGAAGCCAACGGCACGGACGACAACAGCAACGCCCAGTGATGCGTTGTCGCAGCCCCAAATAGCGTGCTGCTGTCAATTTGCTTTCAGCACGTCATAGCCAAATCGCGATATCAGGCCTCAGAACATATAGAAGAAACCAAAACAGGCCCCACGCAGACAGAACATGACATCTAATGACAGCCAATCTCAAATGGATGAAAGTATGAAAATTTGACGATACATCACTGCACACACGTGGGAACGGGGAGGGGGGTGGTGGCTTGGGTTAAGAGCTTAGGGCAGGGATAAAGAGAAGCCAAGCGGGCTGCAGGTAAACCCGTTTGGCTTCATGGTGTGCGGTGTAAAGATGTGTCCGCCTGTCATTCCCTTTGTCAATTCAACTACAAGACTGAACCGGCAGTGAGGGCTGCATAGTTTGATCACTATTGAACATCTGCTCTTTTTCATTACAAGACCTGACAGAAGACATACTAATTGCAGTATCCACGCCACACAAATCATTTTGACAATTTTACTGAGTTTCACTCATTAATTCACATTATACAGGGCAAAGAACATGTTTTTGCTGGTACAGTATTATCGAATACAAATAAAAAGAACACTTCATTTGTAAGAAAAGGGCATTTGAAAAGCAGAATATGTACCTTTTTACAACTTGCTATTCCGTTTTACCAGAGGACTTTAATTTATTGATTTCTCTTGTGGTAAGATGCCATTAGTCTGCTGGGCGAAACTGGAGTGGGTGCTCACGCATGCTCAGCCAAAACCACCGCAGTGTGAGATCAAAAATCCACCTTGGTTGCATCTCAAAACATTCCCCTACTGCTCCTCTCCTCCCTTCCACCACTACCTATGTCTACAATCAAGGAGGAAAGTGGTGCGTAATCCACTCACTTTTTGCATTTTTTCGTCTTTGAGATAGACCGCAGGAAAGCTGAGAGGGAACGAGTGTGGGGAGGCACTGAAGGAAGGCTGTGCCTTGATTCAATTCTTGACCAGCAGGGGGGGGTGCACGTGGTTCCACAGGAAAGCATCTGTGTCACCCACGTGCGCCCATAGACATCAGTTTCCATGTTATGAGGTTAGGAGGTAGCAAAGGAAACAAGTGATTTTTTTTTTAGGTTTTGGATGCACCCCCCACTTCACACCCCACCTGATTGTTTCTCACCTGTTTGTAGATGAAGAATGCGCATAGCTCAAAAACTGCTGTTGCAGGTAAATATTAATATATATATGAATATATGTTCAGTAGTTCAAAAAACGCATTCATCCCTGTTGACTTTTTTGCACATTTTGTTGTGCAATGGAAATATGTTGAGATGCATTTGAGTGGGATTGTATGCCTAAGATTTACGCTTATTTAAGTACTTAAGGGCTTAAGTATTTAAGTACTCTTATCAAAGTGAGGAGGAAATTCTACAAGTTTATGAAGGTATAAAATCTGATTTAAAATGTACCCCACCCCTTTATGTCATTTGAGATAAATTGCATCAATGGTGAAAAACAAACAAAAAAACTCCATCTCAATTTATTATCGTGCTATCATAATCTTTAGCTCATCGTACTTCTGGGTTTTCAATTAAAAGTATTCCACTCTGAACTATTCAAATTCGGCTTTTGTTGAATGTGATGAATAATTAATGTCCCTTTAATAACTCGATTAGGGGTTTTAGCATTTAGGGTGGCTGTGTATGGTAAGTATGTTCCATAGGTGTAGGTATGACAGATCATTAATATAAATGTTATTGTTCTTGAGGGGACACCACCAGTGCACTTTTCCTAATTCTGTTTTACTTTGGAAGTCAAAATAGCACAGACTGGAAAATTTGGTACCGTTATTGTTTTCATATCAAGCATCAGGAGGGTGATTTCGTGTTTTTGGTGTCTTTAGCCCTGCTGGTAGCGCGGCGTCTTGCACACAAGACATCTCAAAATCTAAAGGACGGATTGCCATGAATATTGCATTCATGATCCCCGGATCCCCATGACCGTTCTATGTAGCGCCACCCTCAAGTCAAAATGTCAACTTGGCACAAAGTATTTATCATTATATATTTGGCA
This sequence comes from Gymnoscopelus microlampas, assembly GCF_963454915.1. NCBI lineage: Eukaryota > Metazoa > Chordata > Actinopteri > Myctophiformes > Myctophidae > Gymnoscopelus > Gymnoscopelus microlampas. The sequence continues at coordinate 12,588,009 of NC_139949.1, forward strand.
GATTGCAGGATGAACCCTACAGTTTTTGGTGACCCTGTGGCCTTTCCTCTAGCACCCACCTTAGGCCAACATTTCTGTTTTAAAGGCACTTTTTTTTAAAGAAAAAACTACCGCACATGCAGTCTTCAAATGTAATAAAACGTTTTAATGGGAATAACAACGTTTCGGTATGTTAGACCTTCATTGTTATTCCCATTAAAACTTTTGAATTGCATTTGAAGTGTGTGGCAGTTTTTTCTTTCAGTACGTTGGGGCCCTCGTTTGGTCTTCTCCTACGCACCTACATCTCCTGTGTAGGTGTGCAAAAGACTTGCTTTTTAAAGGCCCTTTTTTTGAATTATGGGACTTTATTTTATTTCAATCCAAAGCTTATGCTCTTTAAAATATCACCCAAAAAAATGAAAATGTGGCACTACTAAATCTTCAAAATGTTCCATCCATCCATATTCAGTCAGGTCGCAGAGGTAGCAGTTCCAGCACATAATGCCAGATTTTCCATTCCCTCGCCACATTAGCCAGCTCTTACCGGGGGATGTTGAGGTGTTCCCAGGCCAGCGTGGAGATATAATCCTCCCATGGGCACCCAGGAGGCATCCATTCCTTACTAGATGCCTGAACCACCTTAAAGGAACTCTACTCTTGAGTCTATCATGAAAGGTTTTCTCCATGCCAGCCACCCTCCTGAGAAAACCCATTTCTGCCACTTGTATCCACGAGGGGTTTTTAGACTCTTATTCTTGTTTTGCCCCAGATTCCCAAGGAAATGATACGTCAGCACCCACACTTATAAGTGAATGTCGTAATTTAACTGACCCGTCTATTTTAAAATGTTACTTTATGATGGAGAGTCCAACCCACGTCTTAAAAGATCTAATGAAGGTAAACACAGCACGATGTAAGGGATTAGAAGAACATGTCAAAGATATAAAGTTGGAACCAGAAATACACTTGCTCAGAGGCAGGAAAAATATTTCCAATCTCTCATTAAAATTGTCCAGAGGTCAAATTTGCAATATGTACCACTCAGGCGTTTTAGCTCAAATGACAAACTATCACGTGAATTTCTAGAATTTCCTCTCATACAGGAATACATTTTTTCTACTTTATATTCAATCACAGAGATATATTAATTACAAGGACGGACAATGACAGGAACAGTTTTTAACACAGCATCTATGGTATGGAACGCATCGTTGCATGCAATTAAGTTCCTAATTGTTCTGTGAGATTACAGTTGTGATGTGTTTCAAAATAGTAAACTTGAATTATTTTCCTCTAAATTATATTTGTAAAGTTACACTTGTTTTGGTTTTGATACATATTTCTATGACCTCATTTAATAGTTTTTGTCCATTTCATTATATTTATTTTATTTATCACCACCATCTTTATTTTTTATATTGTTTTGTTGTATGGCACAAATGTCCATTTAGGGTCTGAAGCCTTGTGTTTTTTCTTCTGTTTTATTGATGTACAGAAGTTGTTCGGTTGTGTGAATGAACATAATCTCAGTGATGAAAAGCAACATTCAGGCTGCCAAAGCATGATCGCATGGTTTTCAAATGTAAGAAGAAACCAGACACAGTGAAAATCATGTGTCTCACTTACTTTTAGGATGAAATATTATATTCTGATTCTATTTATTGCTGATATTCTTACTATTCCTGAAATTTAGCTTATGATTTTTTCCCCCTTCATTCAACTGTTTTCTGGTTCTTGTATTGTCTGCATATATAAAACATACATAGCCTACACACACACACACACACACAACCACCCACACACCCACCCACACACACACACACAAACAAACATACATGCACTAACGCACACACGCACTCACTCACTCACGCACACGCGCACACACACACACACACACACACACACACACACACACACACACACACACACACACACACACACACACACACACACACACACACACACATATCATGGATTTTATCTTGCAACATTTTTTCATATATCATGGATTTTATCTTGCAACATTTTTCCTGGTCCCTGAAAATATGTTTTGTCATTTGACTTCCTAAGATGATATACACATTGTAAGCATGCCCTATGGGACAAATCACGTTTTTTTACTCTTGAATAAAATATGCATGAACAAAAATGGTGCTGCAAAGTTACTCACTTACTGGAAACATTCAGACTATTTGTATACTTAAGTGTCATAATTTGTATGTGTAGACCCACATCATTCTTACCATTAAAGGATTATATGTTGCTTTAATCTTTATCAGATTATTAAAGGCCTTTTGGATTGACAAAGAAATAGAAGTTGTATTCTCTTCACTCAAACATAGTGCACCGGAGAGTAAAGTATGGTATATTAGTTTAAGGATAATCAGTGGTTGAAATGTCACACTTTTACTCTTTCATTGAATATGTTACCTAGAGAGAGAGGGAGAGAGAGTGTGTGTGTGTGTGTGTGTGTGTGTGTGTGTGTGTGTGTGTGTGTGTGTGTGTGTGTGTGTGTGTGTGTGTGTGTGTGTGTGTGTGTGCGTGCGTGCGTGCGTGCGTGCATGCGGGCGGGCGGGCGGGCGGGCGTGCATGTCAATTAAGAAAGATACATTGGCTTTGAGTGCCTCTGTCAGCCCAGGGAACTTGCAATTTTCCAGTCCTGAATCTGGGGCCTACATTCACACAGGGTCTTAAAGGAGTACCGTAGTTCAATTACACACCCCATGAAGCATTGAATTCATGGAGATTTGTTTTGTTTTTGTCGCATTCCTAAGCCAATAATTTGATTACCGGTGGAACTTGGAGACTTAAAGGAGACCCTTTCCTACCGGAAAGACCGCCGGTCATCAAATTATTGACTTAGGAATGCGACAAAAACTAAAACATCTCCATGAATTCAATGCTTAATGGGGTGTGTAATTGATAGTAAATAAGTCATTTTTTGGATGCACTACTCCTTTAAGCCTTATGTTCTGATCCAATGGATCAGATCCAGTGTGGTAACGAGCAACAGAGACCAGTGGAAGCATCTTGTGTCCCAGATCTCGAGGGAAACTCGAAGGATGATGATGAGTGCCTTGTGGTTTCTGTTGGTGCGACTTCCATACCAAGTGGTGGAGTTTGTTATTAGGCTTTCAATTGTCCCTCGGCAGAAGTCCCTGATGATGTGAGGCCTCAGGCCATATAGGCACAGTTGTGCTTTTGTGATGACCGCGGTTGTTTGGCCACCCCATTTCATGTTTTTCTGTAAGAAGCCTAGTGTACTTACCCTCTCTTTTGTAGTCCACGATGACCTCCTTGGTCTTAGAGACATTCAGGGAGAAGTGGTTTGTGGTGAGTGGTGACGTCACTGCTCCAGGGTGGTCCTCCCTCCCTTGTCTTCCCTGTACGTACGCAGTCTCATCGTCGCTGGAGAGAACACAACATTTTAATAGGCCTATAATATATTAGGAAACAAAAATCATGACACACCTGGCCTGCCATGTGTCACATGAATGATTTCCCACCCAGGAAATGGGCTGACAGGAGGAATGGAGGTAGACAGGATTCCTCTGCAACACAATGCATCTGTTTGTTCTACTTCTCATTGTGAGGACTGGGGGACCAGAAGGGCTCTTTGGGGACATTTGATGATGCAAACAAAGGAGGCTCTAATCTACAGTAGGGCGGCTATTATGGCCACTTAAACCACTGGCTTTCATAAAGTGGGGTCAGGTCACTCCAAGGGGTCCTTGAGGGGGGTTCCTGAGGAACAGTTTGAAGGACCCAGTTCAAACACTAAAATGGCATTTTGGACTGTCCCAATGATTACCCAACGTTGAATTATTTAACAGTATGTTCATAATAAGTTATATGCTGATGTTCCTTTAGAATGTATTTGTTTAACCACGGAACCCCAGCATCCGTATTGTGGGGACACGCGTCGCGTTGTGAGCTTGTCGATCTGCTGTTTTCAGCAAAAGCTTTACCCATAACAACTATGAAAATAGAAAATACACTAGAATTGAGCCCTGAGGGACTCCGGTTACCCATGTGGGGTTTAAGTCATTGGTTCTCAAAGATGCAGTCCGGGGACCCCCAGGGGTCCTTGAGGGAATTCCATTAGGAACTTAGAATTGAGCCCTGAGGGACTCCGGTTACCCATGTGGGGTTTAAGTCATTGGTTCTCAAAGATGCGGTCCGGGGACCCCCAGGGGTCCTTGAGGGAATTCCAATAATAGATAGTTAGGAACTAAATGGACCCTTATGGGTCTGCAACTCTGACAGTATACAAATGGAACTAAATGGACTCTAACGGGTCCATTTGGTACCATTTGCATACCGTTAGTTACATTAACATTGGTTTTACAATATAAATTGGGGTCCCAGAGATAGAAATGCCATAAAATGGGGGTCCGTAGCCCTAATGCATGTCAAATTGGGGGTCCTTGAAATTAAAATGGTTGAGAATCACTGCTAGAGCCGTAAAAATCGTCTCTCATGGGGGTCCCTGGCATATCTTTTCAAATGGGGGTCCGCTGTCCGCCGCGGTCCGCGGGCTATATAAGTGTCAATTTGGGGGTCCTTGACATTTTCCCCCACCTCATAGCTGACTTGTTATGCATTCATATCCATTTAAACACTTTTAAAAATATTATTTTGGCTCTTTCAATTCAATTGTCCCTCGGCAGAAGTCCCTGATGATGTGAGGCCTCAGGCCATATAGGCACAGTTGTGCTTTTGTGATGACCGTGGTTGTGTGGCCACCCCATTTCATGTATTTATGTAAGAAGCCTAGTGTACTTACCCTCTCTCTTGTAGTCCACGATGACCTCCTTGGTCTTAGAGACATTCAGGAAGAAGTGGTTTGACATTTTCCCCCACCTCATAGCTGACTTGTTGTGCATTCATATCCATTTAAACACTTTTTTAAATATTATTTTGGGTTAGGGTTTCATCTCAAAATTCACTCATTACATTTCCTATAATGAAGACAATGGATAATGATGTTATCTAGCTATTAGACTAATATTACAACACACTTCCAAAAATAAAATACTTGTTTTAGTTTGTTTTACTTTAAAAATTGTCTGTGGTGTTAAGGGTTAAAATGTACCCATATAGACCAATTATTTGTTTACTAACATTGAGCCTGGACGCACAGGTGATTGTTTCACGCAATCAATTCCCAACCTGTTTCGGGGTGCACTGGTTTCAGCACACCCCAACCCCCTCTTGTGTGTGTTGGCTAGTGAGACGCGTCCTAACGAGACCTGATATAATGGGTTTCGTTGCGCGCATACTGGCTGCACGCAGCCAGTATGACGTCGTCTGTTAAGGGGTCTATACCATAGCAGTTTAAAGTCATTTATTTTTCATAAACCCAAACTTTATTTTACTCCTAATAGCAAATGCAAAATGAGGACACGTTTGGTTTCTCTCTCTCTCAAACGTGTAAACATTGACAATTTGGGTTGCGTTTTATTTTGAAGTCCATCTACCGGAAGGACTTAATTTATTTTTTAGCCGACCTACGTCTGTCTGGCGTGCAAGCTTTAGCGTCCGTCAACGCAGCCCGTTAGCTTATGGTTAGCCTCTCTAATGCTAACGCTACACCACGACTCGTCGCAATGCTACATTTCCCTGTGGCTCCGTGTCATTAAACAACTCGTTTTGAATTAATTCGTGTTACTGACAGCCTAAACGGGCAGACGGCTGTCTTGTGCAGAGACAGTGAGGCAGAGAGACGGACCACTAAGCAACCAGCCGGCCGGACGGACGGACGGACGGACGGACAGGACACAGGGACCCCCTTAAGGAGGGACGGGCCTCTCTCTGGACCATCACTACAAATGGACAGAATGGATAAAGAAGAGTCCGACCGGCTCATAGAGAAGGCAAAGCTGTGTTTGCGGTCCGGACGGAAAGAGAAGGCTCTGCAGCTGCTGTATGAAGCCCAGAACATCTTCCCCAGCACCAGGGCCAGAGGTATACAGGACCACGGGGTTGCCATGTCCGCTTGTTATCAGCGACTTTGTTGTTGGGCTTGCTTTTTTTCTGTGAAGTCGCTTGCAAACATCGGTGGTTGTGGTTTGTTGGGGCTTGTTTGTGACTTGTTTCTAACGTGTCGTCTTATTTGGGCTCGTTTCCTATATATGTTGTTTAAACCAGTGATTTTCAAACGTTTTCGAGTCAAGGACCCTCAGATTAATATGTATTTGTCCACAGACCCCCTACCTGAAAACATTTTATGCCAGGGACCCCCATACAAGATTATTTGTGTTATGTCTCTTAAATGTTCCAAAATTACCAAGATGTATCCCTTTTTTTCTGTTTTGGGGGAAATAGCAGGAGCTTGTTGTAGATCGGCTATTTTCAAATAGCCTTAGCCTAGCCTAGCTTATTTTGGGCTTGTTTTCATAGACCTAGTTGCTTATTTCTCTCACGAAATCTGGCAACACTTGTTAAATCCAGCTGACACAAACACACACACACACACACACACACACACACACACACACACATTGTGCAATGGCAGCAGTGTGGCTAACGTTGTTTAGCTATAAGAACGAGCTGTTGACCTAAAAGCAATTTCAGCCAGATAACACACTCCAGTTTAGTTTCCTATTCATCGCATAATGTGACAGCCTAATGTAGTGACATGGTGGGTGTTTTGGTCTCCAGACCAGACAGCTGACACTGCCCTCTCTTCGATTACCACTGACTCATTGAAATCCTATATTGCCCATTATGCTCATTGACCCATGACATTACCGTCCATATATCTCACCTGTTTCGACTGGTAGAGAGATCAATTAAACTGAAACCTAGCCCTGTGTTTCACGGATCACCGCCTGGGCCAATTTGCCAGGGGATGGGTCAACACATTTATAACATGTTATTAATAAGATCAGGATATAATACAATTCTTTAATTGGTTTTAAATATTGAATGAATCGGTAGCTTGTTTTGGTGAGGAGACGTTTTAAGCATCAAAGCCTGCGTGCTTTAAGAAGAATCAAACATTTGATGTAGAGAAACACACATGGCACTGGAATGGGCAAAGGCTGGGCAGTGGGCACTGACTGGGCAGTGTTTCAATCGAGTTTATAAAAAGATGTCCAGTAGATGTCACTGTTTTATCATTTGTTTCACAACAAACTTGAAAGCAAATGCACACTTTGTTTCATTATTATTATTTATTTATGTGGCCCCACCTCTGCTAGGTCGTTATAATCTTTAGTGCACTACTTCACAATAGAATGGGATGATGGACTAGGAATGATTTAGTCCGGGGTACTTTGTGTATATTGCATCACAATGTCATATTGGAAAAGTTGAAATTGTGTCCTGAACCCAGTTACTGTAACCACAAATCTTATTCTTTCCTAACCCTGTTTTGGTCTCTTGGTGAAATCAATTAATCTTTACCTTTTTTTTCTCAAAGATTCAGAGTGCTACCCTATAACAAGAAAATAATAATCCTGGTGGTCCTCCCTAAAAAAGAAAGACAATTCTCATTAATATGGAATGCTACACTAGCTATGTAATCACAATTTAATTAACAGCTGATGTGAACTCTCTGTTTTTCCTAAAGTGCTGATTGATGCCATATTGAGGAATGGAAGCTCTGCTGCCCCAGAAGCAAACCATGTACCTCCACCATCAGGCTGGAGAGATGAAGACATGCCAGACAATGATAAGACTAGAGGAAGTGGTGAAGACAAGAAGAGTTACACAGAGGAACAGCGTCAGGGAGTTTTGAGGTGCACAGCGTAACATAGACCATATTCACTCGGCGGCCATGTTGCTATTAAGTCAATGAAAGTGCCACCCCGGTTGTCACGGCAACGGGGTGGCACTTTCAATGTAAAATTCCAACATGGCCGCTGTGTGAATATGGTCTATGTTGCCGTCATTTATAATCCACTTGACGTGCTGTGCAAATGATGTTCCAGTTGGAACTTGTATTGTGACACGCATTTGTGCTGTGATCTTGCAGGATAAAGAACTGCAGAAACTTCTATGAGATCCTTGGCGTTTCCAAGGATGCCTGTGATGAAGATCTGAAGAAGGCATACAGGAAGTTGGCGCTGAAGTTCCACCCCGACAAGAACTGTGCGCCGGGAGCGACGGATGCATTCAAAGGTACAGTTCTAGGGCTCCACAAACCACGTCATGTTTGTTTTCATTGAGACACAATGGTAACACCTGATGGTGATGTTGAGGGCAATGAGATGTTTTATTTTTAGCCCCGCTAGCGACAAGGTCTCTAAAACATTCAAATATTCCAACTGAAGAAAACCAGGGCATAATGCTTCCCCTGTTCTTTCTCCAGCAATAGGCAATGCGTATGCAGTGCTGAGTAACCCAGAGAAGCGACAGCAATATGACCAGTACGGGGAGCAGAGTCCGGCCTCGTCAAGCGCGCCATCCCAACAACCTGGCGCCCATCCACGCCACTACCGGAACTTCCACAGGGACTTTGAGGCGGACATTTCCCCTGAGGAGCTGTTCAACATCTTCTTTGGAGGAAGGTTTCCCACAGGTGAGTGGATTTGGACGTGTGTGTCATTTTATTGGACAGGCTTAGTGGCGAGCGAAGACATTGCTTGATGCAAGTATCAGTCTTAAAGGGGAATTTCGTCCCACGTTATTCTTACGATGATATCCTAGGACGAGTGGTACAGTACAGAAATTCCATAACTCCATAACGGATCCGCCACAGTTAAAAACACGCGCCTATGGTTCTTGCTTTAACCGGAAGTGTCGTGAAAGCTCGGCTTACGGTCGAGCGTATCAGATCTCTGCAGAAAAAACAAACCACTCGTCCTAGGATATCATAACGTCATAATAAAGGTAAGAATAACGTGGGGCGAAACTCCCCTTTTAACGGCCACAAACACACATGCCATGAAGATTTGATGTCTCTGTCCTCAGGTAACATCCACGTCTACACCAACAGAGGAGCGTCCTACTCTCAGTATTATCAGCCCCGCCGTCGACGCGCTTACGAACGGCGCGAGGAAGAGGTAGAGGAAAACCAGAGTCAGGTCAGTCAGTGGCTCCTGCTGCTAAATAATAGATTTTAAAATGGATTCAGGAGCACTTTATTCAGAGAGCCTATTTAGACTTGTTTGCTTTAAAAGAACAGAGTCATGTACTTCTGCCTCTGTCCAACGGTACCCTCACATAACCTCGCTAGCATCAAATTCCGACAAAGCCTTCTGACGTTGGGTTGCATCTGTATTTGTTCACTATTGCCGTAGTTTTAGTTGTGGTGTAGACTCTGCCACCCACTTGACTTGCATCCCTGCTTGGCACTCGGCATCAAGGATTGGATTAGGGAATGATTATCTCTTGTGATTTTCATCTTCCACAGAACACCTTCACGGCAGTCCTGCAGCTCCTTCCCGTGCTCGTTTTGATCTTCATATCAGTATTCACTCAGATGATGGCCACCAACCCTCCCTACAGTCTCTTCTACAAACCGTGAGTCCCTCACACAATTACAATTCAGGCATTTAGCGCATGCTCCTATGCAGAGCGACTTACAAAGTGCAAGGTCAGGGTAAGTGCCACAAACCTGCGGTAAACAAGGGCAACCTAGAGTTGTGCAGTTATTATTTAGAAAATGTCATCAGTTTTAGTTTAGTTTTTCAGATCAATTCATTTATAGATGCTGAAAAGGGTAGGATAAAAGAATGCTTGACATCAGATATGATGCAGAACGTGTTATCAGGGTTTGACAGTAGGTCTCAAAAGCACTTGTCCATCAAGCAAGTGCAGGTCATGTTCTACTTGATAATGTTCACTTGCCCGAGAAATATAAATGGTGTTTCTAGTAAGTCACATCAGCAGCAGCACAGGCATGTGATTCGTCACGTAGCCATGCCCATGTTGCGCCACAAAAGTAATGTAACGACTAACAAAAGATGACGTGAGTCGTGTCGTTATTTTTGGCAAGCGCCGTGCAATGAAGTGTAAACTGTCCTTAAAGATCGCTTCTTTGGCAGGTTTATTTCTTCTGCCTGTGACATCAACACTTGGAAAAAAACAGCTATAAGCTAACAGCTGGGCTATAGAAAACCTGAAAATAGAAAATAGTCCATCTCTGCTGATAATCTCAGATGTTCTAAACCTGCTTACAGTGTCTTTATTTACTGCAATCAGACTTCTGAACACGTACACAATTTGAATGATGATTTCAAAGGGAAATGACTTGAATTGCAATGTGATGGACTACGATGCTGTAGAGACCTTGCAGTCTGTTGTCATTAACCTGGTCTATGTTCAGGGCCATGGGGCTAGTGGTGTCGAGGGAGACACAGAACATGGGGGTTCCGTACTACGTGGATAAAGCTTTCCAGAAGGAGTATCGCGGAGGAGAGCTGGATGAGCTGGAGAAGACCATTGAAAGCGACTATATAGAACATCTGCAAAGCAGCTGCTGGAAGGAAAAACAACAGAGTGAGTGAACATCTTGACTCAAGAGGACCTTATTTGGCCTGATACAGGACATTTGGTTGCAGCTTAGAATAAATCATTTTAGATTTTGTTACTGGAAGTCAGAGGAGAGGCAAATAACTCCATATTTAGAAGTCAATTTGATGCCACGCCATTATTAGACTCTGACTTGTTTTTATATTCATATTTTTGTGTCAGTTTTGTTGTATTTACATTGTAAAGAGACAAGAAACTGAAGGAAGAAATAGGGAAGGACACACAACACTGCTGAAATCTATCCGGGAACATAGCGATTGATTATGTGGTCGACACACATACATTTTAGTAACTGAAGTCAGAATGGAAGTGCTAAACACCATGTGGCTGGCAGTGGCCATTTGATCACCATGACTTACATAAGTTTTAGTACATATAGTTCTAAGCTTTCTCCTCTTTCCCGTCTTCCTATCCTACTTCTTCAGAGTCCGACTTGGCGAACCTCGGAACGCTGTACCGAGACGAGAGGTTGAAGCAAAAGGCGGAGTCGATGAGGTTGGACAACTGTGAAAAGCTCCAGCGCTTTATTGGGCGACAGAAAGGCGAATGAAGAGCAATCGGAGAGGAGGAAGGAAGCATTTCTTCCAGGAGTATCTTTGGACATGAAACTATGCTTCCAGTATATCCTGCTGTTTAATTTATCCAATCTGGCCACTTATAAAAGAAATGTCCTATATGGCAGACAGCTGGGTGGAATCAATGTGCCTTCTCTCCTTGTGAAAATATGTGAAGAGAATTTAATGTAAAGCTGCCATGTCCATTATGTTGAAACATAAAGCGTAGACTCACTGCAGCAGTGTTCTGTGAGGTACGAGATCCTTAATACTTTCTTATATTAAGGATTTGGGGTTTGCCTGACAAGAGGATATGGTGGCTGTAGGTTCACGGATACAGAGTTAAGTTAAGTTCAGATTATGTGGTTTACCTCAACTTGTTTTCACCTTGTGTGTGTGTGTGTGTGTGTGTCTCAAGTGAAATTAGAGTTTATTTAATAATTATTTATTATTTCCTTCGAGGGGAAAGTTGCAAACGCTGTGTTTATTTTTATGTAGAATGTGACATACACGAGTTTCAGTGCAATGATTTAAATGTTACTGCAGTCTTTCAACGCAGCTTCTGTACTGTGAAATGAGGACCTTTTTAATTGTAAAAAGGATCCCTTGGTTAATAAGCCTTATATGCCTTAATACATTGTAATTGCCCTCTATAACTAAAATCCTAAATGAAAAACACTGTAAATATTTTTTTATTTTAGAAATAGTTGATCTTTCATTCAATAGGGACAACTCTCGTCACAAGTTGATGATTTAATTTGTCCATGTGTGGACCAGCCCTATGGAATGCATGTCGATGTGCTAATATATATATTTTTTATATTGCTTTGATGCTCATAGTACCTTTGGAAGTATTACTGTAAGTAGTTTTTTAGTTAGCACATGCATTCCATACATTCCATAGGGCTGGACCACACATGGACATATGACATCATCAACGTGCGACGGGAGCGGCCCTCTAAAATATTTAAGCTGTTTTTAATTTCTAATTTTTGTTATATAGGGCAATCATAATGTAATAAGGCATATACAGCTTTATTAGACAGGGATCCTTTAAAGAAAGGTTAGTAGCAAAAGGAGAGGAGGGTGTAGTGCGCTAGGCAACTGTCCTTCATTATTGCAACGTGAAAGACAATGGATTTGGAAATGTCAGGATATTTTTCTTATCTAATATGCTAGTTTAAACAGGCTTTCACATGCCAAATTATTAAGTTCAGAAAATGCTTTTTCTCTCTCAATGTTGCTCTCTCTCCTTGCCTCTGCATGAGTGTTGTACAACTTTTGCATAGGTTTCTGCAGTTATATTTTTATGCCATGCAATGTCCCCAGTCTTCCACCTGCAGGTGTATGCTTCAGTTACTGGGGATCTACACAGTTTGCAGTTCAAGACAATGGAAGCAAAAGTACAGTATTGGCTAACAATGGGGCTAAAAAACATTTTCCCTCAAAAATGTAATGCACGTTAGTTTTTCCTACACACAGCATAGTAAACATTATGCTGTATACTGTTGAAGATTTTCTTTATTTCGGGAAATGGTTTTCAGCCCCAATTTTATAGAAGTTTTATAAAGCCCACTCATTTGATTCACAATATTTTATAGAACCGGCACTTTGACGGGGGAAGTCACAGAATTCACTTACATCTGTCCAATGATCTCTTAATTAGTTAAACATTTGTGAAAATGAACAGCTTTTTTTACCCTAAAGCCAACACCTAGAGAACCATTACAATCAATTGTGATGAGGTTTTCCATAGATGTTGAATTGGAGACCACCTTTACAAACATGTAGATTGTCTTATACCACCGAAAACACCTACCATGACCGGCGACCATCCCTACCCAGACTACACAGCAAAATCCTGTAACACACATTAGACTACATACCAAAATGTAAAAATAGACGCTTGCAGGTTGAACACTCAGGATTTTGTTGTGTACATAGTATTTGCTGTGCACTATGACTTTGCCAAATTGCCTTAGCTGTTGTCATTCTGTTGAATGTTCAGGTTCATGTCATGCTTGTTTGAGTTAACTTAGTATATAACCTCTACTGTTTTTAGTTGGTCGTTGCTCAAGCCCAATGGTAGAGCTGGTCTCATATCAGTTCCCCACACTCTGTCCCTGTTGCATGCATCCTACTTGGAGGCCCCAGACATTTATGTATTTATTTCTTTTGGCAACCACATATTCACGTCCAGACATTTAACATTGTAAATGCTCATTAATCAGTGTATATCTATACTCATCAAATGTACAGATTTGTGCATTATTTTCAAGACCACTATATCTTATGAACATGCCCAGACTGAATCTCCAAATTCATAAACTCTTCCTGTACACACCAAAAAAGAAGAAAGGAAAAAAAAATAGAGTAGAAGTAGATTTAAAATTACAGCAAAGACAGTCATGCTGCACAGTGTCCATTGATTTATAGCTTAGATTATCCATTAATTGAACTCTTAAGATTTACTTCTCAAATGAAAGACTGCTTTAGTGGTGGATACTCATGTTTTAGTCTGGTCACAACCTGCTAATAATGGTTTATGTGCAACTGGCACATATGTTCAGTCTGGTTAGTGATGGGAAAATACTTGTACCTAATTGAAGCATTAGGTACATTTCTACTGTCTTATTGACTTGATGTCCAGTTCATTTGTACTGAACACATTTTGAAGTTGGTTTATTAAATAGTTCTTCAACAACTTGTCTTGCTGTATAAGGTGTCTTTTCCTCTGATTAACAGATTACTCCTCCCCCAAAGTAGAATCAGGAATAACAAATATTTTTATGAACTTAACATGCCTGTGGCTTTTATGTTTTATTTTGCATCAGATGCTCAAAACTCTAAAACGTTCACTCAATGCAGCAGCTTACACATCGCAACTTATTCTGCAGTTTATTCACTATTCAAGATTAATAATAATAACTTGAATGTATATAGCGCCTTTCAAAAACCCAAGGACCCAACTATTTGCCAAAAGCCTCAGGGAACAAGTGTCTCTTCACTTAAATTAATTTCAGATCTTACTTTTCACTTTAAACGCATTAGGGTCTATTCAGTCTGGTCTCAAGGTAAAATGCAAGCCTTTAACCACTTAATCGTCAATACTTGTTAAACTTGACATTTTGGTTTGCTCTTTTTCCCCTATACACTAAACCTCTTCGCCGAAAATTGCCCATCTACAAGCTCACAACGTGTCACACACTGCATTGTGAGCCTGTAGGTCTGCTATTTTTGGCAAATGTTCCCCCCAGAATAAGGATGCTAGGGTTGAACTTCATTACTTTATATTATTATTGCAAAATAAAAAGGTGCATTGGTGGTGGTCACAGGGAAACCTCTCCCAATCCCACCAATGATTGGCTGTATTGTTTTGAACCATTCACTGCTGCCTCTAAAAAGGCTTCAAGACATGGACTATTTACGTCACAATGTTGCCTGTTACATTCTTTTTTAGGTGTGTATATATGCATTGAAGTTGAACTTGGCCCAAAGTATCCATGACAGGGCTTCCCTAATTTCAATTGAGGCTGTGTTAATGGGCAGTGATTAGGCTATTTAACTCAAAACACCCATAAATGACCATGACTGTGACACAATGCTTAGAATGTTTCCAGTGTTACTGACTCATGTCTCTTTCTTGGTGCTGTACTTTTGTGTCCCACAGGCGACCAATCATAACCCCCGACTGACAGGTTTGGCTAGTTCAAGGCTTTCGCAATAAGAAAATGACATGTTGCCACTTTCAGTTACTGAGGTACCAGACATCTGTCACAGCCACCCAAAGCTCCCTCTCACAGGCAGGTAAGATTATCGTTTTATAGTAGGATTATGAATTACACTGGTACACTGTTACAGGCTAGAAGGATTACTAATCTGTGGTGCCTATGTAATCATTTCTGTACGTACCGTACCTTGCCTAACTGATGAGGACTCAAACATCATGACTTGTGTTGTAGAAAGCTATAGGACTACTGAACATTTTATGAAGCACAATTTATAATTTTTTTTACATGCCATTAATGTCCCATGATGGCTGAAACTGTTGTATTTGTCATGTGTAGGTCTTTATGCTTAGTGGCATGTATGTGGCCTGTATGTTTCAAATAAACACTTGAGTAGGGGTCAAGTTAGTATCAATATTAACTGCACAGATCACAGCTTGATGCTGATTTCTCAGTGTGGCCCTTACAGAGACTGGATTTGATATTTCTGGGCTTATTGCTGTTCCGCAGAATCACAACTGCATTGGTTTCATGGGAGTGTTTTAGTGTATTCTGGTCCAAATGCTGTTTTAAAAGCCATGGGAAATATTGAGTAAGAATGAGGAATGGCAGAATACCTGCATGTTCTTTTCAAGGCATGGGTATTAAGTAACCATATTACAGTACGATAAACAGGTGTGCCATTTGTGTACTTACTGTCTATCCAAATAAATATTCTAATATATCCTGTAGCAGCCATTTCACTGTTTTAGTTTATTCTGATTATTATTATGATTGTAGTTATTATTTGGGCATTATTAGTTTTGATAGATTATTGTGTTATTTAGATGATTTGTAGGCACCAAGAGCACACCTCTCCAGGCCTAACTAATTGATTGACAGAAAGGGCATATGTAGGCCTGGGTGATTGGGAGAGGGCATGCACCTGGGGGTGGACAGACGGTTTTTACCAGCACAGCAAAGTGCCATAGTAGCCACATGTGAGAGAACAATGCCATGACATGGAACAAGCTGTTTGTATGCACATTTTTGGGATACGTAAACCTACAAGCTAAAACTTAAAAGTTACTGTGTGGACAATGTGTTCTTTATGCCTCCGTACAACTATAAGTCTGGGTGCATCAGTGGGTTTTGTTGATTGTTTGGAGCCGACGAAATTGCATTACATATCCCAATACATTACTTATGACAATGTTTCTCAATCAGTGGGTGGAGAGACGCTCTGACAGGGTCGCAGACCATGATGCATTTAAAAGAGGGGAAAACCTGTAATAGTTTGAATATTTCCTGAGAAACATTTTTTTGCCCCATTGTCAATGCTGTTTCAAACCCCAGTATTTGATTTACAGTATGTTTGTTTTAACATGTCCAGTGCATTCTAGCCGAAGAATAACGCCTCACAATGACCTCCTTGGTGATCTCTCAGCCTGTGTCGTCTCTGACGTCGGATGAATGGTCATCAGGAATCTGTGACTGCAGTGAAGATGTGCCTGACTGTAAGTTTTACTGTAGTTCTCTGAATATGGTCATAAATTGACCATATTCACATGGCAGCGATTTATCTGACGATTATGCTTTTGTATCATACTAAGAGAGCAAATTGGCCCCCATCTGTTTTACGTATTTGGTTTGTTTTAGTTTTAAAAAAAACTAACAAAATGCATTTAAAGGTAATATAATCCAATATTAAAATTGGCTAATGGGAGGACTGTCCAGCGGACGGTCCACGTCGTCACTCAATATGGGGTGTGTTGGCATCAGGCACAAACAAATTAAAACAGCCCAGTTACTGTAAGCATACAGGAAGTCAGAGGAATTAATTTATTTGTGCTTACATCATTGTTCTGTTTCTTTCCTTGTTGCAAGGCTGTTTGGCATTCTGGTGCTTTCCCTGCTATATGTGTATAACCACGAAGAACTACGGTGAGTGCCTCTGTCTGCCCCTGCTGGAGGTATTCGGGTGCATCCCACCTATCACCATGTCAATCAGGGCCTCCATGCGAGAACGGTATCGCATCAAAGTAAGTAAGCCCCAGTGGTGGAAAAAGTACTCAAATGTTTTACTTAAGTAAAAGTATCAATACTGCAATGTAGAAATACAAGTAAAAGTCCGGAATTCTAAATTTACTTGTGTAAAAGTACAAAACTATTGGCATCAAAATGTACTTAAAGTACCAAAAGTGAAATTACTCATCATGCAGAATGTCTCATTTTAAGTTTTCAAAATGTATAAAAATCTTTTGAAAATGGCAATCTACAAACTCACAACGTGTCGTGTCGCATCGCACCGCTTTGTGAGCTTGTAGATCGGCTATTTTTTTATTGGCCGAAATATATAGAGCTTAAGTGGTTGATGTATGTTTAGTAATAAAGATCTAAAAAGTAACTAGTAACTAAAGTTTTCAAATGATTGTAGTGGAGTAAAAGTGCAATATATTTTTTTTACACAGTAAAATCCTCGGGTCATTTTTACACACTTGATTTGGATGTGTCTGGAAAAAAGCAAAGTAGCAGGAATACCAAATGAATAGATGTTTTTAATACATCACATTAATATTTGATCTAATAACATTTTGTTTTTGCTATAAATTCCCTGTAAACATTGCTGTATGTCTCTCTCCAGGGTACCATATGTCATGACTGTGCATGTTCCAAGTTCTGCATGCCCTGTGTCTGGTGCCAAATGTCCAGGGAAATGAAGCAAAGGACAATCCCAATGATGCTGCTTGGGGATATTTTCACTAGATAATGAATGGTCACTACTTTATGGATGGATATTTAATTAAATTATTATTATTATAGCGTACATTTGGTTACATTTCTATGCTCTCTGATGAACAGGCCATACATTTATATGGACAGGACTAAAGCTTATTTTTTCTGTTTTCTATGACAGAAATAGCAGATGCAACACAATTTGTGAGTGCACATATTTATCATGTTTTCTAGAATGTTTCACATTTGAAAGTGCGGCTTTGGGATAATAAAGCTATTTCTGATAGAATGAAGTCTTGTCAGCCTTAATAGCAGATTATCTTCGTTCCGTAGAGCCATTGCCTCCTTGAGGGCACTATAAATGTACAGTAGAAGAAGTACTTGGGTTTTTCACTTAAGTAAAAGTAGTAATACCGCAATCTAAAAGTCCTGTATTCAAATGTGACTCGAGTAAAAGTACAAAAGTTTTGGCATCAAAATATACTTAGAGAGTAGTAGAGAGCCAAAGTATAAGTACTCATGTTTTTTCAAAAGATACATCAAAATTGTGCTTAAGTACATACTTGGGTAAATGTACTTGGTTACTTTCCACCACTGCAAAAGTAGGGGTAGGGCAAAGGGAGAGTATTGTGATATGCCCTGTGTGTAGCTGCCTCTACAGTACACTCAGGCTGTGCATGCACACAACACATGCTACTGCTGTATTCAGCCACTAGATGTCGTGCTTACAACACCTCTTGCATAACTTTCCCTATTTCCCAGAATCATGTAGTTCTAAATCTTTATTGAGAAAATAAACTATTCATACACATATTATTTGTACATATCTGCCAAAAGGATGAAATAGAAGAATATAGAATAGGGGTGGCAGACAGACATATTACAGAAATATTAAATGTATTTATACAATTTCCAATGTACAAGCTACAACTCCCCGAATTGATGGTTATAATTAGGGCCATTAACAATTGCAGAAGCCAGTAATCATATGTTTTGCGGTGCTGTAAAGTGGTGGCTGTCTCCAAGCTTCTCTTTAGTGAAAGATGTTTCCCAAGAAAAACAGAAAAACATGAAAATGTAACCTAATGATCACTGTTACGTTCGCCCACTAGCCCTGTGACTGTTTATTTGTTTTTGATAAACCACTAGACTCAGGACATTTTCAGTTTGCAGTCTCAGTAATACACTAGCCTATAACCTATTTGACTCATCTTCATGTTGTGCTGGTGAGCAGAGGGCTTGCAGTTTGATGTTGGTACTTAAATATTTCTGAGGTTTTGTAGAAGTTTTTATTTTTATTATGTATCTTGTTACTCTCCATACTCTTCAACGTATGACACATTTTGGGTTAAGGCCTTCTGCTCTCTGTACAAACAAGTACTACCTCTTAGTTGCACTCCAGTTTATGGACTAACAAATATGATATCACATATGGCTCTTATCCAGTCTGTCTGGGGAAATGATTTGTCTGAAGCCACATGACCATGCCCAACCCATCTTTGTAGGTGCTTAAAGGCTGACATGTGTGATTGGTTGTCTTTCTTTTATTTGCACCTTTTAAAAATAAAGTCTGCTGCTTCCTACCTACCCTATCTTCATCTTAATTTTTTTGGGTTAGGGACCAGTCGAAATTTACAGAAGGGGGTCCCTGGAGGAAAATAGGGGAGGGTCATGCCTTTCTAATTGTAGTACAAGGGAGGGTCAGCTAATTTTACTTTGAACCCAAGGGAGGGTCATGCAATTTTGAATTGATAAAATAGTCCATTTTTGGGGCGGTGTAACCGCCCACTATAAGTGAGTTTTGGACACTGACCAATCCTGCACCGTGATTGGCCAATAGTCTACAACGCAGTCTACAACCCTAACCCTTCCGCAGTCAATGAGAATCTATACTTTTGCAAAGTCAGCCAATCACATTACAGCTAGTGTCATCACCACTAGTGTGATTGGCTGACTTTGCAAATTCAGGACTGTGATTGGCTAGCGAAACACATGACACATGTGCAGCCCTATGAATAGCAGTATGGACTTTTAAAAAATCACACCCAGTATGAAGTGGGCGGTGTGTGGTCATCACAACATGACTCACTTAAAAAATATATATATATATTTTTTAAGTCCATACTGCTATTCATAGGGCTGCACATGTGTCATGTGTTTCGCTAGCCAATCACCGTCCTGAATTTGCAAACTCAGCCAATCACATTACATAGATTTGCATTGACTGTGGAAGGGATAGCGTTGTAGACTGCGTTGTAGACTATTGGCCAATCACGGTGCAGGATTGGTCAGTGTCCAAACCTCACTTATAGGGGGCGGTTACACCGCCCCAAAAAAGTCATTTATCCTTTTTGGGGCGGTGTAGCCGCCCCCTATACGTGAGTTTTGGACACCGACCAAAAAATTTGTGTACCCCCTAACCCTTCCATTGTTAATGCAAATCGATACTTTTTTCATATCAGCCAATCACATTACAGCTAGTGTCATCACCACTAACTGTAATGTGATTGGCTGACTTTGCAAATTCAGGACTGTGATTGGCTAGCGAAACACATGACACATGTGCAGCCCTATGAATAGCAGTATGGAAAAAAAGTAATTTATCCTTTTTTTAAAGTGAGTCATGTTGTGATGACCACACACCGCCCACTTCACACTGGGTGTGATTTTTTTAAAGTGAGTCATGTTGTGATGACCACACACCGCCCACTTCACACTGGGTGTGATTTTTATTTACCTTTTTAGTACACCAGTACTGTGGTCAATGGCCCCTCTATTTCAAATGATGCAAAGGATTCAAATCCGGTAACACCTTGGTATATTTAGAATCAATGACGGTCGTTAACAAGCCATCACCGCACAGCAACGCACAGCACAGCAATAGTCAAATCTATTCAGAGTCTTAATGATGGTGGTTGAACAATTAAGCAACACTTCAACAGGTGTTAGGCATATTAGGGAGATGCATTATCCCAATTTCCAACACAGAGATATCCTCTTTTAAGTGTGTTTTTGTTACTCATAGAATTACATACACCGGGTAGGTTTTAATGACCAATTTATAACTGGATATTCATAATACAAGGTCTACTAAACTGGAAGACTCATAAAGCACTAAGATTGTTTAAAATGAGATCCACATGCACACAAATCATGATAACATATAAGAGACAGACAGATATATTATACAGACTACTATACAGAACGTCATACAATCAGCTTACAGGTTACTGGTATGAAGAGTGAAAACTATGTACAAGAGAAAAAAAAATCAGGGAGGGGGGAGTGGGGGGGGGGGGGGGGGCTTAAGACTTAGACAGGGGCCATTTTGGAATTGCAAAAGTACAAGCAAGCACATGTGATTGATATGGGCACATTTCCTACTAATGATGACTCAACCAGGTAAACCGGCACATTTTCCCTTGAAATTCTAACTCCCATTTCTGTGGAAGTTCTTGACATCCGACTTCCAAGTAACTGACAACATTGATGCGTCTTAACGCATCAATGCAACCTGAGACAGGCTTTATTTGAGCCTGTAACTAAATACAGACTCAAATAAAAGCCTGTATTTACCTTGATGTAATAAAACCTCCCTTAAAGTCATCCTTGAGTGGAGTTGAAGTTCCTTTCTGTTGTCATGCACATTAACAGTATCCACCATCGATAAAATAAAATATAATACAAATCTTCACTCTCCTACATTACTAAATGCATGGTCAGGGACCACATGCAATACCTCCACGGACCACCAGTTAAAACCCCATGATAGGCAACAGTGTAGTCACTGTATAGTTAATAATTATGGGATTCAATCATAGACTGTGGATTCAATGGGTTTCCCACATGTAAGTTTAGAACACTGTCCATTCTGCTACCACTACAGACACTGTGCATTTAGCAAGACTGACTACAGTAATGTTCTAATCAATGTGGAAAGCAAAACATCGGACATATTATCAATTTTAAATGTCATGTTGTTGTATTTGATGGGGAGGGTTAGGGGTGTCAAGATAACACTAATTTCACGACACATACATGATGTTGGGCCTATGATATCGATATGATACATTATTAATGTTCTTTTCTCATGTATCATCAACATTGGCCATCATCTTTAGTTTAAAATAACAACTATAAAGCACTTTAAAAAAAAAAAACAATTACAAAGTGCTTTGTACACACAAATAAATACATTTATGCAAGCTTAAGGGAGAAGTGAAGTTCTCACTAACTATAAACCCATTGTTTCAGAGGACAGATAGGCACTAATATAACAAATATAAATAATATGACACTGCATAACTATACATTCTACAAACCTCATATTTTTGTCATCTGGACTTTACGAACCAAGTGCAGACCGGTGCAGACTAGTTATTTACAAATCAACAAATCTATAATACCAGATACAGTATAATAGCCTACCATGTAAACAATCTTAGATTAGGCCTATTTGAGAGTGCAGAGGCATAAACTGCTTTGACGCATGTTACATTAATGAGCGTTACGAGCATCAGCTGACACACAATTAACACCTCCCCTCTGCAGTGCTTTAAACTGAAAGTGACTGGAGTTCTCTCCAAAATATCTTGAATATGATGGAAGACGTGATTCATAATTACTGTGATTATGATAAGCTTTACATTTCGTATCATACACCATAGAACTAACTTTCACCGGCAAAAAAAATATTACGATACAGTATGACATCTTGACAATACCTATCGTCACATTTTAATACCATGATAGGCTATAGACCCCTTAACAGACGACGTCATACTGGCTGCGTGCAGCCAGTATGCGCGCAACGAAACCCATTATATCAGGTCTCGTTAGGACGCGTCTCACTAGCCAACACACACAAGAGGGGGTTGGGGTGTGCTGAAACCAGTGCACCCCGAAACAGGTTGGGAATTGATTGCGTGAAACAATCACCTGTGCGTCCAGGCTCAATGTTAGTAAACAAATAATTGGTCTATATCGTTGGACAATATATCGTATATAACTTCAATAGGCGGGGAGGATTAGTCTTTTTTTTTTAATCACATTGATTTTTCCTTTTAGTCAAAGGGAGGGTCATGGCATTTTAGATAAGGGCACATACATTTTCTCCAGGGGTACCTTTAAAAAATCGACCTGTCCCTTAGGCTTGGGTGCCTTGCCTTGAAAGAAATAGATAATACATTTTAAATGAATTGATACAAACGAAATTGACACACAGCACCTGTGTGTCAATTTTGTTGTTTTTTTATACCTCAGTAAATAGCTGATTGATTGAAGTACTTTATTTAGAAAGACATGGAAAATGTACATGGAAGTACAATTCACAATACAAGGTCCTCTAAACTGGATCGCCTATAAAAGCACAATGGCTATTTCAAATGAGATCCTCACGAACTCAGATCATGATGACATTTAAGAAAACAGACAGATATACACTATTATGCAGAACATCATACAATGAGCTTACAGGTTACTGGTATGAAAAACAAAATAAATATGAACAAACAGTTCGAAGAGGGGGGGGTTAGGTCAAGACTTTGACAGGGGCCAGTTTGGAATTGCAGTTTGGAAGTACAGTACTGAGCTAAAACCAACTTAATAGCCTATCATACCACAGTGGTTCTCAAAGTGGAGACCCTCAGGGTCCCTTGAAAGGGTTCCAATTCCAAATGGACCCATACACATCTGTAACTCTTGAGTGTCCATTTGAGTTTCACATTCAAGCCAGTAGGGGCGGTGTGTTGTTTCTAATGTTGGTTTGCGATCAGTGTTGCCATGTCCGCTTATTATAAGCGACTTTGGGCTTATTTTTCTGTGAAGTTGCTTGTAAATATTGGTAGTTGAGGGTTTTTGGGCTTGTTTCTAAAGTGCAGTTGCTTGTTTGGGCTTGCTTCAAAAAAAAAAAAATAGTAATACTAATTCAATAAATAATTTTAACCAGTGGTTCTCAAATATTTCCATGTCATGGACCCCCAAATTAATATGTAGGCTATGTGCCCCTAGCCCCCATATGAAAATGTTTTGTGCCAGGGGGCCCCGCATACCAGATTTGTGTTGTTAAAATGTTTCAAAATTAGCAGATCTACAAGCTCACAACGCGTCACATGTGAGCTTGTAGATCGGCTATTTTCAAATAGCCAAGTTATATTTAAAGGGCGAAAGGCTCGCTTCTTTTGGGCTTATTTATTTCTCTCACAAAACCTGGCAACACTGGTATAGGAAGCAGTCGGTAGCAACAGCAGAGCTGCGCAGATCCTGAACTGAGACACGTGTGTTTGAAACTGAACCTAACTTACACACTATCCTCGTTTAATTACAATAATCGATCGAGTAGATCAGATCCTCTCCGATTAGAACATGAAGACGAAGAAGGTTGAGGTTGAGAACGACGTGGAGGAGCCCGCAACTCCGGGCGGTACTACTGAGAAGTCCTACCAGGAGCTCATCGCCAACATCAACCCCATCGCCACGCCGCTGGCCTCACGGAAACTCAGCAAGAAGCTCTACAAATGCGTTAAGAAAGGTAAAGTATAGTGTATAATGAAGGGTCATGTAACGTTGCCAATCTGGTGTGTTATACACAGAGGTGGAAAGGGTACTTAAATGTTTTACTTAAGTATAAGTAGCAATACTGCAAAGTATAAATACTGTTGTTACAAGTAAAAGCCCGGCATTCAAACTTTGCTAGAGTAAAAGTACAAAAGTATTGATACTTAAAGTACCAAAAGTATAAGTACTCATCTCATTATGCAAAATGTCCCACTTCTAATTCTCAAAATGAATGAAAATCTTTTGAAAATGGCAGATCTTCAAGCTCACAACGCATGGCTTTTGTGAGCTTGTAGATCTGCTATTTTCTAATAGACGAATTATTTAGGGCTGAAAGTTGTTAATGCTTGTTTTGTGATAATAAATGCAAATGTACGTAGTTACTTTGGTGAGTGCTGCTAACCGCTAAAGCTAGTGAGCTAATGTGTGTGTGTGTGTGTGTGTGTGTGTGTGTGTGGTGTCATGGCCGTGTCTGTTTCGGCACTTAAACATTTCTTTGCCGTACGACGGTGTTGCTTCATGCCAAAATGACAGCTACACATCACACACTGGTAGTACCAGTGTGTGATGTGTAGCTTTGTTACCAGCCTGGTACTAGTTCATATCAACCACAGAGTTATAGTTATCAACATGCTTGCACGTGGTGGGGTGGAATCACACCGGCTGTTTGTAAAGTGCCCCATCTGGTGGTCAGCAGAGGTACTACATTGTGTACAGCGGTTCGGTTTCCAATAACTACATTCTAGATCTGTTTCTCTCACACACACACACACACACACACACACACACACACACACACACACACAGACACAGACACCCACACACACACCTAGACAGTTAAAAATGTCCTGCCAAATTCTTGGGTCTGATACCGATCCCAATTTTGAGTCGTCGTAGCCCACCCATTATGGATGTTTTGACCGATATTTTGGCACAAAAAGTGCCTAATCAATTAGCTTGTTTCTTAGTAAAGAATGGAGTAATTTATGATTGAGTAGGAACATTTGTGTTTTCCTCAGTCAGTCATTCAGAATATGTGAATATAACCTCTGTAATTTATATGTGTGTTATAAAGTGTCAGTAGGCAGTCACTATTACGGCTGAATTATTAAGAGTTATATTTGGTATTGTGGAATTTCAGCTCCTTAATAGACTTTCTGTCTCTCTCATCTTAGCCGCCAAGGTAAAACAGATTCGACGAGGGGTGAAAGAGGTTCAGAAGTTCATCAACAAAGGAGAAAAAGGGTGAGTTTAATGCCGGGATACTGTCCACACCTCTAATGTATAAACCTGTTAACATTTCTGTGAAATGTCTGTATGAATTTGTTCCTCTTCCAAATACTCACAATAATCTCTTTTTCACTCTTTCGTTCTCACTTTGTCTCCCACCTTTTCTCTTGCGATCATGACTTTTTGAAGGATCGTGGTGCTGGCAGGAGACACCCTACCCATAGATGTCTACTGCCATCTGCCTGTCATGTGTGAAGACAAGAGTCTGCCGTATGCATACATCCCATCCAAAGTGGTAGGTCCTGCACTCATCAATGAATGATACCTGATACTACTTAAGCTCTTTGCTGTGAGAATGATCTCCCCGACGTCCCCGCACTGTAACGTTACATCGCGATCTAAAATGCCTGTTTACAGTCGGCGGCGTTCCATTTATTCGCTCCCCCAGAGTCAAATGCAAAAGTGAAAAACGCTGGGGGTGCCGTTTTTCCTTTTTTTTCCTTTTTTTTTACCTGGGATCCAAGATAGGCGCTTCTCAAACACTTTCATGTCAAGGACTCTCTGAATTTGTATTTGGCTGTGGACCCCCATTTGAAAAGGTTGTGTGCCTCATAAGATCTGTCCACATTTGACTAAACCTTTCAGTATTTTTTAGAAAATGGCAGATATACAAGTTTACACATCACATTAGGACACGCTGCGACAGACTGCAACAAAAAATAGCCCCCCTGGCCTGGACCCCTGGGGGTGTCTGTGCACCCCACTTTTAGCACTACCTTCAAGTGTCTACATTAAGAACAACTAATTATTTGATTACTGTTGTATGTTTTATGAAACAATCTCTCTCTGTCTGTCCCTCCTCAGGACTTGGGCTCATCGGCAGGCTCCAAGAGACCAACCTGTGTGATCCTAATCAAACCCCATGAGGATTACCAGGAGGCCTATGATGAATGTCTTCAGGAGGTCACAGGACTGCCCAAGCCCTACTAAAACACTGTTAAAGATCATATAAACTCCACTCTTACCACACACACCACCTAAGAGCAATTCTTTACTGTCTGTATTATGGACACAGTCGAGGAAGCAAGCAGCAGGAATTTTGAAAGATGCTGCCCAATGGACACATGTAAAAAAAAAAATCCAACCAGTCACATGACAGATGACCATTAGCAGGTGATGGTAAATTAGGTTAGTGCACAGCCTGTGTACTGTACACTATGCCTATGCCAGCATAATGTGAGTTTTTCTAAGCTTATGTTATTCACTATGGTGGAATGATTCCACAACTGCAGAATGTGGTGGTGGGTTTTCTTTAGTTTTTTGTTTTCTCCATTTTTTTGGGAGATTGGGAGATCTGGTCACACAACTCCCCATGTTATTTGAAAATAACTATAAAAACATACATCATGAAATAAGTGATGTTCTAAAGGTAGACTGTGAGTTCATAAGACGCCAACGTGACATGCCAACTTTTAAGTTGAATTAATTCTGCGGAGTCATAGCATTGGTTTGCATTCTAGTCATCTCATTACCAACTAAAGCCCAATTTATACTTTTTATTTTCGGCATGTACAAATCAGGCGTACAGTAAGACCTGATGTACTAAGTGAGTGAAATACTCTGGGTCCCCAGGGCAAAATGAAAAACCATTGATTTAGAACGAAGAGTTTATCACAGTAATCTGTCAAAGTGGGAAATTATACTCTTTTAAAGTATGGATCTTGACACCTTCCAATTCCCTGGTTTATCTGATGGAGCATTGCTACCGTTAAGTGTGATGTTTTATTTTATATGAAACTGTTAACCATATGTTTTCAAATGTTATGCTTTTGTTGTTAAAATGTTAAGAAATCTAATCTAACTTGTTTTTTTAATTAAAAGAAAAAAATCTAGTGTGATTCCTGAAATTAATTCAAGTAGATTCTCAACTATACAGGGCTGTTTGTTCTTGCTTACAGACGGGGTAGCACTATTAGAAACATAACCTGTACTGCGTTCAGAACTACTGCCTCACTTTATGACTTTTGTTGTGAACTGCTGATGCTTGTGTGGAACTCTTTCATGACCAGGCCGTATATAATGGGGTATAAACGGGAACAATGGAATGCTGAAGACCTTCTCAAACAGCACATAGAGGGCCATCTGTGGCGTGCACTTCTGAAGGGCTAGTGTCACTCCTGCAGGCATATAGAATTAATGTAGGAGAAGGCGATTGGAAAGAAGCCTGTGCTCAGAATAAGCCGTTGGAGTCAGTTTGTTCCCTCAGTCATCAACCATTGCTGTGCTCTACATTAATTAATTTCTGCAGCATCCACAATAGACGGTTATTTACAATATGTAGTTGTGTATAAGTATCAATCTACATGGCAGTCACTGCAGCAAAAGGGCTTTAGAATTGTAATCGTCTGCATGGCTTTTGAAAGAGTAAATGCATAGTACTTTAAGTGTATATTACTTAAAAGAGAAAACAAATGTCAATGTGTCCAATGTGATTAGTCCCCATTTCAAGCCAAGTACTGACCATAGCTAGTGTTAGAGTCGGCACACAGGCCAGGTTCAGAGTGGAACGGTTATTAAAGACCTGTCTGATGATGGTACAACACAGTGGTGTGCCCACATTGAGGGCAAAGAGCACACCGATGCAGAAGGATCATAATTACCCTTCAGTATAAGTAATGAAACACATAGTATTTAGGTCTTTATCAAGTATTATTTTTCTACAATACATTTTCACTGACCTTTTATTCATGAGCACACTTAAATCTGTCGGTTAACTGTCATACTAGTGTAACAAAATAATGAACTGCAAATGAATGTCCCAGATATATTGCTGTGATTCAAAGTTCAACATTAGCCTACAGCAGGGTTGTCAAACTCATTATCCGCAGGCATTTTGCGGCCCGCGGAGGGGTCCAATTCGGCCCGCAACATGATTCTAAAAAAAGCCAATTCATACTACCTCTAACGGGGGAAAAAATAGAGAAAAAAAAAAATAGTCAAAAGCAAAGAAAAGAGAACGGGCTAAACCTCAACTGAGACGGCTAACCAAGTTCAGCTGGTTCCTTTCCTCTACATACTTTTGAATAGTTCAAAAAGGCTTTTTCTTAACTGATTATGTTGATGTAAAAATGTACTATTTATAGGGCTGGATATGAGACTGATATGTACAGTGTCAGCCAGCCTACAACAGTGGGTATGGATAATAGTCTATCAACATTGTAACAATTACAGCAGATTCCTAACAGGCGTCTTTATGTTCTTGTTGTGTACATTCCAGTGGTCTGTATGAATGTGCCAGAGTTAATTAAGCAGGACTCTTTAATCCAAGACCAGAACAGAGCTTGGTGACTACCGGC
This sequence comes from Gymnoscopelus microlampas, assembly GCF_963454915.1. Lineage (NCBI taxonomy): Eukaryota > Metazoa > Chordata > Actinopteri > Myctophiformes > Myctophidae > Gymnoscopelus > Gymnoscopelus microlampas. The sequence continues at coordinate 12,616,611 of NC_139949.1, forward strand.
ACAAAGGACTGGAAGTGCTCCTCATCACTATATCATCCAGTTTCCTCCTCATCCTCCCTTCCACCACCTCCTGATTGTCAGTTGAACCACGAGGATAGTATTAGCCGCCCTCACCAGCGTGTTGGTGGTGTTTTTTGCATCCCTTGTGTTGATGCCCACCAACAGTCAACGGCAAAGAAGAGGACAGTGGCTACTACTGGTAGAACACGATCTGAGCAAGAACTACTTGCTCTGCCCTTATTGTATAGAGCAGTGGTTTTCAACCTTTTTCATGCCAAGGACCCCTAAATTGATATACATTCGGCCGAGTACCCCCATTTGAAAATGTTTTGTTCAATGGCCCCCCAGAAGCAAAGATTTGAGTTTGCTTAAAAATATATATATATTCAAAGAAATGCACACATTTTCAAGATTTAAAAAAAATAGCAGATCTACAAGCTCATAGCGCGTCACTCGGTGCCGTGCTATGAGCTTGTATATCTGCTATTTTTGAATAGCCAAAGCTAAGTGGTTAAAATGATTGTGACGCTATGTTAACACATTTTGCTGGGGACCCCCTGGTACCCCCCAAGGAGCACTGGTGGTCCCCGGACCACTGGTTGAGAACCACTGGTATAGAGGGCCTCAGAGTTGTCGGTCCAGTCCAGTTTATTATTGTTTGTGTGTAGTCCCAGGAACTTGTTGGTGTCCATATCCATCTGTTGTTCACCACTGTTTTGCAAATGTGGGCTTAGAAAAGGTCATGCATGCTTTTATCTCTTCTAGACATGACAATGTATATTATTCTATCAGCAGGTGAAACATCAGAAGACTGCAGTTGACACAAAATACTGCTGCTAGGCTTTTAACATGAACTGTTAGTGTCCACATAACACCAAGCCATTCACTGGTCACCTCACCTGTGAGTTAGAGAACTGCTGTACTGCTTTTTTATTTTATTTTTTTAGCCTTGAAGCTCACAATACATCACAACGCAATGGGTTGTGAGCTTGTAGATCTGCTATTTTCGCTATTGATGTACAACAAAGTTTATGAACTTTATTTACATATATCGAAACAGGTTACAAAGGGCTTTACAATAGCAATATTAAGGATTTAAAAGTGATTAACTAAACATATTTGTTATTTAAATCATTGTAGCTATTTAAATTAGTTTGTTCTCACTGTCAAGAACTATGTATGGTAAGTCATTAAGCAAACTTTTACAATGACTAGTACACTGTTGTTTGCTGAAAACCCAAGAAACCAAAATGCTCCCTTGTGGTCTTATTATTTAGTAGCCTGGTCTCTTTCACCACTCATCAGAATAACATATTGTATAACCCATGTTGCAATGTAGCCTGATGATGCAATGAATCCTAATGTGTGCACACTCTTTTGAACGCTCACAAGGGAGACAAACACGGTCATTAATGAGATCCTCAGTGAGCTGGTTTGAACCAAACGCTTAATAACAGTTTGTGATGATAATTAGCCCTGATGGGAGCAGGGAATTGCCAGGTAATGGATGTTTATCAGACTTAGATGGTAACACTGATTACATAATACTGAAGTTTGTGAAATGTAGTCAACACAAGGCAAATGGTCAAGTAAATACAGTGCAAAGAATACAATAAAGTGCTATAGGATACCACGTACACATCAAAAGTTGCATCTGATCTGTCTACAGTAGGGGGGGGACAATGACAAGGCCTTGTCTGTAGAGGTAGTCCCCAAACAGGTTGCACAAAATCATAACTTGCTTTCACTCACTGTCACTGCCTGTACTGTATGTTCTCAATGTGATATCAGTCCAACTTGTCGAACAGAATTTGTTTTCTTCAAAAAGTAAAGAAAACTGTGAAAATAGCCAATCTACAAGCTTACAATGCATCGCGGTGTGATGTTTTGTGAGCTTGTTGATCAGCTATTTTCACTATTCATCGTACAAAAAGTAAAGCTAACAAAACACGTGACACGTGTGTGTGTGTGTGTGTGTGTGTGTGTGTGTGTGTGTGTGTGTGTGCATGTGCATGTGCATGTGCATGTGCATGTGCATGTGCATGTGCATGTGCATGTGCATGTGCATGTGCATGTGCATGTGGGGGGGTTCAGCTTTTGCAGATGAGGGGGCTTCAAAAGTTTGGGAACCACTGAATTAAAGGAAGGGCTGTTGTTCCACGGGGGCACAAAGTGATCCCTGTCCATTGGCTCCGAATGCACCTGTTATCTTTAATTCTATTACCTCTTGGTCACCTGGAGCAGCTCTGAGCTTCCCGGCCTTTTGGACTGCTCATTAGATGCCATGCACACATGCAGGTGCAGCAATTATTTTCCTTGGGGGTGGGATGGGGGGATTTTGTCCCCAATGTGACCCCAATCAGCTGGTTTTATGTACAACATTTGTCCCCAGATGTGGCCTATTTCAGGAATGCACACACACGCACGCGCGCGCGCGCACACACACACACACACACACACACACACACACACACACACACACACACACACACACACACACACACACACACACACACACACACACACACACACACACACACACACACACACACACACACACTCTCACAGTTTGAAAATATCTCAAATCCATGATCCAAGTTCTTTCACTAGTTAAATGTTTGTTAGATTGGACACAGGATGAGGGGCCTGAAAACCCATGGACAGTTACCATGATCACCATAAATTAGCCTTATGCAAGGGCGCCGATAACGTGGGTGCCCGGGGGCTAAAGCACCCACTGTGGGTGAGGAGCACCCACTGGGTGCTGGTAAAAAAATAAAAAAAAAAAAAATAAAAAAAAAAATATTTTTCAAAATCAGATCGCCTGGTTCAGATCGCCACTGAACAACCGAATTAACCGAAATAAAGTTACAAAGCCCCCCCAAAAAAGTCAATTAACCGACCAAAACCCGCACATGCACGCGCGCTGCATGTGCGCCTTGTTGGGCACCCGCTAGAGCTTATAAATATCGGCGCCCCTGGCCTTATGTCATATTTTATCAGCGGAAAAAAAGCTTCCCCTGTTGACAAAATGATATTTATACTGTATATGCTGTATATTAGAGAAAGACAGGAAGGGTTCTCAAGTCTTTGTTAGGGTTGGAAGGATAATTAAGCATTAGAAGAAATAGTTACAAAGTGATTACTGTGAATTGAACCAAATGATAGGTAACTGATACTGATTGAAATATTTAACAGTCTCTTTACAATATATTTTTAACATGTCATTCTGCCATGTTATCCATTGACTCAGCGGCATGAAACATTTTTTATGTTTTCATCCTGTTAACAGTAGTTGAAGATATAAGTGAATTATAAAAATATATGTTGTCTTGTTGTGTCCTTGGTTGTCTTAGTCACTTGTAGAACAAATACTATGTCATAAATGCTCTTTGAAGTGTCTCTCATTTCAGGTTGCTGGAAAACTAGCGACACACGCCACCTTGAAAGACTAAAGAACACACAAAATAACATGTACCCAATTTTTGCTATACTTCCTTTTCTCCTATATATTTATTTTGGCCACCAATTTAGGCATCGTAGTTCTGATTGTGATCGAGAAGAGCCTTCACCAGCCCATGCATCTCCTCTTTTGCAACCTGTCACTCAATGACATCCATGGCAACTGCAACCAGCTTCCACAGGTCCTTTCTCAGATCTTGCCTCCCCATCTTGCAGCCTCCCCATCTCCATGTCATCACCTATCATGGGTGTGTGGGCCAGGCCTTCATTGTACACCTGTATGCCACTGCTGCTCACACTACTGCTCATGATCATGGCCTTTGACAGATATGTGGCCATCTGCAATCCCTTGCACTACTGTATACCATCATGACAAACAAAATGGTGGTCAAGTTGACTGTGTCTGCCTGGGGCGTAGCCTTTGGAGAGAGTGAGAGGAGGAGGGACGGGAAGGAGGGAGGGAGGGAGGGAGGGAGAGAAAGGCAACACCCTTGCGACCCTTGCAGCAGAGTGACATTTTGTCACTGGCCTGTGGCCTCCAAGTACTCTGATAACGGGTACTGTGCAAGCACCACAAAAATGAGGTCAACTGGAAAATGTGATTTAAGTTAACACTTTTTATGGCATGTCTGTCTGTCTGTCCGGGGATAATCTTGTAAACCTCTGGACTGAGCATACTAAATTGGAACTGGAATGCTGATAATACTCTCTCCTGATTGAAAAACATTCAGGCAACCCACCTGAAAATGTATTTTCTATTTAAGAGCATGAGAGACGGCGAGACCCCTCCTACTGAACAAACACTATATGATTACTATCCGAACTACTCGACGGCAGGCACCGCACTCCCTCGAGTCCGTGCCGATGCGCTCGCCGAGTTTGAAGTCGGTCGGTCCCATATATACACATGACCATATATGGGCATAGTGGTTGGATCTGTGGCTCTGGACAACCGGATCTCTGTATCTGTCAGTCCTTGTCCCTTTTATGTCCATATATGGAGATCGCTGATGTCATTAGTCTATGGCCATATATGGGCATGCCCCCTTTTGTGCCCATATATGGAGCAGGCTGATTTGTTTGCTGCTGATGCCATGATGTTGTCATGATGATGTCACAATGAGTCATTGAGTTTGCATAATAATGTCACAATGAGTCATAGTGACGTGGCCCTGGATTGTTTATGGTTATGTTATTATAGTGACATGGCCATAGATTGTTTATGGTTATGTCTAGTCATAGTGATGTGGCCGTGGTTTGTTTATGGTTATGTTGTCATAGTGGCGTGGCCATGGTTTGTTTATGGTTATGTCTAGTCATAGTGATGTGGCCGTGGTTTGTTTATGGTTATGTTGTCATAGTGACGTGGCCGTGGTTTGTTTATTGTTATGTCAGAGTGATTTTGCAAAGCACCGTGGTTGTTTGGTCTTCAAGGAAGCCAGTATTTTCTATTCATTTCTGTATGATGATATGAAAATGGACTTGAAACTCGCTTGTGATAGGTAGCCTAATCCATCACACTGATCACACAAAACTTTGTTATTTCTTTGTCAAAGTTAATTGATCTGCACCATGTGAAAGTCAAAAACAACAGTTGCCTAGTCACAGTCCCTTAAGAAATATGACGCAACACCCTTTTAGGGCCACTAACTCACACTATAAAAATGTATATCTGAGCTCCGGTCTGGGGTGGAGGGTGGTTTTTGTAACACAAGGTAAGGTGTACACACACACATATACACACCAGCCTCTTTTATCACATGTCAGACCACTCAAACTAATAATATGAAATATTCATCTTGAATGTTTTATCAACCAGAACATAATGCTTACAGTACAGTTGATCAATTTGATATTTTTCTATTATATGTCTGCAGTCTAGTGTTACTGCACCTCTACCCACAATACAACTGGGAGAAGAAGGGCAGTGGAGTTATACGTTTCTTTAAAAAAAAGACTAAAATTGGTCATTGAATTACAATTCTCTCTTTCAGAAGTGTCAATCCTGGCAGATTCAGGCAGTAAATATCTGCAATGGGTCTCTGAGTGAATAGTCTATCAATGTATAATATAAACTGTATAATACGTGTATGACTGTAAGAATTGTTAAAATAACATATAGGCATAACTATATGTACTATATGGTACTGTATCAGAATCAGAAAACCTTTTTTTGTCACATAACAGGTTTACAGGTGGAAAACAGCGGGTTTTTGTGCAACCTCCATTGTTTTGTTATTTCCATAAACGAGAAAGGTAAAAAGAAGAAGGGGGCAAGGGGAAGAGAGAGAGAGAGAGAGAGAGAGAGAGAGAGAGAGAGCAGCAGGTATGCACATGATATGCTATGGACGTTAGTTAGGGTGTGAGAATAATACAAAATAAAAAATTTAAAGAACAAAGCAAACTGTTTTAATCTTCATGAGTGCCACATTACCACAGACTGAGATATTATAGAGGGGATATAGAACTTTGAGATGGGAAAAGGTTAGCTTTCGAGTTTTGTCCACTGAGCCATTGCAGCATTAAACAAAATGCCTTACTGACATGTTGTTTGTTTGTTAGGAATGTATGGAGTAATGTATGTAAGATGTACTGTCTTTTCTGTATGTTGTGTTGTGTTCTGTTGTATATTGTTCTTATGTGTTCTTATGTGTTCCATGCTGTAAACCCAAATATCCCCCGCGACAATAAAGTCTTACCTAATCTAATTACTACTGCATGTGTTTGACTATTTTCACCAGGTTTTATGGGCCCTCCACAATATGGAAAACCAGACTTTCAGAGAGGATGTCTTATATCTGGAGGGGTTAAAGGTCACCAATGAGTCCTCCCTCCCTGCCTTCATTATCCTACTCATCATCTACATCATCATCATCATTTCCAACCTCACCCTGATGGCTCTGATCTTCAAGGAGAGGAGCCTCCATCAGCCCATGTACCTGCTCCGCTGCAACATGAGCGTTAACGACATTCTGGGGGCCACCGTTGTCATTCCTCCGTTATTGAGTGACGTTTTCGTAGTGAACACGGAGCGGTTCATCGGCTACATAGAGTGTGTCGTCCAAGCGTTCTTTGCGCATCTATACGGAAGCACCGCTTACACGGTGCTCATGGTCATGGCCTTTGACAGATACGTGGCCATCTGCAACCCCCTGCGCTACGCCACCATCATGGACAACAAAATGGTGGTCAAGCTGACAGTGTTCGCCTGGGGGGTGACTCTGGTCTTAGTGGGCATCCTCCTAGCCCTGACCATCCGCCTGACACGCTGCAGGTGGATGATATTGAACCCCTACTGTGACAATGCCTCCCTGTTCAAGCTCTCCTGCCAGAATGTCTTTGTCAATAACATCTATGGTCTGTGCTACACTGTGCTCCTCTTAGGCTCCTCCATCGGGAGCACGGCGCTCACTTATCTGAAGATCGCTATCGTGTGCTTGAGCGGCAAGAACAAGGCCATCAACAGTCGGGCGCTGCAGACGTGCACCACCCATCTCGCTGTGTACGTCATACTGCTGATTTCGGGTTTCACCATTGTTTTTCTTCACCGTTACCCTCACTGGGCTGATCATAGGAAACTGGCAGGTATCATGGGTCATGTGGTCCCCCCTGTCCTCAATCCTGTTATCTATGGGTTGCAGATTAAAGAAATTAGACTCAAGATTACCGGCATGTTTTGTAATAACAGAGTGGCTGCAGCGGCTATGAAATGAGAGCATGGGGCATCTGTTAAATATCTGATGGAAATGTTTACTCAGATGCTTGCACTTCCTGAATTTAGCAGTACTTGTATACTGCTGTTAGTACTTAGTCATCTCCCAGCGCATCAATCTAATCATATGCAAGCTGATCAGATTGTTTGGTTGTTGGTATATCAGAGGAGCTGCTCTCATTTAGTTCATGCATATAGTTTACACAATATACTGTATATTTCTGTATTTATTTTCATTACATAAAATATTTAAAAATGCATCTGTTTTAAAGTTGTTTCATGTTTGATTCAAATAGTTGTTTGAATTTAGATTTGTTTTTGAGAAACACATTTATTTGCATGATTTAGAAAAAAGGGAAGGCAGTATAGAGTGCAGGCAAATACAAAAACACCCAAGGGGCTTATTCATGGCCTCTGCCTAAATAAAATGAACAAAATAAAGAAATCACAATAGGCCTATTAAGGAAAAAAAAATCTGATTATAATACATCAAAAGAACAATTAAAATAGTTGTTTGCATTTCAGTTATCTCCTCTTACCAGAAGTATTATACATGTAAGGCTAATGATACTACAATCAATTAATATATCAATACATAGCTGTTTAACGAATGTCCCTTCTAAAGTGTGAACCAAAGCAACAGAACAGTTTAAAAGCTGGACTTTAAGAAGCCTTTATATTAGCCTACTCTTAATAAATAAATAATGTCTACAGTATTAATGCTCCATTGTGTGGGCCTCTACCTATTGACAATGTGAGCTGCGGTCTACCTATCTATCTAATATTTCAAGAAAGACAGATTGGATTCATTTATTTTAAATGAATGGGTTCTCAGATAGCGAGACAAACCTAACTGTCAGTCATCTGTCTTGCACTGGATATTCTGCCATAGGGGGAAAGCATGGGAGGTGGTGAACAATGAGAGCAGCAGGTAGAGGGCCTCAAATCTTGGAAGGAGCTTAGAGTCGGGCAGGCATTTGAAGTGTGTGAAGTGTGTAAAATAAAAATAAAGTAGCTGCCCCATCGCAGAGTCTGGGGATGAACAGTGGGTTCAATAAACATGGTAACTCTTCACTTAAAATAATACAATTTAAATTGTGGCTGTCAAACCCCAAACCCACTTAATCAGTGTAAATGCGACATGACAACTTCTATCGCTCATGATTTCCTTAAAATGCACATACATGAAACAAATGATTAAATTGACATTAATCTCAATGTTCACATACATTCCTCCAAGGCATTCTCCATGGCAAAATAACACAAATACACAATAACAGAACAATAACACACACTCTAGCCACTTAACCAACCACCAGGGTGCTCAGTATTTTCCAGACTGGAGAAGGCTGGAATACCCGTGTTGAAGTGGCAAGATGGGTTGGATTAGGCTGAATATATTATCAGTGATTGTGTGGTGGATTCAATCTAGAAGACCAATGAAATGATAGCATTACTCCGAGAGCAGTGCACTGCACTCAGCGCAATGAAGTTGGTCATTTGACTCATTTCCACAGTGTCATGGAAGAAAAGCCTTGGACATGTAATTCCTCCCAAGAGCAACTGATGTCCTTGTGCCAGAGGTGCAGAGTCATGAACAACAAATCTACACACCTCAAACAGACAGTCAAGAGCAGATGATGCAAAATTATCTTGGGTGGAAATAAGAAAATGATGTTAATATGTCTGACACTGAGCCTATGAAGTGTGGTTGGTACACTCTGAGTATGCTTTGAGTACACTGGATTATAAAAGGCAAAAGTCTGTGCACAGTCCACTGGACTCTATCTGTATATAATCTGCTCCCTGTTTTAAACACTTAAAGAACTTAAAACCGATAGGGATATTATGCCTTGAATTCATAGCGATAAAATACATTAAAAAAACATGTTAAAATGATTTTTTCAGCTTGAGGGATTCATACCACAGACAAGCATATCATATATATAAAACAGGTTTGTGTGATTTTCAAGACATCTATTTGGGTGTGGATGTGCCTCTACCAACTAAAGTTTAGAGCGAGGAAATCACTACCCTGGTAAACCTGATCCAAGCAGGCCAGCGGCAGACGGCACAAATCCTGGTCCTTGATACCAAAATTGCATTGTGCTGCTGATTTGCAAACGATACCCCTTTCTGCACCTCTCCTTCAGCATCGGTGCACATCCAGTCACCAAAATACCAAACACAAGCAGACAGAGAAAAACACACCACTTCACCTCCGGAAAATGTCAATTCACCTGTTCGCTGCATGCCTCATGCCAGTCTGCCTGCCCCAAAGTAGGGTGAGCTGTACCCTTACACTACAGGATATTTGGATAACTAAAGTCTCCAAACAATCCTATTATATATTAAGGAAACCTCTGTTCATCAGTCAGTCTATCAGTCAGTCTGTCTAATCCTCATTTTTCTCCCTCAATGGGTTGAGCTACTCATCTGAACTTGCACATGACAATTGGGGCGGCAGTGGCTCAGGGGTAGAGTGGCCGGTAGAGTGGTTGGATGGCAACCGCGAGGTTCTCAGTTCGATCCCGGGCTGACCCAGAGTTAGTGTTGCAGTGTCCTTGAGCAAGAAACTAAACCTAAAAGCGCTAAATAAATGCACCATGGGTCGTAAATGACCGGGTTGTTGCACACACCACACGCCAACAGGATGAAATCACCAGTGCTCTTGTCCAAAACTATACATACCGAGTGCATAACCAAAAGGTCTGCATGTAGTTTGGCTGCGCACATTGCGGGGACTAGTTAGTCATAATGTGTGTTGTTTTTGGTTTTTTTGTTTTCATCCTGGTACACATCAATTCTGCAAAGACAGGGAATCATGCAGCTTACCATTTTCTTAAATTATGTTTTCTGCAAAAAATCTTTAAGGATGATGAGTAGTAAATCGGTAGAATTAATGAATAAAATGTCCTTTATTGACTATTTTGTTTACATAGATTGGTTTTCAGGCTACTGTGTCCTACTGTTGCACACAGCAGTGTTTTCATCATTTATATTTATTTCTCATTCCTGAAAAAAAGAAACCCTTCATAGTTTTTAGGCTCTTTTTAAAGTGCATCACCTTTACTCTCATTTCATTGCCACATGGACAACCCCTCATTCACAACATTTTTCTCTCTATGGACACTGGAAGGTGTTGTTTTGAGTTCAAATTGTCAGTGGTATATACTGAATACCTATTATTAAAATAATGATGAACATGTTTGATTTTGTTGGTAAAAGTCAACTCGAGAAAAAGATTGTAATAAGACAGCTCTCACTAAGTTTGTTTTTCTTTTTTCGAGTGACATGATGTGGTGCATGGCGCTAAATTAAGACTGCCACTATTTTACTCCAACTTAATCCAAAACTCTAAATTACTACAAATATCGTCAAGCGTAGGTCATGAAAATCGAGAACTGATGTTGACTTGAAGCGAAAGACTTCAAAACAGTTCTGGCATAAAATACTGTAAAGACTGTAAAATGAATATGAACAATAGACCCCATTATTCAGATCCCTCTGAGTAGCAATCTTACAGTGTGCATTTCCACCATGGTGCCATTTTTGATGGAAATTGATGATAACACATACAGTAGGCTACAACTCCTTTCTGCGGTTTCTTCAATGTATCCAGACACAACACAGGAAGCTGGCATTATTTGGGCTTTTATATTTCCAATAAACAAAATACATCATATCAATCAAATTCAACAATACAAATTGAATCAGCAGGCAATTCAAATACTTGTTGTGTGCTACGATTTACAATTTACTGCATTTAGCAGACACTCTTAATCCAGAGCAATTTACAGTAGGCCTAAGCAGGGTAAACACAAGTAAATCCATAGACATAGTAATCTAGGATCATAGGTAAACCAACCATTTGTATAAACAGTATAATATCAAAAAATGTATAATCTGTACATTGAAACTATACAAACTATAGGATGCTTGCTAGATCAACAAATGAACCTGCCGTCTGTCTAATAACATGCTATCTAAATTTAATTTTAACCTTTGCATAAGCCTGCAAGGTCGTCAAGGCTAGGGTAAGTGCACACCTTTGGTTGCTTTGTAGGCCAACATCAGTGTTTTTTACTCTGTGCGGGCAGTAACTGCGGGAGCCAATGGAGGGAGCAGAGAGTTTTGACATCACTGCGGTCTGGATAAGGAGCTGTGCTGACTCCTGGGGTCTGATCCTTCGGATATTATAGAGTGTAAATCTACAGGATCGAATGACCGCTGCAATGTGTGCCTTTAATGAGAGCTGACTGTCGAGAACAAGAGGTTCTTGGCCGTTGGAACAGAAGTCACCAGGATGTTGTCTATGGAAATAGTTAGATCCTGCATGGGGCAGGAATTAACTGGGAAGAAGAGAAGCTCAGTCTTGTCTGTGTTCAGCTTGAGGTAGTCTCGCGTAGCCAGACACAACTGAAAATGAAAAACAGCGACCTCTGCTGTTTGTTATATGTCTGTTGGGTCTGGCAGGAAGCAAACGAAACGCCAGTGCGCAAGGATACCGGGGTTTGTGTCTGCCTTCAGCGCATCACTTCCGGTTGGTGCAACTATGTTTTCATTCCCACTAACAATATTTCTACACGGAACACTAACACCACTTCTCCCAGAGAACATGGATGGTTTTGGTTATAAGCCCACTTGTTTCTATGATGAAAGAGTAAGTTAAAATGTGAATATCTTTCCGTGGTTTTGTCTGCTCCGAGGACGCTATTGTTAAATTAGTTTGGGTTAGTTTCGAGGGGGGAAGGGTGGACGGACACGTGAATCCCGCCCACTACATTTGATTGGGTAAAGCGTGGCCTGCTTCCTGATCTGAAGGCACACCCACTTGAAACCAATGCGCACGGGTTGTCAACACGGCTACCGACAGATTCCAACGCAGAGCAGAATCTGTTCTTGAGAGATTAAGCTTGAGGTGGTGAGAAGACATCCCCTGTGAGATGTCAGCCAGACAAGCAGCGATGTGTGACGTGCAGATATCAGAAGCACTACATGCTACCCAGGCTGCCTCCCACTCTGCAGCACTTTACTATTAGACCTATCAGCAGCATTTGACACAGTGAATCACCAGTTGCTCCTGGACACCCTTGCTGACCTAGGCATCTCAGGGACGGCACTAAAGTGGTTCTCCTCCAACCTGACTCACTGGACCTACCAGCCTTCTTGGAAAGGTTTTCTTTCATCCCCCTGCATCCTCCTAACCGGGGTCCCCCAGGGATCTGTATTTGGCCCCCTCCTTCTCTCCCTGTGCACTCTCTTGGATCTGTCATCTGCTCACAATCTATCTTATCATTGCTATGCCGATGACACTCAACTGTTTCTATCCCCCCCCCCCCCTCTGCCACCCAGGTGGGGTTGCTACATTGCATGTCCTCATGGCAAGTCCAACAAACCAACTTTATTACTATAAAATATGCCAATTATCTTCTGTCTGATGGCTTTGATCTGCAGCCCATAGATGATACTATTGAGAGCAGGAGGGACAACCACAACCATAATAGCTGCCACTTTTCTATGGTCTGCCCACTGAGGAAAGCGGTGAAGAAAGATGAAAGTAAAGCCCGACACAAGCAGTATGACATTCACAGCTAGGTGAGTGGTACAGGTCTGCAGGGCACGACTGTTCAGCACCCTGTTCTTACTGCTCACACACACAATGGCGATCTTAAGGTAGGTGAGTGTTATGCTCCCGATGGAAGAGCCTATCAGGACTATGGTGTAGCCGAGCCCATAGATTTGATTGATGAGGACACTCTGGCACGAAAGCTTGAACAAGGAAGCGTTGTCGCAGAATGGGTGTAATATTACATGCCTGCAGCGTGACAGACGGATTGAGAGTCCTAGGAGGATCGCGACCAGGACCAATATCACTCCCCAGACACAAACCGTCAGTTTGACCACCATCTTGTTGGTCATAATGGTAGAGTAGTGCAGGGGGTTGCAGATGGCCACATACCTGTCAAAGGCCATAGCCATGAGTATAGCATGAGCTGTGCCTCCGTAAAAATGAAAGCAAAACGCTTGAGCTACACACTCTATGTAACTGATGTATCGGTCTGTGATTGGTATGAAAATGTCACTAAGCATGCGCGGTATAATGGCTGTGGCCCCCAAAACATCATTAAGTATCATCGTGCAGAAGAGCAGGTACATGGGCTGGTGGAGGCTCCTCTCTTTAAAGATCACAACGAGCAGGCTGATGTTGGACACCACGATGAAGATGTAGATGACAAGGAGGAAGATGAAGGCAGGAAAAGAGGAGCGATGGGTGACCTTCAGTCCTTCCAGGTAGAGCAGGTCCACACTGTCATTTGTTTTCTCCATATTGACCTCATAAAACGGGGTGGATGGTAGAGATAGAGAATATAGTATTCAATATATACAACAGGAAATAGAGATGATGACTACACTGTCAAATCCTGGGTGCTCTGGGTCCATTTGATCACATTTGTACATTCTCTATTGCATAAAAAGAGTACAGTACTGTAAAATAATGCTATTCATAAGCAGAGAAATATCAATACTATACTAACCTCTGAGGAGTCTGAGGAAATACTTTTTAAGCTCAGCAGTTAAGGAATCAGTTAAGGGTCTAATACCTGGCAGTGGTCTAATACACTTGGCCAGGCGCTTCAAGAATCCTACTGGGGTGTCTGGGGAAGATAGCGTGAACCTCTGTGCCCACAGTACACTGTCCTGGTGAAACTCCTCACTGTGTGTAAAGTACGCATGTGTATCAGAGAAGGCATGTGATATCTACTTCCTCCCACAGTACACATGGGGGCAATTGGCAATGGCTAAATTAGGATAAAATGAAAATGTATAAACTCTAACCCCAAACGTACCTGATGGAAAACACTATGATAATTTATCGCTAACCTTTCACAGGTGGACAATAGCTTTTAAATAATTCCTGATCCTATACTGCACTGCTCCAACACAGTTAAAATGTTACATTTTTAAACTACATAGGCCTACACATTGCCCAATCATATTTGATATATTAATCACTGATCAGATCTCATAAAAATAACAGCCTACGTGTTTAAATGTTATGAACCAGTGCAAATCAAGGCACTCGCAACATAAGCAAAAGCTACTGTGGGTCTTCACCTTCACCCTTCCAAAAATCTCAGGATAAGTAACTGTGTATAGAACCACAGTGAATCATGCAGATGGCGAGCAACATTGCTGTAATACTGTACAGAAGCATGCTGGACTCAATAAGTTATATTATTTGTGAAATATTTTTAAATGGTTTGAGAATGTTTTTCATCACAAGTTGGATTTTCACGTGTACTGAGTGACCTTACTTCAGCACAAACTGTTGAAATGGCAAAGCCATCATTGCTTAAAAGACAGGAAAGCTTCCACTAAACAGAAAACATCCCCTTTCCCATATCATTACATATGTAGTGAAATATAGACATAATGATAAGAAATGCAATTTCAAAATGTCTTTGCAACCATAACATCCAGTAGATTAAATATAATACTAAGCAAATAATGTACAGCTTCAAAACATGAAGGCATAATGTTTCTTGCCTGGAGACCCATGTCAGTTCACCAAAACCTTATTGTAAGTCCTTCACCAAGTGACTACAGTAATTTGTCATGAGATCAAACGCAGGTTTTAAAACTTTATCAGTATTCACAGCTCAAATATTTGTATTTTTATGTTTTTAACAAAAACTATACCACACATATTAAACAATATGGATTACATAATTTCTCATATTTTCTCATTTTGTTATCGGAGCCAATGTGTATGTGTGTGGTGTAAGAGAGTCAATATGTCTGTCAGTTTTACCTTGTTGGCCATGAACCACCCTCCACACCAGACATGAGGTCAAATAAGACTTTTATAAGGTGGTGAAGCCCTTTAACTTACATCATAAATTACACATAAATTATACTGTACATACTGACGCTGACGGGCAACTGTAACTAGGCTTTTTTTTGGGGGTGGGGGCGTGGGGGGGGAGTGGAGAATATCCTATTAAGTCGACAAGCAAGACCATAAAATCTCCCTTGGTTGTTGATACTTTATTCCTAATTCCTGTGTGTTACGTTTAATCTTATTTTATATATTTTTTTCACTTTAGTTGTATGTCTTTTAGTTGTAATATGTATTTTTCTGTATCAGTCTTGTGTTGCATAACTCCAGTACTGCCATGACAGCTACATCTCCCCTGTGGGATAAATAAGGGTCTGTCGGTCTGTCTGACTGTCTTACTGTTTTGGGAGCCCAAGGCAAACCCTAGTTGGCCCCTGGCTGTGTAGCCCGGTCGCGTGATTTCACATTTTCCTGTGTCTTCTGGTCTGCAGAAGACACATGGGATGGGATGGTTTACCTACTGGCATGGTTTACCAGGCTACTGGCAATGTGCATGCTTAGCACATTTAGGGCGTTGGGGGGCAGATTTCGTCGATGAAAATAAAGAGTATGATATACAGTAGCTGTGGCATTGCCTGTGTAGCAGGATGGGTGTTATCTCCCACTCTGCCCACGGCCCACCCTCCTCCCACTCATCAGTGGGTTGATTGTTACCTGCAGTATTAAGGTGGTGCACCTTCTGCCCACGTTATGCGTCTCCTCCCGTTTGTGTGCATGTCGCCACGCTTTCAGCGTGTGGGCGTCCTCACCTGTTGTTTCCTTGAACAAATCTTGCCTGTTGGGCTGAGGTTTTGTTTATTTACGCATCAGCAAAGGTATGTCTCTCTATCTTGCCATTTGAGCAATTGCCTGCTGCATTATAGTATGTTTTATGATCATGAACTTGACGGTTTGTCTCATTTTAGCCCCTGTGTGCTACTGCTCCGTCAATTCAGAGAGTGAAACGTTCTACACACACTCTATGGACCATTATCTGAAAATCACAGTTGAAGAGAAGTTTGTACGTAAAAAAATTAAGCCTTCATTAGCCAAATAATATTGTAAAGGGCATGGCATCATTAAAAAAGGAAAGAAAAAAGGAAGAAAAATCATCTTTGTCTGCTCCTTTCTCACTGTTGTCTGTCTGTGGATCGAATAGCTCAGTCGGTAAAGTGCTGGTAATGTGCCAGCCTATGAGTCCCAAAGGTCAAGGGTTCGATTCCTGTCAATGGCCATGGTTTGAAGTGTCCATGAGTGAGGTTCTCAACCCGAATTGCCCCCCTCCGTACTATCCTCAATCCCTCTGCTCAGCTGTTGAGAATGCTCATTTGTCAATTGCATGGGCTGCTTTGTCTCAAGTTCAATCTATTTTGTTTCTACGTCTTATTGTGCTATTGTTGCATGTCATTTTTTGCTTCTGCCTCGAACCCGTTTATTGCTGCTTGCAGCTATTTTTGTTTTGCTATTATTATTTTTTTGTGTTTTTGTGTACTGTGGCTTATTGGGGTGCCAATGCCCTGGGCAGGTTAGCCTGCCCACAGCACTGGCAGCAAAAAACTCACAGCAATTTGTACTTTTATTCCACTGAAATATTTCAACATTTTTTGAAATATTGGCGTAGTTTGCTACCAGCATTTTACCCCCCTGTTGCAAGCATTTACAACGGTTCTGTGACTGGAGGTGCTGACTTTAATACTGGACCTGATTACTGGTGTTTCTGGGCTGTCTTAGGGGAGAAAGCAATGATACACAGCAACAAAGGAAATATGAAGACATGAAACAATCTATATGAAATATAATATGTTAGGCCTATTACATAGACTTTCTCCACCCTCCATTTCTCTTGAATGGCTGACTGCATGGTGTTTCTGGGCTGTTTCGTATTTTAAAAGGGATAACATAAACATACCGGTTAAAAATATAAACACAAGAAAACACAATAATTGTGCTTGTACTACACAATAAGACTGCGAATGCAGGCAGTTACAGTCTCTACAGTTTTGGGTTATAGTTAAGGTTAGGATTTTTATCAGGGTTTTTCTAAGAGGATATCTATTGGGACAATAGGCTTGAAGGTAAAACATAAAGACTTGTTAGAAATGTTTGAGTTGTTCGGAAAAAATATCTATTAGTGAATTACCCGATATCTGAAGAAATAAAAACATCTGATTAATCATACTCATAATGTGTGATTAGTTACCCATTTCTCTTGAATGGCTGACTGCATGGTGTTTCTGGGCTGGTTCGTATTTTAAAAGGGATAACATAAACATACCGGTTAAAAATATAAACACAAGAAATTTGATTTATTTGATTTGCACAACAGTTTATATATACATGGATAACATGATAGTTCTTTCCAAGGGAAAGTTGGCAGTATTAGTTGTTGTGCCGGTGAGGTAAGAAACCCTAGGGGGGCTTATGCGAGTATCTCACCGTTTACATTACGTATAATTTGATTTATTTAATATTAAAAACAAAACAAAAAAAACGAGCAGAAAAAAAACAAAACAGACAAAAACGTCTGTGATATATAAACATAAAGAAAAATAAAAGTAGACTGGGCACAAGAGACAAAAACAAAACAAAACAAAAAAATCATTAGGACAAAGCAAAGACATGATACTACCATATAGCCATGTGAAAATAATAAAGATAAGATATTTAGAAGGTCCATACTTGAAAATATTATGGGTGCCTATCATCTAGGGTATTCAATTTACGTATCAGGCTTCTCTTGTAGGTAGGAAGGATGGATGTGGTTGCCACTAGGTGGAAATGGGCATTCCACAGCACAACACCTCTATATTTAATGGCGAACTGCCCCCTGTTGGTGGTACTTAGTGTGACATGTAATTTGTAGCTGCCATCTTGATTAAAGTTCATATTATTATAAATAAGTGAATAAGTTAAGAATTCATAATGTTTTTTGTTTGGTCAATTCATGTTTGGATTGTTCTCTTTGCTTGTGCTGTGTACTTGAGTTGCCTTGTGGTCTAGGGTCACACTGACCTGGCAGCTGAGTCAGATCAGTCAATCAAGCAATCAGCAAGGGTGGTTTAGATTTTGGTTAATTACCAGAGCAGGGGCAGTGTCAGTCATTCTGCTCTGACCAGCAGCACTAGCATGCAGAGAATTTCAAATGTTGTTGTTGGTGCTGTTTAAAGAAGACGAGATAATAAATTAAAGAGTTTAAAGAAGAGATTTAAGATAAAAGAGTTAAAAAAGAACTGTTTAAGTTGAGATAAAAGAAGAAGATCAAGATTGTTTCCCCCATATCATTTGATGCGGCCATTGAGGTAATTCATTGTTGCCAGTGTATTTGTTTGTATGTTTTGTATGTTGAGAAATGTGATACCGAATTAATGTATGTTGTATTTATGTTTATTTATTCAGTTCTCACGGCGTTTAGCAATAAATGTCTGTAAAAGAAAAGAAAAACTTGTGATCGTATCTGTCAACCGGAGGGAAGCTACATAATTGATTCGCTTGCCTAGTTGGGTAGGAATTAATGCTGGAATTTGTCTGGAAGTACTGTTTGAAATGATATGGGAGGTGGATACTGGTATTTTGTTTTGTAGGTGAATATACATGTTTGGAGTATATTTATATTAAAGATAGTTAGATGAAAAAAGAGGTGAGGACGATCCCGGGGACTAGAATTTGTAGCTATCCTGACAAACCTTTTTTGTAGCATATATAATTTATGGAGGGAAGAAGGATAGGTGCTAGCTCACACAATATTACAGTAGGTTAGGTAGGGAGTATAGGGTGTAGTATAGGGTTATTAAACAGGCTCCATTTAGAAATGGACTGATTTTCCTGATGAACTCACTGATTTTGAAACTTTCTTTGTTACCTGGTCGATGTGTTTTTTTCCAGCAGTATTTTCTCATCAACATAATTAATTCAAGAAGAAATAGCATCAAACTAGTTGTAACACTGCATTCCTTTAAATCCTGCCATGTCTTTTGTTGTGAATTGTCCATGCTGTATAAGTGGCATCCTCTGATGGACAGTTCCATTGCCATTTGCGTGATTAACTGATGTCAGTCAGGTGAGTTCTACTGTAGAGGTCCCCCTCTGTTAACAGTCCTCACTTATCCTCCAACTATAGACGGATTTCCGCGCGACGTCATCACAGAGCAGAATGCGCAATCTGCGCATGCTCGGGGGAAACGAATTTAAGCGCCGTTCACTCTGTTGTTGTGTTCGGGAGTTAGATAGCAATAATTCTGCTATTATAGGCATAATAGGCATAATGCTGCTATTATATACAAACAGATCCAACTTCCGATAAATCATTTTTATTGAGTAAACAAGGTATTACAAACTGCATAATTTAATCTACTTTCATTAAACCCGGTGAAGATCATTTCTTTTATGAATGGACATTTGACCAGAGCTGCTGTGGGTAATGGCGCCCTCTATAGGCTTACCCCTCCTCTGCGCGGTCATATCCTCTCATGTTTACTAACAGGAAACCCGTCTATAGCTCAGCCATGCATTCTAGACACATCTTAAGCCCTTGTATTTATTTGTGTTTACTTTGTTGCTATATTTTGAGTTAAGTGTTTTATTTACTTTGCAATTATTTAATCACTTTAACTTTGGTTGTACTGTTTAAATGCCTGTTGTTAATTTGATCCATTTGTCTATTGGAGACCATGGCATGGTGAATGAAGAATACAATCTCTAAACTTGCTCTTGGTGTCAAATTCTATTTAATGGGAGAAACTTTGGCGGTCAACTACACAGAACTAAGAAATGTTTAATAACTTTCATTATACAGTAAAATCACTCATGTACATTCAAGTTTATTTTTCCAATGTTCTCTTGGCATACCATATGCAATAATGGTGCTTGTAGCCTACTACACAATAAGACAGTGTAGCTAATGCAGGCAGTTACAGTCTCTACAGTTTTGGGTTATAGTTAAGGTTAGGATTTTTATCAGGGTTTTTCTAAGAGGACATCTATTGGGACAATAGGCTTGAAGGTAAAACATAAAGAGTTGTTAGAAATGTTTGAGTTGTTCGGGAAAAAAATCTATTAGTGAAGCACTCAATTAATAAATTACCCGATATCTGAAGAAATAAAAACATCTGATTAATCATACTCATAATGTGTGATTACTCAACAGGTGCAAGAATTCAAGCATTTCCATTGTGAAATCTGAAGCAGGGATACATGGCAAAATCAAGAGTGGTAAAGTGAGCCTAGTCCCTGGCATTGCTACACTCTACCAGTGGAATAATTACTAATTAATAACATGTGCTGCTATTGCAAAACCGTGTCCTTTACTAATTAGAAATATGACAACCATACTATTTTAAATGATAGATAAATTAAGTATACAGTGGAAAATGTCTGAACCATGATTCAACACACAGGTTAATTTATTTTGATACAAATGTTGATACAAATGGCTGTAGTGGTCATAACTGGGGGCTACATATAGCTGAATTGAAGTTACACTATTGTAAGTAATATTTGTTTGTTAAAAAGGTTAAGGCTCTATATCCTGATAGGAATCATTGCTATAGTGTTTGTTCAGGAGTCTTCCCAGCTCTTTAATAAACAGAAATAAACATTCAGAGGGGTTACCATTTCCAATGTCATCAGTCAGATGGTCAGAGGTTTTGTGAATTTATAGATAGAAGATTAAGCTTACTACAAATACAATGGCCTGTATTGTAAATAAATCACACCACTGGTTGTAGTAACAAAATATCTAATTGAAATATTTAATGACTTATTAGGTTAGTGTAAGTAAAGTCTTTATGCTAAACTTACTCAAGCAGTGTAAGTAATTCATTCAAGAATACATCTGAGAATAAACCAAAAACAGCACCCTTATATTGATAGTAAATCTCTTAAAGCTGCAGTAGAGAAACTAGAAAAAAATAAGTCTTGAAATGGACTTGAGATCGAGACTGGTCTCAAATACAGCCCTAATACTTGAAGTGTTTTGCTTTGTTATAATCTCATTTGATTTCTTTGGCATTTTGTTGTTAAATTGTTGACATACACAAAGATCCATTACACTTTGCATGATCATCATGATGTACAAGTTAAGCAGGTTGGTACTACAGTAACATACATTCAACACTAGTGTACCAATAGTTTTGCAAATCTGTTTATAAACATAATTGATTTAATTGTATTTAAATATACAATACAAAATACCATAAACATTGCACAGGTCTTACAACTGCAAGCTATGGCAAGGCAGCACATTTGACCTTGGATTATTTTAATATTCTATACCCATCTATAAGAGTTATTTACAAGTTAAATACGCAGGCCAATAAAAACATGGGCATTCCAGTTCAATATAGTACAATATAATAATATAGTTTTGTGATTCATCACAATTAAATACAAAAAAAGCTGTACAATTAGCATCTTAAGTTGAAGGCAAAACCTTTTTGGATTGAAATACATTTGACAATAACTTGCGCATTTCCTTTGACTGCACTCCATAAATGACTGGGTTTAGGCCCCCAGGGACGATGTGAAACAAAATGCCTGCGAGCTTCCTATAGTCTGAGTACTGTGGGTATCGATGAAGAGCAATATTAACCATTCCACTAAAAACCATAATGAGGTATATAGACAGGTGAGTACTGCATGTCTTCAGGGCTTTACTGTTTAAAGTCTTGTTGTTGCTGGTCAGGCACACGGCAAAGATCTTTGAATAGGTGAGAACAATACTGCCTATGGAGACAATGTACAGCACCACAGTAAAGGAAACGCCGTAGACATTATTGATAAACACGCTCTCGCAAGAGAGCTTGAACAGAGATGCATTGTCACAGAAAGGGCTCATGATCATTGTCCTGCATCTGTTCAGCCGTATTGTTAAGCCAAGAAGAATACCCACCAAAACAAAGGCTACACCCCACGCAGACACAATTAACTTGATTACCATTTTACCACTCATGATGGTGGCATAGCGCAAGGGATTGCAAATGGCCACATACCTATCGAAAGCCATTATCATTAGTATTGTGTGAGAGGTTGTACCGAACATGTGTGTACAGAACGCCTGGACCACACACTCATAGTAGCTGATGAGGCGCTCAGACGGAGGCAACAGCATGTCTTTAAGCAAACGAGGCAGCATAATAGAGTTACCAACGATATCATTGATTGGCAGGTTGCAAAAGAGCATATACATGGGCTGGTGAAGGCTCCTCTCAAGGCCAATCAGAACTACAATCCCCACGTTGGTAAACATAATAAACAGGTAGCAAAAAAAGAAGGCGGCAAACACAGGGTGCGAATAATCCTCTGTGACCTTTAACCCCTCAAGCTGGAGTGTAAGGCTGTTGAAAGTGTAGTTTTCCTTCAACCTAAAACAAGATGCATGTGAGAGAAGATGTAGTTGTGACATACTGTATACTGACTATCTGGAAGATATCAAAAAAATATGGCTAGTAGCTATTAGGATTTCAAATGCAAAAACAGTAAGTAAAAAATAATGATGACATTTATGTGAGGAAAGTCTAATAAATGCATAGTAGTAATACCTGGTTTGCTGCATTTTGTTCCCTTGATTTTTGCCTCAGCATGCAGTCACCTGATACGTCTGCTTTCACGGATTCAGTGAAATCGAGACAGAGGATTCAGCTCTGTCTCGATTTTTATACTGTAGATGTCTTTTCCATCTGAAGGATTGACAGTGATGTACCATTAAGTCATGAAGGTCTCATAGCAACCATTCCCTTGCTGATAAAGTTGAACTATTTGGTCACCATGGTGTTACTAAACATATCAGGTAAATGTAAGTTGCGTAATATGTTTCCCCAGTATGTGGACGCAAAAACACCGTAAGTATATGATAGATACCTTTATTTATCCTGCGGGGGAAATTCAGTCGCCCAGAGGCGGCACAGCAGTTAATGGTTACAGAGTTACAGGTAAAGAGTAAGGAAAAGAAAAAGTACTATCGTGTACGGCGATACAAGGCAAAAAGAAAAAATGTATGTGAAACTGTAGAATTAATTAAAAAAACTTCTCATTTATTTTGGATAGTAATTTATTATTCTGCTATTCTCTATTAAGCTCACATAAGCTATTCAGATGGGGTACACAGTCCAAATTATTCAGGTCATTCGCCACAAATACGGATCTTTACATTTATTGAAACATGAGTGCCTGGCCTTTTGTTTTGGGTTATCTTCCTTGCATTTGGAGGCTGCATGGATAACTGAAAGAAAACTGTGAAAGTGAAAAAAATGCCCAGTGGAGTGAACGCAGGAAGCATCTGTCCCATTGGTTAGTGCATATCACTGCCGGGTCATACTGTAGTTCACCAATGCTGAACCCGATGCATTGGGCTTCATGCTAGTGTACGAGCATCAGCTCCGTCAACTTTGTCGTATTGGGACGGTCTTTCAGTTTTTTCCCCATATAATGGGAGTGGATGGAACGTGTTTCCGGAAGTGTAGTTCTTTGACTAGTACAAGTGAGGACAGAGGAATAACACTACTCGACATGAAAACATTATGCACGTGCAATATAAAAGATTAATATTATCCATATTATCCAGCGATATCGTATCTACATATAATTGGTCCTCACTAATGCTCATTATAATGTATTTTGGATAATAATTTAATGTATTATTCTCATGCTCACATAAGCTATTCAGATGGGGTAAACTAAACAGTGCAAAGTATTCACGCCATTCACCACAAATAAATAAGGACGTTTAAATGTATTGAAATACGAGTTCATGTGTTATGTGTTTGTGCTGGAACGTCTGCTTTGCATTCCCCCTGCAAGAAAACTACAAGAGGCAAACCCCGCCCAGTGGAGAGCACACAGGACGTATCTGTCCTATTAGTTGGTGCCTATCACTTCCGGGTGATAGTTTACCATAGCGGAACCCCGATACGCGCATCAGTGCGTCAACTTGTCACATCGGGACGGTCTTTCCGTTTTTTCCCATATAATGGGAGTGGATGGAACGTCCTGTGACTCGACGCGTATGTGTGGACGCACCTATACTGACACCAGGATACTGACACATAGCATCACAAATAATCAAATATTAGGCTTGTCTGACTATTTAGGGGTTATGCAGTAGTGTAGTTATCACAAAAGTAAACTATCTTTAATGTAAAGGACATTTCCACGACGGTTCATTCAATAGTTGAGGCAAGGTGATATGAAGTCTGTCTCAAGAACCACCCACTCTGCCTCTCATTTGTGGTTGAATTTGTTCTGAGGGTTACCAATCAGAGGCAGAGTAGAAGTAACACAAGCCCTCATCCAAGGTTACTTCGACTAATCTATGCACCTCGTGGTACCACAACACCACTAAGGCCTTAAAAACAAGGCTCCAGACATCCCAAAACAAACTGGTAAGGCTACTTCTTGGCCTTACACCTACAACCCATCTAACCCCTGCTCACTTTGCTAGGGTTGGATGGCTCAGGGTTGAGGACAGAGTACAGCAACTTGCAATGGGCCTGATCTACAAGATACACCACAACATTAAGATACCCATACCTGTCAAAGTACTTCAAAAATGTAAGTAAGTAAGTGCACAATCACAACACCAGAGGTATCTCCTCTGATCACGTCCAACCCAGATTTGGCAGTAACAAGGGTTTGACTTCGTTCTCCTGCTATGCCACCGAAATGTGGAATGCCCTACAGTACCAAAAGTCGTGAAGGAGTGTAAAACTCTACTCTTCTTCAAAACTGCCCTAAAAGAGTACCTACAGGTGGCTGCAATTCGAAACTGGCCCCTGTAAAAGTCAAAACCTAGCCCTAAAGATGGCTGCAATTCGAAAACCTTAAACTAAATACCCTAGCATCTATTGGCCATTTTAGGAATTTACTTGATAACTGCTCATTATCTGTATGCAACTGTTTTAACTCTTAGTTGTCAACATATTCTCTTTCTTTGTTGTTCTTATGTTATTTATATGTGTATTATATCTCGGCATCATTGTAAATGAGGGTCTCCCTCAATGGTCTCCAAAAAAATGAAATAAAGGTTGAATGAATGAAAAAAGAAATACAAAAACCTATTTGAAATACGTATTTCAAATACCTGTGTTTAAAATACTGCCCATGTCTGGCTAGTAAACGCTGGTAAAAAAAACTAAATAATTCAACAAAATACTGGAATTCGTCTGCAATGTTTTCAACATGAGTACTATAGCTGCATTCCCATCCAAGAACATGTTTTTGACAATGATGTGTCATGGGAACAATTGCCATGGGACGCACCTTACTAAACTGATGTAACTAAATATTACATCAGGTAAATGCAAGTCATTATTCAGATGACTGAAAGTGATATATAAAAGTAGGGACAGAGGAAAAGGTCTTTAGTTTAGAAGTGAAGGCAGGCTTGAGTGAATATTTGGAGATTGTTGAGACAAAGATTAAGGGAACAGAAGCAAGTGAAGCAGGTATTATTATTACAAATGAGATTTTCCTCATAAAATTATTTAAAAAAAATCAGAATGAAAATAATGTCGGCCTACTGCCACTTTATCATGTGGTGCAATCATTTTCAGCTTGACTTGTATGGAATAGAATTGTGGGGCAAAACATATCTCTCTCCCCCGATTGGATTAAACTGGTATCCTGACCTGAAAATGTATTCTGTTTACTAAAGAGCAGGAGAACCAGCTCAGTGGTCTTGTGGTTAGAGTGTCTGCATTGAGATTGGGAGGTTCAATCTCCTGGCTGAGTCATATTAAAGACTATAAAAATGGTTTGAAAAGTGGTGAAATGGGACGTTCTGCATAATGAGTACTTTCTACTTTGTTTTACCAATACTTTTGTACTACTCAAATGTACATTTTGAATTCCGGACTTCTCCGGTTTGTTACAGAGTATTTCTACATTGCAGTTTTGATACTTTTACTTACGTAAAACATTTTAGTACTTTTTCCACCACTGCCTGCAGGGAGTGTACTTGTACAACAAACTCCCTCACGCTACAGAAACAGGAGATAGGCTGCTGCTCTATGTGTGACACATGGCTCGGGACTTGATATATGTCCTGATGAAGGCCTGAACAGGCCGAAACGTTGACGAGCAATAAAACTCTGGAGCTTTTCGCAACCACCAGTGTGCAGACTTTATTCTTTTTCACATGGCTCGGGAACCATTGTTTCCCATGGATGGATACTTAATCTAAAGAGCTGGGGAGACCCCTGTTACTGAACAAACACTTTATAGCAATGATTGCTATGGGAATATAACTACCTATGTAACACTTGCTTTAACAAAAAAAGAAAAAAAGAAAAAAAACACAGACAGCATACTTTACTTTCTTGTCAAAGCTTGAAGGAACTGTTTTGCATTTTAATTCTTAACAGCTACTCTGGCATTCTGTTTACAGATTGAGGATTATTGTCTGAGTCATAACTTCATCATCTCTCTTGTTTTAGGTCGATGGAAAACTACACTTACAACAGCCCCATACTCCAGGTGGAGGGGTTAAAGGTCACAGAGCAGTCTATCTACCCTGTCTTTCTCTTCTTTTTTATTTCCTACCTGTTTATCATGTTTGCCAATGTGGGGATTGTAGTTCTGATTGGCCTCGAAAAGAGCCTTCACCAGCCCATGTATATGCTCTTTTGCAACCTGCCAATCAATGATATCGTTGGTAACACTATCATGGTGCCTCGTTTGCTTAGAGACATTCTGGTACCTCCGTCTGAGCGCCTCATCGGTTACTATGAGTGTGTGATCCAGGCATTTACCTCACACATGTATGCTGCATCCTGTCACACAATACTAATGATAATGGCTTTCGACAGGTATGTGGCCATCTGCAATCCCTTGCGCTATGCCACCATCATGAGTGGTAAAATGCTGATTAAGCTGACTGTGTTTGCGTGGGGTGCAGCCTTTGTTTTGGTGGCTATTCTTATTGGTTTATCCGTTCGGCTGAACAGATGCAGGGCTATGATCATGAACCCTTACTGTGACAATGCTTCACTGTTCAAACTCTCTTGTGAGAGCGTGTTTATCAATAATGTCTATGGCCTCACTTTCACTGTGGTGCTGTTTGCATCCTCCATAGGCAGTGTGGCTCTCACCTACACTAAGATCACTGTTGTTTGTCTGACCAGTAACAACAAGACTTTGAACACTAAAGCCCTGAAGACATGCAGCACTCACCTGTCTGTATACATGATTATGCTTTTATCTGGAATGCTTATCATTGCTCTTCATCGTTTCCCACAGTTGTCAGACTATAGGAAGCTCTCAGCCATTATGTTTCACATCATCCCTGGCAGCCTAAACCCCATCATTTATGGAGTGCAGTCTAAAGAAATTCGCAAATTCTTGTCAAATGTATTTCGTTCCCAAAAAGTTTTTCCATCATCTTAAGCAAATTCTACAGTTGTTTTTGTAACTACATGTGATTAATCCTGTAAACTTTGCATCTGGAGTATCTTTTTGCATTGTAGCGGTCTTTTGTTGTTATTTACTTATTTACATATTTAGAAAAGCATCTCCCAGCATTATGATTACAATTCTAGCTTATATAGCTAATAAGATTACACGGATGCTACCCGGGAAGCAAATTGAAAGCATAGGGACCATTCAGTTTCTCGCTTCTCTCAATATGCCGCTGAGATTCACCACAATCACACCAGTCATATGAGAGTAGTAATGAGTTCTGGTACTGTATTAATTGTCATTGTGGAACCACTGCACAAACCATACACTATATGGGCTAGCTGTCACTGAACGTGGCAGTGTTACAGGCAGTAGTAGTAATACTCTATTTAATCATTCTTATATGCACAAGTATGTCACCATTACACATAGTGTGCATCAGCCAAGCAATAATAATGATGATGTTTAAAAATGTATTGCAGAAACTGTCATGAAGCCAGTTATTTAAACTGATTTACAATGCTGCACTGACAAATTCAGAGAATTCCACAGACATCAGGGCACAGAAGACAGTTTTTACCCTCAGGCTGAACTGGAAGCACCCTACTAACTTGATCTAAAACTAAGGTTTTAGGTTTTTCTCATTTCTTATTTATTGTGTATTTTTCTTTTTTCATCTTTTGTTGATCATTTATTTGGTTTTATATAGATTTAATGGCTGAGAAAGCCATGGCTGTAAGTGTATAACAATGAACTTCAACCTTAAACCTAATGATTAATGATTGGAATGTCTTGTGTCGTTTCTGAAGAGAGAGCTTCTGGGTTAAAAATATTCGTACTCCGGTCTGGATGAATCCTTATTTATGATTTTCTGGACGGTGTGAGTTAAACTGCTTAATCCTCTGGAGACGGAGATGTCAGTCTTGAAGAAAAAGGATAGTCATTTTGTATTTTAAAACAAAATGCCAGACGCCAGTGGGTTGTTAATGAATGTATTTAATCACCATTTTAATGAAAGCCAGCAGCAGTAAATTGTATCTACTGTAGCTAGCAGCTACTGTAGCATAAAACAACAGTAAACAATCAAAGCTTTAATGTCATTGGCAAATAGTTGCTTTCCCATCCAATATCTTAGTTACATTAACAACATGTTAGCTACACAGTTTGAACATGTAAACTATTTAAGAAGTTTAGCAAAGTTGCACAAACTACTGTATTGGTTACAACTTCCAATCCATCCATGGAATTTTATTATCACAATTTCAGGCACCGTCCTTACTTGGTTCCAGTCCTACCCCTCAGAGACAACCATCTCTGTGAACATAAGGGAATTTGCGTCATCTGTGACCCCCCTCTCATGCGGAGTGCCCCAATTGGCTCCATACTGGGTCCCATTTTATTTTTTACTCTATATCCTACCCCTAAGATCAATATTCGCAAAGCACAACATGGCCTTCCATTGTTATGCGGACGATGTACAAATATACCTACCGCTCAAAACCAATGATCCAATCCAGCCATTTCTCACCTGTTTACATGATGTCAAGGCCTGGATGGACGGCAATTTTCTCACCATTAACGGCCGAATTACACCAGAGAATTTTCGCACACAAGTGCATACGCACACGCACTTTTAGATCCAGTCCTATTTTAAAGCCTGCGTATGCGGGACTCGCGTATCCGTGCGCCTGGTGTAGCCGGTATCATCGATATCAATTGGATCTAAACAAACGCGCTCTTATATCTCTTGACAAACCAACAAATATTCACATTCTCAGTTGCCTATTATTAAAGCAACAAGTGGACATACACTGCGTGACGCGTTGTATGCTTGTAGATCAAATATGTTTGCGCAGAATAAGTGAAAGTGAAAGTAAGAGGGAGGAAGAGAAGCACTCCATTTGTTTCACTTATAAGCTATGGGAAAAACAGCTGTAAAAAGTAAACCTTTATTGTCTTTGCCAGGCTGTAGGCATGGCGAGACTATGTTTTGCACCCTGTCTGTCTGTCTGTCCGTCCGTCCGTCCGTCCGTCCGTGTGTGTGTCCGTCTGTGAACAGCTAATCTCCGGCACCGTTTGATCGAAGCGAAACTGTGCACACACACTCCCTGGATAGAGCAGAACCTCTGCCTCAAATCTTTCACATGGGCCTGTTATAGTGCCACCAGGAGGCAATTCTTTTGCTAAACAAATGTTTTGACAGTACTCCTACAGATTTTGTCCAAACATCACGCGCATTGGTACACAGTATCTCTATAGTCATTAAACGAATCGGGCCAGTCAGATTTTTCATATTCCATCAAGATTGGCTAAGATTGGCTTCCAAAGTTTGCAGGAGTGCTCCGTTTTGAACAAAATGCTTCAAATCATGAGCGCAGCGTGCGATTTCCGTGACATTTTGCACGCACAGTCCCACTAGGCCAAGGAAGAAATGCCACTTGAACATTTTCAAATCAGCCTCATGGTGGCGCTATAACAGGCCGATTCGCGTTTTTACTCCCTAGAGGCCAAAGAAAAATGTTTGCCCTGCATTTTTCACATCTGCCTCTTATAGCGCCACCAGGAGGCCAAATTATGATTTGTGTGAGATTTGGATAAAAAAACATTGTTTTACATTGTAAAACATTGTTTTTTAATCCAAATCTCACGCAAATCGGTACACTTGATCTCTATAGTCATGTGATCAAGACGGCTCTGTTTCAATGCCGCAAATCATGAACGCCTGATTGCGGCGAAAATTTGCACGTAGATTCACACTACATTGAGGAACAAATGCCACACTTTTAACATTGCCCTATTATAGCGCCACTAGGAGGCCGATTTTTGCACAATGTTTTTCTATGTTACTACAAATTGTGTCCAAACATCACGCAAATCGGTACACATTATCTCTATAGTCAATATTCCATCCTCTTTGATGAATTCCGAACATTGCTGGCCCACAATAACCTACCTGACCTGGCGGAGACCTGTGCTTTTTCTAGTTTTATTTTATTTCATTGGATTAATGAAGGAATAAGCCTATGAAATGCCACCTAAATTGTGAGTGGAACATGAGTCATTCAGATCGGATGGATTGATCCAGGGTGAATAGAGCTTCCCTGTCTATCAGGCATGCTTGCGTAGTGTGCGCCCGACTCCCGACACTTGCTTTTTGCTTGATAACGTTTGATAGAGGGATAATTAAAACATGATTGATACACCAAATGTATAACATCACAGGTTATAGATAATTATAACATTATAACAATCATAATCTCTGGAGAATTGACATTAACTCAGTCAGAGTATGGCTGAGTTAAACTGCTGGTGTCCTACAACCAAAGATTTATTTTTGCGCTAAAGATGTGGTCCTAACCACGTCTTAGCGCTTGCGGTGAGTCAATGGGCAAAATAGCAGATACCACGTAGCGCCCTTAATTAACATAATTATGAACACTCCCCCAGACGTTTAATATGCTGGCGAGTCTTAAGCCTTAAGTGTTTGCGTTCAGCGCAACTTGTAAAATAGCGATTGTGCATAAGATGGTGGAGTTATGACTTAATTACCGCATAAGACCTGGAAATAAGACGTGCATAATAGGGCCCAAGTGTGTAAAAAAAGTGACATGACTGTATCAGCCACACTCAAGACTCAATACTAATTGAGTAACCGCTCACTGTGTTGCGCAACATCTCACCACTAAAGAGAAGAGAGGCAGAAGAGACATCGTCGCAGACCCTTGGCTCCCGCTGTACGAGGGAGGGACGCATTGGGGACAGTCCATCCAGGTCGACAGTCGCACCGGCCTGAGCCGAGGAGGGACACGAGCCCCTGAGCCACATTCACCCCAAGCCCTTCCAGGCCGACCCAGTAGGCTTTGGTAGTTTTTTGTACTTTGTTGTTTGCATTGAAATGCAATAAAAACAGTGGTTTTACCATCATCATTTCTCATCATCTACAGTATACTAAACCTCTCAATAGACCTGTTCATGGCAGACATATTTCAATAAATAGTAGGGTAATTATACATCCTGTACAGGTTTTACCAATGATACGAAATAAGGCTCTGTTCCATTTATTGTCGTCTCCTTGTCAACCCTGTTACTGAGGGGTCAGCCCTGTTACTTGTATAATATTCTAATATAACTTAATATAATATATTTTGTACTGAAGAAATAAGGTGTTGTAAGGGTATCAATTGTAAATATGCAGGTTGATCTGTGTGAAAAAACGTAAAACTTGTCAATATGTGACAAACACACTGAGTGCAACAAGAGGAATTCATCTTTCATATTGTATAAGACTTGTTCTAAATATGTTTTTCAAAAAGTAATCTAAATGTTGGTCACAGGGTTGATGAAATACACATGCATGCTGATTAAAAGTGTGAAAAAAAAAGGAAAAAAAACTGCCTGAGATGTCACGGCTCATGTTTCTGCTAGGTACGGATCTACTACATCCAAAAAAGCACTCAAAGACTTTTAAAATGGTACTTTAAAAATCAAACACTGAAAATGGAAAATGGCACATTTTCGGAGAATGACCTTCCAAACCGTAGCCTGGTAAACCCTCCCTCCGGAAATCTCATTTCCATTTGATTTCAGGAGAGAGTCTGGCCTGAACCGCCTTTCTGCAATAATCGCTGTGGGCTGGAGTTGGGCGGGAGTAATACCGTTGACTGACAACCCCTTCAACCAATGATCGTTTTTCCCCTTCGGCCAATCAGCAGTTCATGTTGACGAGCTCCAGACTATGTGACGCAACGGGACTTTTGGGACGGCCATGCCGAAAATAGGTTGCCTTATTGGGATACATGCGTGTCACTCCCCGCCCCTGCCGGTTCTCTAAATTTATATTTTTAAATAGGCTCTGTCATGATTAATTGACCACATATATGAAGTTAAACAACTAAATTCTATCCAAACGATGTCTTAATAGTAAATTCCGTGCCTCAAAAAAGAAGTTTGAGACCGTTTTAAAACCCAAAATAAGAAGTCACGGCACTCGCAGAACAACAATGGCTGCCGTTCGTTTTTTTTTCGGCCCCAGTCAGGCTGCACTCGGCTTCATTCGGGCTCACTCGAACTCGCCACCTGATTGGCCAACTGTCGCTGTCAATCACAGAACGATGTGCGACGACGCTGATTGGCTCGTCGGTTCGGAGAACAGAGCGATTATTGCAGAAAGGCGGTTCAGCCCAGACTCTCTCCTGAAATCAAATGGAAATGAGATTTCCGGAGGGAGGGTTTACCAGGCTATCCAAACTGTCCTTCATGTCCAAAATGTTTATAATTTCCTCAAAGCTTCTTACTCACCTGTCCAATTACAATTTGTTTGAAAAGTTTCAAACCGGTTTTAGAGCACTCCACAGTACTGAGACAGCCTTGGTTAAGGTCATCAACGACCTAGTGATGACACTGGATGCTGGCCGGGGATGCTGCAATACATGATCCTCCTTGACCTGAGAGCGGCTTTCGACCGTCACACCAGTTGCAAAAAATGTGGGTGTACTACTGGATTCTGACCTCTGTCTTGAGGCTCAGGTAAAAAAAAACGTGATTCGTACATGTTTTTTCCACCTGAGAAACATCCATAGAATCAGACCAGTCCTTTCCACCCTTAACCTTCATAAAGTTGTCAATGCCCTTATTTCATCTCGCATGGACTACTGTAACGCCCTCTACTCAACTCTCAGCAAGGGATCCATACACCGCCTAGTTGGTACAGAATGCGGCTGCCCGACTCATTGCTTGGACTAGGAAATCAGAGCACATAAACCCGGTACTGGCTGCCAGTAACCTCTAGAATTTATTTTAAGATTTTATTGTTAACTTAACGGCCTGGCACCTCAAGATCTAGCTGAGCTGCTTGAACCCTATGTGCCTGTCCGTAGCCTGAGGTCCTCTGATTCGCTCTACTAGGTGTTCCTAAGTCTAGGCTGGTGACCAAGGGTGACCGGGCCTTTGCCATCAGGGCCCCTAGACTCTGGAACAGCCTTCCATTGGACCTCAGGCTTGCTAACTCCATAACCATTTTAAAATCTAAATTAAATACCATTTTTTATAAAAGATGTGTGTATGATTTACTCTTTGATTTTACGTTGTTAAGCACTTTGTAACTTTGTTTAAAAAGGTGCTATATAAATAAAGTTATAGTATTATTATTATTATTATGGCTGCAAACCACAAAGTACACAGCCTCGGGGAGGCCACCTAGCCTGGCGGAGATATGCGCTCTGCAGAGCTCCTCCTATTATTATTATTTTGAGGTAAACACTAGTGTCATCAGATGACAATTTGTTTATTTTTTCTTCATACTGTACAGTACATGTTATTATCGAAACATGTGAATCAAACCAAGGATTTAGTCAGGTTTATGGTTGTGTGCGTTCAAGGCATTAATTCTGAAAAGTAAATCAAATAAAAGTAACTTTTTTAACCCTAACCCTCTGCTCTTTTTTAAAACAACCAATGAATGTTGGCATTTCTAAAATCAATGCACATTATTAATTAAACCAATGCTGCAAGACAGACAAATGGAACATTATTTTGGAGTAACCATCTGATCCCTGCACAAAGAAATAACAATACAATTGGATGTCTATTTGGCACTAATCCATAAAACACATGATTTACAACGAAAATGACCTTGAAATTCACTTATCTGCAACCATAATAGGTATTCAATACATGCATGCCGACAAAAGACAAATACAAAACACTGAAGGTGCATTGTGTTTATATGGGAGTCATCACAATTACTGTAATTACAATAAATACATTTATAAATAACATTTGCAGCTTAAACTTATGGAAAAACTTGTTTGGACATAAATACATTTGACAAGAATTTACGGATTTCTTTAGACTGCACTCCATAAATGATGGGGTTTAGGCAACCAGGGACGATGTGAAACATAATGGCTGAGAGCTTCCTATAGTCTGACAACTGTGGGAAACGATGAAGAGCAATGGTAAGCATTCCACACATAAGCATTATCATGTATGAGGACAGGTGGGTGCTGCATGTCTGCAGGGCTTTAGTGTTCAAAGTCTTGCTCTTACTAGTCAGACAAACAGCAGTGATCTTAGTGTAGGTGAGAACTACACTACCTATGGAGGATGCAAAGAGTACCACAGTGAAAGTGAGGCCGTAGACATTATTAATAAAAACACTCTCACAAGAGAGTTTGAACAGTGAAGCATTGTCACAGTAAGGGTTACTGATCACGGTCCTACATCTGTTCAGCCGTATGGTTAAGCCAAGGAGAATACCCACCAAAACAAAGGCTGCACCCCACGCAGACACGGTCAGCTTAATCAGCATTTTACCACTCATGATGGTGGCATATCGCAAGGGATTGCAGATGGCCACATACCTATCGAAAGCCATTATCATGAGCACTGTGTGACAGCTTGTACCATACATGTGAGAAAAGAACGCCTGGATCACACACTCATTGTAACTGATGAGGCGCCTAGAGGGAGGCACCAGAATGTCTTTAAGCAAACGAGGCACCATGATAGTGTTACCAATGATGTCGGTGAATGGCAGGTTGCAAAAGAGAAGGTACATGGGCTGGTGAAGGCTCTTTTCTATGCCAATCACCACTATAATCCCCACGTTGACAATCATAATAAACAAGTAGGAAATCAAGAAGAAGAGAAAAACAGGGTACATAGATTTCTCTGTGACCTTTAACGCCTCAATTTGGAGTGTGGGGTTGTTGTACGTGTAGTTTTCCATCAGCAAGAGAGATGATGCATGACTCTACACAATATGCAGTCAATCTGTAAACAAGAAGAAAATTATTCAAATGCAAAATAGTTCATTTAAGCATTGACCATTCAGCTAAGGAAGCCATATTACATCAAGCTGGAATGATACAGCTGCAGAACAGGTATATTATGATTGCATTCAAAGTTTGTAAAATACACATTTAGGAGGAATGTATAATTTGTTGTAATAATACCTGTTTTGCTTGCTTCTGTTCCCTTAATCTTTATATCCACAATCTCCAAATATTCAAAAGCCTACGGCACAATACCTTCACTTCAACACTAAAGACCTCTTCCTTTGTCTCTACTTTTATAGATCACTTTCTGTCATCTGAATAATAATTTGTATTCATCTGATGGACTGTGATGTAATCGTTTCATGGCAATCGGTCTCATGGCAATTGTTCGACATTGTTAGCAGAGTACTATATGAATCTTTGGTTGGTTTAGAAGTCAGATGGGAGTGTAGCCTCTATGTTAGTCAAGTTGAAAACATTATGGTTAATTCCAGTATTTTTGTTGAAGTGTCTACACAGTATTCACAGTATTTGCAGTACTTCAGCTCAGGGTTCACTTAATTTACCTATATTTAAGCCTACTAACAACCTAAATACCTACTGTATAGTCTAATACCAAGCCAATAGAAAATCAAAACATATTTTGACTCATCTATATCTAACATTTAAAAAGTATGGTAGTAATGGTCACTTGTTTGAGAAATGTTTAACCATTGTTTTAGTTGTGTTTTAAAAGTACACATTATAGGACTTTCCCTTGTGTGACCTTGAGTGACCGGGAGGCTATTCCATCATAGGCTTCCCTTGATGGAGGGGACATTCTGTTCAAAAGTGGTCTGCCTATGATGGACCTCACAGTCCCCTCTCGTGTCTGACCTATGCGTCCAGTGTCTCTCTTCCTGTGGATCAAATTACACACTGGAGGAGGAGCCAGTCCATGTAGACACTTTATAGACAAAACAGAGACTTTTAAAAGACTTAAAATGACCAAAGCTTTAAAAGTGATACATTTAGGCCTATGTGAAAAGGGGGGCATTTCTTCTTAGGCCTTTCACGGCAATCGGACACTGCATTCATGATTTGAGGCATTTTGTTCCAAAAATGTGTTTTGCTAAATTAGACCTGCTGGTGGCGCTATAACAGGCCAATGTGAAAAGGGTGGCATTTCTTCCTCGGCCTAGTCGGAATGTGTGTGCAAAATTTCACGGAAATCGCGTGCTGCGTTCATGATTTGAGGCATTTTGTTCAAAACGGACCTATACTGCAAGCTTTGGAAGCTAATGTTAGCCAATTACGATGAAGTATCGGACACATCTGACTTGATCACATGACTATAGAGATACTGTGTACTGATTTTTGGACAGAATCTGAAGGAGTAGCAAAAAAAATGTTTTACAAAAGTCAGCTTCTTCGTTGCGCAAGGCAAATGTGAAAAATGCAGGGCAAAGGTTTTCTGTGCAAAGTTTCACACAGATCGGTGTAGTTTTAGGTAAAAACGTGAAACGGCCTGTTATAGCGCCACCATGAGGCTGATTTGTAAATACTCAAGTGCCATTTCTTCCTCGGTCTAGTGGGAATGCGCGTGCAAAATTTCACGTAAATCGCATGCTGCGTTCATGATTTGAGGCATTTTGTTCAAAACTAACCAATCCTGTAAACTTTGGAAGGCAATCTTAGCCAATCAGGATGGAATATGGAAAATAGGACAGATCCGTGGCGATCACATGACTATAGAGATACTGTGGACCGATTTGCGTGATGAACAACATTTTGACAAATCTAAATCTAAAATCTAAAAAATGCGGGGCAGAGGTTTGGCTTTGGCATCCAGGGAGTGTGTGGGCACAGTGTCAGCACATGTCAGCAGGGAGTGTTGAGTCGGAGGAGTAGGGCGAATGCTCTACGTCCTCCCGGTGGGGGTTCCTCACAGTCAGTAGGATACAACTGCAGTGACACAGAGTGTGTGTGGGGAGGAATCAATTGGCATGACGACTAAATTGGGGAGAAAAATGGGTTAAAAGCAAAAACATTAATAAACTAGAAAAAGTGCTCCTCGGAGCACAACTCTCCGCCAGAAGACTTGTGTTGGTTCGAAGGTCGCGAAGGTCGCTATCCCTCTTGTATATGTAAGTGTCCTATCCATCCTGTCTGGGTAAGTGTCCTCTTCCGTTCATTCTGTGTAAGTGTCCTATCCCTCCTGTCCTATCCGTCCTGTCTATGTAAGTGTCATATCCCTCCTGTCTATATAAGTGTCCTATCTGTCCTATCTGTCCAATAAGACAGATAGGAACAATTGGACCGCGACTACTTGACTACTTCCGGTTCGAAGGTCTGGGAGTGAGCTAGTGGCCGGATTTTCGGTATTGGAATCTGGCTTATCACAGTGACACATGTATTTATAGGTCGCTATCCCTCTTGTATATGTAAGTGTCCTATCCAACCTGTCTGGGTAAGTGTCCTCTTCCGTTCTGTCTGTGTGAGTGTCCTATCCCTCCTGTCTGTATAAGTGTCCTATGTCATATCCCTCCTGTCTATATAAATGTCCTATCTGTCCTATCTGCCAATTATGTATCAGCCATG
Organism: Gymnoscopelus microlampas; assembly: GCF_963454915.1. NCBI lineage: Eukaryota > Metazoa > Chordata > Actinopteri > Myctophiformes > Myctophidae > Gymnoscopelus > Gymnoscopelus microlampas. The sequence continues at coordinate 12,654,412 of NC_139949.1, forward strand.
CAGCCATTTCATGGTTCCCGTCTTACCTCACTCTCAGAGTGATGCCATGTATATATAGGCCCGGTGGCGTCACTAGCCAATCAGATCACAGTATTTCACGTGTCACGTGAGGCTTGACCAATCGGTGTGTCATGTTTAGAAAGTGAAAACGCAGTGATAACAATACTCTCCTGGCGGAGAGTAATAATAATAAAAGGGCAGTGGTCTTTCTGGCCACCCATAGGTGAGATCACAAACCAGTTTGTGTGTGTATGTTTGTGCATACAGTATGTGTGTGCCTGTGTACGTGCATGTGTGTGTATCTGGCCTTTGCGTATCTCAAGAACTGTCTAATCAATCGACTTAGGGTCACGTGTATCGCTGAGGACCCAAAGGTAGTGAGGTGCCCAGGGTCAAGTCTGTCGGATAGGCGGTTGTCTAGAACTGACAATCCGACTGATATGCACATACATGGGCATATCATATATTACATAACTAGGTGGGGCATGCATTCCTAACTTGCATCGTTCCTTAATTATCAATAGGCCGGGTATCGGTCTAGTGCATAGGTCCTCAATAGGCGGACCGCGGTCCCTCTCTGCGGACCCTGGGCAATTATAGTTTTATAGCACTTATTTCCTGTATCTGCGCTTCATCCCTTTAGGAGACCATGCTGTACTGAGAAGTGAACACGAGCAACGATTATGACCGATTCTTTTGCTCCATACTCACAGAAGTAAACGTTGGACCCATTCTTCACAAGCCACATATATCATCCGAACTTTCTGACACTAAAGTGCCATTTTTCAGACAGTCAAATCAGGAGAAAGTTCACTTTGTTAGAAACCACTGGTCTCGGCAGTGGCCCAGCAGGTAGAGCTGCCGCTTGGGAACCAGAAGGTTAGTGTCGAAGCGTCCTTGAGCAAGACGCTGAACCCCTAATTGCTCCCGATGAGCAGGTTGGTGCCTTGCATGGTTTCATCCGCCATCGATGGTGTGAAAGCAGAACAGATGTCATGGGGAAGAGGGAAGTGTATTGAAGGCAGACACTATTTCATTAACCAGGAGTTCTTTACAAATGTTCACTTGATTACAAATTTCTTTGACAACGGGTGAATGTAATGCACATTTTAAAGGCGCTATATAAATGCACCATTTACCATTTTAAAACACTCACAAGATCACAGGACGTTCACAAGATCTGACAACAAATGTAGTCATGTAGGGTGACCATGTTGACTTAAGGGACCAGTATACCATTTCATACCATTGGCGGGGCTTCGAATGACCTTCTGTACATTTAATACCTTTGGTTGAACTTTAAGAGAATCACACATGCACAACTGAAGGGGAGTGGCCAACATATTCAGAGATGTCAAAAACGTCAAAGTTCAACGAAGTTGAACGCCACATGCACGTGACTTGACAATGATTCACAGCCGGAAGCTCCACCCCATTTGCTGGCATAGAGTGGGAGTGAGCGGGATGCCTCTTTCAGTAGTGCATGTGTGACCCTACGGTACATCCTGGGATGCATTCGGGGGAGATTGGTGGATATGGTGCTGTGACAGAGCAGCTTGACTAATTTACTAATGTTACACATTCATTGTATGTTATGCGGTATTGTATAACTTGTAGATTCTCAGTCCCACAGAAGGTGCACATTCTGCTGTGACATGGAATCTAATATACTTGTGTTTATCTGTTTATCAGATGCTGTAAAGGGGAGGCTGCCTTGAAGCCTGAGGAGCTGATTAATGCTACATGGGGAGCAGCTTGGGTGGATTTCGAATGCACTGGGTTGGTTGATTGTAGTCATGGGTGGGGTCATTATAGACTATATAAAGGAGAGCTGCTCAGTAGAGTGTGGGCTGCCATGGAGTGAGGTTGACACCGTACCTCTAGTTATGTTATGTTGTGTTGAATTTAAGTTTAAGTTTTTTTTGTTTCACCTATTGTTGTCCATGACTGGAATAAATACTGTTATTTTTTACCTGCAAGCCTGCCTCCTGACATTTAAAGGGTTTTTCACTGACTAACATGCCGATATACAATCCCACTTGGTAACAGGTGCATCAACCATAGTTGTGACTTCCCCGACCCCCTTGTTTGTGTTCTTCCCCCTCTCTGCCCTCAGTTTGCTGGATCTCTATTAGTGTCCTTTCTAAGTAAAGTAAAACAACTTTCAAATATAATATACACACATATGAACCCTGCTAGAATAGACTAAAGTAGTGTCAAATGAAGACCTGCTTCTCCCCTGTTCGGAGAGGTTTGGTTTTAGACAAAAAGACAATTATTTTTTAGGCTATGGTACATGACTTTATTCCAAAACCAACTAATTTGGCTAAAACGGGTTGGCTGAATTGATTGCTCCGTATGCAGCAGTGAGCAGTCTTCAGTTAAATAACATCACCAGAACAACACTGATTCTGAATACAAAACCTAAACATCTAAACATCTAGTGCTCAGACATCTTTTGGAAAGTAAATGAGAAGTTGTGCCTGATGTTGTTGTTTTTTTATCAGGTAGTACAGGAAGCTATTATAAAATATCGATTGGCACAATTATTGTATAATTGTAAAAGGCTAACGTGTACAATACAACCCAAGTCGTATACACATATACCCAAGCTATGCACATCTAGAATATAATCAACATTCATTCTGTGTGACTTTTCCTGACTGTTATATATATATGTTTTTGATAGCACAGCACACTACCATAAAGAAGTAGCATTTTAGAGATAAATATATACTTTTTTCCTTTGTTTGTTTACAAATTCATTGTTCATACTGTATGTTAATCGATAATAATTTCAGATTTTGGAACTCATTATAACTCTTGTTTTATTTGCATTATTATTATTTTGAGGTGAACATTTCTATCTAAAGTATATGTTTTCTTTATACTATGTGCTCTGCTCTTTATGAATAAAATGTATCCACATTATTATAAGCAGGAGTGAAGGAGAATCCCTGCATACAACAAATAGATGTACATTTGGCATCAAAACATGAACACGGCATCAAATGATTGAAACCTTCAAAATGCATTTGCAACTTTACAACAGTATGTCATTGGGGAGTGATAGGTCAATCAGTTGAGCAATCAAAATGACATATTTTGACACGTTGGCAAAGAGAGATAGTGCATGCACATCCTATGCAGTGTGCAGGTGCTGGACAAGCGGCAGATCAACATTTACAACATTTACACATATATATATATATATATATATATATATATACTAGAAGTTCGGGCCGCTACGCGGCCCGAACGTCTAGCGTGACGCGTCGTTCACTTTGCAGTGCCACCTTACAGGCACCTCACAGTGTGAGAGAGAGTTTTGTGCTCTCCTAAATCCACGGCAGGCTTTGAAAGTACCCACTTCAGAAAGAGGTGACGTGCATCACCTCTCCAATGACCAAAACCCACTTTGTGATTACTCAGACCTGGTATGGCAGACCTGTGGGGAGTGTGCAGTGGTGTACAATGTGAAAAGATAGTTGAAATCGCAGGAGATAAAGTTAGCAGTTTATTTGTGTAAAGGGTCGTCGGCGTGGGTTGTGTTGAGGATGGAAGCCGTCGAACTGGTGCATCCTACCTATTTATAGGTAGGATGTGATGTCATGCTGTCGTGAGATTACGTCACACTGGCGTGTCTCATCGTGATGTCACGACCGTGATGTCATATGACGTCACACTGGCTACATACAGACAACCGACATGGCGCAGGATTCAAATTGTATATATATATAATATATAATATAATATATAATATAATATAATATATATATATATATATATATATATATATATATATATATATATATATATATATATATATATATACATATATATATATACATATATACATATATATATATATATATATATATATATATATATATATATATATATAAATTCCTGATGAAGATCTTTTGATTGAAATGTCAAACAGCAATAAAAAGGTGAAGCTGAGAAGCAGTGTGCTCACTTTATTCTTTTTCAATATTTTGATACTTTCCCATTACAGTAAGTCACTTATCTTCAACCATTTGTAGGTATTGAATACCTGCAAGTCAATTGCAACAAGGCACTCCAGGTGCATGTTTTTATGTAATCCATCACATGTACAGTCACAGTAATTACAAATCATTGTAAAATTAGCAGTAATTAGCAGCATTAGTAAAATTATGGAAAAACATGTTTGGACCGAAATACATTAGACAAGAATTTACGGATTTCCTGAGACTGCACTCCATAAATGATGGGGTTTAGGGTGCCAGGGATGACATGAAACATAATGACGGAGAGCTTCCTATAGTCTGACAACTGTGGGAAACGATGAAGAACAATAATAAGCATTCCAGATAAAAGCATAATCATGTATGAGGACAGGTGAGTGCTGCATGTCTGCAGGGCTTTAGTGTTCAAACTCTTGCTCTTACTAGTCAGACAAACAACAGTGATCTTAGTGTAGGTGAGAACTACACTGCCGATAGATGATGTTAACAGTACCACGCTGAAAGTGAGGCCGTAGACATTATTGATAAAAACACTCTCACAAGAGAGCTTGAACAGTGAAGCATTGTCACAGAAAGGGTGCGTGATCACGGTCCTGCATCTGTCCAGCCGTATGGTTAAGCCAAGGAGAATACCCACCAACACAAAAGCTACACCCCACGCAGACACGGTCAGCTTAATCAGCATTTTACCACTCATGATGGTGGCATAGCGCAAGGGATTGCAGATGGCCACATACCTATCGAAAGCCATTATCATTAGTACTGTGTGAGAGGTTGTGCCGTACATGTGTGCGAAGAACGCCTGGACCACACACTCATAGTAACTGATGAGGCGCTCAGACGGAGGCACCAGAATGTCTCCAAGCAAACGTGGTACCAAGAGAGAGTTACCAACAATGTCAGTGATTGGCAGGTTGCAAAAGAGAATGTACATGGGCTGGTGAAGGCTCTTTTCGATGCCAATCAGAACTATAATCCCCACGTTGGTAAACATAATAAACAGGTAGGAAATGATAGGTTCTTCTATCATTTAATTTCACCTTAGGGCTTTGATCACAGCATCAATAAAACAAACACGCGACACACAGCGGAGTACTCCTTCACAGTATTTTACTTGCGCGCACAAGGAGACATGCACAGCTCTGCCCTGCATCATTCTAAAGTACAATTACTTTACATTGGTATTTATACAGCAACATGAGAGGGAGAGAAAAATACAGAGAAGCAAGCAGGGAGGCGTGACCAAAAGTACTTAAAAGTATCAGACTACTTCAAGTAGTCAGTACTGAATGTAATAGATAATAGCGTACTTGAAAGCAGAGAGTCAGTGAATTTCCATTCACTGTGTGAGTGTCTCGGTGAACTGATAACAGAGGAATGCAAAGCCCTCTAGTAACTATCAACAAACCACTTAGTATTGGACCTCAAACCTCTGCACAGTATACACATTAAAATGAATACTATGCATCAATTGAATGATTAATTAGTTGAACACATTAACAATATGAATAGAACTTATAAACCCACATTACATTATGTCAGCATACTAAACATAAAAATCGGTTCCTACAGTAAACATAATAAACAGGTAGGAAATCAAGAAGAAAAGAAACACAGGGTACATAGATTTCTCTGTGACCTTTAACGCCTCAAGCTGGAGTGTGGGGCTGTTGTAAGTGTAGTTTTCCATCAACCTGAAACAAGAGAGATGGATGATTCAGGGTACGATCACACCGAACTTTGATTCTGCCTATGCGGCGGATTCTGCCGATGCTTTTCAATGGGAATGTTTTTCGCAAGAAAACACTCCGTTCCCATTGAAAAGCACTGGCAGAATTCGCCGCATAGGCAGAATGAAAGTTCGGTGTAACCCTCATACATTTTTTGTCAATCTAGAAACAACGCAGTAGCTGTTAAGATTTAAAATACAAAACAGGTATTCTCTGCTTTGACCAGATACAGGTAGTTATGGACGCATTGAAATAATTAATGCTGAGGAGCTCAGTGTCTCGAGAAGAAAGGGAGCTCAGTGTCTCCATCAGTAGCCAGGAAAAATGTTGCCCCACATGTTCTGTACTACATATCTAGCTGAACATTCTTGCATAACATCATGCTGCACAGTTACGGTGTATTATGACTTGATTTAGAAAAGACAATTCTACAAGGAATATCTAATTTGTAGCAGTGTAGTAGTAGTAGTAGTAGTAGTGTACAATACCTGCTTTGCTCACTTCTGATCACTTAATCTTCACGAGCCTACCTTCACTTCTACACTAAAGACCTCCATACCTACTTTTATAGATCACTGAATCATCTGAATAATGATTAATATTAATAAAATTAATATTAATGAGACCCACAGGTCTCATGCCAATTGTTGGCACAGTACTGTATGACGGAGTATGCCACACTAACTTTTCAATGCACATACATGAAAAGAAAAAAAATCTGCGATTGACAGACAGGGCCCTGCGATTTACAAAACGCGCGCACACACACACACACACACACACACACACACACACACACACACACACACACACACACACACACACACACACACACACACACACACACACACACACACACACACACACACACACACACTTACTTTGCTTATGGTTGTCCATCGAATCCGATGATGACGTCCACTTATGTCCTTAGTGGTGGGTTCGCAGGTGGCTAAAAAGTCCTATCTTTACGCTCTATGTAGCTACAGTATAAGCTTTATACATGACTTGTTAAGGTAACTAAAATAAATAACTATTATAATGAATGATGCAATGGCCTGGCAGTTTATCTTTTATTTTTATTTCTCTCATACTAACACTATTAATTAAGACCTAAGCTTCCAAAACACACTAATTCATCATTAGCCCACTCAACAAAACAGGGCCAACTAAATGTTTGCACTGGTTGTCTATGCAGGTACAAACATTTATACATTTCAGAAATCTCTGTATGCATGTACACAGCATATTGTCTGTCCTTTGCTAACCCATGTGATCTAGTTCAGTGGTTCTCAAACACTGGGTCGTAAGCAAATATTCCCTTTATTAGTTGCCTACATAAATAAATAAATATTTCAAAAGATTAAACAAAAGAAAAAATCCAAACTTTTCATCATTTAAAAAAATCCAACATTTTCCTAAATAATTTCATAAATGAATCAAAGAAATTCCATAAATGTAAAAAGACTTTTAAGAAGTATAGTGAAAATAGCAGCTCAAGAAGCTCACTAAGACCCGGAGAGACATAAAATTTCTCTTTTGGGTCTCGTGCTAAAAAGTTTGGGAACCACTGATCTAGTTAACCAAGCCTGGTGTAGGGACACGCAGATCCTCAAAACACTATGCTCACCGGTTCTTCAGTATTTAATGTTAAAATGTCGTCCTTTCTACCTATACTTGAGAACTTGGTGCAGTTATTATTGTGTAGCTAACATTCATCCAGGAGCAAACACTACATTAAAGGAACTTCACAGAGTCATCAGTGAGCAGGAAACCACTCTTCCCTCTGCTCCTTTGATCTGTGTTCAGTATTTGACAGTATTCCCAAGATATTATTGACAGATGAAAAGCGCTAATACAGAATTCAACAAGATTAGTTATATGTACTGTGTGGACAACTGTTGAAAACGGTACATTCATATATTATTGTTGACAGACATATTTGAATGTGTGTGTGTGTGTGTGTGTGTGTGTGTGTGTGTGTGTGTGTGTGTGTGTGTGTGTGTGTGTGTGTGTGTGTGTGCGTGCGTGCGTGCGTGCGTGCGTGCGTGTATGCAATGTCAGGCAAGTTGATAGTACTGTAAAAAGTATACGTCTGAATACTGTTGATGATCTGTATAGTCAGATATTTCTGGACCAAATTCATTGTTCAAACTGTATGTTACTCAATAATAATTGAGTAACATACAAATGTTTAGACACAGTGCAACACGCACTGTGTCTAAACATAATCTATATGTTTTTTTTTTAAAGTTTTTTTTAGTTGTGTTTATACTGTGTGGGTTGAAGACATTTCTTCTGAAACCAGAGTAACTATATCTAGGTACTGTACAACCCTCTGCTCTTTTTGTATAAAAACAATCCATATTACTAAGCAAGGAAATTATTTGGAATGCTGTAGATGTCAGTTTGGCACCAATCCAAAAACAAATGATTTGCAACTTCAAAATGTATACAATTTAATTCATTGTGTGGTGTACAGTATACAGTATGTTAATAAGTTGAGCAATCAAAATGACCGTAGACATATTTTAATACTTTCCTATTATAATTCACTTATCTGGAACCATTTGTATACATACATGCCAACAAAAGACAAGTAAATTGCAACAAGATGCTCAAGATGCATGTTTTTACAGGATTCATCATGTACCCTATAACATTTTCTTTTTTTAAAGAAAAATAGGGGAAAAAACACTTAAAATTTGGGAAACACTTGTTTGGACCGACATAGATTTGACAAGAATTTGCGAATTTCTTTAGACTGCACTCCATAAATGATGGGGTTTAGGCTGCCAGGGATGATGTGAAACATAATGGCTGAGAGCTTCCTATAGTCTGACAACTGTGGGAAACGATGAAGAACAATAATAAGCATTCCAGATAAAAGCATAATGATGTATACAGACAGGTGGGTGCTGCATGTCTTCAGGGCTTTAGTGTTCAAACTCTTGTTGTTACTGGTCAGACAAACAACAGTGATCTTAGTGTAGGTGAGAACCACACTGCCGATAGATGATGTTAACAGTACCACGCTGAAAGTGAGGCCGTAGACATTATTGATAAAAACACTCTCACAAGAGAGCTTGAACAGTGAAGCATTGTCACAGAAAGGGTTCGTGATCATGGTCCTGCATCTGTCCAGCCGTATGGTTAAGCCAAGGAGAATACCCACCAAAACAAAAGCCACACCCCACGCAGACGCAGTCAGCTTAATCAGCATTTTACCACTCATGATGGTGGCATAGCGCAAGGGATGGCAGATGGCCACATACCTATCGAAAGCCATTATCATTAGTATTGTGTGAGAGGTTGTACCGAACATGTGCGTACAGAACGCCTGGACCACACACTCAGGGTAACTGATGAGGCGCTCAGACGGAGGCACCAGGATGTCTCTAAGCAAACGAGGCACCATGATAGTGTTACCAACGATATCATTGATTGGCAGGTTGCAAAAGAGAATGTACATGGGCTGGTGAAGGCTCTTTTCTATGCCAATCAGAACTACAATCCCCACATTGGCAAACATGATAAACAGGTAGGAAACGAAGAAGAAGAGAAAGACAGGGACCACAGATGTCTCTGTGACCTTTAACCCCTCAAGCTGGAGCGTGAGGCTGTTGTAAGTGTAGTTTTCCATCGACCTAAAACAAGAGAAACGGTACAGTCACGACTCAGACAATAGACAGACAGTTGACCAGTCAAGGCACATACTGTACAAGACATCAGCAATAGTAGTCTCCTGTAAATATTAATGCAAAACATAGAGCTAGTCCGGGAAACTGAAGAGAATGGTTTCACTTTGGAGAAATACAGAACAAACATGTTCAGTTTTAAAGGAACATACAGTATAGTCAGACCAGGTTTAATCAGTACTCAAGGTTAGTGGGGGTTGCAAATGCACAGATCTGGGTTTAAAGCTCACAACTCTTTTATCCACTGCCATAAATGATTGGCAGTATCTATGCCTACTCTAGATGGTTGGACTCCATGTTAAAAACGAAAACAAAAAACTATTTAAATGTAGCCTTCAGTATGAATGGCGAAGCTAAGGTTAGGAAATTACAATCACTTTGTCTGCTAAATGTAATCAATGGAAAAAACAAGAAAGCTGCATCACTCAATATGGAGTCACCATACAGTTGATTAGTTTTTGCTTTAGAACGAAGACATCTCAAGCAGAATCTGTTATGGCTTGGATTCCGTAGTGCTTACTCGGTTTCAACCTAAATTGGAATGATGAAAATACTTTTCTTGAAATAAAAATGTTTTGATAGAAAAATACCTGCTTTTCTTCTTCCTCGTTCCTCAACAGTCCGTTTTCTCCCTGTTGTAACGTTCACCAGACAACCTTAAGCAAGTAACAAGAACACCCTCTGTCTGTTTTTATAAATGTGGGGAAGGGTTTGTTTTCTCGGATTCAGGCCGTATATGATGTCAGCAAGATGTCAGCTGTCATAGCAACTGTCAACATCTTCTCCGGGGAGAAGTAATGAGGACATTATACACTAACTTTGATTTAGTTGAGAGAGATTTTGTTTCACAACTTATCCAATTTTCTTGGAAGGAAAACGTTTTCAAACACATATTCAAAGTCGTTGAGTTGTACACCACCAGACATGAAGTCACAAATATGTTATTCTTATCTTTTACATGCATTAAAAAAATAAAAGAATGCACTCCATATGTTATGTCCCCCTTTGTCACTATATTTAAATAGACATACAGTACATACACAAAGGCAGACAAAGATGTATACTTTTGTATTACATATTACATTTATTCCTTTGTGGCTATAGTATAGTATAATGCCCTTGCTTGTCTGTTTAAATCCCATGAGAAGACTCTCAGATTTCTTACTGGCTGTCTCAGTAAAGACAAACAAAAGGGAATGCTACCCTATAGCTCTTATATAATATATAAGGGTCTGTGCTATAATTTTAAAGTTAAGGTGGGTGAATCCCTAAAAGTGGAAGAATGTGATGTAGCATGCGTAAATAAAATATAAATACAATACATTTTTGCATATCAATTGATAATTAGGAAATGTTTTAAATGACAATGAAATGAAGATAGAAATAAAACAAAATGAATCCACACAGCCCTTAGATGATTCATTTTTTTATTCTGCTTCAATGTATACTAATGATTATTGAACATTGTATAGCCTATAATGAATGTGTGTGTTTGTGTAAGTATATTTTAGATGATGCTCTGACTCTATTGTATGATTTCAGAGGAATATCTCTCCTCAGCACCTTGTTTTTTTCTTATTAGCATTTACTAATGCTGTAACTCATAAACGAAGGAGCATACTGGTAGTCTGGCAAGTTGAAGGGGAAGGGCCTGGGGTTTGGCGTGGTCTTGTCTTAAATTGTATGACATTGCAGGGGGCAAGGAAATTGTATGACGTTGCAAGGGGGCATGGCAATACGTGGACCAGGCCTGGGTTTTGACCTGCTCATGACCTTCCCCCAATCATAACACACCACTAAAACTTTCTTAATGTCTGTTCTGCCCTATGGCCACCTACAGTAGCTCCTCTAGGGGCGATCTTGTACCTAGGTGTTAAATACCCCTCTCTGTTGTGAACTGTCATTCTGGTTTGAGCCTCAGAGCTTGCAGCAGCAGTATCAAGACCTTGAGAGTAGTGAGACTGTAAGTTTAGGATGATTACTTTTCATAAAATGCTTGCACTGTACAAAGCAAGACATGTATGACATGTTTATGCTAGTTCATGTGTTGTTTCAAGAAGAGATTACAACCAGAAAATGTGTTTGTGTGAAATGGCTTGTGATTACCAGTGTTCAGTTGACACTAACCTAAGTTTGACTTACCTGTTTATGTTGCCAATTCCTGTAAAGTGGAAAATATGTTTAAATGGGTATGGTCGTACAATATGCCAAAAAGTATAATGTACCGTATAATTCATTTAAGTTTATGTCATTTGTTTGACACATGCTGGCTTCAGTGCACCTGTTGCTGATCATACCTAATTAGTAGGCCTACTTACCTGCTGGACACCTGTTGTGGCTCATACTAATTAGTGCATTGATGATGACTGATCTCAATTGAAACCTATTTGACTTCCTTTGTGTTGAGTTTGTGTAAATGGGACAAGACTATGTACACTGATTGTAATACAATTATTTATTTTGATTGCAGTTTTACAAGTAAACATTGTGCCAATGAAGAAGGTGGACTTTCTCTTTATTAGTGTGGTTGCCCGAATAGGGCCCGAATAGGGCAACCAGACTATAGTACTCTTCCGACTTTATTTTAGATAAACTTTATTTTGATGCGCAATTTCTCCCACAGTTTATTTTTCCCTCACTCGTGCCATATGTCAAATTGACCGGCTTCACCGGGAATCCATGGCTTGTACTTTGCTAAGAGATTGGTTACGTAGTTCAATTGATATTGATTTATTAGTGCATTAAATGTCCCCATCCACTTTAATGGGAAAATGAAAAAACTACAATTCAAGTGTTTTTTTCTCAGAAACCGTAAGGGCTAGAGTTACAAGACTTTGAGGGCAGGTTCATAGTTTATTGCCAAATTATTAAAAAAATAATTACACCAGTCGGCCTTGTGGTGGCGCTATAACAGCCCACTTTACCTTTTGGCCTATAACTCTTGAACCGTAGGTCGTAGAATTATAATGTATTGTCGGTGTCCAGGACGAACCAGCTAACTCCATTTTCATCTTTTTTTTTTTTCATAAATCAACGCTATTGAACACCCTTTACGTCTGTGTAAAAAATCAAAACATTTGAACCAATGAAAAGTATTAAAAAGCGCCTCTGACGAAAACTCCCAATTCCATTGGATCCTCAAACTCTCCGTCAAAAACAAACAACTCCCTCCTCTCCTCTCCAGCGCTGCCTTTTCACAGCATGAGTAGAGCGCACTGCGCAGTGAACGAGGAGGAGCAACACGTAAACAAACTCCCCGTAGTCTGTTAAAACTATGCAGTGTACCTGTTTATCAAACTTAGAACTGACGCTAATGTTATGAAAACAAGTAATTATATTTCTAAAATCTATGAAGTGTTTAATGAGGAGAGCAATGTGACAAGAAGAAAGACGTTCATAGCATTTCTGCCGCGCTAGTTCTACTACCTCTTTGCAGAAGTTATTGTAATATTTAAAGTCCTGTTTATTATTGTAGGCCTATAATAAGTGTCATGAAGCATCAGGGCATTAATTCACACGCTGTTGTGATGCATTGTGAGCTTGGAGATCCATTGTTAGCTTTTGGGAATTTCTACCCTTTTGAAACCTCTCAGCAGGGAGTGGAGCTATTGTTGTTTGGACACCTAACTCCACTTCAGCTTGATTTCTGCTCATCTGAAACTACTAACTCCACTTGCGCTGGGTAAAGTGTTGATTTACCCGTGATTTGGTTAAATTGTTGATAATATAATGACACATGCAAGTATCTGACAATATATAAAGTCACTATACCAACTTTGATGAGGCAGTATTGCTTAAAAATATAAGGTTTTCTTCATTTCCTGAAAAACGTATATTTTGTTTTTTCGTTTCCTGAACAATGAGCGTTTTGGAGTTAGCAGGTTCGCGCTGGACAGCAGAGATATGTTCCCCTGGATTCCTTGGGTCATGACGCAACTCCCCATATAGGCCACGCCCATTTGCGTCTATATAGATTTTCCACACACTTTTAGCTCCTCCTCCCACATATTTTATCCACATTTTACAAAAATCGGTACACATGATCTCTGGACCCATGCGATAAACATATCCAAGTGGAATGTTGATAGTCCATACCGTTCGTCCGTAATTGGCTTCCAAATTTAGTGGGAGGGGCCTGTTTTACAAAAAATGCCCCAAATCACGAACGAAACGTCCGGTCAATCTCAAATTTAAATCACATGTCAAGGGTGGTTTACTCAACAAATCTACAAAAGCATTTCTACTTTGATCCATAGGAGGCGCCACAAATGTGCAAGATGCAAAGACATCTCAGGAGTGACATGATGATGTCATTGGCCCGCTATATTTGTGAAAGGGGCCTGTTTCTTTAGTGGGAGGGCCCTATTTCCTCAAATCAAAACGGCACGTGTCACGAACGCGGGATCCAATCGGCACCGAATTCGAATCGCACGTTGCACGGCCTCCGACGGTATTCCTCCAGGCGTATTCCTCGAGTCCCGGCAGCCGCGATCCGCGACCGGCATCGGTGCAACCACACTTTGCAATTTCCCAGAATTGCGACGTGTCTACTTGGAGCTGTTGTTGTTAACTATCTGTCACGTCACATAAATGGGCGCGTGATGAGGACAGAATAATGTCCATAGCCTACACATTCAGCTCCAGTGGTGAAAAAAGTGACACGCGCACACACACATAGGCGATTCTATATGTGGGCCAGGGGGGCAATCCCCCCCCCACCCCCCTGGTGGCCGGCCAATTTTTTTTTAAACTTTTTTATTTTTTATTATATATATTTTTTGCCAATATATGGCAAGTATATATATGCAGAATATATGCTGCGTATATGCCATATTCAGGTTCATATATGTGCATATATAGGAAATATGTCTCTTCTATGTCCACATATATTACTACATTTTTATGAATAATAAATAGATGTGTTTGCAGAATAAAATAAAAACAAAAATCGGCCTCATGAGCGCAGCCATCAGCTGATGTAGATTACCCTAACAATGCCGGCCCCAATAATTGGCCTTGGCCTGACCGATTAATTGAAGCTGTATTGTCAATTACATTGGGGCAGTGAAAACCCGACTTTCAAATTAAAACCTTTGATTAACTGGTGCTATAAACATAATTGACACATGGCATTAGCAATTAACAATGAATGTGTATGAGAGAGACGGAGGACATGATGTACAACTGGTATAATCACATGCTGCACTACTGTTAGTGTTTCATGGCTTTAGTAGTAATGTCATTGCATAGGCTATCATTATTAGGGCATGCTTCCTGGTGGAAATGTGCACCCTATTGAGCACACCTTTCAAGTTAACAGTGCAATGATGTTTGGCTAACATTGACTCAATTATTCAGGTACATCTGGCTATGTTTTAATGACTATGGAGAAAATGTAATTATGCTTAAAATATAAAAGTATAGATATTAACAGAAGAATAGTCTGTGTTTAAGGACGATATACAGTTTTGCCAAACCACTGCTTTTGCAAATGAAATATGCTATTGCATTAAGCCGGGGTTTAATGCATTGTGTATTTTATTTTATTTGTATTTATTTTTATAGTGGGGAATTTATTGATGAAACTAGACGTTCAAAAACACAGGCAGTGCCCATTAACCAATTTTCAGTTGATAGCTCTGACAGTCGAGGTCTGTTTGAGCATAATCTTTTTGGTGAATTGCTTAATTAAACTCAAGCGCAACTCTTTCGTGACAAGGCCATAGATAATGGGGTTGATGACCGGTGGAATGCTAACAAATAAAATGCCACAGAACTTCTTGGCATTCGGAGAAGCCGTGCTGAATCGCTGGCTCATGATGATGACCACAGAGGACAGCTCGTAGAAGACGTAGATCACCAGGTGTGTGGCACAGGTCTGGATTGCTTTGCTGCGACTCCCACTGTCGGTGCTGTGCCTGACGCAGGCCTGGAGGATCTTGATGTAGGAGAAGGCAATAACGAGGAAGGTGCCGGTGCTCAGACACCAGGTCATGCTCAAACCTGAAAACAGACAAGAGACCCGTCACCCATTTATACGTGACCTTTTTTTCAGGCATTTCTGCTTTACTGTGCTAGGACAGTGAAGGGAGTTAAACATGAAAGGACTGAGGGGAGGGATGCCATCCTTTTGTATAGCAGGTCATTGAGCTGGAATTGAACACAGGACATTGTGATTATGTGGCCAATGCTCTAACGTACAGAATGAGGTTCGATGCCTTGCTGAAGGGAACTTCAACAGGATGCTTTGAATAACCCTGTGTTCTCTGTTATGTGACAGGACTCTGTAACCACTAGTAGGCTAACCGGTAACATTGTAAACACTAGTTAAGTGGAAAGACTTGTTAAAGGGACAGTTCACCTCCAAAATAATTGTTTTTCTATCAATTAGTCACCCCATGGAGACTTGAATTCATGGATATTTTTGTCGCATTCCTAAGCCAATAATTTGATGACCGGCAGCGGTTCCGGTAGGAGACAAAGAGTCTCCTTTGTATCTCCTACCGGAACCGCTGCCTACTGGTCCACTGGTCATCAAATTATTGGCTTAGGAATGCGACAGAAACAAAAAGATATCCGTGAATTCAAGTCTCCATGGGGTGAAAAATAGATAGAAAAAAAGTAATTGTTTGGGTGAACTATCCCTTCAAGAAAGAAACAAAAATAAACTACATAAGAAATAATTGAAGTCCTCTTTAGTAAGCACTCAAGGCTGAAAATTAGAAATCCTATGCTATACTATATACATCCCATATATTATTAGTCTACCTGAACTTAAATCTAATGTGGTTCTTTTAAATAAGTGTTTTCTTTCATAACCAGGCTAAATACATGATTTTATGATTGTGAAATCTCATGCACCCCTTTGGAAAAAGTAAAATGACGAATCTACTGTATAACAGATTGAAATCTAAAACCATGTAAAACAGCTACCAGCAAACCTTGTTACTAAAGTAAATTATGAATAACTTGACCCTAATAACCCTTTCGTTTTATTCAAAATTTTGTAAGAATAGTCTAAGTTTGTTAATAATTTATTATTGTGGATATAGAGTTCTTAAACCTGACCATAGATATTGTTTATTGGAGTGGGCGCACAGGCATTTCGCAGAATGGAGCGGTTACTACAGTAGACATGGTTGATGATGTTGCCACACAGCGGTGTGCCCACATTGAGGGCAAAGAGCACGCCAATTAAGAGAAAAGCAACCAGCCAGGGCAGGACACATGAGAAGACCAGCCGGGAAGACGTCATAATGGCATGGTACCTCAGTGGCTCACATACAGCCAAATACCTGTAAAACAAAATCATCATAATTAGTACATTAGTACCAGTTGTCGTATACGTAAAAAGGTACATAGTTTGATCATCTTTTTTAGGGGCAATGATCACAAATGCACAGTCAAAACAGGTTCATATGTACTTGGCAGTAGAAAGCATAATACAGTAGCCTACATCTGTGGTTCTCAACCTGTGGGTCGGGACCCCCAGGGGGGTCCCCACATGATTTTGGGGGGGTCCCCAGATGACAGTGAAGTGACAATTTATGGACTTTCAAGACCTTTTTAATACCTAAAAAATTAAAATAAATTAAACAAAAGAAAAAGACCATTACTGCATCAAAAGTAATCAACAAACTATATTATAAAACATTGGCCAAATTCTCAAATAATATAAGAAAGAGGCAAATATTGTGAAAATAGCCGAAAATAGCGTTGCGAGGCGTTGTGAGCTTGTAGATCTGCTATTTTCACAATATTTATCTGTGGAACGGAGTCAAACAAAATGGGGGGTCCCCAGTTCAAATATGATTATTTTGGGGGTCACGGCCTGAAAAGGTTGAGAACCACTGGCCTACATTGCCATAATTGCCACGTTGTTTTCAAGCTAATGAGTAAAATCTTACAAACAGTTTTAGATTAGCCTGAAGTTGAGTAGCACAAATGGCAATACAGTATAGTATATGACGACACCGTTTAATGCACATTACCCTAACATTAATTCACCCTTGTTTGAATTTAGGACCACAAAGTTCAAAGCATAAAGGTAGCATGAAAAAAAAAAGTTTTGCTGAAGCCACAAACAATTTAATAAGACTCGTAAAAATAGCCTTAGCAACAGCCAATAAGTGTATAGCCCTTAGGTGGAAGGACGAACTCCCACCACCAACCTCTTTGTGGTTTAGGGAACTAACCTCTTGTATTCCTAGTGAAAGAATAATGTACCTCAAACAGAAGTCTGAGGATTTTGAGGGAATCTGGCGTAAACTAATTGACTTCACTGAGGCAAATGAATGAGGCTCTGCAGTCCAATACCTGTCATAGGCCATTGCTGAAAGAATGGTCTGCACCGCAGCACCGTAAACGTGCACGGAGAAGGCCTGGGAGATGGCAGTGTTGTAAGCGATGCTCTTTTGCCCCGTCAAGAAGTGTATCATGAGGCGAACCAGCACAGTCGTCGGTCCCAGCAGATCGCAGACTGCCAGGTTGCAGACCATCACATACATGGGTCTGTGCAGTGCCCTGTCGCATATGATGCCACTCACCACCAGCCCATTGCCCAGCACCGCCGTCAGGTAGTTGAGCAGAATTAGGAAGAAAAGCCAAGACCCCTGGCCTTCTGCCACCTGAAAGCCTTCCATTTCAAACACAATCGGCATCTTCAGGGGGGTAACCATTGTCACGTTTTCCATCAGAATCAACAGAACTCTAAACAGAATAATTGAAAAGGAAACAATGATTGACAAATACATAATATACCGGTGTGTATACAGTACACGTGTATATATTATCTTTACATTATAGATGTATTTGTTTGCCAAGCATGAATACAGGAGAACCACAAGATAAATGTTTCATGGGGAAATTAAAGATGGAAATGAAATAATAAATAAAAAGATGTATTATTCATTCAAGTTATTTGATCACTATGTTGTATTCCTCCCATTTTTTTTGGGGGGGGGGGGGGGGGGTGTCTGTGAAAGTCATCCCTGTGCCCATTTCAACAGTAACTGAAATAGTATATCCCATGTCACATGATTTAAATTACACACCATTAACTTATCTTTTCTAGCAATTGTTGTGAATCTACAAAAACATTACGGTTCAAGTTTCATATATCATCCATCATGAGGATATTTGAGAGTCGTAGAATTCTAATGAGATGTGTTGAGATGTGTGCTGTGGTCTACCTGTCTGAGGTGTGCTCTTGTCCTGGTAGAAGAATCAATTGGCGGTCCATTTTATAATTGGATGTAACTTTCTTTTTTTTCTTTTTGTCCCCGCCAGGCCGAAGGTGTGGCCGAGACCACTGTTGTGTTCTACTGTGTGCAGGAGTGGCTTGTTTTGAAACGCAGCGTCCAATTTCGGTGACACTTTGCACGCACATTCCCACTAGGCCGAGGAAGACATGCCACCCTTTTCACATTGTCCTGTTATAGCGCCACCAGTAGGCCGAGTTTTGTAAAACATTTTTTTTTATATTACTCCTTCAGATTCTGTTCAAAAGTCACGCAAATATCAGTATCTCTATAGTCATGTGATCAAGACGATTTTTTATATTCCATCCTGATTGGCTAACATTGGCTCCCAAAGTTTGCAGCATTGGTCCGTTTTCATGAACGCAGCGTGCAATTTCCATGAAATGTTGCATGCACATTCCCACTAGGCCGAGGAGGAAATGCCACCCTTTTCATATTGGCCCGTTATTGCGCCACCAGGAGGCCACAATAACCTAACTGACCGAGGGGCAGTTTTTCTAGTTTTCTTTGTTTTGATAGGATAGTAGAGAGAGATCTCTGACTGCAGAGAGAGAGAGAACATACACATTCAGATTCAACTTTATTGTTACAACACATGATTACAAACTGTCTGTCTGTCTGTCTGTCTGTCTGTCTGTCTGTCTGTCTGTCTGTCTGTCTCTGCAAAGGACACGCCAAATCTCTGCCTTTCCTGATTGGCCAATGGCCAGTCAGTGTTAATGCTGATGAAGGCCTGAGGAGCCGAAACGTGTCCGTTTGTCAGACTTTCGTGATAAAACTTCTTCCGTGAGTGCAGACTGTTTCTCTGTTTGCTGTGAGTCTGCACCGGTCCTTCATTAATTGAATACATAGGCGAACTGTTAATAAAGTATTCACTCAATTCTTGCATTGTTCTCGATGTGGCGCCCGAGTAGTATAATATAAAATCTGATTGGCTGATATGTGTGGCGTTGTGTGACAAAATGTGAGATAGATACGTCTGAGACTCTGACACATGACAACATGTACAACGGCTACATAAAGGAGTATTGTACAAACGGATGTGCATTATTCCCGACTTGCACATCGCTCCCGACTTGCTATATTATAATATATGCAGTATAATAATCATAATAATAATGTGTGTGTGTGTGTGTGTGTGTGTGTGTGTGTGTGTGTGTGTGTGTGTGTGTGTGTGTGTGTGTGTGTGTGTGTGTGTGTGTGTGTGTGTGTGTGTACTGAGGTACACAATCCAGGTGCAATCATGTGGTTTAGGGTTGTGTTAATGGCACTGGTACACCGTGGTACAGTAGTATTACAGTGTGGTGTGTAATGAGCAGTCCATGTGGGAGCGCAAAGGTACCCCCATCACTCCCACTGACCAACAGGTAATAGAATTAGGGATTAAACAGTGTAGGATCTGGGGCCCGACTCCAGGGGCCAGTGGACAGAGGTCAACTTTGGTCTCAGTGGTGGATGTGCAGTGGGCTCACTTCTTATCCCTACTGTACCAATTATTTATCCTCATTCTCCCCCCCCCCCCCCCCCCTCTCTCTCTCTCTCTCTTTCTCTCCCTGTTGTTTGGAGCTGTCTAATATCCTTTTAGTGTTTTGTTGTTTTGTAATAGTATTAGTCTGTTACTCATCCTATTTTGTATTATTCGTCAATGCAAAGCCCTTTTTTGAGGAATATGGAAAAGTTTCAGAATCTTGCAGTTGCCTTTGAGAGTGAAGTGAATTCCAAGGCCCCATAGATCCCGGGAGCTATCATGATTGGCACATACTTTTTAATAGCGTAACTTATTTTGTATTAGCTATCATGTGCTGTAATTGGTGTTATCTTCTGGGTTGCAGACAGATAGGTCTGATAAACATCCCTCACCTGGCCACTCTCATGGCTCCCTTGGGGCTAATTATCATCATATACTGTTAATAGGTGTTTTGCTCAAACCAGTTCACAGAGGATCTCATTAATGATTGTCTCCTGTCGCAGGGAGCGATGTTATTCTGATGAGTGACGAGGAGTCGGGTTAGCAGGGATGAAACAGTCACCATTAGGGGCATTGTGGTCTCTTGGGCTTTTAGCAAACAACTGTAACGCTACAGTAATTATCTCCTCTAGGCCGGAACAGCCAGAGACAGGGATTATACTTTCATCCCTGTCTGTCTGTCCTTCCGTGTCTGTCTGTCTGTCCATCTGCCTGTCTGTGAGCAGTTGCTCTCAGGCACTACTGGACCGAGCGGCATGGAAGGCCAAGGAAGGACCTCCACCCCACATTGTTCTCTGTCAAATGGAGTCTCAGTGCTGGGACAATAACAGGCTGAATTCAGGTTTTGGCCCACAGCCTAACTATTGAACCGTAGGAGAAAAAAGGAGGGGGTTAAATAACCCTAAAAATTTGGGTTTTCATAACATGGATAGTAGTATTAAAGTTTTGTCTACATTCACTTATATACTGTAGGCTACATAAAATGTGCATTATTGTTTACATGGTGGAAATTGCTTTTTCAATCTAGGTTCCTCATCATGGTATCTGAATAATTGTACCATCACTGAGAAAAATGGAAATCCAAATACAAGTGAAAATAGTGAGACCCTGACAGTCAGTCTGCTTTCAAATTAATATTGTTATAGCAGGGAAAGGATACAGAATATAATTCCAAGACATACAATTATAATATACAATATTGTACACCTTTATTGAACCCCAGAATTACTACTCAGGTAATCTGGCAACTCAGCAAATACAGACAAAAGCATTTTCATTTAGTATTTAAAATAAACTGGTGTGATACCTGCCAGTGGTGGACTAAACACTCAACCCCAGTGAGTGAAGTGAAAGTTAAAGTGAAGTTGTACTTCAGTTTACGTATTGGAGTACTTGCTTTTAAAAAATGCTATTCAATATAGGATCCAAAAGTACAAATTACAAAGTACATTTTCTTTTTAAGATCAATGAATGCTTTATTACATTTCTGACATTTTCCCAAAACATCTTAAAAAGAAATATCAATAATAGTGAAAAAGGCAGATCTTCAAGTTCACAGCGTTGTGAACTTGGGCCATCCCCATACCACCTGCCATTGTGCATACATAGTCCAGTGTTATTTCCCTATACCAGAATCTCAGAAAAGTTTTTTTTTTTTTGCTATCAAGTGAATTTGATGCTGAAAGATATTCATTTCCTCCAAGAGAAATAAATACAAATGCACCCTTGCACAAATGCCCATTTTGGAAAATATATATCATGCATTGATCAAATGCATTTATAGACAGTACTATACATCTACGAAATAATATCTGTTTAGCAAATGTATTTTCTTATATTCATCAAATGCATTTAAATACATTTAGAAAAGTGCATTGAGTACATTTATTGAAAGCATTTATAAAATGTATTTAACTCGCGTTTGAGTACATTTGATGAACGCATTTAAAAATAAATGTTACATTGGTGTTTCCTTTAGCTCAAAGTGGTCCTCTTTTCTCTTCTGCTTCCGGACGACCAGCATGGCCAGCACGAAGAAGATCAGGCCTCCAATGATGAAGCTGAGCTGAACGCCCAAGAACCTACGGGCCAGCAACACAGTACAATGCCACTGAATTTATTTATGCCGTAAAATTGATCTTAAATCACTATTCTAGATTAGATGTACACAGTGTTAATTTATCCACTTCTAACTCTGAGAGCGTAAAATGTAACTACAGTATAATTGACCAAAAAGTGTCCATAGAGACCATAGGCTACTGTAGACCAGTGGTTTTCAACCTTTTTCGCGTCAAGGACCCCCAAATTGACACATATTAGCCCACGGATCCCCATTGGAAAAGATATGCCAGGGACTCAACCATTTCTTGGGGGTCTTAATCTACACTGTATCATCATCATTAGTGTTCATGTAACTCTGAGAGTGTACAAATGGACCCAAATGGACCATTTGGTTCCATTTGTACACTTGAGTTACAGACACGTAAGGGTCAATTTGGTTTCTAACTATTCATTTGGCTGGGGACACCTTGGAACCCCCCCAAGGACCACTGGTGGTCCCTGGACCACTGGTTGAGAACCACTGCTGTAGACCAAGAACAAGAACGTAGCTACCGACTATCTGTCAAGATTATTGTGAGCGGTTCGAAGTTCCAATCTTAATCCTCCTGATTTGCTAACAGACAATCGGGGCCGTCCCGATAATTTTCAAATATGTTTGGTATTTATCTGGAGGATACCATCACTACTGTTCGGGTTGGACGACACGGATGTTTGTCAGCACCAAAGTAGATTTTGTTTAATCGTACGCAAATAGGCAATAGTAGGCACATTTGTAACAACATGCATATAGCCGTACAGTATTGTAGGAGTCAAAGTGTTACTTTCACAGCAGCACCCATACTGCATGCTTGATGTGAAATAAATCAGTATTGAGCAACTGCACAGTTGCGCCTACTTATCACTGACAATTTTTGGTTGTAGTTGTACTAAATAAGTTGTATATAGATTGCTGCCATACAAGCTCCTCAGCACTCCACTTTCTAAGCTGGATGCAGCAAGCTGGATGTTGTTGCTTTTGGGTGCTTTTCGACACAACAATAAAATCACTTTTGGTGTGAGTGTGGGGTTAGGGATAAGGTGAGAAGCTTAGCCATCCGTGAGGGACTTGAAGTAGAGCCGCTTCTAGTTTGCTTAGAAAGGAGCCAGGCCCGGACCGCTGACCTAGCGGCCCGGGCACTTAGGCTCTAATGTAGCCTGACAGTGCATCGTGGGTTCGAGTCCCGTTCCCAACAATCTTTTGCTGCATGTCTCTCCCCATCTCTCTCTCCCTGTTTCCTGTCCATCTCCACTGTACACTATCAATTAAAGGCAGAAAAGCCCCCAAAAAAATATATATATATAAAAAAAAAAAGAGCCAGTTGCGGTTGGATATCTATTATGGATGCCTCCTGATCGCCTCCCCAGGGA
Source organism: Gymnoscopelus microlampas (assembly GCF_963454915.1). NCBI lineage: Eukaryota > Metazoa > Chordata > Actinopteri > Myctophiformes > Myctophidae > Gymnoscopelus > Gymnoscopelus microlampas. The sequence continues at coordinate 12,678,046 of NC_139949.1, forward strand.
GGTTTTCCAGGCACGTCCAACTAGGAGGAGACCATGGGGCAGAGTGAAGACCAGGTGGATTATATCTCCATTCTGGCCTGGGAATGCCACAGGATCCCCCAGTCTGAGCTGGCTAATGTGGTCAGGGAAAGATGGATGGCTGGATGTATGGACGGACTTGGACAGTTTTTAGCTGTACAATCTTTTTTTTTTTTTTAAATAATTTTTATCCCACGATTTTGTAACCCTTATTTTTCACCCGGTGCCAATTTTCTAAGTGATCCTGGGCACTACACTCCCCTCACCAGCCTAGGGAGGCCAGGGCCGAGCTCATGCCTCCTTCAATGCATGAGAGCCAACTGACCTTCTTGTCATCTGACAGGAGGGAGTTTCCCTGGTTGGACGTAGCGCGTGAAAGGAACACGTTATTCCAACCAGTTCCCTTCCCCTCCATCAGGCGCCCCGGCTGTCATGGGGGAGGAGTTTAGTGACCAGGATTACTACATGTTTTTGTGAGGGTATCAACTACCCTGAGAGACACGGGGAGAACATGCAAACTCCACACAGAGTAGGCCCTTTCGCCAACCCCACCTAGGGTATGGGCGCTGATGACGCGGAGGAGGAGACACGCCCCCAGCGCCCACAGCGTCCCCGGCGGGAATTGAACCCAGGACCTTCTAGCTGTGAGGCGACAGCGCTACCGACTGCGCCACCGTGCCCTGTATTTAGCTGTACAATCTAACATAACTTATCGGCTAATGTAATGAAAACCCTGCTTGGGAGGTACTTGCTTCTGTCTGAAGTCGACCATGTCGTAGTAGAGACAGGAAGTCCTCGTGCCACACCTCTCGCCCCACAGGATACAGGTGGTGTCTATGACAGCGCCATACAACACCGGGCCTGGCAAGAAAGCTGTAAAGAGAGAGTTGTTTGTGACCAAAAATTAAGATAAAGTGAAATTCCATAGGCCCTTTACACCTTCACAGTAAAATACTCAGGGCCCTATTTAGGGCCATACTGGCTAAACCCACTATTTGAGGATTTAGGAGTGCGCAAGGAGTGTTCCCGTGCAAAAGTTGCTGTTTTGGGACACCTGCCTTATCCGCAAAACACCTGCACTACTATTACATTATGCATAGGTGTGGTTTGGGTGTTACAATAATAAAACCATTCACCGTGCCAGATGTCATTGCCTTTAAGAGAAGACTGCGCAAGC
>NC_139949.1:12684240-12891740 GCF_963454915.1 Gymnoscopelus microlampas
CAGATCAAGATTAGGCTGTAAAAATACACAACACAAGAAATAAAATGTTCCTTGTTTTTGCATGTATGTCCCCAATATGACCACGGATATGGTTTAAAAGGGCCGGGCGGACGTTGTGTGTGTATTAACAGAATATTGAACTGGTGTAAAGGACCCTGGGAAAACATGTCCCCCTACGCTTCACCCTACTGTGAACCACTTCCTCTTCCTTCCTTTATATTCGTACGTATCTACAAACAGCTAGGGGTTATCACTTATCATAATGACAAATCCTCTGCTCACCCGCCGACAGCTTGTCGAAGTCCACGTAATAGCTTAGCGTGAAGCCACCCACAAGGAAACCAAAAGCGGGCCCAAAACAACTCACCGCCAGAAGAACACCTGCAGAGAAGAGAAACCGCAGCCAAGTGAAACATCAATTCAGTTGCTTTTGGCAGAGAAACATTTATACACAAAGGTGACCTTTGAGAAAACAGTTCCTGTGCTTCAACACCTAATTGTGAATCTATCATGCAGCTGGCTCCCACAGACCACTACAAGGATTGCAAACCTCTATGTGGAGAAATAAGGGACGCCCCCAAAGAACAAACCCCCCAAAATGTACAAATTACATTTTATATTACATCATTACATTACATTACATTACATTACATTACATTACATTACATTACATTACATTATATTATATTATATTATATTATATTATATTATATTATATTATATTATATTCCTCTATGGAAGGGGTCTTCAACGTTTTCAGGCCAAGGACCCCCTAGCTGAGAGAGAGATGAAGCAGGGACCCCCTCTATATTGTATAAAATTGTGTTTCAGATAAACCTTTGCTGCTCTTTTTTCCCTCTACACCTACAACTCTTTGCCAAAAATAGCCGATCTACAAGCTCGATCTACAAGCCGATCTACAAGCTCAGGCTATTTTTGGCTTAAGTTCTCCTCAGAAAAGGGATGCTAGGGTTCAAGTGGTTAATCTAAAAAATTCATATCACACAAAGATTTGGCTGACCCCCTGTAGTAACTCTGAGGATCCCCTAGGGGTCCTGGACTCCCTGTTGAAGACCCCTGCTCTATGGGTCTTTCACTGGTCTACACTTCCACTCTCCCTTCCCAGTAATCAAAATGTGTTTAGTGCACACTAGCGTACCAAGGTATAGCGGTGAGGACTTTTTGCTGGCAAAGTCATCGATGTAGGAGATGCCAAAGGGCTGGATAGGAACGGTGCCAATGCCCAGCAGTAGCTGAGCCACGAGCATGAGAGGGTAGATCCACTGCTCTGCTGTGCTTTCCTGTGATGTGCAACCCTCATCGGGTAGCAGCGTGCTGTTCCCTGTTTGGCAGAGGCCAGAGCTGTTTGCTGCATGGGGAACACAGAGAGAGACAGCAGGTAGATGGATTAGAATCACCTGTGTCCACAGCCAGAAAATGTATAGATCATTTCATCACGTGTGTTACTTTTTGTAAGTGGGCGTTCATATGTACAGTATGCAGTGGTGGAAAAAAGTACTACATTTTTTTTACAAGTAGAAGTCCGGAATTCAAAATGTACTTGAGTAAAAGTACAAAAGTATTGGTATCAAAATAATTAAAGTACAAAAGTAAAAGTGCTTATTATGCTGAATATTCCATTTGACGTTGTTTTCAAATGTATAAAAAATCCTTTGAAAATAGCAGATCTACACAAGTTTTCAATTGTAGATAGGCTATTTTCAAATGGCACTGAAATTTGGAAATACTCCAGTAAAGTAAAAAACACCTCAAAAATGTTACTTAAGTACAGTAGTACTAAGAGTAAATGCACTTAGTTAGTTTCCACCACTGTAGCATGTATGTGTGAACATGCGTGTGTGCGACTCACAGCCGATGTGGTCAGTGTATGTGTAGCGTTCTCCCAGGAAGTGAGGCAGAGTGATGAGCAGGGAGGCCAGGCTGCAAATCAGAGCTCCTCCTCCGATGAACCTGGGACGGTGAACACGGCTCCCCAAGAAACTCACAAACACTAACAGCAATAGGCTCCCCACCTGCACATTCACATAGCATGCAGGACACAGCCCGGAAAAGATTAGATCATTTGCACTCCCATTCATTCAAATCAATAATTTAAATGTGTTCTTTTTGCACATCCATTCCATGAATCCCATAGGGCTTGACCACACATGGACAAATGACATCATCAACTTGCGAGGGCATTATTGCCCCGCATGAGTGAAAGTTTTTTATTTATTTATTTATATTTTAGTTAAAGAGGGCAATTGTAGTGTATTAAGGCATATTGGCCTTATTAGCCAGGGGTCCTTTTAAGGCTTTTGCAACACTGCTATATCCCAGAAAATCTGTATCTGCCGGTCCACGATTTGATCGCTTCCTGTCCAATTGAGCTTATACGCTACTGTACTTGACAGAGAGATATTGTATGCTCTGTGAAGGCGAGAAGGGAAATTGAATGCTGGTTCAGCTACAAGCAGGGCCTTATGTAGTATAAGGGGTAGCCCCTTTCGGGACCCTGTTTACCTTTTTTATATTTGGGAAGGCGGTATCCAGGGTCCCTTGTCGCTCAAAGCACTCTCTCTCGAAGTCGCGGGTACCACTGTCTCGTCTCGGGCTAGATTTCTCAAAGGTACCAAAAAGAGCAATACTAACGCGCGGTTAATCTGCATTAATGCGCTCGGATCGGCGATGCCGTTTAACATTTTTAATAATTTAGTAAAGCTTAAGCTCCTCTCTCACACTCCGCTCCACTTCCCATGTCCCGCCTCCCCGCGTTGTGATTGTCATGCAAGCATATAGGAGCTCGCCAATCAGAGGCAGTACCATAGGACCATAGAGGTATGCGTAGGACGCGCAGTTTGTCAGTCACCGCGGGGAGGCGGGACATGGGAAGTGGAACAGAGTGTGAGAGAGGAGCTTAAGTTTTACTAAATTATTAAAAATGTTAAACGGCATCGCCGATCCGAGCGCATTAATGCAGATTAACCGCGCGTTAGTATTGCTCTTTTTGGTACCTTTGAGAAATCTCTGCAACTTCTAAGCGACGAGCTATTAGCCCGAGACGAGACAGTGGTACCCGCGACTTCGAGAGAGTGCTTTGAGCGACAAGGGACCCTGGATACCGCCCTCCCAAATATAAAAAGGGTAAACAGGGTCCCGAAAGGGGCTATATAAGGGGGTGGTCCCTGCTGACATGGCATGAACATGACCTTGTCAATGGAATTGTGTGGAGTTTTAAAAAAAAATGCTTCTGTGAAGTGCCAGAGAGTGCTGTCCCATAACCGAGACATCTCGCTCGTAATATTCAAAGAGTAAAGGCTTCTCATTAATGTGTGGGCTAGTGAAGTGTGGAGATACTGTAACCATAGGGCTCACCTCATTGAAACCAGACAGGAGGCCAGATTCCGTGCTGGAGAACCCATAGCGTCTCTCTAAGGTGGGAATGCCACCCTTCATGAAACCAGACACTAACAGCAGAGCCAACTGCAGCAGTCCATGGCAGAAGACAAAGAACTAAACAAAGTGGGGGAGAGAGAAGTCTTAGGATAACATTCATTTGTGTGTGTTTTGGCAGCACCTCTGTAGATCTGTTGTCATTACATCATCTGTCTATGATGTAATAAACTTTTAGAACAGCAATTCCCAGAATAAAGTTGTAAACAAAACCATGGAAGCACTGCTCCAAATCTAAGGGGGGGAGGCGGGACATCCGTTTTACCTCGGGATCATTTTCAGTGCTTCCACCATACTGAAGCATTTGGAAATTGTGGGAGTCAACAGTCTGACTCCCACCAGCTATTACATGTCTTGTCTCTCGGCCCTGATTATCAACCCTAGTCACCTGTGTCCTGTTTGCCCCAGCCTATCCCTGTGTTGATTGTCAGTTGATTCACATGTGTCCTGTTAGTTCTGGGTCAATTTAAACTCCCATGTGTAGTCTGTTTTGAGTCAATTTGTCATTTTAATGTCAGTGTACTGTGTGTGTTAGTGATGCGCGGGTCGGGTTTTTTCATGACCCGCCCCGCCCCGCCCCGCAACGGAAACCAACCCGCCTCAACCCACCCCACGAACCCATATATAAATCTATGGCTCAACCCGCCCCGCGACCCGCGATTATTTTTTAATTCTGTAAAATCATGGTTAGAAAATAATCCCCAAGTGTATTCAAACTGTTTTATTGTTATTATTCTTATTCTTATTAGGAATAAAGACAAAACAAGAGCATGTGATTTTTTATTTATTTTTTGCGTGTGAGAGCAGCTGACCCGCTCATCCGCAGCCCGCATAATTGCCTGTGTTTTGAAGAAAATGCAAAATGGTGGAAACTCTAGTCTGAGTTGCGTTATCATGCAAGGAATCCAGGGGGGAAAAGACTTTGATTGCAGGAGAGTTACAGATAGGGTAAAACAAGTGGGCTATTATAGCTCCACCAAAAATTGGCGGTGGAGAAGTTTCACAGCAATTCCCAAACTTTGAAAGCCAATAGTAGACAATTGGAATGCAATCTGAAAAATCATTTAACCCTATAGTTTTTGGAAGAACAGGACATTCTTCTATGATATTGATGATATAGATTATAAATATATCATGTTGTTCTAAATACCCATAAGTTGACAAACATCTTTATCTTATACAGTATGAGGAATGCAAGTTGTATAGTGTGAATTAAACATACCTCAAGGCTCTTGGATGGACTGCGACACCTGGCCATCTGTCACACAAATAGATGTGCTTTGTCCGAAATCTGTCGATGACATACACAATAAGAATATGCTACTACTTATTCTGTAGGTAATGAACCTTGTTTCAGCGTGTGACACTGAAATTAACCTTTTTTCTCTCAATGTTGAGGGAAAGATTTGCACATAAAAGCTCCTGGAAACATGCAAATACAGATTTCCCCCCTTTCTAATGTCAGATCCCAATAACCTGGATGAAGTGACACTTTTGTGTCAAGTATGATGATACAGCATTGTGACATAATAACCTCATCTGTTTGACCAAGACATGGCTAATCTCAAGGCCAATCACATGGCCATCACCTTTCATGGAACAGGGAGAATGAGGGCAGTTTAAGGGGTTGCTTTGAAACCACGGATTGGCACGTGTTCTTTGATCTTTGATATGTGTTGATAGTGTGTATTTATTAGATTAGGTGTTGTAATATTGGGGCGTAAAGCTCGGCCTATGACAGAGGCAATGTTTGATTAGTGTTTGACGTAAGCAGCATTGGATGGCAGTAATTATATTATTGCCTGTAATCATTACAGGCTGATTGTTGTTAGATTATGTAACATTACATTACAGTGTAATGTAATGTTACATAATCTAACAACAATCTGCGTCCTTCTCCCTCCCGTCTGTCTGGCTGCTGAAAGGTTAACGGCAATGGGCACTGCACTGTCTAATATGTCTAAATGGAAAGAAGCAAGGAATACATGATCCTTACGTGTCATTTCCTTACATCTTAGATTGAAATTTGAATGGTTTTATCAAGTCTGAACAGCAAAAAAACACATGGAAACTGATTTTCCCAAATCAGATTTGAATAACATTCCTAGCCTGTGAAGACAACCAATCCGACTCCAATTTGGAGAGAAATCTGATTTCCCTTCCCCAGATTTCCAGGTCATGGCAGTAGGCAGGAGTGGGCTGCCGGTGGAGCCTAGTGGAGCACAGCACGCACGCCGCACATGCACCATTCGCAGTTTCCGCACTTCGCTAACAAAACCTGCCGATCGACGCTGAGTGTCACAGCTTGAATGAACAGGAATGACCGACCTGGTTCGATTCATGTCAAGGTGTGTGACCTGCTAAGTAGCCTACTGTAGGTGTCAGATGTTCTGTCTGAAGCAGTCAAAAGAGTTGGATAACAGCAGTGGCTGATGGATTCATGAACAACTTAAATTACAGAGGTGACGTCTGCAAGGTAAATACATAATGACGACACTTAAGTTTCCCCATTATACAAGTACGTAAATAGAATAACATTTGATATACAGTATATTGTGGGTTAATACATAAGCGGCAAGCCTACATATTAAATAGGTTATTTCAATAGGCGATCGCTCACGTGTGCGTGTACGCACTCCACTAGCTAAAACATCCACAGCACACCCCTGGCAGGACAGAGGGGGCGACAAGCTGAAAAGAGCGAATCAGAATTTGGCTAATTGCCTATCAATAGACCAAAATGTAAAATGGGCTGGTATTGCGCCACTATGAGGCTGATTTGAAAAAGGTTGACTGCCTTTGCCAACTGGCAGTGTTCACAATAAATTCATAAATAAAAAGTAAGTCCCATTAAAAATAAAAAGGAAGGGGCTTTGGGCCTCATGGACTATGAATAAGATGGAAAATACATTATGGAAACCCCAGACAAGCATGCTAGCAGCTCAACAAATACTCCAAAGGAGTAGAGACCAAATAATATTAATACTTATTATAAATCAAGTAGTAATTAATGAATTATTATCACTTTTATGGTCCTTATTCAGAGGTTTTCAATGTGTCATGGTAGATACCTTAGAGATAACATGTAATATATAACACATATTACAGCCCCTGTCATACTCATTAAAGTCGACATATTTATTGTTTTGTACTTTCCTTCACCTTTCAGCATCATCGCAGGTTTATGCAAACTGTTATCATTCAATACAAATGTCCATTTGTAAATAAGCAAACAAGTCAAAGTACACCAAATATCTAGACTAAAATCTAATCAAAAAGCACACCTAAATTACAGCAGGTTTTAGATAAAAAATGTTCCCTATGATTGGTGATCTCCTATATCTCTCTGATCCGCATTTGGGTACGGTCAGTTTATAGTCCAGGCAAACTAGCGTTTCACGTCAAGGTAATTGTAACTTAATCTTTTTTCTTCACAGACCATTTCTATGAAGTCACCAGAACAACATGCTAAAAGCCCTAAGAAATCCTAGTTGCGGAAATATGTTTAATTGGCATCAATCCAAAATGGCCATCAGTTATTGTCAAAAAGCCATATAAAATGATTATGAGTCCAATTTTCATTTGTCTGAGATTTCAATTTACTTCCAATTACATTTTCAGGTGAGGAATTCAAAAAATACTTTAGCCATTTTTGAACCAATATAACAGAACTTCAGGGTGTTATTACCAGATATTCTAGCAGCATTTCACATCAAAGTAATTGTAACAGCATTTTTTTTCACCATACATCATTTCAATGAGGTGACCAGAACAACATACTAAAAGTCCTAAGAAATCCTAGTTGCGGAAGTATGTTTAATTGGCATCAATCCAAGATGTCCACCAATATTGTCAAAAAGCCATACAGTACAATGATTACTGAGTCAAAGTCAATTAAACATATTTCCGCAACTAGGATTTCTTAGGACTTTTAGTATGTTGTTCTGGTGACTTAATAGAAATGGTCTGTTAAGAAAAAAAATCTGTTACAATTACTTTGATTTTAGAGATATTCAGACTATTTTCCAATATACAGTACTAGAGGTAGAGATAGATCCAGACCCAGTGTTAGTCATCCTGGGAGTATCAGAAGGGATGAAGAAACTACAACTATCTCAACAACGCCTTCTTTCATTCGGCCTTTTCGCTGCAAAAAAATTGATACTCTTATTTTGGAAGAAGAAAGAGGCCCCCACAATCAAACTCTGGCTCAACAAGATGACAGAGTCCTTACATTTAGAAAGAATCAGATTTATACTCAAAGACAAACTGAAAGATTTTGAAAAAGCCTTTAGTCTCCTTTCTTAAAGGTTGAAAGGCTAATCCTTGTGGATGACCCGTGTCGCACGTAATCTGGGACAGCACTTCTGGAAGGGGGAAGGGAGGCGGGAGGGTCCCTTTGTTTTTTGCTTAAGTTTGAGTGTTTTTTTTTCATATGGCTGTTTGTTTTTGTTTAAAAAAGGAAGCTATCCATGTATGAACAGAAATGTATAACCATAACCTGTGCTTCACAATAAAAAAGATTTGAAACAATTACTTTGATTTTGGAGGGACAGTGAGTGCATTTTGCGGAGCTGCCGACGGCGGAGCGGTGGGCTGCTTTGCCACCCAATAAAGAGAATGCAACTGCAATGCCACCAGCCACAGGACTGGATGCAGAAGTGTCCCAGGAGGAGGCTCCTCTCGCTGGGACTGCTGCTGCTGCTCCTACGTGATGTGTGTGGATTCATGCTGCCCTTTTTGAACTGACTCTGATTTACCAATTCAACCATTTGTTGCAAAAAAGGACACTGCCAGGTCTTTTGGGACAAAGAAACGTTATTGCAAATTTGCAATCAAGAGTTTGCAATTCAAAATGTCGAGAAGACAACTTCACTTCTACTGGTGTCAACAACTTCCTTATTCCTAAATAAAGTGCTTATTTTTGTTTAAATGATATGTGTCATGGAGATGGGGTTCTTCTAAATGTCATTATAGCAACCTTGATTTTCCCTTAAATAGAAAGACAAAATTACCTCTGACATCTACACTTCATGGAGAACACTTTTTGAACCGAATTAACCGAAATAACCCAATTAACCCCCCAAAAAAATAACAAACCCACCCAAAAATGACCTTTTTTTTTTGCGCGTGCGTGCGTCCCCCGATGTGTCCCCCCAGGTCATTTCCCATTCCAGCGCCCCTGACCCTAACCCCTAACCCTAACCTCAGTAAAACTATGCCTAAACCTAACCCTAACACTAACCTCAGTAAAACTATACCTAAACCTAACCCTAACCTCAGTAATATTTTATTACAAGGATTAGTAGGACCGTGCTGCCGCTGCACTGCCGGCAGCTGCCGCTCCTCCGCCGGCAGTTCTGCGGCAGCTTCCGCTGCTGGAAAATGCACTCGCTCCTTCTGGCCGGGTTAGCCCACCAAGACACGGCTGAGTGCATCTCTCTGCTAGAGTGCAGAGCACACAGAGTACAAAACACTGACGTTGGCCTAAAAAGCAACCAAAGGTATGGCTCCCCTGTATCTTCAAAGCCTGACCCATGTTTTTTATGCATTTGATGTATTATGTGTATTATCTTGTGTCCTTGCTTACTGTAAATCGCTCGATTAAGAGCGTCTGCTAAATGCCTAAACTGTAAATTGTAAACTTTAAACATTGAATGCACAGAGCCACTGGGTACACTGAGTAACATACGTGCATGGGTAGGTTTAGCACTGTACTGTATGTCCTGAGACTCCTGACACTGTATGTGTAGCAAATGAATCACATGTATGATGTATCCTCTCATTCCTCTGCTAAGCCTGATGTTGCCGAGCTGCTAGATCAGCTTTTGTTGATGCAGGACATGATGTGCAACAAAGTATAGATCAGGTGTTACAGGGCCAGGGTGGTCAGAGCAAGTGCCCACCGAGATTCCTCTTGGCACTTTTATGCTTGTTAAAATGTTAAGCCAATGAGATCAAATGTGCCACAGGATAAGTCAAAAACTTGAATAAACATTAGAGTCATTTACAGTGAACATTGGGAGCTTTCATATGCTATGCTGTTATAACACCATAGCTAAACATACAGCAAACCGTACAAAAAGCCATGTGTGTTGTAATGAACATTATCATTTTCACTGAGCACACCATTTTCTGTCCCCTAGTCCTATCAGCTGAGCTGGCACAACAGTACATTTGCTGACATTAAATGTAAGTTTGATTGGTTGCGCAGCTAATGTGGCTGTACAAACCTACAGTAGGCTAATGAAAGTTTTCTAAATTATTGTAGAACCAGAAAGAAACAGCTAAATATGACTCACCTTGTTGCAGAGACACCGGTGGTGGTATTGTTTCCCTTTCCAGCTCCTCACGTTGGAGTTGTGTACTGTAATGTGTACAGTGTAGTGGTGGAATTTGAACTCATATGGTTTGTGATGGTGCAGGGGTGGTCAACCCTTTTGGGCACATGATCACTTGGTCATTTTACAATGCTGGCGTTATCACACCCAGTGCTAGACAGTGGACCATTGCGTTTAGGTCTTATCATAAACTGCTATTTAAAGGACAACTTTAGTTTTTTACAACCAAGGGTTATAGTTTAGCTTGTAATTAAAGTACATAAAAGATGAGTGTTATTTTTTTTTTCATTTACTGCTTTCTACAGTTTTGGCAATTTTTGCGATATTTTTTACAGTGGGCGGAGGCATTCTGTCCGGTGGCTAAATATGCCTTTTTTACACAATAAAAAAGGTCCTGTGGTCTTTGATGGCCAGATGTGAGTTATTGGGGGCTAGAAGAGCTACTGTAAATAATAATAAAGAAAACACCGGGTTATTCGCGAAAATTGCTAAAACTATAGAAAGCAGTACATTTAAAAAATGTTACACTCATATTTTATTTACTTTAATTACATTCTAAAATATAAACCTTGGTTGTAAAAAACTAAAGTTGTCCTTTAATACAAGCATAGAATAAGTCAATAACATTATGATAAAACAATGAGTCAATACATGTATATAAATACTAAAGGTAAGATACATTCTGACTATCTGGAGAGTCAGAACCTCCTGACCTCAATAGCCCAATCTGATCACTTGGTACTGTAGATCAAAAAGAGGTGTTTGCCCACCCCTCAGTCTCTGCAAACAGTATAGACATACAGACAGACAGACAGACAGACAGACAGGCAGACAGATAGATAGATAATGAAATTCCTTCAAGTTAATTATTAATTGTTGACGTAAGATGTTCTTGTAAGCCTGCCCGACGCCTTGTTGACACAGTTCCATGGTCATGGCATTCCAAACGAGTAAGTAGCCTTTTGTGCACGTTCTTTTGGTAGACCATTATGAATCCTGCAGGGGGAAATTCAGTTTCAGTTTCACCTAACTGATGGGTGCTCAGATGGTCACGATAGAGCGCTCAAGGGGGAGCAGTTATAGGGTTAAGTGTTTGAGCCAGATCCGTGGGCGGGGAGGTGAACCAGTGACCTTGTGATTACCAGACTGTCTCTCTACCGACTAAGCTATAAACAGTAAACAAATTGGCAACATGTTATGCAGTTGTCACATTGTCACAAAATGTTTTTGGCCCACATGCCACAGTGGTAGACAGATACCGGCTGCTGGCATGTAGGGCTGCAACAAAGGTTTTCCACTCCTGTCTGTTTTTGATCGATTGATTGAATACTTTACTTAAGTCAAAAATGTAAACAGCACGAGGTACAGTCAGACATTCAGGCTAACACAAAAATGTCCTGGGGATTTGTTTCCATTGTGGTCCTACTGTATACTATGTATTCAATTAATCAGCATAGGATAACAATAACACAATAATACATGTCATCAACAAACACAAAATACTACAGTACATGTACAAAGCATAAAAAGGAAAAAAGTGTCAGTGAATGACACCTCCTTTCTGGGAAAATGCATTTATCCCCCCTTGTGGTCTCCAGGTGATTTTTCAGGACAGTTTTGAAATAATCCAGTGATTTAACATTTTGAATGGATGGTGTCAGGGCATTCCACATTTCAGTGGCAGAGTACTGTAGTAGAATGTGAATTTTCCCATGTCTGTTCTATATTTGGGTGGTACCAGATAGTTTTCACTGCCTCCAGTATTGTGGCTGTGGGTGTCACTCACTTTGGAGAAGTACAGTACTTAGTCAGGTATGAGGGTATTGAGAGCAATGCCCCTTCGACTATCTTAAAAAACAATCCCATTTTTAAATGCTTAACCCTGTCTTCTACCCTAAACCATCCAGCCTAGCAAAGCGTGTTGGAATTAGGTGGGTCATGGGTTTTACGCCGAGAAGTGGTCGAATCAGTTTTGGGACAGTGTATTTATAGCAACATAATAGAAAACCTTTTTTTAAGCCATTCGCACTTTAAACTCTTTAAAAAGGTAACTGCACTGTCGTAATTTATGACTGCACTGATTAACTGACTGCATGAATGAATTTTATGACTGTAGGGCACGCACAGACTTATTGACTGCATGGATGAACTTCACTGCACTTTTTATGAATGTTTATTGTGTGTCTATTCATTGTGTTGTGCAAGAATGTGTTTTTTTATGCACCAATCAGGAGTGGCACTTTTAATTTCATCGTTATTGTTCTCCATCTGCTAAAAGTGTAAAAGGTAAAAGTGAGGTTAAATTTATTATAGTTATTCAGGCTTTCACGTTTGCAGTTCAAGGAGAAGAAAATAATTAGAAGTAAAGAAGGAAGACAAAATTAGCACAAAGCAGCATGCATTTGTATGCAGATGAGACGCAGTTATAGATTATATCGGGCAGAGCTACTGTAGGTGTTTTTGGAGTGTTCTTTTTTGGGGGGGGTCATTGTGCAAACCCAAATTATTTTGCTGTTCTACTTAGAACATTTTATTTGACTGCATTCATGCAAGGAGTAAACATAATATTCCATTTAATTTTAAATGTTATTTCTAGTTACATTTAACCTAGTAACACAGTGACAGTCTCTACTGAAATGCAGACTTTTCACTCTTAGTTGATATTCGTATAATCTCACTCAGAGTCAGTCAGCAGCTAGTTGGAGTCACGGTTCAGATTATGATGCAGAAGTTCTGAGTCATATCCACTGAAAGAAAATATAAAACAACAAAGAATTACAACTGTGTTCAACTGTGCAACTGTGTTCACCATTTCTCCACTCCTCTCCTCCTGGTTCCTCAGACCTCACCATTTTCTCCCCTCTCTAAATAACTACTGCATACATAAAAGCTGCATACATACTGTATATCTAGGGTAGTATACAGAACATGCTTCTGATACAGTATCTAGCTACATTGAAGTTATTTGTGGTTGGTAATGTAATGTGGCTGAATACATTTAACAGTGTGAGTGACTGAATAAAACATATAACTGTGTAAAGCTACAAGTTGGAGAAGTGTCTTTGTTGTTATTGCATTCAAAACCCATATCATCTGTTGTGCTATTTGATGTTGATGTGCTACTTAAAATCTAATTGATATCGCTAATATCATGTAACCAGCTTGTGACGGGCCCCTGGCTATTATTGTTTCCGTAGGAGGCGAGACATAAGGGAGCGCTTGTTTTCGGCAGAGGCGATGGAGGCGCGCCGTCTGAAGCGGACTTGAGCCACGAGAGGCACCGCCGAGCGAGCTTGGGGGCGAGTGTGTCGTTGTGCCGAACATGGCGAAGTCCGCTTCAGCCAACTCAGCGCCATCCGAGTTATGTCCCGATAGGAACAGAATCATAAATCATCTATTTGAACAGAAACGGATGGATGAGTGAATTGAGTGTTTTACTTTGAAGTGCATAGAGCTGACAAATGATGCAAGTGCTAAAGCCAACTTAACAAACACAGGGAAAAGGAACTACCTAAATAAAGTAAAGAGCTAACCTGAAATCAAAGACAAACAAAAACCTCCCTACTCTAACAACAAACAGAAATTTCAATGCGTGGCACACCTCTATACTAGTGTGAATAAACAGAAACGTACCATGCTACAGGGTACCCCGGAACTAGAGCTACCCTTCCCTCTACCAACAGAAGTCTTAAATGACACAATTTAAACGGATTAACATGAACCAAGAGTTCAAAAGGTCTGTCTCAGAGACTCAGTGGAGAAACATGGCTGCACACAGGTGAATTATGGCTGGAAGTGATTGGTGGAACGATGACTGGAGGACCAACCGGCGTTGAGAGGCGGAGTTGAATGCTGATTGAATGATGAATGATGAGTGCCTGGACTGGACCTGGGAATGAATGATAGACAAGAGGACAAAAGCAGGGGGAAGAAAACTGAGAACACAGACACAAGTGTATGCCTGATGGCAGTACACTTAACAATAAACCTAGTGTTAATTTAAAATGAGACATTCCTCCATATCTGGCTAGAAATGTCAAAAGAATTTTGCCAGCGACCAAAGTAGCCAGACCTTTTGGACATTTCAGCCCCTGCCCCTCTAATTTTCTCTGCACGTCCCTGTTGCTGCCTGTCATTGTTGGGTGTACTGCAAGTGCACAATCGCACAAAAAAGACATTGGTTCAGTCAGAGAGACTGATGGAAAGTAAACCTTAGCTACTTGGGCTCCTGATATAACCTTGAGCTTCGGGAGGACATAGAGTTTGTAGGAAAGTCTAATTCATTCTCACCATTATGAATTAGAATTAACAATTGGGGGGAAAAAACTAAACAATGGATGGGCACATTTTAACATTTAATCCACATTCTCAATAGTTGAAAACATTAGAGTGCTTTGCCAAGATTTGGAACCTTACCAGATTACCAGACCTTTGGATCAGGTGGATCACACAGGTACTGTACATGATGAGGTCCATTCCTCTGATGTGAATTGCCCTGACAACAAATACAATGGTACATATTCATTAGCTTTCAGTGCAACTACAGAACTGCATGTGATACAAACATTTATACAGCAATATAACTCCAAACACTAGTTTACTTTCTGTCACGGTCCGCTCCGCGGGCCGTGGACTCATTGCCCTTATATGGTCGAGGACACTTTAGGCCTGCTCTCTAGGCCTGTCACGGTCCGCTCCTCGGGCCGCGGACTCTGACTTTATTATTTAGACCTTCCTGCCCTTATAAGGTATTGGACTTATTAGGCCTTTGTTCTGTTCTGTACCTAGTCTGGTTATTCTGTTACTCTGTTGTTATTGTTTTGCGTTTGTTCTGTACCTTATTTTGTAGTCTTGTTTCCTGTTCTGCTTAGTTATTGTTACCTGTCTTGTCTCACCTCCCTGTTGATTAGTCATGTTCTCCTCCTGTGTCCTCTTAGTCCCTCAGCCTATCCCAGTGTTGATTGTCTGTTGAGTTCACCTGTGTCCTATTATTTCCCTGTCTATTTAATCCCTGTGTTTGCAACCTGTCCTTGCTTGTTCATTGTATTATGTTGCGTGTGTTACATCATGAGTTCAGTCCCTTGCCTGTATTATTACCGTTTGAGTTAATAAACCCAATAAACCCGTGAAACCGACCAGTTCTGCCTCTGTCTCTCCTGCACTTGGGTCCTACACTCCGTCCTGACTCAAACCGTGACACTTTCAAAGGAATCATAATGCTGGCTGTCTAGTGTTGAAGTTTCACATGGTTCAATAATATGTAGTATTTTGTATTTAGTCATACCTGGCCTGAATCCCTACTATTTGGACTTTAAGCTGGGTGTGCCCGCATACTTTCCACTCTATCACTTTGACTGCATTAAAAGGTTCTGACATTGATTTGGTAGACATTTACAAATATCTGGGCACAGTCATTAATAGAACACTGGGTTTAGAATCTAATATTGTTTACAGTAAAACATGAAATAAAAAACAGCTTTCAAAGCTATTGGAGTGTGTCGAGCTCAGCTTAAGGACATCTACTATCAGGTTCTCAGGAAGGACGACGCCATAATGGATTGTTCTGATCACCTGCAGAATTATATTTCTTTAGATATTGTCTTTGGGCTGTCACATCTGGGTGCCTGCAGGAAAATATAAGACAACTAGGGCATCCTTTGTCCCAGTAGCCATTGGGTCTTCTGAACTCCATCAAAAAATAAACAGCGAATTGCATAATTATTTTAGCATGGATTTATTCAGTTAGCAATGTCTGCTGTTGCACTTTACTTGACCATTGTCAGCTGCTTTTGCACTTTATTTGGGCCTTGTGGCTGTCTTGTAACAAGCCCAGCCCAGGGAAAAGGAGGGATGGCACACAGGTCAGCTCCACAAACAGTAGCTTATATTGCCCCTGTAATTACCCTGACCATGAATTACCCTGTGCACCTGTAAAGAGAAATCCCTGGCTTCCTTGGAACATGACATATCTCCCCATAGGCCTTTAAGCAGCATGCCCATTTCCAAATGCTACAAATGTCAGTTTGTTCCAGAAACGGGATTATACCAAATGAAACGCAACATCCAACAATGAGGAGCCTCTGTACAGTATAGTGCATGTCCAAAAGCATTTTCACTTTTGCCCATACAGGGCCACCACAAACGTGAAAAGTTGCACCATTTGCCCTACAAACTATTTCCCACGCAGCTTCCTCGTGTCCTGCAAGGAAACTAAAATTGAAGGAAAGGTCGCCAACATAATTTTATCTATCCAGCAGACCTTTATAAAATACTCGGCTCAGGAAAGAAAAAAAGAAGACATATCACACATTGTTTTACGCTGTGTTGCTTTGTGTTGCGTGAGACTGTCCACCATTTCTTGTCTGGCAACCAAATCTTGCGATACCTCCGAGCCAGAAACAATACCTGCCGCTGTTTAGATGCCTCAATAAAATGATGTACTGTGCGATTAGAAAACAACCTGTGATACGTCTTCTTTTATATTCCTGAACCGATTATATGACAAAGGTCATCGTTCAGAAATAGTGTTTGTTCATAAGCTGTCCAACCTGCTCTCATAGACTCCAACGTTATTTCACCGAACTTCCGGTGTGAGTTTGAAACCCGTGAGCGTCATGGCGCATACCCGGCGTCCAGCTCGTCCCTTCCTTAAATGTAGTTTCCGTGTGTGTACTATAAGGTCAGTGTTATGCAGCCTGCCATGTTTTTACCCTGCTGTAGTTTGCACCCCACGACTGACACACTCCTCGGTAGGCAACCCAGCCTGGCGGAGAGATCGGCAGCTTCGGTTGGTGCTATGTGGTGTGGGTGATGGACTCTGAGCTGGGTGTGACTGCACGTAGTGGCTGTGTGGTGATTGCTGATCATACACACACGCACGCACGCACGCACGCACGCACGCACACACGCGCACACACACACACACACACACACACACACACACACACACACACTCAGGAGAAAGCCTCTGTCATGACAGCATTTCCATCTTGTTTGTTTGATTTGTGACTTCTGATTGTATGATTGTGTGAATTGTGGGCAATATGTGTTTACATTTGGATACTTGTGTAAACTGGTTTATGTGCAGTGTTCTTGTAGAATCAACAAAGATACAGATTGGCATGGCACCGCAGGTGGCATGCCAGATACTGTAAGAGAAGCCCTCAGCTGTCAACATTACAGCAACCACTGAACCTTCAACAACATAATACAACTACCTCGGCGGCGGCAGTGGCTCAGGGGTAGAGTGGCCTGTAGAGTGGCCAGGATGGTAGCCGCAAGGTTCCCAATTCGATCCCGGGTTCCCCCAGAGTTAGTGTCGAAGTGTCCTTGAGCAAGACACTGAACCCCTAATTGCTCCCGATTAGCAGGTTGGTGCCTTGCATGGTTTCCTCCACCATCGGCATATGAATGAATGGGTGAATGTAATGCACAATCTATGTAAAGTGCTTTGAATAAAATCGCTATAAATGCACCATTTACTACACACTAGAAGCACTATACCTGCATCAGGGGATCTGGAAGAACACAATACATTACCACTGCAACACACAGACACACATACTGACTCGCACTCGTGCACGCACGTGCACACACATATTTGTGTTATCCTAGCATAACCTTTGACTGCACTACCTTTACTGTTAATAAAATCGTGTTAATACAGTATTCAATAAATCAATAGGCAAACATTTGCTAAAATAGACGACTATTTGGTGGTCGAGAGCAGATCTACAAGCTTGCTGCGTTGCAACATTGCAAACAAATGCGAAGCTTGTAGCTCTTCTGCAAAGAGATATAGAGGGGAAAAAGGAGGGGGCAAAATACATCTGGATCTGCTACTTTTGATGCTATTGTGTGACGCTGTTGTGATCAAGTAGGGAGTTGATTTTACAAAAACACAAAAAGTTAGAATATAGAGATAAGAGGTTTCTGCCCAACAGCAACAATATGTGGATTATGAGAATAATCATGTTTTGTACAGCCCTTGTGTCATTCATTGTGCTGACTGAAATGCGACACCAAGTGGTTGTGAATGTTTGTAGTAGAACCAAGTCAAGTCAAATTATTTTTTATAGCACAGAACTTCCAGAGTATGACTATAAGTATAACGTCACTACAAACGTTACAGCACATCAAACGTATAATAACAACATTTCACCACAAGGGGGAAGCAAAAGACAGGCTATACACCGGGCTATGCTGTAACCCATGCAAGCGAAGGTGTTACCAATGATACTAATGAAGGCTCTGTTCCATTCTGGTCAAACAGTTGTCAGGGTGCTGACATTGTGCATGTTGGCTCACTGGAGACACTCTGCTACACCTGTGGTTCTTAAAGCGTGGACCAGGGACCCTCATGGTTCCTTGAGGGGGTTCCAAATGGCACCTTACAGGTGTGTAATTCTGAGAGTGTACAAATGGAACCAAATGGACCCGTAAGGTTCATTTGGTTCCATTTGTACAGTACACTCTCAGAGTTATGGGGTGGTCCTTGAAATTAAAAGGTTTGAGAACCACTGTGCTGCACTAAATGGAACCGAGCCTTCATTAGAATCATTGGTAACACCTGTTTAAGGAAGTAAGGCGAGGCCCAATGTCTTTCCAATATGGCTGCTGTGCATAGAGCCTATGCTAATAGAATGTACTATCACAATACTATCATACAGTACAAAATACAAAAGAATGATAAGTTAAAGGCGTATTCCTTGATTCACGCCTGAGTTAGTATCAGCAGCATAGCCGTTTGTTGTAGCCAAATCACGTGCCCCTCAGGCATCATATCATGATATGCAACATTCAGCTGCTTTAAGCTCTGATCACATGGTCTGAATTTATCACTTTATTGAAGTTATTGATTTCCTAAAATGATGCTTTTGTTTTTAAATGCTTACTTTGTGCTGTTGTGGTTGTCTTTGCCTTTCATTTAAGCAATATTTTCTCCAGAGTCTGTCTGGGGTAGGCTTTTCAAATAAATCTGTCCTTTAAAATGCAACAAACCCAACGAAAAATTGAAACATTCTTTGTCGAGCATCTACACAAACACAATTGGCCCGTGTTTGGGGGAGGGAGGGAAGCCGGGCAGGGAGGGTGAAAATTGTCACTGCACGTAATCCTACGGGCTGCGGTGGCACCTGTCAACAGAGAGTTTTGGGCAGGAGGAGTAGAACAAAGGCTCTACGTCTTAACATAATCCAATGAATTCCTCAAAAATGTAAATAAAAACCACAGTATTCTTTGGAAAACGATAAGTAATGGTATTGTTTGGTGAGAGAATGAAGAATTGCCTTTTTTGTCTTTCAGTATATTTATTTGATAAATGTATAACAGATGGCAATGATATATTGACAAATGTAATGGAAATAAGAATAAATTAAAAGAAAGTTATAAAAGAAAATGCACAGCATTCGTTTTCCGTAAGACAACGGGTCTGACACCTGATCTGAAAGTTGGTGAAGCTTAACATTTTTATGATATTGCTGAGAACGCTTGTTTTTCTACTTGACCCAGACGATTCATTCTCAGCTGTGAATTCAAAACACAGTTGACAGCATGGTTGGGATGCTGACACTTATGATACAAGATGCATATCTCGTGCTGGCGTACATGTCCTAAACTCACAGCACACATCTAACCTCCGAGGATACGAATAGATCCAAAAAGACCTGATACAGCATTGGCTAAGCAGTTCTCATTACTGCATACAATCAGCCGCAGTATACAAATGGCCTCTTATCAGTCTTGTTTAGCCTACTTGCTCTGCTAGGACACTCCATTCAGACATTTAACAATGTGCACCTACTGTATATACTCAGAACAGATCACTCAGTCACACAAGAATAGAGCTGAAACTGAGCTCTATTAATAAATAATAAAACAGGAATATAAATTCTGTTACAAGTAGTACTTAACTTGACACTGACATAGGCCTACATTGACGTACAACTCATGTGTTGTACGTCATTAGTCAATGGGCTACAGCATACCATACTTAAAGCACTATCACGAAGGTCTGGCATGTTTAGTTAAACATGCCAGACCTTCGTGATAGTGCTTTAAGACTCTTGTATGGTATATATTTGATGGCTCTTTAGCTGCTGGTACCACATCGTGTTATGTGAGCCAACAGGTTTTCGTTTTTTTTCAGCATGTCTTGTAAAAGCTAGGCTGTCAGGCTGGCACTGGCCGTATAGAGGATATGCGCATGCTTAAAGTGAATGGCACATCGAGTGGCAAATCGAGTGGCAAAGCAACATGCAAAATGAGTTTAACAATGTTTAATGTTGTTTAATGCAATCAGATATGACTTTTCTCTTTGGATGCATGGGCTGTCAAGGCCAGAAAGTATTTTTTTGACACTCAGTAGGCATTCCTGCATAACTTCCGGGTTTGATGATGATGTCACACGCATATCCTCTAATAGAGATATGCGTGTGACATCATCATCATGCGTAGCGACTCTTTTTAGGATTTCTGTGTATTGCAGTCTGGGTGTTTCCACCGGTGGTGCTTCTGGCCAAGTCCAACCCACCCTCTAGTGGCTACGTTTTTTGTCCTAGGATGCTGAAATGTTACAGTAAGGTCAAGTGTGTGAGTTGTAAGGTGTGTGTGTGTGTGTGTGTGTGTGTGTGTGTGTGTGTGTGTGTGTGTGTGTGTGTGTGTGTGTGTGTGTGTGTGTGTGTGTGTGTGTGTGTGTGTGTGTGTGTGTGTGTGTGTGCCTGTGTAATGATGATTCTGTGTTCTCTAACATTTCAGCTAACACCCCTGATGTCATTGTTGTTAATGAAAACCATAGGGAGGTGTTCATTCTCGAGGTCGGCTGTACTTTTTATTACAGCTTAGAGCAGTAAGAGGAAGCCTTCCTAACCAAAGTGCTAAAATATCATCAGCTAGAGCAGACCATCTCTCAGCTAGGCTACAGATGTAAACTTTTGGTTTCTATCTTTGGTAGCCTAGGGCACATGCACAAGTTGGTTGTGAGGGGCCTTCAAATGGCCGGCCTCTCCAAAAGGAGGGCCAAACAATTAGCAAGGTAGCCTACTGCTCAATATCAGCTATTATAGGAAGCCGCTCAATTTGGAGGAGGCGTTGTTTCCTTTACCCATGATTGTTGTCTGCTGTGTTTGACAAGTATGCCAACATTATTCTGCCTTATATGCACTTTGTAACTGGCTGTTTTCCCATTCTCTGACTGCACTGGCAGTGTTTATGTCCTTTGTACAAGGCATTCTTGTACTTCTGTTTATGTGGACATAAATAAATATTTCAAATGTGTGTGGATGCACCCCCGTTCCAAACATTGGCACTTGATAGATTACACCATTGTGAGACGTTCTGACATAAAAGACGTCTCACTAACTTGAGCAATGAGAGTGCTGGACAGACCACTGGCTTATTATAACCAGGCTCCAAGTGGAAGTACGCCCTGCTATCCGTCTCCAGAGATCAGGGAAGAAGAGGCTTGACTGTGCCCGACTAGCAGAGCCTATGGCTCGGGACAATCTTCACCTCTCTCTGGCTGAAAGACATTGAGCCTCTACTGATGAGTGATGACTCCATTGATGAGAAATGGCCCCCTATCAGCTCACATGCACACAGTGCTGTACTAAACAACGGTTGTTTAGTTACTTTAGTACAGCACTGTGTGCAAGTTATGAACGTTATTGCAACGCCCTCCTTTAGGCAATTAGTATGAACACACGCGCACACCTTCACACTCACACACTTGACGTTCTTGCAACATTTCAGCCTCCTAGGACAAAAACTGAAAATTAGAAATTTGCGATGACCCAATATCCAGTTTTGTTCCTAATATATCTATCAAGACATCTGCCAAATTTGGTGCTTCTATCACAAAATGAACGATTGGGCTGATATCTTGAGCTATGCCGCCCCACTATTTGGCCAAGCGTGTGGTGTCTGGTGTGTAGAGCAGATGAACCTGAACTTCTCCTCATCGACTCCCCTCCCCACGTACCATTTTAAACGCTTAGTTTAGTTTGTTAGTTGGCGCCCTAGGAGTGTTAGATCATTTCTTTAGTATTTTTAATTATTATTGGGTCTATTGTGATTCCGGGGCGTAGCCGCGGGTGGGCATAGGTAGGCCTGGGCCCACCCATTTTTTTAATTTTATTTTTATATCATATTCAGCCATTTTGATAACATTGTATATATAGGTATCGTGCATGTGTGCCCACCTGCTTCTGCCTAGGCCCAGCCTATGGTAGCGTTCTGGCTACGCCACTGTTGTGATTGTGTTTTTACTGCAGGTTAGAGGACATTGTACAAGGCTTTTTATCAGGCTATTAAAGACATTAGCCTTTTAGCCTTTTTTAGCCTCCGTTTTCAGTCCTTCTACTGTTTGCTCTCTTGCTAAGTTTTAACCAACCTGTGAAGCCTTTTTGAGTGTTTAATCACCCCTTAAAAGGTGGTAGAGTCAGCAATTTATTGGGGTTTAATGGTATTTATTGCACCCGCACTATAGTGAGTCGACAGATGGCCCTGCCGGAGCGGACGGACAGATAAGGAGATCTCTATATATGGGCATAAAAGGACTGACAGATACAGAGATCTCCATATATGGGCACAAAAGGGATGCAGACAGGCGGGTACAATGGTTACTCTGACAAACACTATGACTCAGACATATCGGTCGGATTGGCGGTGCAACGTAGGTATGAGGGCCGTGTAGCGGCCCAAACTCTAGATGTGAGAGGCTGAGGGCCGAACCTCTAGTATACTATAAAGACTGTAAAGGCACAGATTCTCACAGTGGCCAGGTCAACAGTTTCAGGTATTCCTTCAGCTGTCGAGTGCATTTTGACTGTATTAAGTAACATTAAATGCCATTCCAACTTGCTTTGGTTTTTGGTTGATTTTTTATGATGTGTGATAGTTTCCTACTTTTGTGTTTTGTGTGTATAATTTGTCTTAGTACAATTGCAGTATATTTACATTTCTGTTTGGAGGCTGCATTTGTGAATACAGTTCTATAGAAGCAGCTGGGTACAGTGGCATATCTGTCTTTCCGTCTCTCCCATTTATTGCCATGGGAAATGTACGTTTACAATTGAAAGCAAATGGCAGAAAAAACTAAGACTTTTTTAACCCATGAAACGTTGCCATTGTACACAGAAATGTTCAATTTCTGGACCACAAAAACGTTACATTTTAAGTACGTTACATTTCGGTTTATGGTTAAGTTAGGGTTTCAGATTAGGCTTTAAGATTAAGTTTAGGTATTGTTTTTTGTGAGGTTAGGCTTCGGGTTTGGGTTAGGGTTTGTTAGTACTGTATATGCAACGTAAAATCGACGATTGACTCTATATCAGGGGTATTCAACTAGATTAGGCAGGGCAGGGGGCCACAATAGTAAAATGACGTGAAGTCGGGGGCCACAACACCGTGACAACAGAAATGACCAAAATGTTCATGGTTAACCGTTTCACCGTTTGTTGTGTGATAGGACACAACAATGGACATTATGTCCAATATGGTAACTTATTAGGGCCTGCTTCATACTGCATTCATGCATTTTGATGTTTGATTGGATCATTTCTGTGCCAGTCCTTTATAGTGCACAGGCTTAGATTGTGATATTACGGAAATGGATAGATTTGTCAGTGTGTTCTGTGAACGGGTCAAGTGTCTTTGCGGTAAGAATATTGGAGGCAGGCTGGCTGAAGTGTTTACATGTTCGTATGAATGAAAGGTTTTCGTTTTGAGCACCCGGCTGATAAGAGCACAAGCAATTATGATGTGTTTGAAGTCAATGAAGATGGAGAAGATGACAAAATCCAGGTGAATTATTTCTTTGGTGTAAATAGACAACATCCACTCAAGACCCAGAAATAGTTACAAATCATGGTTTGTGATGGGTGAACTGCACTCAGAACTCATCTGTTGTGCTCTTGTATGTTAGTGCGCCGCTGAAATGTAGTGATGTTGCCAAGCAACCCAGCTACATGGCGGAAAAATTAATTGCCAAACTACTTGAAAGCTACAATATTCTGGAAGTAATGAGAAGTAGTAGAAGTGGGCAACCTTTCTGGGTGTTTTGTTTGTAATATATGAAAATGTATTTATACTTTTACTTGTGATACTTGATACTTAAATACAATTTAGTATTAAAGTACATATGAAGTGAGCTGTATTTTCTTATGGGAGATTTACTCACCAAAGATAACATTTACCCATATTTGGGTTCTTGCAGCAGTCTTCACTGCAAATCCGGCCCCAGTAGAGCTTCACTGTCACTGCTCTACATGGTTCTCATCTGCGGACCATGTTCACATGCAACGTGTTTGGGATTTTCAAAAAAAGGAAACGTATGTTTTCTCATTCCTATAAAGCTCCATTAAATTGCATGGATAATAGAAGGGAGTACAATATTCACAAAAAGGCACATTTTGTGTACACATGGGTAGCCAAGCTGTAAATGGCATTCCGTGTCAGTCTTGTTTATGTGACTACTGCCCAACATGATGCCAGTAGTTTTACAGTTTCCAGCATAGAACTGGGTTGGAAGTGGTTTCTGGGCATGTAACATGAACATTTGGAAAAATAAGCGTATATCAGGTGTTAAAACAGATACTACATGCTCACGCCTTATGACACGTTGTGAGGTTGTTGATCAGCTATTTTCACTATTTGACATACAACAAAGTACATTTAAGTGATTAACTTCTCAAGAAGGACATGCATTTCATCAAGCCACACTGTCTGACAGATTGACTGACTGACTCACTGACAGCAGTGTGCATGGTCGCCTGCCGTTCCTTTCTCTTCCACAGCCATAAATCCAGCATCTCTGTCACATCACTTGCAGCAGAGACTCCAAACCACTGACTACTCAAAACAAATTCCACAGCTGATGCCTGCCCCCTTTTCTGAATAATTTGTGCGTGCTGGTGAGTAAGAGAGAGAGAGAGAGAGAGAGAGAGAGAGAGAGAGAGAGAGAGAGAGAGAGAGAGAGAGAGAGAGAGAGAGAGAGAGAGAGAGAGAGAGAGAGAGAGAGAGAGAGAGAGAGAGAGAGAGAGGAGGAGGAGGAGGAGGGGGACCTGTGATTTAAAGGCTGTCACACACTCCCCCATGGTGACTCTCTCTGAAATCCTCGACAGCACAACTGCACAGTGAGGAACAAGAAAGGGAAACAATACCACCACACAGCTCCTTGTGTCTGTGCAACAAGCTGCAAATGTGAGTCTGATTAAGCTGTTTCTTTCTAGAGTACCGCTGCAGTAATTGTGACTTTTATTAAGGTTGTGCAGCCAAATTAGCTGTACAACCTATCAATAAATAGATGTATTTCTATCTGCCACTGTACCCAGCTGCTTCTATCTAATAACAAATGTAATTGACTAACACTTGTTAGTCAATGCTGTTTCAGGTCTCTCTTTTTTTTAGAAGAGATCCTTGATGTTGACAGGACTAGCACAAATCTGTCAATCACTTGATTTTGGAGTATGTGCTACCAGATAGGACTGCAAATAGTCAGTAAAATATTATACAGTACTGCTCAATCACCAACTTTGTGTAGCCTTTCTTTTATTTTCAACCTTAATCTTCCCCAGTCTATACTGGGGTCTAATAGATACAATCACAGTCCTCCCAGATCCAACTGGGAGTTGTCGGCAGGGATGTTATAGTTAAATAAAACTAAGTCTAAAACTACAAGTAACTGCATGTTGTTCACAAAAAAACGAAATAAAAACTACAATTAACATGCAGGTAAACATCAGCCTATACTAACTGGTGGGACTGAGTGGCCTAATAAAAAAGAACCATAATTAAACAGTAACAGACTATTTCCAGAAGGTAGAACTGGAAGCGATGTAACATAACGGATGCCGGCTGCTGTAAATCTGACATTTTATTTCAAAACTGTGTTATAGATAGTGTTTCCACAATTTCTAGCTGTTATTGCAGACTATTTAAATGTTGGCTTTTGATTTAGCTCCACATGATACCAAATTCTAATGTTTCATGATGTAGCCATACAAGACTCAATTGTGCTTAATATGGGTCTTTTAATAAGCAATAAGACATTTTGTAAATCATGTTATGCCATGCATTGTTCATCCTACTCCTTTTCAGCTTCTATACATCAAGGCTTTCCTTATAAGCAGTGGTGGAAAAAGTACTCAAATGTTTTACTTAAGTAAAAGTATCAATACTGCAATGTAGAAGTACTTGAGTAAAAGTACAAAAGTATTGGTATCAAAATGTACTTAAAGTATCAAAAGTAAAAGTACTAAAATGTTTGAAAATAGCAGATCTACAAGCTCACAACGCTTGTAGAGTGGCTATTTTCAAATAGCCTAGGTATAAAATAGGACTAAAGTGGTTAATATATGTTTTTTAATGTAATAATGTATATCTGCAAAGTAACTAGTAACTACAACAAATAATTGCAGTGGAGTAGAAGTAAAAGTGTGGAAAATTGGAAATACTCCAGTAAAGTAAAATTATCTCAAAATTGTACTTAAAGGTATTGTAGGGAACATTAAGCCTAAATTAAAAAAATATATATATATATATATTTTGCATTTTTTCCCCTCTATCAGCCACTATATAATGATGCTGGGGTGTTTTAATGCACTGAAACACAGTCCTCCTTCTGAAATCCGTATTTTCCCTAATGTTTATGTGTTCTATGTTTATGTCCGGTACGTAAATTAACGCACGCATGTGCGCGTCCGTGCGCGTCCGTGTCCGTATGAACGTTTTACTTTCGGTTTTAAAACGCTCTCAAACTTAGTTTTTGAGGCACCGAATTTACTTTTAAGATAGCGTGTGGATAGAATGTAGTTGTTTAACTTCATATATGTGGTCAATTTATCATGAAAGAGCCTATTTAAAAATAAAAATTCAGAGAACCAGCAGGGCAGGCATTTCCGCATATTGTATCCCAATAAAGCAACCTGTTTGGGGCACGGTTCCTTGAAATGTACCCTTGCTCTATGGAACTCGCTCCTGCGTCACCCCCTGGTGGTCGGGGAAAAGAACTGCTGGAGTGGCGGTGTTTGTTTAGTTCTGAACTTCCCTACTATGCCTTTAAGTACAGTACTTGAGTAAATTAGTTACTTAGTTACTTAGTTACTATCCACCACTGCCTATAATACCTGAACAACTAAAAATAACATTAAACTAGTAGTTCCACATCTGTTCGGTTGGTCTGGGGAATTAAAACTGGCACATTTCTAACCACAGTGGGGATACTAGATATTACCCCTTGTATCTCGACAGACTCCCTACAGGATGTCTCAATTTGTTGACGTTCCTCCACTGATTAGGAATTATCTCGCTTTCCTGCTGTCAGCAATTGGAGAAACTCAACTAAACCACTCCCTCTATCCCAGCCTGAAGGGTAACACTGCATTATTGCCATTTGAAGTGTTAAACACCACTGTAACACTGCTGCAGTGCCCCTTTTGTGTGCAATTTGAGTTATTTTCTTACTATTTTCATACCAGACCCCTGAACAGTGTTTGTGCCAAGTTAAGTACGGAGCAGAGCATCGGTGCACTTTAGGTCTCTGGGGACCAGGATCAGAATCCGTTTTATAGTCACATCACAGGTTTACACAGGTGTTAATCAGTGGGTGAAATATTTTTTTGTGCAAGCTCTATCATTTTGCTGTTTTCAGGAAAGAAAAGGGGGGGGGGGCAGAGAGAGGGAGAGCAAGGAGAAAAATAAACACGTCCAAAATCAAAGATATCTACATACCATAATGCACATGGCATGAATAAGCAGCAGCTAAGCTTGACTCCGAAACTTGTATGAAAGCCTTAAAGGCTTAATCCATGACAGGTAGCGGCCAACCGAAAGCTTGATTCTGATTGGTCAATCGCTGAATTCAGCGGTGTGTTATTTCTGGATAATGACCGATGAGCTCAATAACAGACCGCTGTCTAATCAAAGACTCAGAGCACCTGCTGCACAACTTGAATTTTATACTGTATCCAACATGACAGCCATGTAAACAAACACACAATGTCATATACAACTAAACGTTGCTCTCAAGAATGTCTTTGAAAACATTTGAAGCGAGAAATAGACAATGCAGGATACTGCATCACCTCTGTGTTTAATCATCATGTTGGGGGTTATTTATCAACAACGACTGGCAAAGGCTATATTATCCCTTGCATATACACCTGTGCCTAGTACATCATCCGTGCAAAGTCACATTCTTCCACTTACACGGCCCTTGGTAGATAATCCAGCCTGGTGGAGATATTCACACGCTTTCTCGTTGGGAAATACTTTGACTTATTCCTCCTCAGAAATTGCTATTATAATGTTACACGATATGATGTAATCTCACGAGGGTCCCTGCAGGAGTGAAAGAACACCTGCCAATCTGTGGTTTCAAAACAACCCCTTAACCTGACCTCATTCTCCCTGTTCCGAACAAGGAGACGGCCATGTGATTGGTTAAACGTGAAGAGATTAGCCATGTCTTGGTTAAACAGATGAGGTTTCTAAGTCACATATCCTCATACCTGACACAAAGTGTGACTTCATCCAGGTTATTAAGAGATCTGACATTAGACATTACCAGAAAGGGATGGCGACTTCCTCACCTCCTCAACCTCCTCAGCCCTTTGGGAACTCGCTCTAAGAGTGTTTACTGGATCAGTGATTCTTGACCAAAACCCCAAAATGAGTAGAGAGCTTCTACAGCATTTACCAGTTGCAATTCCCAGTGGAGAACCTGTGAAATTCCACGTTAGATTTTTTTTTAAATTAAACAGAAGAAGGTTTATGTGCAAACCTTTCCCTAAACATTGTCAATTGTTGTTGTTGTTGTTGTTGTTGTTGTTGTTGTTATTGTTTCCAAAGTCAAATTTATTCAAGCAGCATGTTCTTATTGTGTATGTGATCTACAGATTTTGGACAGAGCACGAGTCTATATATCCGTGTGAAAGATGGCACAGGTGGCACGAGCTTCAAGCAGGTGTAGAAGTCCATTCCACAGTATTAAGGTATGTCTATTTCACACTATTCAACTTGTATTCCTCAAATTCTATATACAAATATCGAGTGTGAATATACAAATATACAATGTCAAGTATGTGAGACCTCAGTGATGGTCCTTTAAGACTTCTCTCTCCCCCACTCTGTTTAGTTCTTTGTCTTATGCCATGGACTGCTGCAGTTGGCTCTCCTATTAGTGTCTGGTTATCTGAAGAGTTCCATCAACACCATAGAGAGACGCTATGGGTTCTCCAGCAAGAAATCTGGCCTCCTGTCTTCCTTCAATGAGGTGAGTCCCTATAATATGATAATAATGAACATATTAATTTGATTGAGAATGCCATGGATTTGGCAGACACACCCCATGTCTTCTGTCATGTGTGTCTGGGTGTGTGCGTGTGTGAATTCAATTTCGAGTTGACCCATGCCTGTTCGGGGAGTCCTGAAGTGCATACTGGGATATTGTAGCCTGTCATGTGAACTTGAGGATCAGGTACTGAAAATAAATAAATGAATGGAAATGCAGTATTGGTGATCTTCATCATATGTTATCCGGGGCTGTGTCCTGGGTGTTATCTGAATGTGCAGGTGGGGAGCACCTTCCTAATAGTGTTTGTGAGTTTCTTCGGGAGCCGTGTTCACCGTCCCAGGTTCATCGGATTAGGAGCTCTGATCGCCAGCGTGGCCTCACTGATCATGGCTATGCCTCACTTTCTGGGTGGACTCTACAAATATACCGACCATACCGCCAGTGAGTCGCACACACACACACACACACACACACACACACACACGTTCACATAGACAGTAACAGATGTTGACAAGATTAAATTATCGATTTTCTGACCATGGACAGGCAATTATGCAGTTCTTTTTTATTGTATTCCAATCTATTCTACTCTAGCCACCTTAATTTTCTTTTTTTTCTTCTTCTTTTTTTGGGTCTTTTTATAGCTTTATTGATAGTACAGTAGGTAGACAGGAAATGTGGAGAGTGACATGGGGAGTGACACGCAGCAAAGGCCGTCGGGATCGGGACTCGAACCCACGACGCGCTGTCAGGCGACATTGGAGCCTAGGTGGCCGGACCGCTAGGCCAGCGGTACGGGCCTACCCGCCTTAAATTCAAACTTATTGTCTCCCTCTGTATTCCCCAGTCACCAATGCTGACAACAGCTCTGGCCTCTGCCAGACAGAGAGCCAAGTGTCGGTTGGCACCACAATGTTCGCCGATCAGAACTGTGGAGAAGAGGAAAGCACAGCAGAGCAGTGGATCTACCCTATCCTGCTCACGGGTCAGCTACTGCTGGGCGTTGGCACTGTTCCTATCCACCCTTTTGGTATCTCCTACATTGATGACTTCGCCAGCAAGAAGACCTCACCACTATACCTTGGTACGTTAGTGTGTATAGTAAAACAAAAAAAAGTGTGGATTATAATATAATATTATATATCTCTGCTGTCGGGCAGGAACCAGCTAACTAAAGTGGAGTTAGGAGGTTTTGTTCATCATTGTTAAGAACAGCTGAATGGCCCTCCAAGCTCACAATGAGGTTGGAGGTCAAAAGGGGGTGGAGCCTGGAACCAGCTAACTCCACCCCCCTTTGGTGGACTTAACTGGTTTAGCAGAAAGTTTGAGGATCCAATGGAGTTAGCTGGTTTTGTCAGAAGCGCCTTTTAATACTTTTCATTGGTTCAATATATTTATGGGGGAAAAAAGCAAAAGCGGAAAAATGGAGTTAACTGGTTTCAGCAACGATTTGATACAACTCTTTTGTAGCCTAAATTGTATTTATTTATTTATGTGTTTGTTTGTTTGTTTGTTTGTCAAATATTTTGGACACCCAGAATGTTCTTTATCCCATTTATAAACCTGCCTTGGCCTTAAGTATCTACTCTGCATAAGGTATCTGCACGAGACTCAAACCAGTTTCAGGGATGCTTTTTCACATTTTATTTGAATTTACTTAATGAGCTAGTGAAGTTTGGAATGACAGGGACAGATGCCTCACAGATGAACGGGATTAAATCCCAGAATGTTGAAACTTCAGGATGCAGTCTGGTGAGCCACCTCGTTTGGGTGCTGTTCTGAGATAAGTCGGTGCTCCCTGACCTCTTTGCTGAGTGGGGGATAAACTAAGACAGGAAATAAGAGGTTTTTTGTCCCTCAGGGATAATTGGAGCAGGCTGCTGTGGGTGCCAGCTGCATGATAGATGCACAATGGGAGACTTTCTTGATGGCTGCCGCCACTGTATAAAAGAAGGCACAGAACACAGGCAGGAACTGTTTTCTTCGCTTTTTCGCCACTATTTGTCACCTTTGTGGTGACAAAAAGGTGACAAATAGTAGTTACACATGTATAAGAAAAAAAGTGTGACCTTCTTGTAACTGGACAGTCTGAAACCACCAAGTCAACTTTGTATTTGCCCGTTTCTCTGCCAAAAGCAACGACATTAACGTCATTAAACAGTTTCACTGTGGTTTCTCTCCTCTTTGCAGGCATTCTTCTGGCGGTAACCTGTATTGGCCCTGCTTTTGGTTTCATCATGGGTGGCTTCATGTTGCGCTTTTATGTGGACATCGACAAGCTGTCACCAGGTGAGCGGCCACATTTCCATATTTTTCCTTCTGATATAACTCCCAGCTGATCGTAGATCAGTATTTCAAATTATGAGTTGCAGGTGATTTGAATGTTACTAAATTGCAGGTGTAGTTACTCCACCCCTGTGTTGATGATCACAAAAGCAAGAAACATTTCAAGTGATTAAATTGACTAGATACTCAGTACACAGCAATAGGCTCTGTGCATAATGTTCCCAGGTTTCAGAAGGTGGCATACCCGTTTCCTGTTCCAGATCAGAATACAAATCCAGCGGTGGAAAAAGTACTCACATTTTTTACTTAAGTAAAAGTATCAATACCGCAATGTAGAAATACGCTGTTACAATTCTACCATTCTATTCTACCATTCTAACACTGTTCAAATCAGCCCAGGTACTTTAATGACAGTGGGCCCCATATCTGTCCAAATCGACATGAAAAAAGAAATAAAGTAGATGGCGCATGCAGAACGTGAGCATGATGTCCACAACTCCCAAAACATTGTCATCTCATGCACCACACCGATAGTCAAGGTCTGACGCCCTGACACACACTCAAAGCGTCAGACGCTCGCGTCATCAAACACACCCATTGTTTACAATGGCTGCAGTCACACTGGGGGTGTCAAGTGGACATGTCAAAATCTGCTGACGTGTCTTCCAGAGCAAGGTTCTATTTTGGAGTGTCGACGCAATGTTTATATTGCAGTCATTGACTGCACAAACTTGTGTTGCAGTGTGTAAAGTTTGACCATTCTAAATTCTCTTTTTGAGAAACACATCCGTTTCTAATCACCGTAAATAGATGAACTGACGATGGTCTGTTCAAATCCTGAAAAACGATGGGTTTGTCTGTTAAACTGCAACAGTCCCATCTCCCTTTGCACATATTTAGCTGGCGAAGGCAGAGATTTAAATGGGTGGGGAGAACAATGTACAAAAGAACGCTGTTACAACCCTGTTACAAGTTCAAGAGCGCTATGCCAGTCGGAGTATAGGCGGAACAGAGAGAGAGGGAAAGAGAGAGAGCGAATGGAACAACAGAGATGTGTAGCATACAACAGTCCCAGCGTGCGTTTGTGTACGTGTGTGCTTGCGTATATACGTGCGTGTTTTGGTACCGTACGTCCCTCGTTTCATATGAGTCAGTGTGGTGCAGTTCAAATTATTCATAATTGTGGTGAAGCCGAATGTAATAACTTGACGCACGTCAAGGGCGCTCACGTCAATGATGCTTTCAGTGTGTCACGGCCAAGATGGAGGGAGGTAAGGGCGTGCATCCTGGCAGAGATTCTTTCTTCTGCTTCTTGTTTGAATTGGATACCTCACAAAATCAACTTTCAATGCACCATCTCTGCATCCTCATTTTTTGTCGTTGAGCTCAGTGAACAGAGGATGAATTGTGCCTTGGTAGCGTGTGTGTCTTTGAATATCCAGTTTTGTTTAGTGCCAATTCACAACAAAAGTCACCTAAAGGCTCTTTTCACTGTAGGGCTATCTTTGATTAAAGTTATGTATAAATAATCAATTTGAGATAATTTCATGAGCCTATGAACTACACTACTGTATGGAGTGCAACACACAGAAGTTTGTCCTGTCACAATCCCTTTAGTTTGTATTTCTTTCATAGACAGCTATTTGACGTGCTTTGGCTGCATGCTAAACTGCTTTATTATTTTTTATGTCAATTTGATTCTTATTCTTGTTTGAATTGGATGTCTCACAAAATCAGCTTTAAGGGAATGTACTGTACCATCTCTGCATCCTCTTTTTTGTGCAGAGTGAACATGAGGATGGATTTTATATTTAGAGTAGACAATTATTTTGTACCCCTTATTCTCCCCAATTTAGTCGTTATGCCAATTAATTCCTCCCCACACACATTTCTGTGTTGTCACTGCTGTCGTGTCCTACTGGCTCACTTGCCAGTGAGGTAGCCTGGCATTGGCCAGACTGATAACGTGGATTCACTCGCACATTCCTCCCCGGTATCAGTCTGGACTTCGGCCCATAGGGAGCGACCATTAAGTCATCAATAATGTTTATAGTGAATTTGAAGTACAGTTTAGAGACTGTTTTGTGAACGGCACGTACCGACGCCATTATCATTTGGCGAAGTGCGCCATTTAATATCATGCAGGATTTACACACTGCTTTAGCTCTGTGTTCATTGCCAGATTTACAATTGTGTTTTCTGTAGGTTTTTAAACGAGGATAGCCGGGTTTGGCTTATTTTGTGTGCAAATCTCTGCATGTTGAACTGCGTTTCCAAACTGTAATGGCGTCGATGTCTTCTGTACTTGGAATTCACTAAAACGTGTTCTATAAACATCATTGATGAATGAATGGCTTTTGCTTTTTCATATTATGATAAGTTTAATTGATCATATCTATAGAAAATGTAATAGTGTCTCTTACCAGGCGATTAAATCAGATAACCTCGGGCCATTGTGTTGTGTTGGATCCTATGTCCAGTCAGGACAACATTCCAATCGGACTCTTGTTTAATTTGCTAATGTAGCGTTCCTTGTCGAGT
This sequence comes from Gymnoscopelus microlampas, assembly GCF_963454915.1. NCBI lineage: Eukaryota > Metazoa > Chordata > Actinopteri > Myctophiformes > Myctophidae > Gymnoscopelus > Gymnoscopelus microlampas. Next base: position 12,718,153 of record NC_139949.1, read on the forward strand.
GGCAACAAGGTTGTGCCTGTGATCTGGCAAGCCATGACGCCTGCTTTTTAAATTGGTATACTTTTACAGCATATGAGTTTGAAAACCCCACATCCCTCGGTCTATACCAGCTGGGGGAAATCTGTGTTTTCCCCCAAGCCGACTCCGCCCCCCTAGGTACGACCCACTGATGACACTACGCCGTGTGCATGTATTCCAGACCATTCTACATCTGCTACGCATGTCATCTAAAGAAAATTAAATAAGTAAAAAGAAAATACAAGAATATATCAAAATAAGTTGTCAAAATATATTATATAAAACAGGAATCAAAAACAAGAACAAGTAGATTTGATGACATGAAATGAAGTAATTGATCTAAGTAAAGTAGGTAAATTGTTCCAGTGTGAAGGTGCTTTAAACTTACACGAACATCTCCCAATGTCTTTCTGAATTCTAGGTAATAAAAAAGGTTGGATGAGTATGTCTTAGTGGATATATTGATCTGAAACGGAACTAAAAGCTGTTTTAGGTATAAAGGATAATTAAAATAAATACATTTAAAAACAAAAAGCAACCAATGAAAATGTCTCCTAGCATGAGGTGACCAATTGAGCGTATCATACATAAAGCAGTGAAGTGTATGGTAAGGACACCTGAGTACAAATCTACAAATATTTGTGTTCTGTTACAAATATTTTCCTATCATTGATTATGATTACGATTATTGATTATGAATTTGATTTTGTGGCTAAAAAAATATTTTTTGAGTCAGGCTGTCACGCACGGAAGCAGACACAGATTTTATTCTGACATTACTCAGTCATAATTGTGCCTGCTCTCTCTGTGTGTGTGTGTGTGTGTGTGTGTGTGTGTGTGTGTGTGTGTGTGTGTGTGTGTGTGTGTGTGTGTGTGTGTGTGTGTGTGTGTGTGTGTGTGTGTGTGTGTCTGTGTGTGTGTGTGTGTGTGTGTGTGTGTGTGTGTGTGTGTGTGTGTGTGTGTGTGTGTGCGCGCGTGCGCGTGCGCGTGTGTGTGTGTGTGTGTGTGGTTGAGTCTGTAAAATGCTACCACTTTCACTCCACTATCAACAGTTTGGTTTGGAGGCATGTTCAACCCATGACCTGTGGAACAAGATAAATGAAATGTTCAAATGGTGTGTGTGTGTGTGTGTGTGTGTGTGTGTGTGTGTGTGTGTGTGTGTGTGTGTGTGTGTGTGTGTGTGTGTGTGTGTGTGTGTGTGTGTGTGTGTGTGTGTGTGTGTGTGTGTGTGTGTGTGTTTGTTTTACTATACTTGCGAGGGCCAAATGTATGGTACATTTTGAGAACTAAACATTTCAAGGACAAATTTCCTGGTTCTCACAAGAGAATTTGATTTTGTGGTTAAAAAATGTTTTTTTGAGTCAGGCTGTCACGCACGGAAGCAGACACAGCACTTAAGTGGGGCAAAAAATGTCAAAACAGACAAGGAGCAGTCAAGAGCAAAAACAGTGGGCAGGCAAAGGTCAAAAATCCAAAACGCAGTCAGCGAGGCAGAGGTATTGTTTTAGGTGCGGAAAATAAAACAAAAATGAAGCATTAAGTGAGTCCTGTCCATCGTCATTGGAGTGTGCGGTCCCTTCCTGAGAGAAGCAGTGGGAGGTTTTCTGTCTGACATAAAGGAAAGACAGTGTTAGGGGACGAGAGGTATCTGGAAGCCAATGAGAGATATTAGTCAAAGTAGTTATTCCAGCATATACTGTAAGGAACTGGTTGGTTTTTATGACAGAGGCTTGGTTTATGTGAGTCACATATAGGTTTCTGCCTCTTGGGAGCACGAAAGTCCAAAGTAAGTTTCATTGTAATCCTAGATATTTAGTCAGACAAACAGACTTATTTTAAGTTGTTTTCAACAATTCACTGATTGTTGAGTGACTCTCTACTGTCTCCAGATGAGATCCGATTGGACCCTAAAGATCAGCGTTGGGTCGGAGCATGGTGGATGGGCTTCATGGTGGCTTCCATAATCCTCTTCATCGCAGCGCTGCCCTACATGTTCTTCCCCAGTCGCATGCCCAAAGAGGTGCAGTACGATAGTTTCATCCATCCAAACAAAAAAATTATATATATTTTTTGTTTTACATACAATATTGTGTATCTTTTTCAAATGGCTACTTACAAGGTCAATAACTATGAGAGAGAAACCAGGTCTACCCTCTATTTTTGTATTTACACATATATTGTTTGTATAACACATCATTGCATCATGTTCATGTAACCTAACCTAATGTCCTCTATTTTAATCCATTTGTCTATGTCCTTTGGTCAGGATGGTGGAGAAGAAGATGAACCAAGAACAGAGAAGGCAGCAGACCCAAAGAAGGAACAAACCCTCATTCAGTTCCTCAAAAGTGAGATTTTCAACTCCCTCTGTTTGCCATTTTCCTGTTGTGTCTGCTGCATGGTGCAGGTGACTGAAGGGCAATGATGATTGCAGCAAATTCATTCATTGATTTGAGCTAAAAAGCATTATTTTACACTTTGGCTATTCAAAAATAGCAGATATACAAGCTCATAGCGCGACACCGAGTACCGCACCATGAGCTTATAGATCTAAATTTTTGAAAGAACTTGAAAATGTGTGAAAATCTTTGAATATATATTATTTTAAAGTGAACAATTTAACTCAAATCTTTGCTTCTGGGGGGTCCCTGGAACAAAACATTTTGAGTTGGGGGTCGGCGGCCAAATACATATCATTTTGGGGGTCCTTGACATGAAAAAGTTTGAGCACCACTGATATATAGAAACATACGTTTTGCAGAAAGCTCTCTAGAAGACATTTGTAGAATCTTAATCTTAATCTTAATGGGTTAATTGATGAAAGAAATATATTATCTCCACAACACGTCTCATTCTTCCTCTTGCGTTTGTCCCTCTCTTCCTCTTCTTCTCATCCTCACCCATTCTCATCCTTCCGTTCCCCCAGGTTTCCCTAGTATTGCCCTGCGGACGTTCCGGAGCCCCGTCTACCTGTTGGTGGTGTTTGCCCAGGTGTTCATGGCTGCGCTGGTGGTCGGCGTTGCCACCTTCATGGCCAAGTTCATTGAGCGACAGTTCAGCCTGTCTTTTTCTATAGCCAACATGATGATAGGTGAGCGAGCACACAAGCTCTGCACTTAATTTTTAAGTATAGTCAGCATGAAATGGGACTCCATGAAGTGCAATGAAAACGGACGGGTTCACCGTTCAATTACAGGAGAGTCTCTGTAACTATAGGCCTTCATTGCCCCAAGTTCTTGTATATGCCCTCCATCATATCTGCAGTGGTGGGAAAAGTACTCAAATGTTTTACTTAAGTAAAAGTATAAATACTGCAATATAGAAATACTCTGTTACAAGTAAAAGTCCGGAATTCAAAATTTACTTGAGTAAAAGTACAAAAGTATTAATATCAAAATGTGCTTAAAGTACCGAAAGTAGAAAATACTCATTATGCAGAATGTCCCATTTCAACTTTCCAAATGTATAAAAATCTTTTGAAAATAGCAGATCTGCAAGCTCACAATGCGGCGCATTGTGAGCTTGTAGATCAGCTATTTTCAAATGGCTGAAATGTATACAGGGCTGAAGTGGTTAATGTATGTTTTGTAATAATAATCAAAATCTACAAAGTAACTAACAAAGGTTTTCAAACAATTATAGTGGAGTAAAAAATTCGTCTCTGAGAGGTTGTGGAGTAGAAGTAAAAGTATAGAAAACAAAGGGATTCTACCGTTGCGCCTCAGCCTTAAACGGCCAGTCCGGTGCGTCACAAGAGTAGGGATGATATAGTAGCAGAAGAGAGGAACGCTGGAGCAACACGGAGTCATGACTGACTCTGAGGAAGGTCGCAAGACCGAAACGTCAGTCTATCTTGTTACTTGCACCGCATTAAATAAAAAGGCCTAAATTGTCCGTGTTGCTCCAGCGTTCCTCTCTTCTGCTAAAAGTATAGAAAATTGGAAATACTCCAGTTAAGTAAAAAATACCTCAAAACTGTACTTAAGTCATGTACTGTATTTGCATTTGCACCTGGATTATGTAGTACAATGTATCAGAGACATGTACTCTGTCTGCTCCGTACAGGTGGAGTTGTTATCCCATTGGCGGTGCTGGGCATCGTTCTGGGTGGAGTCGTGATGCGAAGGTTGAATCTGTCTGTGATCGGCGCCAGCAGGATGTGTTGCATCGTCGTGATGCTGTCCATTCTCTCTGCTATACCGCTGCTCTTGATTGGCTGCCCCACGCAGAAGGTCGCCGGTGTGTTTCCCTCCAGGTAAAGTAATTAAAAAGAACTACATGGTGTGTGTGTGTGTGTGTGTGTGTGTGTGTGTGTGTGTGTGTGTGTGTGTGTGTGTGTGTGTGTGTGTGTGTGTGTGTGTGTGTGTGTGTATATATTGTATTGTATTAATGTTTATTAATAGAAGCGTATTCATTTGTGCTTGTACTGTATGCATCTCTTTAGCGCGGATCCATGGTCATGTAACGCTGGATGTAATTGTAACAATGAGGCCTTCAACCCAATCTGTGGCTCTGATGGAATAGAGTTCAGGTCCCCCTGTCATGCAGGCTGTCTTGCTATGAAGATGGATAACATGAGCCAGAAAGTTACGGTAGGTCTGCTTGCTTTGGAAGAGGGGAGTGAGACAGGACGAAAAGACCAATAGTGTGGCTATTTACAATGTAGGCATTTAGCAGAGGAAGCAGACACTCTTAACCCATTAAGACCTGAGGCCGATAAAAATATAGAAATATAAAAATATAAAAATATAAAAATATAAAAATATAAAATGTGTTCCAGGGACCCCCAGAAGCCAAGATTTGAGTTACAAATGTTCTCTTTAAACATATACAGTACATACTGTACTTACTCACTCCTAAGCTGTGTAAACAAGCATTATAGTATATTTCAAACATCACATTTCTTCCTCTTTCATCAAGATATTGCAGGTCTGGGTATACAGGACGTGACTATTGAAGCACAACTGTCATCTGCTTGCTACAGTACATGATCTTGTTTTTCCTATTCATATCCTTGTCTTTCTTAACTCTGTGTCAGTTATGACTCACAGATTCTGGGCATGAAATGTGGCATGTGCAAAGGAATATATATTCTCTCTGTGTGTGGTTAACCCATTAAGACCGGGAATGCATCTGTGTAACCACTTAAACCATTATTTTATACTTTGGCTATTAAAAAATAGCAGATATGCAAACTCATAGCGCCCGAGTGCCACACTATGAGCTTGTAGATCTGCTATTTTTGAAAAATCATGAAATCTTTTGCAAATCTTTGAATATACATATTTTTAAACCAAACAATATTTTTAAATCAAATCTTGGTTCTGGGGGGTCCCTGGAACAAAATATTTTTGAGATGAGGGTCCGTGGCCAAATACATATAATTTTGGAAAAGTTTGACCCCCATCTCAAACTATGTTGTTCCAGGGACCCCCAGAAGCAAAGATTTGAGTTACAAATGTTCTCTTTAAAAAATATATATTCAAAGATTTGCAAAAATAGCAGATCTACAAGCTCATGGTATAGAAAACTATTTCCTCTTATGCAGGCACAGAACATGTACGTGCAAGTCGGCTATCAGCTGATCGTCAGCTGTAGTCAGCGCAACTTTTATGGAAGGAGATGTAACGCGATCTGATCAGTCGCCGTTAGTTCTTCTAATTGGGCTTGGTGTGTCAGGGCCTGTAGATTCAAATGGGGATATAAACCAGTGGAGGAGCACGCCTCAATCTTTTGCTTAATATGCCAACAAGATCAGAGAATGCTTGCCAGACTTTGGATTCAGTCCAGAGTAGCATTAGCCAGCAGTTTCACTGATGCAATTTAGATTTTTAAGTGTGTTGAGTTCTTGGGTAGTTGAGCAAGGGAGAGTTGAACCGACAAAACTTTTTTTTTGTTTTACCTTAAAGCCTCTTCCAGATACATCCAATATCTCCCACCAGCCTGTCCTCTAACATCTATATACCAGATGTCTTTCAACTGAGCACAAGGGATGGTTACATCATAACCCATGTGTTGGCAAATGTCCTTTAGATTAAGTTTGTGCTGTAGATGGCAGATTTGCTCAGGAAGCAGGCATGTGTTGGCAAATGTCAAATTGTTGACAAATAGTTGGCAAATTTGTGTTGGCAAATGTCCTTTAGATTAAGTTTGTGCTGTAGATGGCAGATTTGCTCAGGAAGCAGGCATCAGACTTGAGGAAAGGCTTCACTTCTGCTTTGACTGTTTAGGTTTGATGTCCAAGTGGTCCGCAGTCACAGGGCACAGAGCCGCATTAGAAATGCAGCCATAGCGGTGCTCCAGTGGGTGTTGTGAGAGTCAGACACCCATGACCAACCATATGGATAATAAATAACACATATTGATATGTTGAATAATCATCTTCTGAACAATTACCTTTTTACATTGCTAGTTTGCTCTTAAAATTATTTTGGAGCGTTTTTACCAAACGGTGTGCTGAGGCAGACACACTGACGTGCTGTGAAGTCCAGGTGTCTCTTGAGAACTATACTAAAAGTCAGGAATGAATGATTAATTTACTATATCAGTACGTGCATACTCATTTCCCAATACAGAGGCCAAATATAGGCTACCCTATATTCTTTTTTAGGGTAAAACCACTTTCAACTAGCCTTTGCTATTTTGGGCATGTTGTCATTATGCTAAAATCGTCTATTTCCAACACACTCTTAGTTATGTTAAAGATCTATAATTGATAAACATGATCATATCAAACAAATGAATTGACTGATTTTACAAGTCAGTTGATAATATGTAGTTACCTATTACTAAGTAGTTAGTAGTTATTTACTAATACAGAACAACTTTTGTAAATATTAGTGAATGAGAAATTGTTGAAACTTTAATATAAGGTCTATACATTTTTGTCCTGGTTTGGTTATTATAATTTTTGTTTATGTTTAAATAACCACTAGTTGCACATAAAATAGTGCAAATAGTCAAACTACAAGCTCACAAAGCATCACGTTGTGAGGCAATTTTTTGCAGAATGTTTGTTTCTTTTTCACAGAATGTTTGTCTATTATTGTATGCCCAAAATAGGGACGCTAGGGTACATGTGGTTAATAAACATCTATTAATGGAAGGCCAGATGAGGCCAGGTATAGGTGCAGGGAGGGTGCTGGGTGGCTTTAGTAGGTGGTTGACTAGAGAAGAAGGTTGCCTTTTACAGTTGATCAAATACTGTAAATCTAGAGGTGGTGGCTTACATAATCGTATTCCTTCTGCAATAAGAAAATGAATAGATGATGAAATTTAAAAAAAAAGCTCCTCCTCTTTCAAATCTCCTCACAGTCCCATTTGTATGGGAATCCATATTTCATAATTGCATCACACAGATCATAGTTTGTGCTGCCCTCTGGCTTTCACTTATGAAGTAACATCATACAACTGTAACATACATCACAATCCTCTCTCTATGTATTCTGTGGGCTACAAAGTCTAATTTGAAAATGCACCTGGAGGAGCACGCAATGACGATGTTTGTGTTCCTGAGAAATTAACCATTAAATCATTTTGAGCGTGGCCTTAATTGTGACTTTGACCGGCGTCCTCGACAGTGAGAGAAAGACCGGAAAGGCAGAGACACAGCAAACAGTAGTTCAAAAGATGTCAAACCAGGGATATGCCGAAGAAAGGCCTTTTGCGCCCATTTGGTATGCACCCTAAGTGTGCGGCCATCAGGTCACTCTGACCTTTGACTTTTTCCAAATGTTAAAAATCACTTCGGGGGAAGTCTACTGATGTTTCCCACCAAGTTACATGAAGATCTGGCCAGCCGTTCTCTAATAATCTTGCTCATGGGTACACACCCAGACAGGAGCGATTACAATACCCTACTGTGCATGGCTGCGGGCGAGGGTAATGAATGGAACAATGTTGCTGTAGGTGAAGAGCTAAACAGTAGAAGCTATAGTTTTACTGTACAATCTGTGTGGTGAGGTTCATTAACCAAGACAAAAGACTGGCACAATTATAAAAGCTCACTTTTATGTTTAGGAATTATTCTGCAAATCAGGGTTCTTTCAGAGAGACTGTCGGAAGACAGACACACATATTTGGGAGGCAGATGTGCGGAAGTTTGTGGTCAGAAGTGGAAGTCTGTGGGTTCCTTCTCCTTCTTGTCCCTCTGCTGGAAGTGTGGCAATCAGTTAGCCTGGCTCCACCCCCTGAATCGTTTGCCTCGCATTCAGGGTCTGGTGACGCTGTCGAAGGCGGGTGTTTCTCGGTTGAAAATCTGTACGACGAATCGGGATCGGGATAATCCAGTATGAACCAATTGCCAAAGAGTATTCGGAAAAAAAACTTTGGCCACGCCCCCATCTCAGAAATCAGCTGCATTGAGAGGGCTTTCAGACTGAATAATGGAGTGAAACAAAATGAAAATTTAGGCTGAGTGTCAGGCTAGCAATCAGTACTAGAGAGAGAGCTCCACTTTTGCTTTGGCAATGTAAATGTATGTTTTCTCATGCCAATTAAGCCCCTTTGAACTGAATTGAAAGAGAAAGAGAGAGAGAAAGACTGTTGGGAGGGGGCAGGGGGGGGGGGTTGAGAACGAGAATGTGTACGTGTATTTCACAAGCTTAATTGTTTATGACAAGGGAGCAATTTGTGAAATGGAACAGAGGGGGAATACAGAGATGCAGTACATGTATTGGGACTTTTGGACCCCATCTCCCAGAAAGCATAGAGTTTAGATCCCCTAGCCCGAGGGGATGGTCTGCATCATTGTCCAATAACTAAATAGATTTAAATTCATACGACACTTGATAAAACACTTCCGCAAAAGAATCCACTTGTGTGTACTCGCTCAGCTCCTCAGGAAGGCTCTTCTCATCTCTCCTTGTCCCCTCGACAAGCAATTCTCCGGACAATGGTCTATTATTTTCACATGGGTTAAATTAGACATTACTCAGACTTTGTACTAGGGACCTGGCAGTGTCAAGTCCATTGCATGACCGGTCCAGCTGATTTAGACATTTACATTAACTTACCGTACATACCCCTTTGGTAATGTCTAGATAAGTTCAGAGTTGCAGAGCATAACGTTAAATCAGCTTCTGTTTACATACGCTTTGTTGACACTTGAGGCCAAAACACCAGCTTATACTTGCAATTGTGCACCAATGGCACCAAGCCAAACCGCTACCGAGATGGCATTTCTTTACACTGCGGTCCGAACTGCAGTGGTGGAAAAAGTACTGATTTTTTTTACTTAAGTAAAAGTATCAATAGATCTACAAGCTCACTTGTAGATCGGCTATTTTCAAATAGCTATGTATAAAATAGGGCTAATGTGGTTAATATATGTTTTATAATATAATAATTTATATCTGCAAAGTAACTAGTAACTCAAGTTTTCAAATAATTGGAGTGGAGTAAAAGTACAATATTTGCCTCTGTGATGTAGTGGAGTAGAGATAAAAGTATTGGAAATTGGAAAGTAACAAATACCTCACCATTGTACTTAAGTAAAAGTACTTACTTACTTTCCACCACTGCCGAACTGTACTGAACAAAATGTCTTGACTTGTCTCCCCACAGAACTACACACAGTGTGCGTGTGTGGACAGAGAAAGTGGCATTCTGGGCACCGCGGTGCCAGGGACCTGTGGCACCTGGTGCACCCACCTCCTCCTGCCCTTCTTGGTGCTCGCTGCTCTCACCTGCTTCACCGCCTCCTTCTCCCAGACCCCCTCCTTCATGATGATACTCAGGTACAGTGGTGAAAAATTACTTAAGTAAAAGTGTCAATACTGCAATATAGAAAATGCTCCGTTACAAGTAAAAGTCCGGAATTCAAAATGTACTTGAGTAAACTAAAATAAAGTACCAAAAGTAAACGTAGTCATTATGCAGAATGTCCCATTTCAAGATTTCAAATGTATGAACATCTTTTGAAAATAGCAGATCTACAAGCTCACAATGCGTCGCATGGCGACTATGTATGTTTACCCCCTTTTTTCTCTCAAATTAAATAATACATAAATAAATGTTAATGCCCGGCACTAACTAAGTGTCAAATAATGAATTAATTTCTGAAACAAACAAAAACAAAAAAAGTATGAAATATGTAAATGCAAGGTTTCTGCCCAACATCGACGATGTGTTACTTGGGTGTGGTCGCACATACAGTATGACCATCAGAAAAGCGCAGCTGTAAAACCTGTGAGATTAGATGACGTGGTGTATTTTTGCCATGCATAGCTTCCCAGCTCTTGCATGGCTGTAGGGTTTGTTTTTCTATGTGTCCCTTGTGAGGTCAAGTGTAACATTCCCTTCTAAGCCCTCAGCAGCTTGCGGCGATTGACACTGTTTTCAACCTCCAACGGTCCTGATGCCTTGCATTGCTTCATGCAGCATGCTGCAGAGCTCGTGTTTTAACATGTTGTTGATGAACCACACACCACACATGAGTATCCTTGCCTTTGCACACACACACACACACACACACACACACACACACACACACACACACACACACACACACACACACACACACACACACACACACACACACACACACACACACACACACACACACACACACACACACACACACACACACACACACACACACACCATGACATACTGTATGTTGACTCTTTACATAATATATTCCATTATCCCTTACAGTACACAGTTATGTTCAGAATAACTATAGCATTTGTCAACTGGTGCCAATACAAATGTATGCATGGTATGCATGGTATAACATTCATTCTTTATTGCAGGACAGTAGATCCAGAAGATAAGTCCTTTGCAGTTGGAGTGCAATACATGCTTTTCAGGGTCTTGGGTGAGTCCTTTCACACCACACAGTAAAAGTATAAAAATGGAGCCTATAAAAAAAGTATAAAAATGGAGCCTATAAAAATGTATAACCCCCCCCCCCCCCCTCTCTCTCTCTCTCTCTCTCTCTCTCTCTCTCTCTCTCTCTCTCTCATTCTCACACATACATATACGCACACATGTTGTCTCTCTATACAGCGTTCTTGCCAGGCCCAGTGTTGTACGGCACTGTCATAGACAGTGCCTGTATCCTGTGGGGCGAGAAGTGTGGCAAGACGACTGCCTGTCGTTACTACAACATGGACCATTTCAGACAGAGGCAAGTACGGTACCTCCTGCATTCATTAATACATTTCATAAATGGTGTATTCAATTATGTACTGTACATTTCATACATGATTCACATGAAACATTTATATTCATACAATGTTGAGTGCAAGATGACTTTTATTTATTAGACAGATTTTGAAATTGAATCCATTTTCAAAATACTATTTTTGTCAAGTGACACAAATACTTGAGTCATTCAAGTTGCACTGCTCGGAGTGGGCACGCGCTTGGCTAGTGAACTCAAGCTCTCTTCTGAACAATGTACAATGTTAACGTTTTGCTTTGGTTGACTAAGTTGTCAAGAGATCCATCCATCCATCTATCTTCAACCGCTTATCCGGAGTCAGGTCGCAGAGGTAACAGTTCAAAGGGGACTCCAGACATCCATTTCCCTAGCCACATTAGCCAGCTCTGACTGGAGGATCCCGAGGCGTTCCCAGGCCAGTGTGGAGATATAATCTCTGGACCTGGTCCTCGGTCTGCCCTGTGACCTTCTCCCTGCTGGATTTTCCTGTAAAACCTCCCTGCAGGCGACCAGGATGCATCCTTTCTAGATCCACCTCAACTGGCTCCTTTCCACGCAAAGGAGCAGCGTCTCTACTCCGAGTCCCTCTTTGGCCTTCCTCTTCTCCTCCAACCTGGAAGTTCCATTTTCAGCATCCTTGTCCCAATGTACAACTCATCCCTCCTTTTCACACGTCCAAACCATCTCAACCTCGCCTCTCTTGCTTTATCCCCATTTCTTTGTGATACCAATAAATAGGAACTATACTTTGTAGGTGTAGTATGTTTGTTCCATTGATCCAAGCCAGAACACAATCAATTGATTGATCATTAAAATGAACACGCTTGAAAGTTTCAAGTGGGCCCTGATCCAGAAAAGGTTGAGAACCACTGTCCTAAATCCCAAATCTCTTCTCTGCACAATCGTACTTCCAATGACAGTTATGAACAACAATGCACTCAGGTCGCTATCACAGAGACTAACTCAGTCTATAGCTAATCCATGTCTACACTGTGAAATCCTCAGTGGTTTGGTTACTTTTGCACACTCTCAGAGATAAATGAACACTGAGCATTTTCTGTTTACATCTAATCTAGATTAGTGATTTTAGACCAGTTTTATGGTATAATTCAGTGGTATTGTACTGTGTTGCTGGTCCGTAGGTTCTTCGGCGTTCAGGCCATCTTTATCTCCGCCGGACTGGTCTGCTTCCTGATGGTCATGACGGTCCTCCGGAGGCAGACAAAAACTCAGTCCCAAGACACAGGAAAAGAATATGAGCTGGTCAATGGAGAGAAGAGACGAGAGAGCGAGGTGTCCTCCAGGCAACGCCCGAGCCTCACGACCTGAGAGACGGCAAGGAGATGGGCGGAAAATACACTGAAGAAGAAGGATCGTGAGACTACTAGGAACACAGAGTACAGATGAAAGAAAGAACTATTAAGTTACTGTGAATCTGAAGGTCATTGAGAAATGAGGGTTTTTTAGTTTAGTTGGACTCCTCAGAAAGTGTGTGTGTGTGTGTGTGTGTGTGTGTGTGTGTGTGTGTGTGTGTGTGTGTGTGTGTGTGTGTGTGTGTGCGTGCGTGCGTGGAGAGGGACCCCACCGTGAATTGGTGGCCCTGCCCACCTGAAATAGTCTAATGTCTACTTGTCATGGAGTTTACATAGCTCATTTGCTTAGTGATGTTGTTAATTACTATGAAGCAATTGTGTTGCCTCCATGTGTTTACTGCAGCTAACAGTATATATTGTATAGTGGGGAATGTTGCTGTATGGGATTAAATCATGGTTTCTAATATATAAAATTTAAGTGTAATATTTATTTAAAGGATATGTAATGTGCACTGAGCCCAACATTCCAAATACTACTTTGAGTGAACTCAGGTCAATAAAATACACTGTATTTGCATATACAAGCCCTGGTGTCTTTCTTTCATTGTGGTTGACACTCATTTTCAATGAAGACGATACAGTCTATTACTTGCAATTCAATGGAGGTAGATTTTTTTTAGTAAAATAGGAAGTATTGAGATCGCATTACTACTGTATAATTTGATTATTCTGGTGGTATACGTATTACAGTGAGTAACTAATGGATTATATTTTTTAAGTAAGTGTCCATAAAATGCTCCCAGATACACACAACAGCACATTTGTACACAGACGTGTAAAATAAAGGGATAAAAACATAATTAATTACTAATTTATTTGTATGTAATGCTCTTACAATAAGATAAGATAAACGTTCATTGTTCCATGAGGGGAAATGCAGGTGTCGTAGCAGCAAGAATAAGAATATAAAGATACAATAAAAACAAAATAATTAGACTTATAATAATTTGATTTTACAATTACAATTTACGCATTTAGCAGACACTTTTATCCAGTGTAACAGAGAGGTCCTCTGTTACTTGCCATTTGCACATGTACAGTACATTGTAACCTTTATTTATGGATGGATTAATTGCATAGCATTATGCTATGCAAATTATGCCGTGCAAATACTAAAGTGACCATATGCTATTAGCATATGGTCACTTTAGTATTTGCACGGCATAATTTGCACATTGTAGTTTGCATAGAAAGGAATGCAGTCATTTTATTGTTGATTACATTTAACTGAACATTTGATTTGTGTCCTGTCCAGCTGAGCTGGCCACTCAGCTAACTAGTCCACCTATGGAGACAACATGTTTGGTGATATCTGGCAAGTGCAATTGGTGTAATATGAGTGCAATAGAGATTAAGTGGAATGTGTGAGAGGTGCAATATGGGTAATGCTGAGTAATGATTGAAAGCTTAACATGTACCAAAGTGGGCTGTTCTGTTTGCCAGTGTAATTGGGCTGGACCAAGTCAGAAGGGCAGAGGGGGGTTGTAATGTGTATTTGGAATTGTGAGGGATCTTGTGTAAAGTTGTAGCATGAGAATCATTAGTGGTGTAGTTCATGGAGTTTTAAGATATTTTATGAGTTAATGTTATATGTATTTCTGTATTTATATATTTCTGTATTTGTATATCTGTTGATTTAGCCCTTGACATGGTGGAGTCCTAATTGCCTCAGCTGCTCCAGCTGAGTATAAAAAGCTGCCAGTAACGAGCCTGTTCAGTTAAAGGTAGAATGAGAGCCAGGCAACACCATGTCTGTCACCTGTGTTGGAGCTCCTGTATTGTCTTGTTTGATGTCGGTGAATAAACACACCTCATGGTTGCACTTTACAAACGCCTCTGTACTGTTTCCAGCCGCAAAAGGGCTCGTTCTCACATCCAGAGTGACTTATAAGTGAAAATTATGGAAGTTTGTGACAAAATCACACAACCTGACCCTGGATATAGGATAGGCACAGTTATATCTGACAATTGAAAGACCGTTTAAGTAATTGTAGCCTAGTCAATCAGGGTGCTATGGAGTGGTCTTTTTACCAACAGAAAGAAGTTCAGGCTGATATTTTCTTTTAAGGAAGTGTCTGACATTGCAAAGATGTACTGAAAAAGCTCAATGCCCTGAAACCTTCCAACGCAGTAGCCAATTTTTAGCTCCCTGCATAATACTGTAGGCCTATATAACAAACTTGTTCATCGAACAAGGCCATTTTCTTCAGTAATTCAAATTGGTGAGAATACTGTATATACAGTAGTAGTAGCTAGTGCCCCCACCCTTGCATCGCATTGGATACAAAAACCTCAACAACAGCCAATTAGAACCTGGTAACTACCGTTACAATTCTATGTTCAGTGTTAAAAGTATACAATTTACAAGTATAACATTTGACAGTCATTTGTCATCACACAATTTGCTGTTTGAATTTCAATACGGTTTCAGATAATCGTATTCTACAGACATCTGTCTGCACTATCGAACAGATCACATTATTCCATTTTTATGCGGACGACTCCCAACTGATATATACCTCTGAAAAGAGATGACGCCAATGCACTGAAGCCACTATTGAATATGTGGACATCAAAGCCTGGATGACCTTACATTTTTCTAATTTTAATGAAAGGAAAACCAAGGTCATGATTTTTACACCGGCAAGTTCCCTCGCCCTTACTTAGGCCCCCTGACTCCCTATGTGAAGCCCAGTACAAAAAAACCTTGGTGTCATAATGGACAGTGATTTTAAATTTTGATAAGCAGATAAATGCTGCTATAAGATCCTCCTTTTTCCAATTACGGCTTTTATCCAAGGCAAAGTCCTTTTTATCCTTTACTAACTTTTAAAGGGTGATACATGTTTTTATTAAGACTCGCCTCGATTACTGCAATGCCCTTACTATGCTGGCATCGTCGCCCAAGCCTCCCTCTCTCGTCTGCAGCTGGTTGAAAACGCCGCCGCACGCCTTTTAACAGGAACCCGGAAACACAAACACATCACCCCCATGCTAGCCTCCCTCCACTGGCTCCCAGTACGTTTTAGGATCCATTTTAGATTGTATTGTTTGTTTATAAATCCTTAAATGGATTAGGACCAGTTTATGTCTCGGATCTTCTTAAAGTATATGTTCCATCGAGATCTCTGAGGTCAGCTGACCAATTTCTGCTTGTCGTCCCTAAGACGAGGTTTAAGCAAGGAGCTCCCAAACTGTGGAATCAGCTACCTCACCAGGTCAGGCTGGCTCCCACACTACCTGTTTTTAAAACCCATCTAAAAACTCATTTTTATTCCTTGGCTTTTAAACCCTGATTGATATTTGTGTTAATGTTCATTTGTATTGTGTTTTTTTTGTATTGCATTACGTTTTATTGTTGGTATGTGCAGCACTTTGGTCAACTCTGTTGGGTTTTAACAGTGCATATTTACAGTGGGTGAGTTCTTATCTGGAGGGCAAGGAACAAGTGGTGTATGTGAATGGCAGTATCATGGTTAGTCATGGTCAGTATCATCTGTCAATTTAGGAACTGCTGCTGGAACACAAAAATATAATCTGATAAATGGGTTCTCTCTCCTATTCACTAAAGAGTTGGAGAAACAAGTAAAACCAGGCTGTGTACTGAACAAACACTCTAAATGGTAAATGGTGCATTCATATAGCGCTTTTATCCAAAGCGCTTTACAGAGATTGTGCATTACATTCACCCATTCACACACACATGGCAGAGGAAACCATGCAAGGCACCATCCTGCTCATCGGGAGCAATTAGCGGTACAGCGTCTTGCTCAAGGACACTTCGACAGTAACTCTGGGGGAGCCCCCCAGCCCGGGATCGAACTGGGAACCTTTCGGTTTACAGCTCACTCTACCCGTCCACTCCACCCCTGAGCCACTGCCGCCCCACTCTGCCATGCCACTCTATAGTAATAATTACTATCAGACTACTAGAGCTATACTTTAACAGAAACCTTTTAGTTTTAACCAAAGAATATCACCCGTAAGCCCCATATATTTAGTGTACGACATAGCGAAAATAGCCAATCCACAACTCACAGTGTATGGTGATGCAACGCGTGAGCATGTAGATGAGCTATTTCTTTTAAATTTGGGTGAGGAGGTATTATTTTGAGGCGTTCTTTTCTTTTTTGTTTCATCTAGAATGATCTGTCCTGATTTTGTCCATTTTTTGCTAATACTCCTACCGATTTTGTCCAAACATGACGCAAATCAGTACACATTATCTCAATAGTCATGTGATCAAGATGAATCTGTCAAATTGTTCATATTTCATCCTGATTGGCTAAGATTGGCTTTCAAAGTTTGCAGGTGTCGTCCGTTTTGAACAAAATACCTCAAATCACGAACGCAGCGACCGATTGCTGTGAAACTTTGCACACACATTCCCACTAGGCCATGGAAGCCTATAGTGGCTATAACAGGCAGATTCCCGCGACCTGAAATACAAAAATGGCTTATGATCTCCTGTATAATAATTATTATTATTATTTTTATTATTATTATTATTGTAATTGATTTCTCACTACCATAAATAAATAACTAAATACATCTGGTAATCCCAGGTTAAAAATGAACCCCAGGATTTACAGTAATTCTGTCATTTTCAGTCATTAAGGAAAAGCCCTCTGTTGCCTCTGGCAAGGCCAGAGCTGAAACAACCTCCATATGTTATTGTATTGCAACACAAGCTGGCACACTTAAGATTCTTGACGAGAGAGGAGGGGGAGAGAGAGAGAGAGAGAGAGAGAGAGAGAGAGAGAGAGAGAGAGAGAGAGAGAGAGAGAGAGAGAGAGAGAGAGAGAGAGAGAGAGAGAGAGAGAGAGAGAGAGAGAGAGAGAGAGAGAGAGAGAGAGAGAGAGAGAATTTCGAGTGTAGGAAAGGGACATTTTTACACTGGGGATTTTGAGTAAAAACACTACACTGAGTATACACTGCAGTGAAAAAAGAGAAAAAAAGGTTGAGCTGTTTCCAACTTTTTTATGCGCTCTAATGACGCAGTGAAGCGTCAATCAATATGTTTTTGTTTCACCATTTCCACTCCCCTTCTCTTAATATTTCCACATAATTCCTGCTTGTAAACGTCATCAGCCAAGCCATTATTATCCTGTACTATAGGGAACGGGCATAGTGACGTCAGAGTTAAGATTCTCTGTTAACTCCGCCCACTTTCAACGTAAGTAAAGTATCAATACTGCAATGTAGAAATACTCTGTTACAAGTAAAAGTCCGGTAATCAAAATTTACTTGAGCAACTTGTGAGCTTGTAGATCGGCTATTTTCAAATAACCAAAGTGTAAATAGGGCTGAAGTGGTTAATGTATGTTTTGTTTATAATAATTAAAATCTACAAAGTAACTAGTAACTAAAGTTTTCAAATAATTGTAGTGGAGTAAAAGTACAATATTTGCCTCTGAGTTGTAGTGGAGTAGAAGCAAAAGTATTGCAAATTGGAAATACTCCAGTAAAGTGAAAGTACCTCAAAATTGTACTTAAGTACAGTACTTGAGTAAATGTACTTAGACTCCAAAATGACGACCGGACTACGTCATTCCAGGCGAGTCTCCGCCCTAAACTTCAACGGCCATACTTTTGTAGCTTTTGTCGCTGTCAGTGTGAATGTGGAGCGTGTGTGCGTGTGTGTTTTTTGGGGGGGTATAGCCGAGACATACAGAAAAATGTGTGTGCATGTGTGCGTGCGTGCGTGCGTACGTGCATGTGAGCGTGTGTTTGAGAGGTTTACACAGCAGGCGTCAGTTTAAATACACACTGAGGCCACAGGGTTGGTTGTAGCAGCTCTGGAGAACAGCAACAGAGCAGCAGTTTACTTTAGTTTACTTTCACTTTCACATAACTGATGATCATGCTCTTGTCCGGGAAACATGTGCATGTGATTGTTCAGAATCTGAATCCACGACTCTGGTTTCACTTCTGTTACACTAAGTAGTTAGTTTGCACTTTCCTTTGAGTTTTTCCACATTGTCATCAAACCTTGAAACACCAGTGGTTTATCCACAACAATTTGACCACTTAAACTAAACCACAAAGAGTTTCGAGCTTATAGATTGGCTATTTAAAAGTGAAACAAATGTCATTCCCAAAATTGGGATGCCAGTAGTTAACTGATTGATTGTTCATTTTTTTGCAATGATAAATAAGCTTTCAGGGGTAAGAAGAGGTGACATATGAACTGCATTTTATGACCATTTCTATCGTATCTCAAGACCGCACCCAGGGCCAGCCGCTGGCATAAGCAGTCTATGCGGTTGCTTAGGGCCGCAACCACTATGTGGGCGGGGAGCCCGTAATAGACACAGAAATTGTTCATACTAATTGAGAAACCTGTGAACGTTGGCACCTCAGAAGATCACACCTCTTGAGAAAGCTTGGCCTTTCTTTCTTCCTGTGATGTCTGCTCCCATTCAGTCATTTCTGGTGATGGCAGATCAGCTTTATTCATTTCCAAAGAAGAACACAGCGTCCTGGCACTAGACAGCGGGAACTAGCCAGGTTGCGGAGATGACTTATAGGGAAGTAAATTGGGCATAGCACTTTGTGATGATGTGGTCGAGGTTTCTATGGTTTCTGCAGGAGCAGAAAGAAACGCCAAACTCGCAGGCAATCAAAAAGCGTGATCCCATGTTCTATACATGTCACTGTGACTGTGACAGGTACTTCAAATGGCAGGTGAGAATTATAAGCCTGGTCAAATTATTAAAACTTTTAATGCAGTTTTGGACAGTCACAGTAAGTACACTTTTGGAGTATCAGCTGATAACAGACAGTATAATATTTGTCTTAGAAATGCAGAGGAGTAAAATAAAAAAGTAAATGGTATAGTAGTTATGGTATATTTACAGCACATTTATGGACAATTAATCGAATAATCACTTACTGATAATTTGTTTTTCCATATAGATGGATATTCAATTAACATTTTCAAGAAAACAGACAGGTTCAGGTGAGAGAGAGAGAGAGTGTGTGTGTGTGTGTGTGTGTGTGTGTGTGTGTGTGTGTGTGTGTGTGTGTGTGTGTGTGTGTGTGTGTGTGCGTGCGTGCGTGCGTGCGTGCGTGCGTGCGTGCGTGCGTGCGTGTGATTGGGAGGTTGTGCTGGGAGTGTTTTGAGGCCACAAACAATCTCGCTTTAGGGCCGTCCTAGGGCCGGCCATGACCGCACCAAAATAAATAATTATAATAATCTTCAAAGGATAGTAATGCTGTCTTCCCACATGACCTTTTCCAGCAGGTTGTAGACCCAGGGTCATGCAGCCACATAACAGTGCTGGTAGGGATTCTGAGTTTAGCACATTCTGTCTCCAGGGTGGTCACTAAGAATCTGGGATGGGTTACAAATGTCAACTGTGAATTAAAAGAGCAGACCTAGTGTAGAGCCCTGGGGTACCCCAGTCGAATAAGTCGGGTTTAAGGGTATGGTCCCGACTAACTTTGATTCTGCCTATGTGGCCGTGTTTTTGCAATGGTTTTCAATGGGAACGGAGAGCCTTTATTGTTTCCATTTCGCGGATTTCTGCAACATAATGTTCCGTACCGTAACCACTTTCCTTAATCCTTAACAAAGAAATTAGAAATACTGCATTGCAATTGTTTGCTTTACAGCCGTGTCTGTCCAGACTCATATATTAGTGAATGAAGACTTTGAAGGAACATGATGAACATGTTTTGTGTGGTCACAGTGACCATAACCACTTTCCTTAACAAATAAATTAGAAATTGGAAATACTGCATCGCAATTGTATGCCTCCGCCAACCAAATTACAGCCTGTTTTGTCCACACTGGATGACAATGACAAAAAAACACGAGGTACATTTATTTTAGTACTACATGTTTATTTGTCCAGACTTCTATATTAGTGAATACGACTTTGAAGGAACATGATGAACATGTTTTGTGTGGTCACAGTGACCATAACCATTGAGCACCTGCTTCTAATTAGTTCATGCTTGAGTCAAAGAAGACGTTTTTTTGCCAAACGTCATGAAATGCCCTCTGCGAGATATCGCATTCACAAGGTTGGGACAAACATGAGCTCACAGTAACCTTGACCTCCACCAATAGAGATATCTCATTCACAAGGTTGGGACGGTCGGACAGACGGACCTGAAAACGTGACTGTTCCTGCCAGGGCTGGCCTGTGACCTTTGCTACGTGTAACCCTGATCCTCTGTTGAATGCAGATGCCTGGATAGATGTTCTGTTGTTGTTTTTTTGTTACTTTTTTATTCTGTGTCATTCCTCTTTCCTGTCTCTCTCCATTTTTTGTGGCAGGTAAACAAAAATGCCTTCAAAAGTGCACACCAGGGGTCTGCAACCTTTTTGACATGAAGTGCCTATTTACTTGATAGTCAGTGTGCCAAATCAACAATTAAGTGTAAATACGACACCACATCAACATATTTGAATTGTCCAAATACATAACAATGACATCAGGACATTGTAATGATCATTAGACTAAGAGCAATAGTCCGACCTATCTGTTGTATCGGTGATTTTGTTAGTGGGGTGGGACTCTATTTTAATGACGTTACGCACAGTCGCCTAACACCTACGCTACAGGTCACACACAGTGTTGCCAGATTCTGTGAGAGAAACAAGCAACCAGGTCTAGGAAAGCCAGCCCAAAAGAAGCGACTATGGGCCACATGAGCACTTTAACATATACATCAGCTATTTGAAAATAGAAATTACTATTTTCAAATAAAATCTTGCGGGGAAATTATAATAACCAGATCTGGCAACCCTGGTCACACAATGGATAATTGATATGCATCTAGGCTCATTCCTATTTTAATCCTATGTTAATTCATGTTGGTGTGACAACCGGCAGTCGGCAGCCTTTGTTAACTTTGTTGAGGTGTGAATTTACGGTTGTTTTAAATCTATGCATGTGCGTGTGCGTGCTCCTGCTCAAAAAAGGGGGTTGCAGGGCGTGTTACAGCGTCCCATGACCAATGCAGCCCTGCTCCTAGACTCCCACCGTATCTTATTCATCAGTCAGGGGTCAGAGGTTGCATACCTGGACATTAGTTTGACTCTGCCTTTGTCTGTTTGATCTTTGAAAGACGCCTCATGTCTCAAAATGACACTAAACACTGGAGGGCTGGTATGCCCAAACATCTATTTAAAGGAGGAGTTCACCCAAAAAATACTTATTTTCTATCAATTGCACACCCCATGAAGCCTTGAATTCATGGATATATTTTTGTTTTTGTGGCATTCCTAAGCCAATAATTTGATGACCGGGTGTATTTCCGGTAGGAGACACAAAGTCTCCTACCGGATACATTAGCCGGTAGGAGACGGGAATCAAATAATTTTTTGGGGTGAACTACTCCTTTAAGCTTGCTTTGCTTTTTTTGCCATTATTCTCTGAGCCAGAACTGCTGCAGGGTGATTGCAATCATTTTGAGCTGGCATGTGACCTAGGTTTCTTCTTTTAAAATATATTTATATTTTAAAGGAAAAATCATATATCTCACACTTAATGCCAGTGTGCCAGTGATTACCCTCTCCTGTGCCAATGGTGGCACGGTCCATGCCTAAGGTACACCATATGGGGGCACTGGCACTGGGTTAAATAGCCAGAATGTTTGTTGCTGCCTGTGTACAGTATTACCCTATGCCATAGAGCTAGAGGTAGGTACTCAGAAAACACACCTACAGGGGTTGATGTTGAACTTGTTGATATTTGGTTCCCTCTAGTGGAGAGAGTATGACGGTGCTTCTGTGCCACAGGAAATAAGCTGAATGTAGGGAGCCAGTGACCAAGACATCTTTGCCAGTGAGAAATTCAACACTGGTCAGATGACGCCATTTACAGGAAAGATAGTAATTACTTTTTTAGGAGATTACTGGAATTATGCAGAGCCACTATTCTACAACCGCCATCTGTTTTAGGGCTGGAAGAATGTAGACTGGATGCCGACACTTGTTTCGATCTCCAAATGTTTAAACTTTTCAACCATCAAAGTCGTCAGCATTTGTAATTACCTGTCATTTTACTGTCTCTTTCTGTCTGTCTGTCTGTCTGTCTAGCTTTGAGTCAAAGCTAGAACACAATATGCCCAACACATCATCAAGTCAAAGCCTTTGACTTGATGATGTGTTGGGCATATTGTGAGTTAGAATCCCATTCTTGTCCTGCCCACCTTTTTGAGTTATGCCGTCTGTTAATGTCTCATACCAGAGTAGGATCACAACATCAAAATGTATCATTTAGTATGCATGGTGAACCCTGGTAATTCTATAATTCAAGCCAACTGGGTTGTTTATTTGTGTGACTGAAAATATCTTCACATTAACTAGTCATAGAGGTTCATACATACTTTTGCCAATCACAGTGTAATAAACTTTAAATTCACCAACATAATCACTGTTCAGTTGTGTGTTTATTTTTATGTTTATGATTCCACTGTTGTATATGTTTACATTCTTATTTTTTGTCCTCACTGGATGACAATGACAAAAAACACGAGGTACATTTCTTTCTAAATGTTTATTTCTTTTAGCACAACTGACTTTTGATTTAAAAACAAAATAAAAAAAATATGTTCCTTTTGGTGAGTACAAAGTACCTTTAGACGCCCATCAGATAAACATGATCAGACTCATTTTGTTTCAACATGAAAACGTCAAATTCTTCTCACATAAAATGACAAAAAGGTTCCAGGGGCCGTCAGTTTGACAGTTAAATAATGTCTAAAAACGAAATGGCATTTTGATACAAAGTCAAATGTCCCCTAGCTGCACATCCATCTACTAGTACGTATATGCACTCATTAGTCAAAAGCAAACAGCTGTTTTCCCTCCTAGGACCTGCTAAGAGTGTGTGTGTTATCTAAAATATGTGCCTGCAAGTGAGATAACCTGCACGTTTTTCTGCCTATGCATGTCAATGGTTGTGTTTGCCTGCGTGTGTGCGTGTGTGTGTGTGTGTGTGTGTGTGTGTGTGTGTGTGTGTGTGTGTGTGTGTGTGTGTGTGTGTGTGTGTGTGTGTGTGTGTGTGTGTGTGTGTGTGTGAGCGTGTGTATTGTGCCTATTTCTTCAGGTCCTTGGGGCTGACCACCTTGCCAATGAAGAGCAGGGCCCCCGAGGGCTCATCCCTGACCAGGTAGAGGAATGGTCGATCTACGCGATAGGAGAGGGGACTGGGCAGCGCCGTGGTGCTAGGATACTGCGTTCCCTCAGGGGCCATTTCCATCGCGACCTTGTGATTGACACTGCTGACCTTGAGCGGTTGTGCTGATATCTTGTCCAAGTTTGTCTCTGCCAGCCAATCAGTAAGACCTGGAGATGGAGAAAGGTGAAACAAATTAGGAAGAAGTAACAGTGACGTAGCCTGGTTCCAGACGAATCTGCCATTGCAAAATAAATTGCTCTTGGCAGATTAGGTCTGGCCCCTCTAAATAGAGATTGGGTTTCTCTCCCTCCGAAGTTGTGAGGGACCAATCAGGGCAGAGTATGCAAATATGGGGTGGGTTTATCACCAGAGGCATTTTTTTTATTTGCCCCTCGGAAATGCAGGTTCCACACAGAGATTCTAGACTAATATCTACGCAGTAGATAAAATACATTTGGCTTAAGGGAGGGCCGGTCGGACGGACCTCTGACGTCACGTTCATGTCACCATGACTCAGCCATAACCATATAAGGAGTTCCCAATGCAGCTAGGCCCAAATATGGAGTGTGTTGTCCTCAAAGCAAACAAATTACTCAGCACCATATATGGCCATAAAAGGGACAAGGACTGACAGATACTGAGATCTCCATATATGGGCATATCAGTCAGATTGGTGGTGCGGTGGCCCAAAACGCTAGGAACAAAAATAGCCGATCTACAAGCTCACAACACATTGTGATCTTCTAGATCTTCTATTTTTGGTGTAGAGGGAAAAAAGATAGATAGCAAGGATAGACCCCTCAGGTGTCAACAATTAAGTGGTTAAATGGCTGACTTGCTTCTTAACCTTAGTCCTCTTGTACTATTGTGAAGAGTATCTACTCTACGCTGGATGACGTGGACTTTTTTATGTGTATGTGCATTACTGTATTTTATCTACGAAAGAAAATGAGAGGCAAAAGCAGAAGAGAAGAGAATGTTTTCTGATTGTCCACTCACCCAGGTCAGTGAGCAAGGGCAGCAGATCTGTGGAGTAACTGAATTTCAGGACAGGCAGAGTGAGGTACACCTGCGCTGGGTGAAGGTTATGGGAGAGGTCCTGGACGAATTCGGCCGTCAGGCTCTCCTCCATCAGGGTCATGTTCCGAGTGACATCATCAGGAAGGAACACGAACATGCTGACATCATCCTGCATCTGAATCTGAGCGATCTGTGTGCAGAGAGGGTGGTCAATGTGGGGTTTAATCACTTAAGTGCTATATACTTGGTTGTGTAACAATTAGCAAAAATTGCAGATCTACACGATACAATGCATTTTGAGGTTGTAGATCCACTATTGTTTTCATTTTTAAATTATTTTATATATTTTAATTTCTTGAAACATTTTGAAAAATTGCCCAAAATAGGTACACCAGGGTCAAGGTGGAATAAAAAGATGTCTTCTCGATAAATCGAGGGTATGGTTTTAGTGAGCAAATGATGTTCTTTTTCAGCAGCCCGTTTTACATTCATACAGTTACATATAGCTACATACAGTACATATGCAGTGCAAGTAAGTAATTAGATGGATAATTGATGTTACTCAATGCGTAATTGATGTGTTTCCAAAGAATTCAGCTTGCATTTTGTCCTGCCTCACACAACCCCTGGTATGCGTCAGTCCTTGGCCGTTGGTTCAAATCGAAAGGCAAATACTCACTGTGCAACCCAGGTCTGGGTCAATTCCCATTTTGATTGGGTAGTTGTCCTGTTGCATCATGGGAATGCGAGCGGGAGCCTCACCATCGAGCTGGAAGGGCTCGATGACTCCGCTCTGACCAAAGCGAGTCATCCACTTCCCTAAACACAGATGGACAGTATTGACAATACATACCAGTATAGAAATGTGTAGAAAAGTCAAGCTTTATAGCAGCTTACATGCTAATATTGTCAACCAGATGTTTTCTGATATTACGGCTGCTGCCATTTACCTTTTTTAGACTTACCTTTGAAGTAGGCAGCGCCCACTGGATTCACCCCTACGGTACGAGGGAGAGGCTTTGTCAGGAAGCGGTCCACCTTGCCACCTGTCTCTAGTTTAACCCACTCATTGACGTCCTTTGTATCCTTGGCACTGCCCATCAGAGACTTAGGTCGAACGCCATACTGTGTCTCCACCAGGCCAAAGTATTCCTGTTTCTGACGCACCCCTACAGAGAGACAGAACATTAATTGAAACCTGGAACGCATCTGTGTCACTTTAGATTTCTTTGGCTATTCAAAAATAGCAGATATACAAGCTCATAGCGCGGCACCGAGTGCCGCGCTATGAGCTTGTAGATCTGCTATTTTTGAAAAATCTTGGGGAAAAAAATGCTATTTTTCCCCCCCAAAAACTTGATAATTATTTTTTTAAAGAATCGCCTCAGGTCTTAATGGGTTAAGAAGACTAAGGGCAATGTTTTGGTGCAGGCACACTGAGGCATGCAGATTTCCAGAGGTACAGTACAGTGGGAAGTGTTTCCCTAGATTGAAAACCTTCATTTGGGTGTGTGGTTTGGTCGTGAAAAAAAAAAATTAAGTATGGTAACAACAATAAATCAAACGCACCCTTCCAAGCACTGTGTGTGTTTATAAAGATTCTCATGCACATGCACCTTTATTACGGTAAGGGTTGCTTGACCTGTTGTCCATGTTGTTTGAATACTGAACATCACGAAACATGACATTTTACTTGGGATGTTTGTGCAAAATCCCAAAACAGTGGGAAAGGCCAGCACAGCAGTGGGGTTCCGCCCTTCAGCACAAACACGCTGGAATCATTTAGAAGCCATTTAGAAGAAAACTAATTGTTGTTTACAGTATGTGTATGTGGATTTTGGCAGGCAGCTTCTGACCCCGGTTCCCAGTGTTTATTCCTACTAACAACAACACTACATGTTTAGGGCTGCTGTTAGCAGAATCTGGTCTTGAGAGAAAAGAACCATGATATGCACCATGTGCTGCCCGCCTGCTTAGACCAGGTCAAATGGCGTATACTGTGTTGAGGCGTGCACTATTTTCGTCACTGCGAATATTGATTGATTGAATTGATTGAGAACGTTTTTAGCAGTTTGCAAAAAAAAAGCACAGGAAAGTACAGTTCAATACAAGGTCTGCTAAGAAAAGAAAAAAAAGAAGAAATTTTTTTTATATATATATATATATATCCTGTAAGTGCTCTTTTAGAGCGGTTTTGAAGGAGAGTAGGGATTATATTATAATATAATATAATAATAATATATATTGTTTAATTGGAACCAAAGTGGTGGATGGACGGACGGACGGACGGACGGACGGATGGACAGACGGACGGACAGCCGGACAGACAGATGGACTGACAGACTATCCTTAGAGATTACAAAAAAAGATGATGGCTGAGATTTCATTAAAATCGCAGGACTTTTTTTTATAAAGGGGCTATCTAAATCACCTCTGTGTTAACTTATCCAGTTGCAAACTCAGAGAGTGTACAAATGTAATCAAATGGACCAATAATGGTCCACAGACAGATTACTGATTATTGGTCCATTTGATAACCAGTCGACATATATATAAACTCAGTCAATGAACTCACTGCGGGCCAGGTAGATGCGTGCAGCAAAGCTGAGGCCCTTTCCAGGGGCTTTGACAGAGCCCAGGAGCTCTTTCAGAGTGGTGTGGAGCTGGGGGTCTTGCAGGGAGTGGTACCTCAGAGCCCTGTACAAGCGCCTCTGGCCACGCTCAGATGCTCCTGGGTGAGGGGGGGAGAGATTAGGATAGATTTTAGACAAGACCAGATGTTAGATTAGACTAAAAATTATGAGATTCAGAAACCATAATCAACAAAAAAAACGATTGTGGGGTTCTATTTGTTGTGCAGACCGCGAGAAAGGGGTAAATTAAGGCACAATAGTGATAACAATCTTCCTAATTGTGTGTTTGCGTGCGTGTGTACGTGCGTAATTAACCAACCTAGAGAGAGCTGTGACAGAGCTGCAGAGATGCTGATCGGGGACAGGAACACGTTGGCAGTAGGGTTACGATTTGTCATGGCGCGAAACAGGTTGTAGCCGAAATCTGAGGTGGCGGCAGCCATCTTTGTTCTAGGTGTCGTGAAGAGTTCAACGTGCTCCTCCTCGGCTCCTGTCTCCTCCGTGTCCGACTGTAAAAGGAAAGTCAACACAGCGAGAAAAGTCAAAAAGCAGAACGACCACCCAGATAGGTACATGGAAGCCCTTGTGGCCGTTCACACTGAGCACTATATCTATAACTACTTTAACTATAACTATGAAAATATAGTTATAATCGTATAAATCGTTCTAAGTCAAGTGGATGGCAGAGTTCACATCAACTATAATACAATGAACCATATAGTTATTGTTATAGTTATAGTGCTCAGTGTGAATGGCCCTTTAGGCATTGTCCACATGCATGGCTCAGGTCGATCCTGAAATACTACTACTACACTTTATTATATAACTGGTGACAAATATACACAGTCGTGGAACAAATTTGAACAACACGGTATCATCACCTGAGCTTGAGAAAAGGCTAAGAGCGCTGCCAGAAACAGCAGAAAAGTTGCGTGCTTCATCCTGTAACACAAAAAGTTTGATAATTAAATACAGATGTATGTCTTTGTACACTAACATGCTTCCTCCCAATGTTGGAAAAATCTCTCTCTCTCACACACACACACACACACACACACACACACACACACACACACACACACACACACACACACACACACACACACACACACACACACACACACACACACACACACACTCTCACAGTTTCTTATGCACCTATATACACATCTGGTTTGCATTGGGCCGACTTGTCTGGCTGAGTTGAAGAATAAAAAAACAAACAAAAGATCCATCATGTGCACCTCAGACCACAAACCACCCAAAACTCTCTCTCTCTCTCTCTCTCTCTCTCTCTCGTCTGTTCCTTTCTCAGCCCTTTTATTTCCTCCTCTTCTCTCCCTCCAGATGTTAGATGGTAAACCCAGATGCTCATCTTTCCCCTGAGGTAGACGTCCAAAACCACAGCGGCAGAGTCTTTGTCCCTGCTGTTCTGAAGCAGGTCAGGACTTTGACTAGAAAAGAGAAATCCTCAGTGCATGTGCTTATTATCTTCTAAATAAGGATACAGTTAAAATGATTGATCACAGACGTTTCTTTCAATCTTCTCAGGCAACGCAATTGTCTTTTCTTTGCTGAATTGGGATTAAAAACACATGATAACAAAAAAACTAAATGTGGGGGGAAATGATTGGTAAAATGCCTACATTGGTTAAATAGCAACCCAAAAGATCAAGGCCAAGAGACACATTCTCAATAAACGTGGACAACCTGAATGCCTCCAGTCTCTCATATAATGAAGGCCAGAAAATAATATTGGGTCGTGTACTGAAACAAGTCTTGACATTGGGTAGCATTCAACTTTTTCCCGATCCTCTACAAGTTCAAACATCACTATTTCACTCGGTGACTCAGCGTGCCAAAAGAAATCCCCAGTTTTGGCTCTTGGTTGATTAAGGTTGCATTAAAGTTATGTTTCACTCAGGACTGGGTGGCTTCACAGGAACATTCCACAGACATCGGACGGGTCCAGCCTAAAATCTTTGGCACCCAAACCATTACTCTTCCTCTGGCCCTTTGTGTCTGCAACAGAATGCCTCTGATCCACACGCAACATTTTCTCACACCGCAAATGATGGTCCATCTGCCAGAAGAATATGGGTCTTGTGTGCATAGGGGATATATCAAATAGTAGGATTACCCAGTTATGAATTATATGTATCAATTATATGTACTATAATGTTTTTGAATACTTATACAGATTAAGCTTGGCTACTGGTTCTCGTACCATGCATTTAACCCTAAAGAGGTCAATTTAAGAGGTAAATTTTGAAATTCACAATCATTACACTTCATGCCACATTACACTGATTGATGTGTTTTGCAGAAACAGCCAAGAAAGTTCAGTAGCACATGTAAAATCATGCTCAACAGTGTCCCAAAATGCCCAACCATGTACTCTTTGGAATGTATTGAAATTGGCTGCAAAGTGTCTTTGATATCAGACCAGCTGTTTTTCCCAAATCTGGATCGGGGCCCAAAGGTGGGGTTACAGGGGCGATTGAAATAGTTCACCGAACCAATCTGGAGAAATTGTTCAGATTTTTATATTTATTCTAGGCTGTCAAAAGCTTTCCAACTGCTTTCACTTGAATACATAAAAAGGAAAAGTTTTATGGCACAATAATTTAAATAGAACGTTTAAAGAATAGGCCACTGTTAGTAGCAGTGCCAGTTTCTAGGTGAGAGCATAGAAAATGGAACTATTATGTAAGCCTTGTGTAGCTTGTGGAAAAGATTAGGCAAAATGTAGTCTCTGGCACAGTGGCTGTACATGAGGATGGAAAGTTGATGGAAAGAGTGGGTTGTCTTTGCTGAGAAAGAAGCCTGCGTCAATTGGATTAGTATGATGAATCAACACTTAAAGAGGGTCCCAAATTAATGAAAATATACAGTTAGTTTTCAAGACACTCCAAATGAACAGAACCTATGCTGTTTACCTCAACAAGTATGCCATACTATTCTGCTCGAGTTGGTGGAGGCTTTGTGACTCAAAACTCTCAAGAAACTTTTTCAATGCAACGCTGATCAGATTCAGATAGTTTACAAAACAGTTTAAAAACACCCAAAATATAGAAATGTGAAAAAGTGTTTCCAGTTATTACACAAATTCAACGCGCGATGCGTAAAAGGTAACGGTAACGATGCGTAAAGCACTCACCTTTCAGCTTGAACAGCCGTAGCCACAGTCCGCTCTCTGTCTATCTGCTCAGTTGCTTTCGGGTGGACTGAGTGGACAGTAGGAGGAGAACACAGCGGGGTCGACTAGCATGGAATGAATTCACCCGCCCCGCTCTGACGTGTACCTTAGCAGTGATGGAAAACGTACTCATATTTTTTACTTGAAGTAAAAGTATCAATGCTGCAATGTAGAAATACTCTGTTACAAGTAAAAGTCCGGAATTCAAAATGTACTTGAGTAAAAGTTCAAAAGTATTGCATCAAAATAGACAGTACAAAAGTAAAAAGTATTATGCAAAATGTCCCATTTCACAAGTTTTTCAAATGTATGAAAATAGCAGATCGATTTCAAAAGGTCGAGGCTGAAGTAACCTTAGATAAGGACTCGTCCATGTATTTTATACATTTTTACATTTTTTTTAATTCTCTACGAGGGTCTTAGCTACCCTCCCCGCCCCCAGAATGCACTGAACGGTCAGCTCCAAAGCCAATACTTCTCCAAAGTAACATGTACAAATGCAAAATATAAGGTGCTTACCCGCGTGCTCCAAATGTTACCTCAGTAAGGCGTGTTTGTGCAATGTATTAGTCCATATTTTTCAATAAAGAAGTGTTTTAATCCCGTCTGTGGCCGATTCCATCGGAAGTTCCCAATGGGCTGTAGTGACGGGGCGCATCCGGCATTTCACTCAATGTAAATAGGAAGTAAACGAGGGGGGAAATGGCGTTTGGCCACAGACGGGATTAAA
The DNA here is from genome assembly GCF_963454915.1 of Gymnoscopelus microlampas. Lineage (NCBI taxonomy): Eukaryota > Metazoa > Chordata > Actinopteri > Myctophiformes > Myctophidae > Gymnoscopelus > Gymnoscopelus microlampas. Next base: position 12,749,431 of record NC_139949.1, read on the forward strand.
ACACTTCTTTATTGGACAAATATGGACTAATACATTGCACAAACATGCCTTACACCGAGTTAACATTTGGTGCACGCGGGTAAGCACCTTATATTTAGCGTTTGTACATAATTGGAGAAGTACAGGCTTTGGATCTGACATTTCAGTGCAATCTGTGGGGGTGGTAGCTGAGACCCTCGTAGAGAGATATATATAAAAAAAAGTCAAATCAAATGCATCTACGAGAGTCTTGATCTAAGGCTACGCCTACGGCGGAAGCATTGAGACTGGACGCACAGGTGATTGTTTCACGCAATCAATTCCCAAGCTGTTGTTTCGGGGTGCGCTGGTTTCAGCACACCCCCAACCCCCTCTTGTGTGTTGGCTAGTGAGGCGCGTCCTAGCGAGACCTGATAGAATGGGTTTCATTGCGCGCATACACTTGCTGCACGCATACTGGTTCTTATCAGTGTGACGTCGTTGTTAAGGGCTGCCTTTTTACCGCCGGTCTCCAAGTAGGGTCTGAGCAGAGGGGGACGGAGAGCTGGGGCTATGACGGAGACTGGGAGGCCTAGGCACGCCTCCTCAGGTGGTAACCCCCCCTTGGCTAGTAATCCTGAACGTGCGTCTTTCTTGAATGAACGAACAACACACACGAGTCGGGACGGAGAGACAAACAACGAAGAAAAAATCGATAAATAACATATACCACACAGAAACGCAGAGCCAAAGGGGAAAAGCCAAAGGATTGTTTTTTTCACGGTAAGAAACTCGTTTTAAAACAGCGTTATTGTCAGTGGTGGAAAAAGTACTCAAATTCTTTATTTAAGTAAAATAAAGAAAAGTATTAAAGTATTGGCATCAAAATGAACATAAAGTATCAAAGTAATAACTAAAATGTTTGAAAATAGCATATCTACAAGCTATCCGTTGGTGTTTGTTCCGTTGTCTTGGTTAAAAATAAAATAAAAAACAATCCAAAAAGAATTCAAGCTTGTAGATCTGCTATTTTCAAATAGCCTAGGTATAATAGGTGAAAATACCATATCTACAAGCTATCCGTTGGTGTTTGTTCTGTTGTCTTGGTTAAAAATAAAATAAAAAACAATCCAAAAAGAATTAAAGCTTGTAGATCTGCTGCAAATAGCCAAGGTATATAATAGGGCTAAAGTGGTTAATGTATGTTTTATAATGTAATAATTTATATCTGCAAAGTAACTAGTAACTAAAGTTAATTGTAGAGGAATAAAAGTACAATATTTGCCTCTGAGATGTAGTGGAGTAGAAGTAAAAATATAGACAATTGGAAATACTTCAGTAAAGTAAAAGTTCCTCAAAATTGTACTTAAGTACAGTACTTGAGTAAATGTAGGCTACTTAGTTACTTTACACATACTCTACTTATTCTAAAGCACATAAAATGCTAATTTTTGCCACACAGAAAGGCCTCTAGAAAAGGCGTGGCTTTTTACAGGTGATCACTAGTATTTGCTGCTTTGAACCACATTCTTTCACATCGTTAAAATGCATAGGCCTATAATATCATTATGCAGCGCTTTGATGATGGCCCATTTCATAGAACCACATTCTTTCACATCGTTAAAATGCATAGGCTATAATATCATTATGCAGCGCTTTGATGATGGCCCATTTCATAGAACCACATTCTTTCACATAGTTAAAATGCATAGGCCTATAATATCAATATCATTACTATTGACACTTACTCACAACGTGTCTTGAACGCACAGTCTGTGTAAAGTCTACAACGCAGTAAAGGACAGAAGATGGACCGGGCAATGCGTGACAGAGACATACCATACAGAGAGAAGCTGAACGTGGACGCAAAGGCACGCTACCTGGAAAAAACGACCGAACTGGGTGGATTCGATCCATATGAACACACAGAGTGGGACACACTGACGGTGACGGAGGATTATGATCAGTTACCACCATTGACAGAAGTCAGCATTTATCAGTATCTTGTTTGTGGAATGAGCTTTTGCACCCTTGAGGACTTTAACAACCGCAGATCGATGGACTGTCATAACCGTTTTACAGTGGGCTGGGTTGGTCATCTCCAAATGTACATAGTCAACGCTGAGTACATCGTCATCCGAACGGAGGTGGGTCAAACGTCAAAAACGTTTTTGCTAATGCCAGTCACTTAACCATGTGTTTAAAAAATATATTTGTATTACGTACTATCACTAAGTGTGCATTCCAGACAAAACACAACGGTCCAGCCAAACATACTGTACTGTTGTTTTTGTAGTAGGCTAGTGAGCCATGGGTTGGCTATTTTGAGTCTTGTGTTTTGGCGATTTTACTTAATTCAATGTTGTTTTTGTTGTAGGTTTTGCACTCTCAACAGGATCTCTCGAGGCAAAAAGATAAGCTCATGCCATGGGTCAGCATCACCATCGGAAGTGGCCGAATTGGTGCTGCACACTGTGACTGCATGGCTGGATTAGGAGAGTCCTGCTCCCATGTTGCTGCTCTCCTGTTCAAGATTGCACATTTGGTGAAAATAACCAACAGGTGTGTGTTTTTTTGGTACTTATCTTCATAGATGCATTGTACTCCCACGGCAACTGAACTATGATCTATCTGTAGGGCTGTCACGATTACAAATTTAAGTTATTTTAGTTTCTATTTTTGAGAAATGAAATAGCAGATCTACAAGCTTCATAAACATACATTAACCACTTGAGCCCACAATGCATCGCATGTAGATCTGCTATTTGAAAACATGTGAAATGGGACATTCTGCATATTGAGTGCTTTCTACTTTTGGTTGGTACTTTTTAAGTAAATTTTGATGTACTCGTCAGCTCCACATTCCACCAGCATTGACTGACAAAGGGTGCCCATCTAACTGAGTACTGTACCACTCACATGAAATTCACCATTTCAAAAGGAGACGATGCTTACTTCGCTCCTCGTCAGCACCACATTCCACTTGCATTGACTGACAAAGGGTGCCCATCTAACCGAATACCACTCACATGAAATTCACCATTTCAAAAGGAGACGATACTTACTTCCAACACGTCACTCCATGACGTGTTGTAAGCTTGTAGATCTGCTATTTTTGAGAAATGAAAATGTATGAACATTTTCAACATGGGAACGATTAAATTGTGACAGGCCTATCTATCTGTTCATTGATTGATTGATGTACTTTATTTAGTAAGACATGAGAACAACAGTACATGGAAGTACAAATTCACAATACGAGGTCTACTAAACTGGAAGACTCATAAAAGCACTGAGCTTGTTTCAAATGAGTTCCCCACACACACAAATCATGATGACATATAAGAGACAGACAGATATACACAACTACTATAGAATGTCATACAATCAGTTTACAGGTTACTGGTATGAAAAGTGAGAAATATGTACAAAAGAAGAAGGAGAGTGGGGGGGTAGGGGGTCGGGGGGTAGGTTGGGTTAGGACTTAGACAGGGGCCATTTTCCAATTGCAGCCTCCTGGAGGTGTATCTTTAGGGCAGTTTTGAAAGAGAGTAGGGTTTTACACTCCTTTACTCCTTTTGGTAGGGCGTTCCACATTTTTGATGAATAGCATGAGAACGAGTTACTTCCCTTTGTTGAGCCAAAAAAGGATTGGACAAGGTTTGTGGAGCTGCCTCTGGTATTGTGATCATGGACATCATTAACATTTTGGAAGTATTTCATTGTGTTGATAAAACCTGGTAATATCTGTTATTTATCTTCCTCTCTCTCTTTCTCCATCAGGACATGCACTGACGTTGCAGCCTACTGGAATGCAGATGTCGAAGGGGGAAAAGGGTGGCAAATCGACTTCACAACTGCTGCAGAGAAGAAGAGAGCCCTTGACAAGTGCATCAGTGGAGAGAGTGATACGGTAGCAGGGAAACGCACTCGCCGCGGCCATCCACAAGTGTCAGGACGTCCAGAATCATTTGATCACAGAGAACATTTGTTTCGTGTCCACATGCAGTCCCTTGGGTCGATTGGTGTGGCGTCGATGACAGGCTACCACCAGACTTATGGACACCCTACGAAGCCATCACTCTCTTGTCCAACCTTGTCAAACCCACAGGCAAGAGGAAAACGGGCACAACAAATAAAAAACCCTACCACGACCAACGCAGCACAGGTGAACAGACAGGACACCTCTGTAGTCAATCAGATTAAAGCCACCCGAGGTGGCCGCACTGTCAAACCTCCATCCAGGTTTGAGGACTGATATGGAACTAATTCTAACAAAAAAAGGAAGACAAATTTAGCATTGTATGGTTCCATATCCAATTTGTGAGTCGTACCGTGCTGCCCAAAAAAGAGCCATGGTTATTTGCAATGACTATATTTCCACATGCTAGACATCCTTCCACATCCTTTGCACATGTGATGATATTTTAAGTTGTAACTTTGTGCACAACGAATAACTGCTACGTTTTTTATTTTACATTTAATGGTATTACATTTCTGCTTTTAGTGTGGTGTGCATTATTGAGTTTTGTTTCATTTGCAGTTACTTCTTTTGCTGTTTTGGTTCAAATTTAAACTTAGATGTGTTTTCAATACTTTGGCAATTCTCTTAACTGTGAATAAATTGTCATTGTTAAAGCCAACCTCTTTGTCTATTCACTCAAACTGAATACTTACGAAGTCTAAGTATCATCTCCTTTGAGATGTTGAATTGTAGCTACTCAGTCAGCATCTTTGAAATGGTGAATTTCATGTGAGTGGTACTCAGTTAGATGGGCACCCTTTGTCAGTCAATGCAGGTGGAATGTGGTGCTGACGAGGAGCGAAGTACCGTCTCCTTTCGAGATGCTGAATTACAATAACAATATACAAAGTAACTACCGTAGTTTTCTTTTGTAACAAAAAAAATGGCTGGGTTTCCGAGGCTACTACCGTAGTAACTAAAGTTTTCAAATAATTCTAGTGGAGTAAAAGTAAAATATTTGCTTTGTAATAATAATCAAAAATCAAGTAGGCCTAACTAGTAAAGTTTCCAAATAATTGTAGTGGAGACTGTGGAGTACCTCTGGGGCAGAATCTGCCAATGCTTTGTCAATGCAAATGCGTGGATTCGCGCAAGAGCAGATTTTTCCGCTTGTCGCGCAGACCTTGCGTTTATCCGCTCTACACGAAGAAGCATAAAACTGCTGGAGGCAGGAGCTGATTTTCCCCCTCTGTCCAATCGGGTGAGTCGAAGGCGGACCGTCCCAAGACTCAGGAAGCAACATGGTGCTGCTCTCAGTGGACCAATTGGTTGTAGCTGTTGCATCTCACCCAGCACTTTATGATTTGACCATGAAAGAGTTCCATATGACTGACATTAAAGAACTGGCCTGGTTACAAGTCAGTGCGGTCGCAAAGGCTTCACGTTAGTGTAATAATATATTCAGTGTAATAATATTACTCTAACTATATATTTAATAGCCTTGTCAGTTAAAAATAGTCTTCACTTTTGCACTTGGGGTTCGTACATCTACATACACATTCAGATTTGAAATATAAAGTGCTTACCCCATGGCCCCATTTTACAATCATGTACGGGCCCTCAGAAGTACCCGTATCTTCCGTATTGTTCAATAAAAAGCATTTTAATTCGATTGGTGGCCATTTTCCTATAGACCCCTTAACAGACGACGTCATACTGGCTGCGTGCAGCCAGTATGCGCGCAACGAAACCCATTATATCAGGTCTCGTTAGGACGCGTCTCACTAGCCAACACACACAAGAGGGGGTTGGGGTGTGCTGAAACCAGTGCACCCCGAAACAGGTTGGGAATTGATTGCGTGAAACAATCACCTGTGCGTCCAGGCTCAATGTTAGTAAACAAATAATTGGTCTATAGTTATAATGTACCAACAGTGCAATACACCTCTCAACCGCTAGGGTCGCGCAAAATGACCACTGATTGGATTAAAATTATTTTTATTGAACAATACGGAAGATACGGATACTTATGAGGGCCCGTACATGGTTGTAACATCCGTAGCCATGGGGTAAGTACTTTATATTTTAAATCTGAATGTGTATGTAGATGTACGAACCCCAAGTGTGAAAGTGCAAAGACATTTTTTGTCTAGTGGCTAGTGTCAAGTGGCGGTGCGGGCTACGGGGACGGTCTTGAATGTGAGTGACAGGTGCGTCACAGCGTTTTTTTAGAATCCGCTGGCTGCAAAAAACTGTGGCCGCGCACAACCTGCGTTTAACAGCGGCCAGCCAACTTTTGGTGAGAGCGCGCCCTAAAAGTAGGCTACAAGATTTTCCTCTGAGATGTGGCGGGTTAGTAAAAGTACTGAAAATTGGAAATACTCCACTAAAGTAAAAACGCCTCAAATTTGTACTTAAGTACAGTACTTGAGTTCATGTAGTTAATTACTTTACACCACTGGATCTGACACAGTGCGCCCTCTGGAGAAACGCGTTTTGTGTTTGCTGCTGACTTATAAGGAGGCAATGGACAAAGAAGTTTGAATCAGATTATACATTTTACTCATTAATAAAGGCCTATAACATTAATATTTACCATGTTGGCTTATAAGATTATACATTTTACTCACTAGTCATTAACTATATAATATTTATTGGATTGCTAATGAAAAATGCTGCCAGCACTGCCCACTCTTCCAAATAAATATTATACATTATATAATTCAGGCAATAACACAGAGATTATATTTAGTTCGTTTTTTTTATTTTATTTGGCTTTTTGTGACCAATCATGAAAGGGAAATTAGGCAAGTTCAAAAATAATATACATTATTCACAACACGGATATGTCATGTCTATTATTGGTATTGTAATTTTACTTCACATAAGATTGCATGCTGGATATAAATGGTGGCGAATAAAATACATTCAACATTGCACATGGGTGTAGGGTTAACTACTTGAAATTGCAAGCAATAAAGTTATAGGGCTAAGCGAATTATAAATGAATATCAACTACTCTTATATTATATTAATCTAAAAAAAAATGCATGCATTACAATACACCATGACAATGATAACTGAATTGTTATCTCTACAGTAGGCTAGAATGCATTCAACCCTAGCGTTGTATAATACAACAAACACGCTATAATATTGTGCTCCGACCAAAGTCATACAACATAGTACTCATGATATGCTTGCTCAGGATGTGTGTACGATATGATTAACACCTTAAAGTGTTATTATGACAATCTCACTCTTGGAGCTGCGCATTAGAATTCTCTATGATGCTGTGGGGGTACGACCACTGATTTTCAGATGGGGTTGCCGTCTGCTCCTTGTCCACATTCATTCTGAGACATGTCTGCTGGAGACTGTCCTCAACATCCTATGCTTGTGTTCTGGTATCTTCCCAGGCCACCCTTGCTAAGCACATTGTCACCCTGTTAGTTTTTCACGTCTGTTCCAATTGTGTTATCTTGAGCGGGTTCGTCGCTCTGGGTGCGGTTGGCACGGGGATCGTCTTGGGGCATCGGGGCATCGTCTGGGGCGGGGTTTGTGACCATGCCCAGGAAGAGGGGGGTCATGGAGGCCTCGTCAACGACCGCAAAGAGGAAAGGAGAGTTGAGGGAGAAGCGGGAAATGGAGCGTGAGGTGGTGACCGCAGTGACCGCGGATGCCTCAACCCCTTCCTCGCTCAGCTCCATTTCGCTGGCGTGACGGACGCCCGACACCCTCAGGGGAAAGTCTGAGATCCCAGAGAGGTCGGGTCCAGAAAACAGAGATCCCAAGCCTGAGAGGAGAGGGGAAAATAACAAAGAGGAAGAGAGGGACATGAGATAGGAGAGTGAAGAGAGAAGGAAGACAGGAGAGTTGTCTTGACATGTATTTTTCACCTCTGTATTACTCTGGAGTCTGGATAGTCCTTCTAAAACAGTGCTTCTCAAACTTTTTAATTTCAAGGACCCTGTCCCCTCATCATGTTAGTGAAGCATGTTTTCTTACCCATGCTAGTGAGTGCTTCCTGTAGCTCCTGGCGGTACTGCAGTTTAAACTTGGGCAGGTTGACGTGCATGGCTCTCTCCTGAGGCAGGCGTCTGTACACTTCAGAGATGTTCAGCTTGGGAAGCACAGATGAAACATTTCCTCGTCCTGGCAGAGGCATGACAACCAGGAAACTGGTGTTGCCTTTGAAAGGGAAACATGCAACCTGGACAGAAGAAAAGACAAAAACATAACTAATAATAGAGATCGCTCTCATCACTGGCTCACCGTCTTTTGTGCCGTTGAAGTTGCGTAATGATACACACGATGGCCACTCGGCTCGTTCAATAAACTAATTAGCTCGGAAGTATAACAGTTCATTACAGTATAAAGGACACTATCTGACATGGTTACTGTGTGTACGCGTATTATTTTTTGTCCTGCATTATGCATGCACTGTTGAGGGTGTGTATTGTATATTTTGTTAATTATGGATGGTGTTCGTTTTCAGATATCTGTATCTACAGTATAGTACTTTTCTTTCCCTGTAACTGTATCTAATGTGCTTCCTTTGCAGACTGAATTTCCCTAGTGGGATCAATAAAGGTGTCATCTTATCTCAACAACACACACTTCTGCGATGCTGCAGAAGAGGGATGCAGGGTGGACTTCTGGTTCAAGCCCTCTCTGCCCCCCCATTCTACTGCCGTATGACAGTCCCGGCACAACAAGACACAATATGCGAACTATGGGTGCGTATTACAATTACACCACGAAACCAGCAACAACTGTCTTGAGGCGATCCCATTCTGTGTTCGGCAAAGGCTCTCTCCAATAAAACTTCGGGAGAGGGGTGTGGGAGCATGTATCTGAAAACCTGTGAATTGTGAGAATTATTTATGTGTAATTTTGTTTTGAAATAATAAGGTTTTATGGTAGATTTGTATTTTCCAGTGTTTGGTAAACTATTTTACATGGACCCACAGGTCTGAAATAAAGATTATTATTATTATTTTGATAGTAGAACTGTGCATGATGTAACTGCATGCTTTTCTACTGTAATCAAGCGATCTATTTAGAACAGCTGCTTTGATTAGGTACAGGTGTGATTATAGTCCTGTATATAAAGAGTCAGGGTCACAATGACTTGATTCAGTACACGTGGCACCTACAAGGGATTTGTGGTGTGAGATTTTAGCAAGGTTAACCTTAAGAAAGTGCTCCTGAAATATCATCAACACATTACAAGTAACACTCACGTTCACCCCTTACACACACACACACACACCATCATGACACATACTGTATATTATGAAAAAGGTAGTGCACGCACATCCGTTGGTCCAGGTGCTTAGACAAACAAAGTATAATGAAAAAGAATAAAGTCTGCACACTGGTAGTTGCAAAAAGCTCCAGAATGTATTGCTCGTCAACGTTTCGGCCTGTTCAGGCCGAAACGTTGACGAGCAATACATTCTGGAGCTTTTTGCAACTACCAGTGTGCCGACATACTGTATATATTAGCCTTTCCAATCCTTAGCCTGCCACCTATGTACTGTATCAGACAGTGTAAGTGCTATTAGTACTTGATCATGCGGGTAAGAACAGTATGAGTAAGTAATAATATAATGTTCTGCCATCTAATGCAGACAGCTTAACACTCAAATATTACAACACCTCATCTAAACATAATCAACACCTACACACACAGTACAGCTCAGTGCCATTATCTGCCATACTGCAATAACAGTCATTTTATCCATGCAATGTTTATACAAACAAGCACATGCATCCAACAACATGCTTTTTGGGTTGATGCAATGCCTCACATTATCCGTGCCATGTCACATTCTGCCTCTTACCAGATACTTTGGCCTAGTGCTTCAGCAAAGAAAGTAGGAGGGGGCCGATTCTATAGATACTATGCTGTGGAAAAGTGACATTACACAGCCCTGCACAGGCCACCTGTTCTGGCAGAGACCTGTGCTCCGCAGAGTACCCCTTAGTTGTCTTCTATACTTTTATTATTTAAAAAATAACTGAAATTCATGGTCAGCTTGTACAAAAAGATAATTCACCCTCTCTTTTATACATGCAAACTCATAATAATACATAATAATAATAATAATACATAATACATTGAATCAAAGCAAAACAGATTCTGCCAATATAAAACATAATTGTCCTTGTATGTAATGTTGGGAAAGTGAAATGGCTGTAATCATCTAAAACACCTTTGGACGGATGTTTTGAAGCACAAAAACTATTTCATAGGTCACCAATATCGGTGTAACGTGAATGATGATGATGCGCACACCATTTGGGATCAAAATGCATCTACTGTACCTGAGCCTCTAGTTGTGCGTCGTGCAGTAACCGTAGAGGGTACTGGGCTGACTTCATCATGTCTACAGACACAGACTTCTGGTTGTCCAAATAGAACACTCCTTTGGAGGTGGCCTGCGGGTCAAAACGGGACTCCCATTCACCTGTCAACAACAGTGGGAGACACAGGGGAGTCATTACAAACAGACAAAACAGAGGAATGGACAGTGGAATTGCCACTGTCCATTCCTATTCGTTGCTGTCCGGCAGAAACTAATTTTTTCCGCTTTTGCATCTTTTTCCGTATATCAGTGCTTTTGAACACCCTTTACGTCTGTGTGTTGATTAAAAAAATAGTGAACCAATTTGATGAACAAAACCTCCTAACTCTAGTTAGCTGGTTGCTGCCGGACAGCAGAGATATATTATTATTATATATTATTTGTGTTATTATAATAATTATTATTATGTTTTAAATATTTATGAATAATTAGTGGGAAAGTGGACAGCCCTGTTAGACAGACTAGACTCTATGGAATACCTTTGAAGTATACTGCATTGATGAGCATGAGGACTACATCATGGGGAAGGTTTGGCATGAAGTTGGCAATGTGGCCCTTGGTGGCATTCTCCACCCATTGGTTGACTTCCTCTACAGAGGTAAGGGGGGCGGGCTCTGATCTGTACCTGAAGGAAACCAAAACAAATATCCTCTCACAACCTCAAACCAACAAAAAATGGTTGAGTGAGTTGAATGAAATTACAAATTTCAATGTCATAAACATAATGGCATGCATGGCTATTTGAAAGATTCAGAGGTTACTGGCACATTAAATGTGCTTCTGCCTGTAACCAGTGCAAAACAAGGAAGTGAAATCTATAAAGAATCACAAAATCTATCAATATATTTTGAATCAATAGTTTACACTATTTGGGCAGCTCCTCCGTGGCCAGTTGAGAATGACTGGTCTATGACGTATCTATGATGTATGAATCCAAATTTGGATAATAAAATTAATATGTATGAATTTATTGCTAACACGCAAAATCAACATATTAGAGAATTCATAGCTTTCATTCTGTTTGATTTAATAAAATACACTGTTTAATTTTCCTTTAGTTTTTGTCAGTACCTGGCAAGCGAGTCTTCGATAAAGGAGAGCTTCACATTAAACCCTGGGAGGAGGAGAGGGATAGAGAGGAAGGGGTGAGTAACATAGATAAATGTGCAAAGATTGTACGAAGAGGGAGTATGCACAGAATATCTAATTATGTTTGGTATCTGTTTCTATTGTTATTGTATACATCATTTCTATTTGTTTTCGTTTTCACTACTGCTTTAAAAAGTTTTTTTATTCTACCGTCCTTGCAAGAGGGTGAAAACACACACACACACACACACACACATTTGTTAAAGGACAACTTTAGTTTTTTACAACCAAGGTTTATATTTTAGCTTGTAATTAAAGTAAATAAAAGATGAGTGTTATTTTTTTTTTCATGTACTGCTTTCTACAGTTTTGGCAATTTTTGCGATATTTTTTACAGTGGGCGGGGGCATTCTGTCCGGTGGCTAAATATGCCTTTTTTACACAATAAAAAAAGGTCCTGTGGTCTTTGATGGCCAGATGTGAGTTATTGGGGGTTAGAAGAGCTACTGTAAATAATAATAAAGAAAACACCGGGTTATTGTGTAAAAAAAATACATATTTAGCCACCGGACAGAATGCCCCCGCCCACTGTAAAAAAAGATCGCAAAAATTGCTAAAACTATAGAAAGCAGTACATTTAAAAATGTTAACACTCATGTTTGATTTACTTTAATTACAATCTAAAACATAAACCTTGGTTGTAAAAAACTAAAGTTGTCCTTTAAGCAGACATATAGTACAAACACACACACCCACACACCTGGTTGCAGGTACATCCGTGTAGCCACTTCTAGTGTGGTGTTACTGAGATGACGTTGCAGGCCCCCCAGGATGTGATGGTAACAAGGTAGGTTGTGGGCATGAAGAGACTGCAGCAGCAGTTTCTCTGTTGCATTTTGAGCACCTGAAGGAGAATTCACAGACTATGGATCGTCATGTGTGCACCTCCATCACAGGCGTTTAATTGAAATAGGCCCATGATGACACTTAAAGTTGTTTGATTTAACCACTTGAATCCTATGTACTTATATGTGACCGGAGTCCCACATTTCTCTATACTAGGCCCCCTCATGTTTTCGTCCTACACCACACTAAATATCTTTGGCGAAAATAGCAGATTCACAACGCGTTGCAACATGACATGCTGTCAGTCAGCTTGTAGATCGGCTATTTTCGCTGAATGTTCGCCCCCAGGATAGGTCACCAGGGTTAAAGTGGTTTAAAGTGATGTTGTTGAACTTTGAGCATTATATAAGTTCTAAATATAGGCAATCAACATTATCCGTTGCTTCTGTCCTCTGTGAACGAGACGTAGTAGGGATTCCATTTACTCTTACTGTATGGTGAAACAGGTCTCTTTTTTCCCCGAACATAATTTGGGCAAAGTGAAATGGCTGTAATGTTAAAATACCCTTGATGGAAGTTGTCTAGTACAGGGGTCTTCAACAGGGGGTCCGGGACCCCTAGGGGGTCCTCAGAGTTACTACAGGGGGTCCGCCAAATCTTTGTGTGACAGGATTTTTAATTTTACCTTAAACTTGAACCCTAGCATCCCTTTTCTGAGGAGAACTTTAGCCAAAAATAGCAGATCTACAAGCAGCTTGTGTGAGCTTGTAGATCAGATATTTTTGGCAAAGAGGTATAGGTGTAGAGGGAAAAAAGAGCAGACCACGTAAAACAAAAAATGTTGAATCTGAAACACAATTTTATACGATATAGAGGGGGTCCCTGCTTCATCTCTCTCCCAGCTAGGGGGTCCTTGGCCTGAAAACGTTGAAGACCCCTGGTCTAGTACACTAGCACAGCAGAACTGTATGTCAATGTCACCAATATTGGTATAACACAGCTGGCAGAGTGCTGTCAACAGAAGACGAGAAAAGTAAATAGAATACAAATATTTGGACAGTTTGACTTGGCCAGGTAGCTGTATAATTCAAGATTCTACTAAAGTTCAACATCACTTTAACAAGCAGATTCGGAACCTATATCCCTTAACTAAAATGTCCTTACTTCCCCAAAACATCTTCACTTGTACTGCTCAGAATTTTCTGCGTACTGAGTACTTCTACTTTTGGTACTTTAAGTACATTTTGATACCAATGCTTTTGTACTTTTACTCAAGTACATTTTGAATTCTGGACTTTTTACTTGTAACAGAGTATTTCTACATTGCAGTATTGATACTTTTTCTTAAGTAAAACATTTCAGTACCTTTTCCACTACTGCATACAATAGTAAATGATTGGCATCAGACAATTTTGTTCTGTCGTGTTGTGTACAAAACCTGAACACACACACACACACACACACACACACACACACACACACACACACACACAAGCCTGCCCACTCCCAAGCAACAATACACAGACCTAGGGCGAGCTGTGCCAGAGCGAAGGCCACGCTCAGAGGGGATATAATGATGTTAGGTTGCTGCGGTCCGACTGGCAGCTTCTTCAACAGCTCCAGACCCAAACGCTCGATGGCGCCCCCTACTGCCTGGCGTGCCCGGGTGCCGAACACCTGATCTCCTCCACACCCCTGCTCTTCCTCTTTCACCTCCTCCTCCTCCTCCTCCTCCAGCTCAGCACTTGTAGCGTTAGGGGGGTCATCATCCTGGGTAGAAAAATGCAGAGAGAGAAGAGAGATTATGCAGGATACATGGATGGACGGATGTATGTATGGGTGGAAGTTTCGCGTCCTGGCTGTGTGTAGAAGTGTCTCTGAGCAAGAGTCTCTGTCTCTGAAAAGAAGTAACATCTCCATGAATTCAAGGCTTCATGGGGTGTGTAATTGATAGAAAATAAGTACTTTTTTGGGTGAACTATTCCTTTAACCTCTAACGGCTTCCTGGGTGCTGCCCCCCGTAGCACCCACTGCTCCTGATACGTAGGATGGGTTAAATGCAGAGAACATATTTCACTATATATGCAAATATACAGTGACACTGGTCCGCAAAGGATTGCGGACCAAATTATCATGGATGGAAGGATGCATGGATAGATGGGTGGATGGATGAACGAATGATATACTATTGATAGATTAATATACTTGAAATCTAGTAGTAGTAGCCACCAAACACATAGCTGTGTGGAATGGTGTGGTAGTGTAGCTAGACCTGGTGTAGCACATGGTGATGTGATAAGTGTAGGCTGGTTGATATTATCATGGGGAGAGTAGTGTCCTTACAGTTATCCCCAGCCGGCATAAACACAACAGGAGCAGAGGCACACACAGCTTCATGTCAAAGCAACCAGCCTGAAACACACAAACATTAAGTTCAGTCAGGACAACAACCCATTAAAATATGTTTCAAAAATAATATGAGCAATACATTTATTTTGGTTTGTCATGCTTTAGGTACTCTGAGGAAGCACGCTACATCACCCCTACCCTATTAAAGGTTCTATCATCAGGTGGTAGCTGGGGTGGAGGAGCGTGAGTAGCAGCAAAAGACACAAAATAAATGACAAGCATAAGCAGCAGAGTGTAGCAAGTGAGGAAGTAAAGCATTAGGCAGCAGCAAGCAGGAACAAGAAGTGAATTTCCATGTTTAAATAGGGCTGCCGGAGATTGAAGTGAGAATGTGATTGGTTCAGTTAACAAGCCTGGAGCTGTGACCGACCAATGGTCGGCCGCCAGCAACTGCACAGAGTTTCCTGACTGAACCAAGGTAATTAAAAAGAAGGTACGGTCATCTACGTCAGCAATTCCAGCAATTCCAGCCGGCAGATTCGTCCTACTGGGACACTGGGAGGCAAACTGCAGCCGAGAGTTCGGTGGAATACATTGGAGTTAACGAGAGCCAGGTGGACCAGCTTATGAACGAACACTATTTCTGAACGACTGCAACCTTTGTAAAATACTTGGCCCAGGGAAATAAAAGAAGACATATCACACATTGTTTTCTGCTGTGTTGCTTTTCAATGTGTACACACTGTATAATTTTATTGAGGTATCTAAAGAGTACTTTTCTGAACATGCCAAAGTATCGCGACACTGTCGGTCACTAACAACCAATCTCAAATAAATGCCTCAATAAAATGATACAGTGTGCACATCGAAAAACAAGTGATTAGAAAACAACCTGTGATAGGTCTTCTTTTATATTCATGAAACGATTAACTGACAAAGGTCACACTCATTCAGAAATAGTGTTTGTTAACAAGCTGGTCCAGCCGGCTCTCATTGACTCCAATTTATTTCACCAAACTTCCGGATCCAGTTTTGCCTCCCATGCGTGTCAATGGCGCCTGACTGGCCCATGGACTGACACTACCTTCTTCTATCATAGCCTCGGACTGAACTTGCTCTGAGCATGTGTCATGCATGACACTCATTAGTATTTACAGTACGGTAATTAGTCTATGAAAAATATTCAATTGTTACTGTATTAGAAACCTTTGTGCCTTTGTGCAGTCGACAAAGAGAGAACGTGGGAAGGAGAAGAGAAAATAGTAAAAATAGAAAGGAGAGAAAGAAAGATTATGCAGGAGTAAGATGTTTTAACACCAATAAATCCTCAGAAAAACAAACCGGAAACACACCACTATAATGATATGCATTAGGGACTAAAGTAGATGTGGTTACAGTGGCCTTATTGTCATTAGGTTTGGGATTCTGGGAGTTATCCTGATTTGAGTTATCCTGACTCTTAACAAATATGTTCAGCTCGTGCTGCACATCCACAATGCACAGGTTTTGTACACATATTTGATGAGCCTAATTGGATTTGGATTCATAATGGATAGAAACACCAACAACTACATGTCATACTATTCAGCAGGTAGTTCGCAGTGTGTTCCCTTCCATAACCGCTGTTATTCTAGGAAGTGTTTGCCAGAGGAACAAAGGTTATGGTTTCACTGCTTCAGTTCAGATTGTTGTTTGGCAGAGCCAGATTTCTCAAACACAAACAGCAAACAATAACCTATGGTCAATCTAGTCTATGTACAGTTCATCTCTGCAGCAACAGCTAGAGTCTGCAGATGCGTGTTTACAGGTCCTCTATTTAGATCCAATTTCAGTTGCGACCATGATACAACCTACTGTACCACGATTACTGACAGAATTGTGCAGAATTGCAGATGGACAGCAGCAGCTAGAATGCTCATGCATGATGTGAGCCTTTCCTCTCTAATTCAACCTCTAGCACAGAAAACAGTCAAATAATGTCTTTGAGAAAACAAAAAACTGTCCAAACTCACCTGGCCGATATCTAACGGAGTGGAGGACAACAAGAGGAGAGCATAAACCTTGACAGAGAGAGGTAGAAAGAGAGGGAGAAACAGTCGACGCTCGTCGATCTGTATACTAGTGTTCTGTACTCAAAACTCACATCCCGCTCGTTGGCCAGTTAATATTTAATTCTGGATTGACACACAGCAGTTGTTACTCACAACTAAATGTAAATATAAAGACCCATGGTGCCCAGAGGTCGCTGGTGATTCAGCTGTCATAAGCTTTTGATTTGAAGAAGTTGACCTGAGATGCCTGAGTGACCACAGAAGCCTAGAACACTGGGCTCTAATAATATTCATTAAATTATTCATGGTTTTAATAAATATAATATTACATTCATCATATAATATTTTACGGCCCTTGTCAGCAGTAGGGTTTGAGCAGATTGTGGATGTTCTGATCTCAGAGACTGAAAGAAAGAGTGATATTTGCTTGTTATATAGATAGATATATAGATATATTGCGAGTAGAGCACTTTGATTTAAAGGGTCCCTCAACTTTCAAAAGTAAAAAGTGTGTGTGCGCGCACGCACGCACAGACACACACACACACACACACACACACACACACACACACACACACACACACACACACACACACACACACACACACACACACACACACACACACACACACACACACGAGAGAGAGAGACAGAGAGAGAGAGAGAGAGAGAGAGAGAGAGAGAGATTCAGAAGTATTTGATCCATGGAAAACTCCATAATGACTTCAAAGACAGTCAACATAGAGAATGTGGGGGTGTATTTTTCCCAGACTGCATGGTTCCAGCAGTACACCTACGCAGTACACACATAGCCTTGGCACACGCACGCATGCATGCACACTCATGTGCACTCATACACATTCACACAGATACACACACACATTTTACGCATTGTACAATTTATCAAAAGTGGTGAAATGTCTAGAATTAGCTTTTTCAGCGAACATTGTTCACTGTATTTCTCACTTTAATCAGGAGTTTGTTCTTTGTCCAATATTGTACATACATTTGTGCATTTCACCAGGGGGACCTGTTCAGTTTTAGGGAGTTAATTAAGGCTACTGTAGTAGGCTAGTATTATGCAGTGGTGTCTTCTACCGTTATACGCTGTATACGCCGTATACAGTCCAGATTATTTTGGGAAAAAGCGTATACAGTCTAATAACCATTTCATCCATTGAAAACGAGAGAGCCATGCGACTACGCGCATCGTATCGTATCGCATATCCTCCAAAAAAAACATGAACACAGCACTGGTATTATGGGGTTAAGAAGGGGGTTTTGTATTAGAGAGTTAAATAAGGGTTAAGTATTATGGAGTGAAGTAGGGGTTCTGTATTAGAGAGTTAAATAAGGGTTAAGTATTATGGAGTGAAGTAACTAAGGGTTAAGTATTATGGAGTTAAGTAGGGGTTCTGTATTAGAGAGTTAAGTAGGGGTTCAGTATAAGAGAGTTCAAGGTTCTGTAAGAGATATTTTTTGCTTAAAATACTTTTTTTTTGTTATATTCCGATTGTAGTAATTTCTATAGTGTGTGTTCAGTAACAGGAGTCTCGCCATCTCTCCAGCTCTTTAGTAAATAGAAAATAAATGTTCTTATGGGTCACCAATTTCATCCAATTTGGAGAGAGACTCCATTAATCAGCTCCAATTTCCACTTTTGTCTGCTCGTTTCTTTGTTTATTTTCATCACTTCCAATTTCGCTTTTCTGATTGGATGAAATTGGTATCCTGACCTGAAAATGTTCAACTATGAGTTCAATGACAGAGGTTGGACTAGGAGTTCAATGTGAGGAGTTCAACTAGGAATTCAATGATAGGGGTTCAAGTCAACTAGGAGTTCAATGTTTGGGGTTCAACTAGGAGTTCAATGCTCAAGACCGTTTTAGTATCGAAAATAGCAGATCTACAAGCTGCTTGCAGGTCTGCTATTTTTTTGCTATTTTTGACGGAGCATAAATTAGGCATCAGGGGTTCCATTCGAGGTTCAGTGCTAGGGGTTCAAATAAGGGTTCAAGTTCAGTCTTTCTAACCAGCACCACTTCATCTGTTCATACAAAGATATTAGCCTACATTTCTGCACATTCTATAAGCTGTTTATTAATAGTTTGGATTTGCTGGGGCAGCCTGGGGCTAGTCTTTAGACCAGAGTAAAACAACAGCCTAACTAGGTCAAGGCCAGCCTGGGTTTGCCCACTGCATGTATGCAAGTCAATCAATGACCACAGGGTGGCAGCATAGGATAGATTCACAAAATAACATCAGTCCGATGCATAAATTATGCCTAATTTAATGAGAAAATATTAATTACTTAACATTCATATCCATAATACATAGTAATCATTATGCACAGTACATTATATTGTGATGTAATAATGATCAACTTCAAATGATCAAGATCAAAATATCTGTGTTCATTATAAATGCACGTGTCTACACGTGCGCGCATGTGTGCGTGTGCGCGAGTGAGTGAGTGAGTGAGTGAGTGAGTGAGTGAGTGAGTGAGTGAGTGAGTGAGTGAGTGAGTGAGTGAGTGAGTGAGTGAGTGAGTGAGTGAGTGTGTGTGTGTGTGTGTGTGTGTGTGTGCGCGTGCATGCGTGCGTGCGTGCGCGCACATGCGCGTGTGCATATGTGTGTGTGTGTGTGTGTGTGTGTGTGTGTGTGTGTGTGTGTGTGTGTGTGTGTGTGTGTGCGGGTGTGATGTAACATGTGTCTCACAATTCTCAGCACTGACAATCATCTCAGCACCTACTGTTGTTCTGAGGAAACTCCATCCTTCCTTCTTCCTCCCTCCCTCCCTTTGTTCTCCGCCCTCCCTCACCTCACCTCTCCCTCTCACTCTCACTCTCTCTCCCCCTCTCTCCATGACAGAGGGTCTTTGTCAGGCTTAGCAGGTTGGATTTTAGACTCTGAGGTCCTGTCTAAACATGCAGGACAGGAGAAAACGGAAGAGGTGGTCAGAAGGGGAACAGAGGAGAGAGTCCAAGATGGTGAACATTCTCCTTCTCCTCCTTTCTTTCTCTTCTACCTGCTCTAATATGCCCTCGTTTGGAATACCTCTCACCCCTGCTCTCATCGCTCTTATTTCATTTCTTGAACTTGTCTCAGACGTTTCAAAAGCACAGGAATACCAACAGAGTATAATGACTCTATATAATGACTGACCCTTGAACTCCACACAGTCAGCTGCTTGTGAAGCCTGTAAGGCTGTTGCACACAGAGCATGTATAGAGGGAATCAAACGGAACGGATAAAGAAAGAGAAGTCATAGAACTATTCAAGATGTAGAGAGAGGGAGGTGTGTGCAGGAGAGAGGAGAGTGTGAAAGAGTGAGGTTTGTTTGAGAAAAGATGAAAATAGTAAGTTCAGGGGACTGAATGCCCTGGTCAGAGTTGTGACATGATAAAACATTACCCAGAGAATACCACAAAGTCAACATTGGTGTAAAGTAACGAAGTACATTTACTCAAGTACTGTAGTTAGGTAAAATTCTGAGGTACTTTTACTTTACTGGAGTATTTCCAATTTTCATTACTTAAACTTTTACTCCACTACAATTATTTGATAACTTTGGTTACTAGTTACATTATTATATTATAAAACATACATTGACCACTTCAGCCCTATTTTATACATAGGCTATTTAAAAAATCTATTTTCAAACATTTTAGTACTTTTACTTTTGGTACTTTAAGTATATTTTGATGCCAATACTTACTTAATACAGTACTAATGTTTGGCTTGTTTGCAGCAGAAACGTTAAACATGGACGTTTAGGTCTGGAGACTGGGTTGCTGTCCCAAATTAGTTGGTAACTTTGAATAACAGGTAATGGTATGGTAAAGGTACAGACATTTGTCTTGCAGAGACGTATGCTGTATGAAGAAGACAGACTTTCACAGTATGTGTTGACTCAAAGCACAAGAGGACCTCACACAGAGTGCAACGTAGCAGTGAAAGATGGTATGATTATGATGGTAACCTCAAATTAAAGCTTACTGTCTGCCATTGCTTCCCAATGTGCCATTTCTCTTACAAAATGATTAGATTATGGTGCCAATACATCAAACAGCGGGTCCCTGTACGACTGGGAGTTTAATCACTTAAACCGTACATACTTCGTTGACCGGGGTCCCCCAGGGTTCTCTTCACCAAAAATAGACTATTTACATGCTCACAACGCATCACAAAGTGATACGTTGTGAGTTTGTAGATCTGCTATTTTTGGCAAATGTTTGCCCCTGACTAGGGGTGCTATGGGTTCATGTGGTTAAAGAAATTCAACAAAGTCACTGAATGGCTTTCTTCATACCATGCAATTTCAAACCAGTCCTGTTCATAAACGTTTGACCACTGGCTCTGGTGATGACACATTATTATTCCTAGGGCAGAGAAATGTTTAGACTTATTTCATGATACTGCCACTGTATTGAACCGTGCACTCCACATTTAGCTGCTTGCAATATTTGTGAACAGGCATTTTCTGTCTACAGTAGGTCTCTAGGATTTGGAAATTGAATTTGTACTCCAACGCATCACATTGTTATGCCTTGAAAATCTGTTCAATTAGCCTTTAACATGATTGACGTTACTGCATTCACTTTTAAAATTCATATTTAAGTATTGTCTTTAATTATAATACTTAGACAAGTGACAATAGACAAGTGCAATCACTAAAACTAAAATAAAACATAAAAATCACACCCAGTGTGAAGTGAGCGGTGTTATTTAGCAACAACAGTGGTCATCACAGTGATGGAAGCTCACTTTCAAAAAAAGTATTTTTTTTGAAGTGCGTGGTGATATTTATAGGTTATTAGTTTCATCATGCGTCTCGCTAGCCAATCACAGTACTGAGCAAAGGGTTGAATAGAGTCAGCAAATTTTCACGACTGTCTATTCACGACGGTCCCAAACCCACTTATAGGAGCGGCTACACCGCCCAAAACCAGAAAATGGCACTCCGAGCGTTTTTCCACGTGTGTGGCACCGTCCACGATGTGGCTGTCCATCCTGGCAATGGGATCCCAAGCGAGTCCCATCGGTTGACCTAGCTGTCAAGCTGTCAAGTCATGTGGCTATTTAACTATTTTTAGCGGCGCTAGCCGCTCTATACCTTTAGGTATAGAGCGGATATTAGCCCTCTATACCTGGCTTTTGCGTCAACGTTCTGATTGGTCAGGCTCGCCAAGGTTCTGATTGGTCAGGTCCGTCAACGTTCTGATTGGTCAGGCTCGCCAAGGTTCTGATTGGTCAGGTCCGTCAACGTTCTGATTGGTCAGGCTCGCCAAGGTTCTGATTGGTCAGGTCCGTCAACGTTCTGATTGGTCAGGCTCGCCAAGGTTCTGATTGGTCAGGTCCGTCAACGTTCTGATTGGTCACTATTCATGACATCACTATGTTACTATTCATGACATCACTATGATGTCATTATATGCCTCAGTGAAACATGGCTCACACACAACAACTATGTCCCATCTCTGCAGATTGATGGGTTTTCACTCCATCTAAACAGTATTGGACATGGCAAGGGATTAGCCAGACATAGACATAATAATCAGTGTCTACAAAAGCAAAGGACATACATCCTCGATCCAGAATTTGACACAGTTAATCGACCCAATCAAAACAACTCTGATATGCGGTGATCTCAACATATGCCTTGGTGAAAACCCCAACAACCACGTATCAGAATCTCTTCAGAAACTAGGCTTCACTCAACTCATACAAGAAGCAACCCACTTTGAGGGAGGACACATAGACCACGCGTACCTCCGAAACAACGGACAAGTCACTGCACATCCATCTCTGTACAGTTCATACTACACAGCAAAAGACCACGATGCTTTGCTAATAACACTAAGGTCAATATAAAGACTCTGGGTACGGCTTATAAATTGTATACATTATTTCATAAAACATAAATATCTTTCTGGTACCACATGTATACACAAGGTTTATTTTTTATTTCCTCATGTTTGTTTTTGTATATATTTTTATTTTCTCATGCTTTTCCCCCCTTCTTTTTTTGTATGTATTTTTAACGGCGATGGTCCTGCTCTATACCTGGCTTTTCCGTCAACGTTCTGATTGGTCAGGCCCGTCAAGGTTCTGATTGGTCAGGCCCGTCAAGGTTCTGATTGGTCAGGCCCGTCAAGGTTCTGATTTGTCAGGCAAGGGGACTATTCATGACATCACTATGATGTCAAGGTTTATTTTTTATTTCCTCATGTTTTTTTCTGTATATATTTTTATTTTCTCATGTTTTTTTTTGTATATATTTTTATTTTCTCATGCTTTTCCCCCTTCTTTTTTTGTATGTATTTTTAACGGCGATGGTCCTGCTCTATACCTGGCTTTTCCGTCAACGTTCTGATTGGTCAGGCCCGTCAACGTTCTGATTGGTCAGGCAAGGGAACTATTCATGACATCAATATTATATCATGAATACAAAATTAGATGGTTTATATAAACTGTAAAAGTCCGGAACATAAACACTCTGGGTACGGCTTATAAATTGTATAGATTATTTCATAACACATACATATCTTTCTGGTACCACATTTATACACACGCACACACAAAGTTTATTTTTTAGGTACCCACTCTATCAGCTATGACAGATCAGTTTTTGCCACTTACCTTGGAATGCATTTGGTGATTCGCTTCCAATGGCACTATTTAGTGCCACTGGAAGCCTTGAAATAAATTTACAGAGATTTAATATTGTTTCTCTAGTAGAAACACATATCTATGACAAAATATATCAAAGGCGCCGCTACCTTCACACAGGTGTGATTTTTAACTTTCTGAACATTTATGAATTTCTCTTTTTCTGTACGACAAGTTGGATATCACATATTTGGCCCTATCTTGGGCGCCGCCTTACCCCTTATCCCTAAACTTATTAGCCATTCTTTACATTTTTTTTACTCTCAACACCAATCTTTGTGCCAAAAATAGCTGATCTACAAGGTCACAACGCCTCGCGCTGAGCTTGCAGGTCGGCTATTTTTCGACGAAGCGGTTTGGTGTAGAGAGGGGGAAAAAGCAGACTAGAGTGAAAGGTCAAGTTTACTACATAGGCCTACACTGATGATAGGGGCGTCAAACAAAAAGTTGAATCTGCCACACAATTCTATACAATATGTAGTGGGGGTCCCTGCTTCATCTCTCTCTCTTAGCTAGGGGGTCCTGGGCCTGAAAAATGTTGAAGACCCCTGACCTAAAGTATTTCCATGATTATTTGCATGCGAAAATAAATTAATACTTCATACTCAACTCAGTTAGTCAGATCAGATGGCTATGAGGACTGTAGGCCGAGGAGCCCACATTTGAGCATTAACCTATATAAATATACATTTAATGTAAATACTGTATATGTATATTTTGTTCATTAAGTAAATTTGGGCCCTTGGGGACCCATTGGCCTGGTCCCTAATCCGTCCATGAGTGGATGATGTTTACATTTTTGGACTACCCTATACCTCCAAACAGACAAGACCCCCCAACCCCCCCCCCCCCCCCCGTAATCATTGGCGCCCCCCAAACACTGCTGTTTTTATTTTATTGAACTCTCCTAATAAATCTAGTCCAAGAATGCCAATTCAATTAAGGAAAAGTAACTGTAGTGTCCATTGCCACTTATTGTATTTGGACACAGGTGTATGTGATTAACACACAAGTGTATGTCATTAAATGCACACAGGTGTTACTTGATTATTGGAAACTAAATCAACGGCAGTCCTGTCTCTGAGTGTTTGTATATGAATATTCTGGATATAGAACACTACAGTAACTATTAAACAACATTTTATAACAGCTAAAAAGACAAACATTGTGCTGCATTAAAGTAGACAAACATTTCCTTTTTGTAAGCCTTTGAACTCGCATTTGTGGCCTGTATATAGTTTGAGCATGCGCCTAGAGGTGTGCACATCAGGCACCTGTTGGCTGCATAATGTAAATAAGTGGATTTAGAGATAACATGATGGGGAGAATTCAAGTTTAATCAATAAAAAGGTGATGTTGTCTCTGCGTTAAAGTGGAATATCATTTCCCCTCAAAAATGTTTACCTTAGTAAGAGTTTAGATAAACTCGCAAGGGACAGAGGTTAATATTTAAAGTATGACAGGAAAAGTGTAACCACTCCACTGTAGACTGAGGGGGAGGGTGATGGGATGCAAATCATGCAATGAAAAGACAAACGTTAGTAAGATAGGGATAGAGAGATAGGGTTCCCAGACTTTTTAGCTCGAGACCCAAAAGAGAAACTATAGTAAATGGGCTATTTTCACTACTTCTTAAACATTTGTTTTCTAATTTATAGAATTTCTTAGATTATTTAAATCCTTTTGAAAAATCATTGACTTTGTTTCTAATTCATATTTATTGCTTTTTGTATGTTTTGAAATAATCTTTTTTTAAATGTAGCTAGGAAACAAAAAAATATAGAGATATTTATTTCACCCATAAAAAAAATTGTCTGCGACCCACAAATGGGTCAAGAAAGACAGAATAATGAATAGTATTTTAGCCTACTGGAATTTTTGGGGAGGGGGTGGCAGATAGGAGTAGAGAGGGAGTAGGCCTACTAAGTGTGGGGAAGAGAGACAGTCAGTCAGACAGACGGACAGACAGAAAGACAGGACAAGAGAGCGAGACGCTACTAGAGTGAAAGAGAGAGACATAAGTACATTGGTCACGCCACGTCCTAGTAATAACACGGTTGGAGACGGCCAGACATCATCACACCCCCATCACACTATAGTCTCTTCTAGTCTTCTACTTCACTCATTGACACAACTGGCAACGCGGCGATCGTGAATCCATAGTGATCCAGACGCTTGACGCGCCGGTCATCAGACAAACCCCTCCATGGCGCTCTTACCTCTCCTCCAGAAGGTGTTCTCCTCCCTGCGGGCAGCCTGGAGACTGAAGAATGGGCTGATCCTCCTCTGCACCCCGCTCATCCTGCTGCCGCTGCCGATCCTCGTTGGCACCAAGGTAGAAGATTATGCAAAACATTCGATTGATTTTAATTTAAGTGGTTTTATTTCAGTGGTGAGAAAAGTACTGAAATGTTTTACTGAAAGTATCAATACTGGCTAATGTAGAAATACAATTAAAAGTCCGGAATTCAAATCACTTGAAGTACAAAAGTATTAATGGTATCAAAATGTAGGATACTTAACCTACCAAAAGTATCATTTCACAACTTTTCAAATGTATAAAATGTATGAAAATCTTTTGAAAATAGCCGATCTACAAGCTCACACAATGCCTGTGCGCTTGAAGATCGGGTATTTTTAAATGGCCGAAATAGGGCTGAAGTGGTTAATATATGTTTTGTAATAATAATACAAATCTACAAAGTAGCCTAACTAAAGTTTTTTTTAAAATAATTGTATTGGAGTAAAAGTATAATTTGCCTCTGAGACGTTGTGGAGTAGAAGTAAAAGAAAAGTATCGACATTTGCAAAGACTGAAGAAAGTAAAAAATACCTCAAAATTGTACTCAAGTACAGTACTTGAGTACATGTACTTACTTGGCTGTTTACAAGTTCATTCATTTACCTCCAATTGCAGCCTTTCAGTGTGTGAGACAGTGTGTGTGTATTTAATGTTATTCTGAACTACTGGGGGAAATAGCCTTTTTTATGACTTATTGGTGATTGAATTTGTTCAATCTGCATGCTCTGAGGTTCAGTGTAAAGCATGTAACATTGAAAGTAACAACTCAACATGTCTTGGGGTTTTCTGTCGCAATCACTGTGCAGCAGCTACAGTTTATAGCTAGTCAATTAGGCAATTTAATATTTTAATTTAGCCTAAATCCAAAATATTTTTTTGAAAATATTTGAAATGGTCCAGTCTGTAAATTGTCTTGCGCAATTCTGAACATCTGACAGTATTATGCACATCAAGCATGTGGGTGGGTGCGCATGCGTGAGCGTGTGCACGTGTGTGTGTGTGTGTGTGTGTGTGTGTGTGTGTGTGTGTGTGTGTGTGTGTGTTGAGAGCCTCCCCCCTGTGGTGTGTGTGTGTGTGTGTGTGTGTGTGTGTGTGTGATAACAAGAAGAACAGAGATTGAGGCTGGGGTACCAAAGCCCAGTTCAGGAAAAAAAAAATTATGCCACTCTCCACTATTCAGTGTGTTTTGGGGTCAAGACCTTGTGCGACACGGGATGGGGTGAAATTCCTTCGTCTCCAGTGGGGGATTTCATTTTCACGTGACACAATGCTGACCCCGTCCTCGACCCCTTTGTTGTCTTAGCCAAATCATTGGGTAGGCACACTAAAACCACAAATGGGGAATCTCCTGCGCTCACAGGCATATACATACCTACCTATGGCCTACATCTCAAACACATGTGACTGGAAATCGATCTATGTCGTTGGGTCTGTCAATCTATAGTCCTGGATAATATTTTTTAAAAGGTACAATGAAATGTAGAATCCACTCATTCAATGTGTTGAGCGTCTGGGTGCACGCACAGCAGGTGTCTTTGTAGTATCTTGTGCAAGTAGCTACACTCCAGTGGAACTATGTTTTTTGTTGTTGTAGTAGGCAGGTCAGTGAATAAAAGTAAAAACATTCCATGAGATCCCATGTTTTGAGAAAGAACGGTCTCTGTCATTGTCTATACACCGTTCCCATAATCACTGTGGCGCTCTGCAATAGGATCCATGGACCCCTGACTGTCTGAAGGTTTCTTAGGAAAAACAATACTATCTAGTCTGAACCAACCATGTATGTAATTGTATTTTTTTCCCCCATCAAGTAAGAATCATCACTTCCCCTGAAATTGAGCTGTTGACATGAACTACTAAGGTAGTCTATTAAGCTGAGGTTTACTTTCATACTAAGTGTATAGGTGTCACTTCAAAAACATCTAAATGGGCATCTATGTAAAACTTCTGAGAGGGAGATTGCGATAGATAGACAAAGGGAGATATGCATGTGTACAGACATACGTACATGCATATACAGTACATAACATACATACATGCATACTCCATACACAGTTAAGTGTTATTGTAAGTCTGAGAGTAAACATGGACCCTCCACTGACAGGAAGTCATTTTCAATAGGAGACATCTTATGTTTATGATGACCATATCTTGTCTCTGTGTGTGTGTGTGTGTGTGTGTGTGTGTGTGTGTGTGTGTGTGTGTGTGTGTGTGTGTGTGTGTGTGTGTGCGTGCGTGCGTGCGTGCGTGCGTGCGTGCGTGCGTGCGCGCGCGCGTGTGCATGTGCATGTGTTTGTGCGTTGCAGGAGGCTAGCTGTGCGTACGTAATTGCCCTGATGGCAGTGTATTGGTGTACAGAGGTGCTGCCGCTGGCTGTGACAGCGATCCTGCCCACTGTTCTCTTCCCTCTGCTGGGAGTCATGGAGTCCAAACATGTAAGATTCCTCCTTACTCATCATAACAAAACATGGTATTCAGTGCTTCCCATTAGTTTTTTACACTGAGACCTTTGTATGTTTCTGAATTGACCAATACTTCAAAAATAGGGATATTCCTCTATGAAGGTTCTTTGACTGTGACTCACTTTTACATCCTGATCCAGTGGTTGAGAAATACTGTACTTATTTCATTAGCTGTGGTTTCAGCCTTTGAGGTTATACTTGTTTAACTTTTATTCAAATTTTATTACCTCAAATTTTATCAAGTGTTGAGAGTTCTTGGCAAGGTCAGGCATCCCACTCTTAAGGTCCTTACACACCGGGGGCGATTTTTTCATGCGAATAATATGTTTTTTTTTAAAAACCTTATAAAGTCCATGCAAGCTTCCACATCAATTTCGCGGAGCGAAAAAGCGCCTTTTATTTATTCGGACCGCATCCGAATTTTGCGTATATTCACATAATCGCCGGTGTGTAATGACCTTTAGGCCTAATTTAGCCAGGTAAGTGGACGAGTAACAACACATACAATATGTCATAATTTAATTATTATGACTTATTATAGCATGAAATTGTGTCATGTGATAAGATAGGCTGGGCCAATTGAGGCTTGATTAAATCGCTGTCATTTGTTGAGGAGTTGACAAACAAACCTCTTATCACATTAAAACATTCACATCTAGTACGTACCTGCTCAGTTCAGCCTGTACTCACTGAGAGTACAAAGGGAGTGCCTCTGGTGATACTGTAGCTAAGGGAGAGGGAGAGTGCTGCCCCCACCCTAGCTGGTCATCTGTTTCCCAATCTGGGAACCCATAGTCAAACAAAAGGAAAAAGCAGCGCCCTCTGAATCTGTCTTGAGAGATTATCTGTTTCCAAGAACAAGAATGAATCACACAAAATGCATTTTCTTGCAAGCTGAGGATTTATTTCATCACTCTGGTTGAACTCTATAGTTCAACCTCTAATAGAGTTCAACCAACTCTATTAGAGTTTTTACAGTTTCTAAATGGTAACTGTACAGGCCTGCGCTCTTCATTTAACTATAGTTAAAGGTAGGGTAAGGGATTTTCTTTGGTTAAAATAAGTGTTAAATAGCGGTATATTCTGATAGTACTCATTGCTATAAAGTGTTTGTTCAGTAACAGGAGTGAGGAGTCGCTATGTCTCTCCAGCTCTTTTTTGCATTTTCAGGTCGGGACACCAATTTTATCCAATCAGGGTAGAGAACTCAGTTAGGATACATATTAAACAAGTGAAATTGGAAGGGATGACGCAAAGAAATGAGCAGACCAATGTTGTCTGCAAACTGGAACACTATAAAAATTAAGCTGATAAATGGGTACTCTCTCCTGATTGACTGACATTTTGTCACCTACCTGAAAATGTATTTTCTGTTTATTAAAGAGCTGTCCACATACGCTGGTAATCCAGTTTGACAGTGTGTTGTGGGTTCGACGGCCTTTGCTATGTGTCTCCCCCATTTCCTGTCAGCCTACTGTCCTATCAGTAAAGGCATAAAAAGCCCCCAAAAATATCTTTAAAAAAAAGTGAAACAATACAATTTCTCAACATAAATGTAACAAAAGGGGCGCCTGGTGGCTCAGCCAGTTAGTGCACAGACCATAATGCTTCTTGTGAGCGCAAGGACACGAGTTCAAATCTGAGTCTTGTCTCTCCTCTCTCTCTCTGCCCTTGGTTTGGTTTCCTCTCTCTCTAGACCGACCTCAAGTGTGTGTGGCATCTAAAAATGCCACACACAAAAATGTAACATAAAAGATGTTGTCCTCTCTTTACACCAAACATACAGATCAGAACACACTACTTCATGTGGAAAACTTTAAGTCGACCAGTGGTGTACCCACTGTAGAGGCGGTCGCCTGCCCAACTAAGATCTTGCCTCCCCTAGAAGACCCAAATAACCCGAAAAGGTGTCATTGCGTGCTTAATGTCCTCAAAGTCATGCATCCAACAAGCTTTGAACTGAGCAGATTGGACCTTCTGTTCCAGAGATAATGGCCACAACATCTTGAAAACGGCCACTTTTGCCGGTTTTCGAGTATTTCAATTATTATTGATTATAATAGAGTGGGGGGGGGGGGGGGGGGGGGGGGACGGTGCAAAAAAAGAATCTCGCCTGCCCTAAATGTAATTCCTGGGGACGCCACTGAAGTCAACAGGTAGAATTAAAAGAATATGCAATATGCAATGTTCCAGAACAATATGATAAAAGTAAAGAAGGTTTTAGGAAATATATAGAAAGAAATTGACAAGAAGTATTGTATTGTGTGTAGAAAACAAAAAAATCTCAAGCCACACCTTATTTTCAACCCAAAACTAAGACCATCGAGGACATCATTTTAAATATTGTCATATTCTTCAAAATGACCATCATAGCAAGAAATCTTTAAAGATTTACCATAACTTTTAAAAGAATAAACCTAAGTGGCACGAATTCTTGTCAACAAACGACAGGGTAATTAGACACATACGGTAAGTAGAGTGCAAAGATGCAATTGAGTGCTTCAAAGGAACTAGGATCCCAGGCAAACATTAAAACTAGCATCTGTCTAAACAACATGCTATCTAAATATCATTCTTAGCATTTGTGGTCAAGCAAATAACAATAGCAACGATAATAACGGTCTGCAGTCTAAGCCTGTATGGCAGCATAACTAAGGGCTAGTCCAGGGCACGGCTGAGCCAGCCCTAACTATAAGCTTTATCAAAAAGGAAAGTTTTAAATTTAAACATAGAGGGGGTGTCTGCCTCCTGGATCAAACGTTTGACAAGGTTCCACAGAAAAGGAGCGTGATAATTGAAGGCACTGCCTTACATTCTACTTTGGGACATTCTAGGAACCACAAGTACGCCTGCATTCTGGGAGTGCAGTGTTCTAGTGGGGTAACGGGGTACAATGAGCTCTTCTGCAGTGGTGGAAAAAGTACTCTAATGTTTTACTTAAGTAAAAGAACCAATACTGCAATTTAGAAGTACTCTGTTACAAGTAAAAGTCCGGAATTCAAAATTGACTTGAGTAAAAGTACAAAAGTATTGGTATCAAAATGTACTTAAAGTACCAAAAGTAGAAAGTACTCATTATGCAGAATGTCCCATTTTTTCAAATGTATAAATGTCTTTTGAAAATAGCTGATCTACAAGCTCACAATGCTTCGCATCGCCTGTACATTTGTAGCCTTGAAAGAGATATTAGGCCAGCCTGATAAGGAATTGTAATAATCCCTTTGTAATAATCAATTAGGTGTGTATGCAGTACCTGAAGGACACTAACATGCTGTTTGTGGGTGGTCTGATGGTGGCAGTGGCTGTGGAACACTGGAACCTTCACAAGCGTATTGCCCTCAGGGTTCTGCTCATCGTGGGCGTCCGGCCTGCCCTGTGAGTAATCACTTACACCTGTTATCGCTGGCAAATGTTAATGATACAGTACCTCCTCCAACTTTACACTTTCTATAAGTTGTGACAGATAGGAGCATGTGCTAAATGTCTAAATTGTTGTACCTAGAAGAAAGCACGCATTCAGAAAATAAATCATTTTTTGTGACGCAAATAGCCAACTATATATTCCATCATTCTACCATCTCTCAGGTTAATGTTGGGATTTATGGGAGTGACCGCCTTCCTGTCCATGTGGATCAGCAACACGGCCACCACCGCCATGATGGTCCCCATCGTCCAGGCTGTTCTCGACCAGCTCAACCAGTCCGAAGATTCCCAAAGCACCCCCAGGAGCCAGAAGAATGGTGCGGTCCCATACCAGGACGATCAGAGGAAAATCACTGTCAACCTGCAAGACGGGGGTGCTGGCCAGGAGTACACCGCCCCAAGGATTATAGAAAACGGTATGCCTATGTTAAAGGACAGTCAGGAGGATATGAGAGTAGATGGTGTTCAAAGCATTGTATTGCCAGTTCATTGTAATGTTCACTTTCCACCTCACTCCAGTGAATGGTGAGCATGTGCATAATAGTCTATTATTATGCGTTTTGTACAGCTGAATGGGCAGTAAATGGCACTAACACCAGAATACCAAAGTTAGGCTTTCTTTTTCACACGTGTATGTGTTTAATGGGTGTTGTGTTCATGAGTGAGAGGAGGATGGAGCAGGAGATCAGCCGGAGAAACAGAGCAGCAGGAGCGGTATTGTGTTCGCTCTACCACACGGTTGTGATGAAAAGACAGCTGAGCCAGAAGGCAAAGCCCTCGATATAAAGGACAATCTTCGCTCCTACTCTGACCTATGGTCATGCAGTATGGGGTCATGACCAAAAGAACAAGATTGCAGATACAAGAAAATGAGTATTCTCAGGCTGGTGGCTGACATCTCCCTTAAGGGTGAGGAGTTTAGTCACCTGGGAGAGACTCAGAGAACGACTGCTCCTTCATGTGGAAAGGAGCCAGTTAAGGTGGTTCGGGCATCGAGTAGGGATGCTTCCTGAGCATCTAGTAGGGATGCTTCCTGGGCATCTCCCTTGGGAGGTGCTATGGGCACGTCCCACTGTGAGGAGGCCGTGGGGCAGACCAAGGACCAGATGGGGGGATTATATCTCCATACTGGCCTTGGAACGCCTAGGGATCCCCCCCGGATACAGTGGCTGGAGCTGGAACCCGATAAGTAGTTGAAGGTGGACGGACGGGCGGACGGACACATGTGATAAGGCATGAGTTTTATCATCATTTTCATCAGCAACGTTTCAATTCTTTTGCCCAGGTGTGAATGCTGACACACAACAGGACACACAACAGGACAGCCAGGAGAAAGACACGTACCTACAAGGCATCGAGACCCAACAGGACACAATTGGCTCAGAGGGTCACCCGGACAGCTGGGACAGAGTAACCTTCCAGGCCATGCCAGCACCCCAAGACAAACCTCCCTCAGACAGTCCCAACAGCAAGCGTGACAGTGGGAATGGTGAGTCCATACCAGCTGTTCATAACTCTGATCCTATGGATCCAAACTGCTGCTGGTTTTCATTCAGGGAATAATTAAAGGTAGTGTAAGTGATATTTTCTGGTTAAAAACAAAACCTTTTCTTTTGTCATCAAAGCTATATTCAGATAGTAATCATTGCTATAGAGTGTTCAATAACTGGGATCCCCCTGTCTCTGAATCTCTTTAAGGAAAGAGTGCCCATTAACACCTTACATTTTACAATGTTTAAAAATGTCTGCTCGTTTATTTTTGTCATCACTTCCAATTTAACTTTTTTATTCTGTATCCTCTGAGTTCTCTCTCTTGATTGGATAACATTGGTATCCTGACCTGAAAATGCATTTCTGTTAACTAAAGACCTGGAGAGACAGAGGGAGACCCCCTGTTACTGAACAAACATTCTATAGCAATGATTGCTATCAGACTATAGAGGTATTTAACACTTATTTGAACAAAAATCATTTACTGCACCTTAAGACCTCAGCAGGTGAATGGAATGAAATACCTGGTAGAGTAGAACACTAACAGCAATTCCCAGGGACCAGAGCTAAGAACCATTGGCTAGACTAGAGGGTTAACTTTATTGCTCCAGTATACTTCTGGTAGATAAGCTTTGCTAGCACAAATTCACAGTGATGTCTAGATAGAGGGGTTTGGCATAAGCAGTTGCTGAAAGAAGTTATATACTTGAAATTCAAATCTACAGTAGAGACACTGCTTTATTAAAGCTTACATCCGTACATTCCGTACATTTGACATTGTCTCTCTCTCCCGATGGAGACAGGTAATTGCAAGGATGTCCTTAAAAATGGCGGAACATCTAGTCCAAACCAGTGCAGTGTCTGCTTCAAATAACTTTGACAGTGTCAACCAGTAGGTAGCCTCGATCTCCAGGCTTTTATTGTTTAGTTTTGGTAAAAAATAAAAGCCTGGACCAGCGCATCGGTGTACCCGGTATAGGAAGTGTTTCATTTCCCCAACCTACCAGAGTGCAGTGGGCGTCGCTCGTAATGTTGTGTTGACGGGGCGGGGGCTGACGGACAGATCGGTGAACCAATGGGATCAGGCGCAATCTCTCTGCGCCTCTGTACACCCGCCCCTCTATACACGAAAGCAGGAGCGCTAGTGCAGCCTAACCAGTAGGTGTCTCAAGGGAAAAGTAGGAATACCACCTCTTCAACCCCTGCAGATGTGCTAGTTATATTGTATTAACATACTCTAACATATAGATTGGTTAAAATAATGTTTTATTCCCTCAAATTAGTCCTGGATTGTATCTAATCGAACACGTTGTTTGTAATTAGTAGAGTATGTGTCAGCTTTGAATAGAATAGATTAAAGAAATGATCACAGAAAATATCAAGACATAATCACAGAAAATGTGAAAATCATTATCATCTCTGTTCTTTGGCTTTAACCAATTCAAGAAAAAACGTTATTTTAACCCAATTTAACCCAGTCCAGTAATCATCTAAAGTCCCAAGACATTCTGTGTAATGCATTTCTCCCCTGGTTGTGCAGTGGTTCTGCCCATGGCGGCTCTGAGGTGTCAGATGGAACTTGAAGAGCTCTGCGGGGGGGAGGAGGATGAGGTAGAGGAGGAGAGGAAGAGGATGTGCAAGGGCCTCCTGCTGTGTGTGTGTTACGCCGCCAGCATCGGAGGGATCGCCACTCTCACAGGCACCGGACCCAACCTGGTCCTCATAGGGCAAATGAGCCAGTGAGTACTACCACACATGTACTGTACATGTTTATGTACACACATGTACGTATTTATACATATCTCTGCTGTCGGGCAGAAACCAGCTAACTCCAAAATGTTAATTTTTCAGGAAATTAAAAAACAAAACAAAAAGTGGAGTTTAGGAGGTTTTGTTCATCGTTGATAAGAACAGCTGAATGGACCTCCAAGCTCACAATGAGGTTGGAGGTCAAAAGAGGGTGGAGCCTGGAGTCAGAAAAAACAGCTAACTCCACCCCCCTTTGGTGGAGTTAGCTGGTTTAGCAGAACGTTTGAGAATCCAATGGAGTTAGCTGTTTTTGTCAGAAGCGCTTTTTAATACTTTTCATTGGTTCAATATTTTTTTAACCAACACACAGACGTAAAGGGTGTGATTCATGAAATAAAATCAAAGTTGGAAAATGGAGTTAGCTGGTTTCTGCCCGACAGCAACGAATTGTAAAATACACACAGGGATAAGAAATGTAACAGCTTAAGAATGTATTCTTAATATAAATGTATGAGGTTGAGAGATCCGTAAGTTAGAGGTGGGTTACAGAGACCATCCTGTAATTGAGAGATCACAGACTCGATCCCACTGCGATGTCCAATGTGTCCCATTGAGTCATTCACCAAGACACTGAAACGCAACAATACTATTCACTGCAGATCACAATGATTATCGACTACTTTCATGTCTTAGAATGAGTTTTCAAGTGAATGAATAAACATTGTTTTTCCTTTAATAAATCCATTCGTCCTCACGCACTGTCTGTCTCGCGCTTCCACACAGACTCTTCCCACAGAATGGTGACGTCATCAACTTCGCCTCCTGGTTTGCCTTTGGTTTCCCCACCATGCTGATGATGCTGATCCTAGCTTGGTTCTGGCTGCAGTTCCTCTATATTGGCTTCAAGTGAGTACGGCAACAGATCTAAAGCAAAAACGGGAGCTGAGAAAGTAGGCAGAGTTCGTAACAGGTTTCACAATCTCAGAGATAGCAGGCGAAAATCGTAAGTCAGATGACAGGCAGGGTTCGTCACGGGTAATCAGAATGCATGATGCAGGAACAGCACGGGTAAGACACTGGCACGATCTGGCAAGGAACACACAAAATGGCAGGGTATATGAATCGCTGAGACAATAATGAGAAGATGAGAAACAGCTGCATGACTGGGAGGGGAAGAACATGGAGTGAAGCGAGGTGAGAGGAATGTAGGAGCAGCCAAATCTGCAATGACAGGAGAGAGTGACTAGGTATGGCAAAGTGAAGGAATGGGACTGTCTCTGTGACTGCATAAACGTTGACAGTCAGTAATTATTAATGAACTACGTCATGCACTACTATTTCAGACTGTCTAGTCTAATCAAATTATTGTATCTATGTTGTGGTGACTTACCCCATTAAAACCGGGAACGCACTTTAACCATTATTTTATACTTTGGCTATTGATAAATAGCAGATATACAAGCTCATAGCACGGCACTCGAGCTTGTAGATCTGCATTTATTTTTTTTAAATCTTGGGCAAATCTTTTAAAGCAAACGTTTTTAACTCAAATCTTTGCTTCTGGGGATTCTACAAATGTCTTCTAAATCCTAACAGTTAAAATATATATGCTATATATATCTCAAACCTTTCTCAAGATATTTTGTTCCAGGGACCCCCAGAAGCAATGATTTGAGTTAACAGTATGTATATATATATATATATATATTCAAAGATTTGCATACATTTTCACGATTTTCCCCCTCAAAAATAGCAGATCTATAAGCTCATAGCGTGGCACTCTGTGCCGCGCTATGAGCTATGGGCTATGGGCTATGGTAACTGGTTGAATTGAATTGAACTAAGCTGAACTGAATAAGCCATCATGTTGAAATGAATGCCTCCACAACCCTGATCTTGTGTCTTGCCTTTCTGTCCTCCAGTCTGCAGCGTACGTGGGCCTGCGGGGCGGTCCGATCGGAGAAAGAACAAGCAGCATACGAAGTGATCAGAACAGAATACCGCCGCCTGGGCCCCATGTGCTACGCAGAGCTCAACGTCTTGGCCCTGTTTCTGCTGCTGGTCGTGCTGTGGTTCACACGAAGCCCGGGCTTCATGGACGGGTGGGCCACGCACGTCTTCAACGCCAAGGCTGAGTAAGTACATGAGCTTGAGCCTGTTCATCGGAATCATTTCAGTTTAACCCATTCGATCCGGGAACGCATCTATAAATGTCTCTTCTGTCTTCAAGGACCACCCAAATGATATGCATTTGGTCGCCGTCATCTCAAAATATTTTGTTCCACGATTACCGAACATTATTCTATACACAAGGGGGACATGGGCCACACGTTTAGTGCATTACAAAATGTCAGTATTGGACCATGCAACTAAGCTACTTAATATGCATATCAACTGATCCGTTACAGTAAAGAAGTAGGGCTGCAGGGACCATTTTTCTCTCATGTCACACTCGGGGGATGGGAAAATGATACCCCCAAAGGAATAGCATCTTACCTTACATGTCTTTTAGCAGCGATTTTGGCCCAGGACAAAATTCCGGACTGACTAAACAAGGAAAAACACACACACACACACACAGACACACGCACGCACACACACACACACACACAGACACACGCACGCACAACAGGAATCGAAGGTGAAATGCAAACAGACAAACTGTGTCATTAGGTAAGCTAGTCTTTGAGTTCCCAGAAATGTTCGCCCGCTCTCGCACTGTGCTATGAGCTCATGCCGCGCTATGAGCTTGTAGAACTGTACTTTATACAGTGCAGTATGTTACCATATGAAATTATATGACATTTAAATAACCTTTGGCCATCACAACAATTCTATTTGTTTCTCACCATTATATTATTTTAGACAGTATTAGTATAGTATTATTTTCAACATAAATTGCAAGGACGTGTTGAAAGTTGACCATTACCCAAGTCTACTACATTTGAGCTCATTTAAAACTTGCTAGCCAATTTCACATTAGCCTCCAAGCCATGAGTCATTAATAAACCAACTCTTTACTAATACTAGACAATTTGCTGTGCACAAAGCCATGTAATCCTGCAAAAAGGTGTGTTGAAGGGCATTACTTTAAGGGAACACATGTAAAAGTAGGTCAGAGAGTAACCCACCACTCACGGAACATAACAACAGGACAAACAGATCAATGGAGATCATACACACTGTGTTCCGCTCCTCACCCCCTCGTGTGTCACCTGGTCATGTGACCTCTGACTGAGTTTACGCTCGTAGCATCACTAAGAAACAAACCAGGTACTAGGAAGAATCAAAGAATCAAAGGATGGGGCCCTCACATTGATGTAGATTTTATCTTATCTTATCTTGAAACAGCTGGAGTGGATGTCCTATTTAACTGCTTTCATCAAATGCCTGTTTAAAGACAACTGGAATGAATAACCATGCGTTGAATTAGATCAGTCACCAGTCACCTTGGTCCATCTTGTATAAACACGCTAAACAGATCAAAACAATTGTAACATAATTCACTATCTGCCGATGCTTGCTGACATGTCTTGATAGGTCTAGATTCTGAATCAGTACGATCAGATTCAGCACAAAAATGCCTTCTTTTTAATGATTTCCATGCAAAGTAATTTGTCATGATTTCTGAAATTGAGAAAGCAACTTTATGTGAAACACCTGCAATTCACAACTGTCCAATAAACCCAGCAAAAACATCTGCATAAAGTAATTATTTAGACATGGAGAAAATAAATATTCATTGGCCTTTTCTTAAGTTACTTTTCAAAGCCTTTCAAACACTTTTAAAGTGTCATTAGACCTTTATATTTCCCACGATTCAAGTTTGTTTCCCCACACCAAGTGTTTGTGCACCACCAGTCTAATTGAGTGTAGTCTAACGAAGGTGTTGCTCAGAGGGTTGATGAAGATTCCCCTCGTCCTCACACGCTCCATTCACTGCAGGTCTGTCCTCCCTGCTTTGTCCTCTTGGCAGGTCCTGCCAGGCCAGTTGCAGATGACCCTGTGTTTTTTTTGTCACTAGGTCCATGCAAATAGAAGTCAGACATTGGGGACATCCCCATTCATAAAGTGGCAGGCATTACAACATACCATGCTTACCTGCCATTGAGCACGTCACAACAGGTTTTATGTCACTTGGTTTTTGGCGGTTTACAAAGTTGGGTTTTAAAAGTTTTCAAAGTTGGGTTTTCAAAGTCTTTGTTTTTTTTTTAAGTTTTGGGGGGTTTTCAAAGTTGTCACTGGGTTTATTTTGGGTTGTGGTCACTGAGTTTTTTTGGGGGGGGTTTGTCACTGGGTCCATGCAAATAGAAGTCAGACATTGACTCCATGTCCATGGTGACATCCCCATTCATAAAGTGGCAGGCATTGCAACATAGCATGCTGCCATT
Source organism: Gymnoscopelus microlampas (assembly GCF_963454915.1). Classification (NCBI taxonomy): domain Eukaryota; kingdom Metazoa; phylum Chordata; class Actinopteri; order Myctophiformes; family Myctophidae; genus Gymnoscopelus; species Gymnoscopelus microlampas. The sequence goes on from NC_139949.1 coordinate 12,788,552, forward strand.
GAGCACGTCACAACAGCACATGAGCAGCAAAGAGGCCTATAGACTTGGCAGAAGTACAGGGCAAATAGTTGCCAAATACAGTTTAATGCTTCAAATACTTTTTTGTCTGTCTGTGTATACTTCTGTTTATTTCTTTGTTTGAGCACACACCTTATGTATATTTTATATCGTGGTCCTTATTATGTGACCTTTTCCTTTGTTCCTTTCTCAGTTCATATGATTATATTGTGTAACTGCAAATCGTTGGGAACTTTGGAAAATAATTCCACCCACTCCTTTACACCTGTAAACATGTGACGGTAAACAAGTTGTAGTTATTGCCACACAGAAAGAAGGTGGAGTTCCACCGGGGGCTGACTGGGGCCGTTTGCATGTTGTTCACGTGTGTGTGACTGTGTTTTTTTTACCGTAGGTTTGTGACTGATGCTACTGTGGCTGTGTTTGTGGCTGTCCTAATGTTTGTCCTGCCCTCTGAACCACCTCGCTTTTGGAGGGCCTCGGACCCAGGTACAGGCAAACACACACTCTCTCTCTCTCGCTAATCTATATCTTTGTACATACATCTGAGGTATGAATGAACCCCAGGCCTCTTTGACCCTCACAAAGTCAAATCCTAATGTTAATTGAAAGTGTCACAATTGTTGTGAATGGACCCCATAAGGGTTCATTTGGACCCCTTTTATTTGATTGTAAACATTTTTAGCGGTGCCAACCGCTCTATACGTGGCTTTGTCCGTATGTCCGTCCGTCCGTCTGTCCGTCCGTCCGTCCGTCCGTATGAGCCTGACGGCAAAGAAGAAACACATACAAACACACGCGCACACACACACACACACACACACACACACACACACGGCCTTGGACATTGCCTATGCCATCTCTCCTCTCTTTGGCCACACGTGCCACTGCTTATCAAAGAGGGGTCCAGGGACCCCCAATGATGTTATGTCCGTCCGCCCGTTTATAGCACGGGATTTCAAACAGCTATAACTCCAGTTCGCAGCATGCCACCAAGTCCTAATTTGATATGTGGACTTAGACCACCAATAGGGACGAGCATGAATTGCTGAAGTTATCACAGCAGGCTCCAGGGACCCCCCCCCCTAAGTTATGTCCGTCCGCCCGTTTCAGCACGGCATGTCCGTTTCAGCACGGGATGTCCGTTTCAGCACGGGATGAGCACGGGATTTTAAACAGCTATAACTCCAGTTTGCAGCATGCCACCAAGTCCACATTTGGTATGTGGACTTAGACCACCAATAGGCACGAGCATGCATTGATGAAGTTATCAAAGAGGGGTCCAGGGACCCCCAGCGCCCGTATGAGCACGGGATGAGCACGGGATTTTAAACAGCTATAACTCCAGTTTGCAGCATGCCACCAAGTCCACATTTGGTATGTGGACTTAGACCACCAATAGGGACCAGCATGAATTGCTGAAGCCGCGCCCCCTCTGTCTTCCCATTGGCTGGCCTTCAAACAGCCATAACTCAAGTTCGCAGCATGCTATGGAGTACAAATTTTGTACATGGACTAAAGCCAGCAATAGGGACTCACTGTCATTACTTAAGCCCCGCCCCCTCTGTCTGCCCATTGGCTGGCCTTTAAACAGCTATCATTCCAGTTTGCAGCATGCTACCAAGTACAGATTTGGTAAGTGGACTCAGACCACCAATAGGGACGAACTGAAATGAGTTAAGGCCCGCCCCAAAGGCACCGCTTCCTTCACACAGGGTGTGATTTTTTACACCTTCAGAGTTCAAAGAACACTAAGGATTTAGCTGTGCATACTCTATGTCATTGGTTCTCAAAGTGGGGTCCGGGGACCCCCAGGGGTCCTTGCGGGGGGGTACCAGGGGGTCCCCAGCAAAGTGTGTTAATATAGCGTCACAATAATTTGAACCTTTTATACTTTGGTTATTAAAAAATTGCAGATATACAAGCTCATAGCGCGGCACCAAGTGCACCAAGCTTGTAGATCTGCTATTTTTTAGGGAAAATCTGTGCAAACCATTGAATATACCTTTTTTTTAAGCGAACATGTGTAGTTCAAATCTTTGCCTCTTGGGGTCCCTCGAACAAAATATTTGAGATGGGGGTCTGTGGCCAAATACATATCATTTTGGGAGTCCTTCACATGAAAAGGTTTGAGAACCACTGCTGTATGTGATTGACAATGATTGCTGTCCAATCAGACTGAAAGATGACAGGTGTGTGTTTGTCCTATCAGACGTGTCCCATAGTCCCGCCCCTGCCCTCCTGACTTGGCAGGTGACTCAGAAGAAGATGCCTTGGAACATTGTGCTGCTTCTGGGTGGAGGCTTCGCCATAGCGAAGGGTAGCGAGGTGAGTTTTTTTGCGTGCACGCGCATGTCTGTGTCACAAAAGATCTCCTGGTGTCATTATTGTGTTTAATAAGTGCCTCTATATCTCCAGGTGTCAGGTCTCTCCCTCTGGCTGGGGTCTCAGATGACTCCCCTCCAAACCATCCCTCCCTGGGCCATCGCCATGATCCTCTGCCTCCTCATCGCCACCTTCACCGAGTGTGCCAGCAACGTCGCCACGGCAACGCTATTCCTGCCCATCCTGGCTTCCTTGGTATATAACACAATGTGATACTTACCGTACATACATACATACATGCACGCACACACGCATGCATGCACGCACACACGCACACATACATATTATACATTCACACGTACATAATCATAATTATGTACAAATAAGATACAGGCACATGCGCTCACACACAGATGTCATTAGGGATTGACAGTCTTCATATGAAGTTGTGTCTTCACATCTTGAACGCGTCACCTCTTCCTGTCTCTCCACCGTATGTCATGCTCACTAGCAGATAGGAGAGATAAAGGAGTAGAGAGACACACACTTTGTCATCTGTTTTATACACAATCACCAATCTTAGTCGAGTGTAAATGAAACATAGTGACATAAGAGTATATGACACATTCAAACAGAACATATTGGACATGACAGATCTAACCACAACACAGTGGGAGGAGAGATCATGTCATGGTGACCTTTCAAACAAAGTAGTCGCTCAACTCATATTACAATGCAAAGTGCATTAATCAAACAAATACCAACATTTCGACACAAAGTGTCTTCTTGATTAAACACTTAATAAAGAAAAACATCACATGCAACTGGGACGTATCATAGGTGTTGTAGCCTGGGGTCATCGGGTGTTTCGGGTCTCACAACATACAACATACACCCTCGCCCAGGTGACCCAGCCAGGGTTGATCAAGCCCCGACTTACGTCCCAGTAGCTACCCACGGTCAGTCCTATAGGGAAAGACAGGGCCACTCAGTCCGCTTCTCCGGAAGTACTCTGCCGGGACTCGGGCAGGCTCTGGCACGTGGAGGGACTAGGCAATCACTGTCAAGTGATTGCCTAGTCCCAATTACAATCACTTGCCTAGTCCCAATTACAATCACTGTCAGCAGTGAAAAGTGGGAGGCTGGTGAATCCTACAAGTGAAGATGTAGGAATCCTCTTCTTAAAGCTGTACGTTTCATGTCGTACCCTGGATGTGAACACACATTTCTACCATTCTTTAAGACAGAATCCCTGCATTACCAGGGAATATATTATATTGAGCTTATGAGCTTCAGGCAGTACCTCTTTTCCACCTAGGTGTCTCACCTGACAGCAGGGTCTAAATGTTTCCGTGGTAGAGTAAAGAGCCCACCTCCAACCACTGCAGATCTACAGCACTAGTTATATATTGTATAAATGAACTCTGCCATACAGATTCGTAAGAGAAATAAGGTTTTATTCATTAAAATAAGTTTCGGATTGCAGCTTTAACCGTGATCATATATTAGGTTTCCCCCCTGTTAATCCTGGAATGTGCTGAACAGAACATCATAATGGCCCAAATGGAAGTACTCAGTCAGGCTCCCTGTTGAACAGCATCTTTAAGGCAAGAATGAAAGACGGCCACAAAGAGCAGAGGAGAATAGCACTGAAAGAAAAGAACCAGATAAGACAAGAGTGAAAGAAAGGAAAGGAAAAAAAGGCGAAACGGAAGAAGGACCGAGACAAGGAGACACACACACACACACAGAGGGGTTATTCTGTATAATAGGGCCTATTAGAGACCAGGCAATGGGCCTGAGTTGGCAGCACTGTGTAAAGGGGAACCTTGTCCATACAAGGACACCAAATTGGCCCTTTATCAGGCTTTTGTATTATTTTAATGCATTTCTGATTTATTTAAATAGTTTACTGTGGAGTGACAGGGTGGGCACAAGATGAATTCATACTCTTGATGTTGGAACATATTAGTACTTACTGCAACTTTACCCACTGAGTGACTGGGACACTACTTGAGTCAGGCATGTGTCCAACTATATTTTGTATTAGCTCAAAAAAAGGTTATGCACATTAAATAAGCACAACATAAGTTACAACATAAAAGGGAAATAGTCTTGCACTTGCTGTGCCAATACTTTTACTGTACAAAGACAGGCACTGAGTGCCGCGCTATGAGCTTGTAGATCTGCTATTTTTGAAAAATCTTTGACATTTGTGCAAATCTATGAATGTATACATTTTTTTTACTCTTTGCTTCTGGGGGGTCCCTGAACAATATACCCTGAAGAAGGCATTTGTGCCGAAATGTTGGTTACTTTTTACTCTGCGTCCTATAATAAATCTGTACTTTGGTTATAACGGTGTGTGCGGCCACTTTTTGTCTTTTGACAATTTACCTTTGGATTTTTCTGCCGTGAGCCAGCACCACTATAAGGATCTGGTGTGCGTAGCATCTTTTTGCACAGGGTCCCTGGAACAAAACATTTTCAGATGGGGGTCCGCGCCCAAATACATATAATTATGGGGGTCCTTGACATGAAAAAGTTTGAGAACCACAGATACATATATAGCATGTGTTTTTTTTTCAGAAAACTGTTAGGATTTAGAAGACATTTGTAGATGCGTCCCCGGATTGAATGGGTTAATTTGTCATTAATCTAACTTAACTTGCCATGAATGTGATTTGGTTTGTTTGTGTGTTCCTCCCACCATCCCAGTCCCAGTCTATAGGAGTGAACCCTCTGTATGTGATGATCCCCTGCACTCTCAGTGCCTCCTTCGCCTTCATGCTGCCTGTCGCCACGCCTCCCAACGCCATCGTGTTCAGCTATGGCTACCTCAAGGTGTCCGACATGGTGAGTCCACTCTTGCAACAGGATGCTATGCCATTCAGTAATAGTAGTAGTATTATTTGTAGTTTTAGCACTATCAGTAGGTGCAGGTATATTAGCCATAGTAATAATGTAGCAGCAGTAATAGCAGTAGATGTAGTAGTAATAGCAGTAATATTAATTGTATGAGCTTGTCTCACACATAAATTAGGCTTAATAGATAGGCAGACAGACAGACAGACAGAGCTTCACTGATCCTGAGGGAAATGCAGATGTCATAGCAGCACTGCAGTAGGCACAACAGATACAAGTGCTAGAGTAGAGAGACACAAGAAAAGTAGTACAGTAACAACTAGAAAAAGTGCTCCTCGGAGCACAGGTCTCCGCCAGGTCAGGTACGTTATTGTGGCCTCCTGGTGGCGCTATAATAGGCCAATGTGAAAAGGGTGCCATTTATTCTTAGGTCGTTCACGGCAACTGCATTCATGATTTGAGGCATTTTGTTCCAAAAATGTGTTTTGCTAAATTAGACCTGCTGGTGGCGCTATAACAGGGCAATGTGAAAAAGGGTGGCATTTCTTCCTCGGCCTAGTGGGAATGTGCGTGTGCAATTTTATGGAAATGGAAAGCTGCGTTCATGATTGGAGGCAGTTTGTTCAAAAGGGACCAATCCTGCAAACTTTGGAAGCCAACCTTAGCCAATGAGGATGGAATATGGGAAATCGGACAGATCCGTGTTGATCACATGACTATAGAGATACTGTGTACCGATGTGCATGACGTTTGGATAAAATCTGTAGGAGTAATATACAAAAAATGGGTTTTGCACAAATCAGCCTCCAGGTGGCGCTATAACAGGCCCATGTGAAAAATTTGAGGCAGAGGTTCTGAATTGGCATCCAGGGAGTGTGTGTGCAAAGTTTCGCAGCGACCGGGCCAACGGTGCCGGAGATTAGCTGGTAACACACGGACACACGGACACACGGACGGACGGACACACGGACGGAGGGTAAAACATACTCTCTCGCCATGCCTTTCGGCCTGGCGGAGACAATAATTGAAAATGTTCAATTTCAATTCAATTTTATTAAAGTGTCAAATCACAACAAGTTGTCTCAAGACACTTTACATGTAGAGAAGAAACCCGACAAAAATAAGGAGAATACACTTTTATGAAAACATAAATGAAAGAAGAATTAAACTCTGGCCTGGCCATCTGCAATTGGACTGGTCAGGTTTGTATAATGTATGAACCATTAGTAGATATAAATAAAGGCATAAGTATCATGCATACAATCTATCACCATTAGCATGGCCATATAACACAGGAATGAAAGACTTAAAGTCTGGCCTGGCCGTCTGCACTTGGACTGACCGGATTAGCATCAAGCATGAACCATTTGTAGATATAAATATAGGCATGTAATAGATATAAATAAAGCCTAATTTATACTTGCCCCTGTAAAGGCCTAAATCCATGAGCCACTCTTGGCTCATAGCTCTATATGCCCAGATCTATGAGCCATGAGCCATGCCATGTCTCATACACACAGTATACATTAGGTTTAATGATAACATCAGTAACAATAGCAGCAACAATAGCAGTAGAATTGGTGGTAGCGTGTGTAACAGTAACAATAGTAGTAACACATCAGCAGCACCATAATAGTACAACCACTAATAGTAGACGTGGCGTCTGGTCAATGCCAGTTGAAAATTGAACAATACAGTTTGCATTGTTTAGCTCTCAGATGTGAGGTTGTTTGCATGTGTGACCCTCCGTCCGCAAACCCCCTGCAGCCAGGTCACTACTTCACAACCAGATCACTACTTGAAATGTGTCAGTGCTCTGAGTCAACATGGCATTTCAACAAACAGACAGAGACACAACATGTCATCAAAACTTTAAACCACATTCTGTCATCTCATAACGTACTGATGGCCTTTCATCTCTGTGAGCCCCCCTGCACTATTTAGATAACAAATCATTTTAATTAAATTAAGCAATTTAGAGTTGTTTTTTAACCACTTAAACCCTAATTAGTTGTACGTTGTTCTCCTCAAATTGTTCTCCTGTTTTTGCTGAATGTTCCCCTCTTTTTGCTGAATGTTCTCCTATTTCTGCAGAAGGTTCTAGTATATTTGCAGAATGGTCACCTATTATAACATGCGGATTAGGGATGCAAGGGTTCATGTGGTTAAAGGTTGTACATTTTCCATAATAGTCTCATATTTTTCTTGTACATAAAAACAGCTTAATCTCTTTTCTTCCTATCTTCTCTTCCTCCTCTTTCTGTCTCCCCTGCAGGCAAAGACAGGTGTGGTGATGAATATCATCGGGATCCTCTGTATCACTTTGGCCATTAACAGCTGGGGCAGAGTTCTGTTCGACCTGGACACCTTCCCCTCCTGGGCTAACACCACTGCTACTGTCTAGTACTGTAGTGGCTTTGTATACATTGTGAATGTGGTGATTCTTACCCGGTACTTGAAGGAGTAAAGGCTGCAGCATACTACCATGATGGCAAAAGAAATTCGGCTTCGGCAGGACTTGCCGAACCCAACAAAGTTCTTAAGAGGACAAAGCGTATTTATAGTCACTCCAAGTTCTGAGCGCTAGACCTCACCCCACTCAGTAGTCTGCCTAGCAACACTGCAGCTTGTTCGAGCGACTGCCCACTGAAGCATTGTGTGCAGCGCTGGAATGTCGGTGGTTTTACCACCTGGATCTCCACTGTTTTTTTTTCTCCATCAACCTCCAACATATTTTTTTGTCTAGGGGATTTTACAATTCCTCACTGTGGACAAAGCATGTGCTATCTCTATTAGTTAGTTGCCATTTGGTTGTGTTTTTGGTCACTCAGAAAGGGATTATCCTCAGCCAACCTTTCTTCAAAACTATTCATTGTATGTTAATAATAATAATAGCTCAGATTTATATAACGCTTTTCTAAGTACACAAAGTCGCTTTACATAAAATATGTTGCTGACAGAATGCACTAATAAAACACTATGAAGGATGAGCACATTGAAGGTCGGTGTTCAGCAAGGCACTGCCGAAGATCGGCTTATGATCTTTTCTTATTGACCTGCCAAAGTCCATGTTTGGTTGGAGTACGCTGCAGCCTTATCGGTGCGTTTTAACAGCGGGCAACTCTCGGGCGACATCGCCCAAAATATGAAGAAAGTCTATGAGAGCCGGCAACTACTGGCGATCGGGCGAAGTGGGCGGGGGGGGCGATGAAAGATGGATTTTCTTTATCTTTTTGGGCGATGTTGCCCGGCATCGCCCGAGAGTTGCCCGCTGTTAAAACGCACCGTAAGAGAATATGGGAAAAGGATGACAAACTATCCTTTTTGACATGACTGTTAGCCATGTCTTTAAGTATTCTGTGAATAAGAAAACGTGTACGCGCACACACAGACACACACACGCACACGCACACGCACACACACACACACACACACGCGCGCACGCACGCACGCACGCACGCACGCACACACTGACGTTACCAAGGCATGCCCTAATTTTTTCTATAACCATGACCAAATATATGACATATATTCTTAATAAGAATAACTTCTTGATGCTGTAAATTACAATAGTTTTAATTCATTTAGAAACTTTTTGTATAGCTGCCTATTTAAATGACTGACTTCTTATGCAGTAAGATACATGTAGCTATTTATGAGTATACTGTACATAAGTAATTTCTAGTTTTTGTATTGCAATGTCTGACTAACGGTTTTGTCTTTGATTTTAATAAAAGCATTTTAAGCTATACCTTTGTGAAGGCTGACAAATTATTTTATTGTCTTTCCTTGTCATTGTTTTTTGCTGAATAATGTAAAACATTTAATAGCACCTCAGGTGTTCAGTTTGAGAAAGATATTTTTTATTATTTTGTTCTACTGTATATTTGATACATTTGGCGCCTAAACAAACACACATGCACACATTTTGCAAAAGTGCCTGAGAGGGAAGACACAGGCAAGACATACTTTTCCACACAGTATAGTCTAAAGTCCGCTGTTCCTCCGGCTAGAAGAAATACTGACGTTATCTATTCACTCAGCACTGACCACAACCATGTATATCAGGGGTGGGCAACTTTGTAGATGGTGAGGGCCACAAAATTTCCTCAATCACTCTGGGGGGCCGCATTGTTTATCGGCAGGGACTCCCCCCCCCCCCCCCCCCCCCCGTTGACAAAAAAAAACCCAAAACGGTCCGGGGGGCGGTGCGCCGGTTCGGACCAAAATGCAAAATGCAAAAAAAAAAAACTTTTTTTTTTTTTTTTTGCCAAAATACATTTCATTTCAAAGGGCCAAGTCTACACAGTTTGTTTTGTGTCTCCAGCAGAGTTTCTAGTGTCTATCTCTCTCTGGAAGAGGTTGCACATGAACTCTGCAGCCGCACTGCGGCGCTCCAACACAAACAATACCAATACAAAGACGAGGAATAAGAAGAATAAAGTAGAAGTTACGTGTGGTTGCAGGTGTAGACTTGGCCAAAAAACAATTTAAAACATTTTTGGCCCCATTTTTTTTTGGGGGGATTTTGGCCTGGGGCCGCATTGAGTGAGGGTGCGGGCCGCATGCGGCCCGCGGGCCGCCAGTTGCCCATCCCTGATGTATATCAAAACAACTAAGACAACTCCTTCAGGGCCCAGTGGAGAATGAAACTGTGTGCCGGACAACCTGTATGCAGGGCAAAGGTTCCATGAGTCTCAAGTTGTCCTACAGTCTTCATCAGTCCTCTAACTTTTTAAATATCAAGGACCCCCACTTTGGTATGTATTAGGTCACAGACCCCATACCTCTGACAGTATATTACAGAACTGTAAGGATCCATTTGGTTCCTAACTATCAATCATTTTGCTGGGGACCCCTGGAACCCCCTTGAGGATCCCTGGAGGTCCCCGGACCCCACTTTGAGAACCACTGGTCTTGTAATCACATAGCCTACTTCCATTAGGTAGCAAACGTCCAATGGTTTATAGTTGATTGATTGATTGATTGATTGATTGATTGATCAGTGACAATTATTTTCAGTTGATGTGTTGATTTGCACACTGTTTGTTCAATACCCATTAAGGCCTGAGACATTTTTTTTGAGAAAAAAAGAAACTATGTTGACATATCAGTGGTGCTCAAACTTTTTCATGTCAAGGACCCCCAAAATGATATGTATTTGGCCGCGGGCCCCATCTCAAAATATTTAGTTCAAGGGACCCCCAGAAGCAAAGATTTGATTTACAAATGTTCGCACACATTTTCTCGACTTTTCAAAAATAGCAGAGTTCATAGCGCGGCACTCGGTGCCGCGCTATGAACTTGTATATCTGCCAATTTTTTAATGGCTAAAGAAATCCAAAATGACACAGATACGTCTTAATGGATAATGGGTTTACTTTGGCTAATGTGAGTTTCTCTGACGGTGTGGACTTTCTGCATCACTTTCTGAACCAAATTGCACATTGATGCAGACAGTGGAAGAAAAATTTTTTGGAAGAAAAAGAAAAAGAAAAAGAAGAAAAATTTCCTCAATCACTCTGGGGGGCCGCATTGTTTATCGGCAGGGACTCCCCCCCCCCCCCCCCCCCCGTTGACAAAAAAAAACCCAAAACGGTCCGGGGGGCGGTGCGCCGGTTCGGACCAAAATGCAAAATGCAAAAAAAAAAAACTTTTTTTTTTTTTTTTGCCAAAATACATTTCATTTCAAAGGGCCAAGTCTACACAGTTTGTTTTGTGTCTCCAGCAGAGTTTCTAGTGTCTCTATCTCTCTCTGGAAGAGGTTGCACATGAACTCTGCAGCCGCACTGCGGCGCTCCAACACAAACAATACCAATACAAAGACGAGGAATAAGAAGAATAAAGTAGAAGTTACGTGTGGTTGCAGGTGTAGACTTGGCCAAAAAACAATTTAAAACATTTTTGGCCCCATTTTTTTTTTGGGGGATTTTGGCCTGGGGCCGCATTGAGTGAGGGTGCGGGCCGCATGCGGCCCGCGGGCCGCCAGTTGCCCATCCCTGATGTATATCAAAACAACTAAGACAACTCCTTCAGGGCCCAGTGGAGAATGAAACTGTGTGCCGGACAACCTGTATGCAGGGCAAAGGTTCCATGAGTCTCAAGTTGTCCTACAGTCTTCATCAGTCCTCTAACTTTTTAAATATCAAGGACCCCCACTTTGGTATGTATTAGGTCACAGACCCCATACCTCTGACAGTATATTACAGAACTGTAAGGATCCATTTGGTTCCTAACTATCAATCATTTTGCTGGGGACCCCTGGAACCCCCTTGAGGATCCCTGGAGGTCCCCGGACCCCACTTTGAGAACCACTGGTCTTGTAATCACATAGCCTACTTCCATTAGGTAGCAAACGTCCAATGGTTTATAGTTGATTGATTGATTGATTGATTGATTGATTGATCAGTGACAATTATTTTCAGTTGATGTGTTGATTTGCACACTGTTTGTTCAATACCCATTAAGGCCTGAGACATTTTTTTTGAGAAAAAAAGAAACTATGTTGACATATCAGTGGTGCTCAAACTTTTTCATGTCAAGGACCCCCAAAATGATATGTATTTGGCCGCGGGCCCCATCTCAAAATATTTAGTTCAAGGGACCCCCAGAAGCAAAGATTTGAGTTACAAATGTTCGCACACATTTTCTCGACTTTTCAAAAATAGCAGAGTTCATAGCGCGGCACTCGGTGCCGCGCTATGAACTTGTATATCTGCCAATTTTTTAATGGCTAAAGAAATCCAAAATGACACAGATACGTCTTAATGGATAATGGGTTTACTTTGGCTAATGTGAGTTTCTCTGACGGTGTGGACTTTCTGCATCACTTTCTGAACCAAATTGCACATTGATGCAGACAGTGGAAGACGTACCAGGGCGCCTTTGCAGCAGTAACATATTGGCCCTTGGTGGTGGACTTTGGCATTGATCTGTAGCCTAAATGTCAATTCAAATAGAACATTTAATCAGGACAAGAGTTTTAAGTTCCTTTCCTTTGTAGGCATCACAGTGGAAGAAAATAAGGCGGTGAACTTAAAGAAGGTCAGCTCGTTCAGTACAAAATATGTTATTAATCCATAGCAAGGAGTTTAAAAAATGCACAGGTGACCAGTGGTGTAAAGTAACTAAGTACATTTACTCAAGTACTTAAGTACACTTTTGAGGAATTTTTACTTTACTGGAGTATTTCCCATTTTCAATACTTTTACTTCTACTCCACTGCACCTCAGAGGCACACATTGTACTTTTATTTCACTAAAATTATTTGGCAGCTTTAGTTACTAGCTACTTTGAAGATTTAGATTATTATCACAAAATCTACATTTAACCACTTCAGCCCTATATATTTCAGCCATTTGAAAATAGCCGATCTACTATTCGATCTGCTATTTGCAAAATATTTTTTGACCTTGTGAAATGGGACATTCTGCACAATGAGTACTTTTACTTTTGGAACATTAAGTATATTTTGATGCCACCATACTTTTGTACTTTAACTCAAGTAAATTGTGATTATACCGGACTTTTATTTCTACACTGTAGTATTGATAGTACTATTGATAGCACTTTTACTAAAGTAAAAACATTGAGCGCTTTTTCCACCACTGCAGGTGACCAGAGGCTTTCTTTCATCAGGGTCTAAGATATATTATATGGTCTAAGTCTAAGACAGTGGTTCTCAAAAGTGGGGTCCAGGGACTTTCAAGGGTCCTTGAGGGGGGTCCAAACTGACACTTAAAAGTCTGTAACTCTGACAGTATACAAATGGAACCAAATGGACCCGTTAGGGTCCATTTGGTTCCATTTGTATACTGTCAGAGTTAAGGGGAGACCTTGAAATATAAAAGTTTGAGAACCACTAGTCTAAGATCCCCAGACCACCACAGCAGGTGACAACACGCCCCCTTGTGGTCAGAGAATTAAACTTCAGTTATCGTAAACTGTCGTAAAGAATGTTGAAGTTGCTGCAGTGCTGCTGTGCTTTTCGGCAAATATGGCCACTACACAATACGCCCTGTGCTAATGCTAATGCTAACTGTTGATGTTGATCAAACCGGGGCACAAAGACATATAACCCTGATCAGGATCGATCTGTATTTTTCTTCGAAGATTATTGATCGGTTCACTGAATAGGAGCTGCTTTGTTGTTCTTTTGAACAGCATCATCTTTACCATGGCTGCCGTAGCAGAAACAGGTATGGATTTAATACAAAGGAGCTTATATACTACCGAATGATTTAGAATAGATGTGTTTACATAGCAATGTAACTTCATTATGCTATAACAATTAGATCATATAACCATCCCTCATTAAAAGCTGTGTGTAAATACATGGTTGGTTATTATGTGCTTATAAAGACGAAGGAGCAGAACAAAATGGAGATTGGAGATTAGCTGGTGACTTTCCACTGGAGTCTTACTTTTCTTTAGTATAACGCAGGGGTTCTCAAACTTTTTCATGTTAAGGACCCCCTAAAGTGTCTTATATTAGCCTGCGGACCCCCATTTGAAAAGATACGCCAGGGACCCCCTTAAGAGAAGTTTTTTTTTTTTTTTTTTTTTTAACAGCTAGCAGTGATTCTCAACTATCTTAACTTCAAGGACCCCCTGCAGTTTGATATGCATTAGGCTACGGACCCTCATTTTGATAACATCTGTATCTCCGGGACCCCAATCTACACTGAAGTCAGAGTGTACAAATGGATTTTGTATACTCTCAGAGTTACAGACCCACAAGGGTCCATTTGGTTCCTATCAATCATTTGGCAGGGGACCCCCTGGTACTCCCTCAAGGACCCCTGGGGTCCCCGAGAACCACTGGTAAAACGTTACTGTTAGTAGTATTACCCAATTGTTGAAAAAAACTAAACTGGCCGTAGTTACAGCCTACGACCCATCCAAGAGACACCAGAGCACACGTCTTTGTGTTGGTTATATATTTCATCAGTGGTGGGAAAGTACTCACATTTTTTACTTAAATGTCAGTACAGCAATGTGGAAATATTTTTCCACATTGCTGTAAGTAAAAGTCCGGATTTAAAAATTGACTTGAGTAAAAGTACAAAAGTATTGGTATCAAAATGTGCTTAAAGTACCAAAAGTAAAAGTCCTTTAAGTACATTTTAAAAGTAAAAAGTAAAATAAAGTAAAAGTAGATTTCACAAGTTCAATGTGTATGAAAACTATTTTGAAAATAGCCTAAAGTTTACTCGAGTAAAAAGTACAATATTTGCCTCTGAGATGTATGGAGTTAAAAGTATTGAAAATTGTAAAATTCTCAAGTTAAGTAAAAAGTACCTCAATTGTTCTTAAGTACTGTACTTGAGTAAATGTACTTAGTTACTTTTCACCACTGTATTTCATGTATGTACTGTATGAATGTTTTGTCTTTACTTCACAGAGGAGCAGGCGAGGACCCGCTTTCAGTCAGAGCTGGAGTTTGTCCAGTGTCTGGCCAACCCAAACTACCTGAACTGTGAGTTAACCACAACATGATGATATTATCATATAGATAGAAACATAATTGGACAGTTGGCATTAGTATTTTAGATGGCTCCTGTCATCATAGTAGAAAAACTCATGTGTACCATTACACACATAGAAGAATAAATAAATGAATGCTCGCACACTGAGGGCTCTAATGTGACTCCAATCTGTGAGCACAAAGCTCTTCTTCAGACTTTTTAGTCTGAAGAAGAGCTTTGTGCTCAAAACGTCACAGATTGTTTTGGTGTGGAAGGCAGTGGATGTAGATCATTAAAGTATAACTTAAAATGTTCTTTACCTCTTATTAAAAATGTTCACCGTCTCTATTTTGGGCATGTCAAAGGTGCATATTTTCAAAAATGTAAAAGAAACCACATCTACAAGCTCAACACTTGTAGACAAATTGTGAACTTGTAGATCTTATGTATTTGTGTACATGTAAGCAAACATGAGGCTAAGTCAAGTTTCTATTATACATACATACACATGATGGAAAATAATCCTATCTGTCTCCATTTCTTCAGTTCTGGCTCAGAGAGGATTCCTGCGAGACAAGCCCTTTGTCAACTACCTGAAGTACTTAATGTATTGGAAAGAGCCTGAGTTTGCCAAGTTCCTAAAGTAAGTAAAAATCCACATTAGCCACCAGCCTAAGACAAGACGCACCTTTATTTATCCCCATAGCAGCAACAGTAGTAAAGGTGATCGCACCGATGTGAATTTAGTGGTCAATCAGTTTTTAACGTATATAAGAAACACACACAGGAATGAAACTGGGTTCAACTTTAAAAAGTGACACACCGTCACAGCCCGGAGGGTAATTTCAGAGTAGGTGTTGAAGCGGTAATGGAAGTGGGCGTTCATTTTAAATGTTTGTTGTCTGCCTTTAGAATGAAACACAGAAAAGGTAAAAGTAAAGAACCACCAAACCACTAAATATCTGCAATGGGTCTCTGAATGAATGTATGTTTACAATCTATCAATAAATATGTACAGTCAGTGAGTATATCAATGAATATATCCTGCAGCTCATGAATCGATCCGTTTTCCCAGTCATAATACAGATACTCTAACCCTGAATGTATTCTATATGGTTCCTTTGAAGTTTCCCTATGGACCCACATTATTCTATTAAACTTTCACACAATAGAGAACATTTAGTTGGATTTCAGTCAGCATTTCATTGGTCATTCTATGCAACAAAAAAAAGAATAGTGGCCGATGCTGGCGAATGATAAATAATGAATATATGTTCTTGCAGATACCCCCACTGCCTGCACATGCTGGAGCTGCTACAGTACGAGCATTTCCGCAAGGAGCTGGTGAACGCGCAGTGCGCCAAGTTCATCGACGAACAGCAGCTGCTGCACTGGCAGCACTACTCCAGGAAGCGCACGCGTCTTCAGCAGGCACTGGCAGAGCAACAGCAGCCTCAGCTCACACAGCCTCCACACAGCAACGCTGCCACCAAATAATGACTTTCTGGGTGTGTTTGTGTGTTTTTGAGTGCCAGTGTTTAGTGCAGGGGTCTTCAACAGGGGGTCCGGGACCACTAGGGGGTCCTCAAAGTTACCACAGCGGGGCCGCCAAATCTTTGTGTGATATGATTTTTCTTTCTTTTTTTTACATTAACCACTTGAACCCTAGCATCCCTATTCTGGGGAGAACTTTAGCCAAAAATAGCAGATCTACAAGCTCACAACGCCTCGCGCTGCGAGGCATTGTGAGCTTGTAGATCTGCTATTTTTGGCACAGAGGTATAGGTGTCGAGGGAAAATGGAGCAGATCAAGTAAAAAAACAAAAGTTTAATCTGAAACGCAATTTTATACAATATAGAGGGGGTCCCTGCTTCATCTCTCTCTCACCTAGGGGGTCCTTGGCCTGAATCGTTGAAGACCCCTGGTTGGTTGTGTGTGTGTGCGCGCGCGCCAGTGCTTTGGATGATAGATGGTGTGTTTTTGAGGTTCCAGTTTGTTTCAGTGTATAACGTACTGTAAGTATGTGCTATAAGCCGACAATTTGCATTGTTACAGTACATGCCTCTGTTCAAGAATATTTATAGTTACATGCCTATGTTCAAGAATATTGTTTGTTTTTTTCTTAAATTTTTATCCTTTTGTGACAGGCTCATTCGACTAAAAAATGTGCTGGGAGGAGATGAATAACAGGAAAGCGCATATAACACAATTGTTGCTTAACTGCTTTCCGCTCTTACACATAGAGAATATTATGTCTTGTATATTTCAATTACATATGCGTGTCCCTCTCTGTCAGTCTTTTGCTTTGGATCTTTTTTCTTTTCTTTTTTTCCAAATAAAATATTTGAAATTGAACATGATGTTTCAGTTTGATTTGGGTTAATTAAACAATACAGACAATACAGACTAGTTAGGAACAGGATTTAGGATTTACAAACGTATAAATATACAATACAATTTCATAAGCACTTGTTAACATAAAAGCTAGGTTTGTATTTGCTTTCACCCAATAATTGCATTATTGTCATGTTTATAAGTAAATTACAAGGACAGGCTTTCAAAGTTACTATGCAAAGCAGCCATATTGGAAAGACATTGGACCCCTTCCCTACTTCCTTCACAGGTGTTACCAATGATACTAATTAAGGCCCTGTTCCATTCTGGTCAAACAGAGTCAGGGTGCTGATAGTGTGCATGTTGGCTCACTGGAAATACTTGAGAGCGTTCCAAATGGCCCCTTGAGGGTGTGTAACTCTGAGAGTGTACAAATGGAACCAAATGGACCCGTCGTTTGTACACTCAGAGTTATGGGGGTCCTTGCAATTAAAAGGTTTGAGAACAACTGTGCTACACTTAATGGAACAGAGCCTTCATTAGTATCATTGGTAGCACCTGTGAAGTAAGTTAGAAGAGGCCCAATTTCCTTCCAATATGGCTGCTGTGCATAGAGCCTATTATGGCAATCTGACATACACAAATTTGTTTTTGAAATCGCCACAAGATGGCGTTAAAACTACATGAATCAACTTGGTTACTCTTTAAGAAACCCGGAAGATAAACATATGCATTATTGTGTAACGTGAGCTAGCAGCACATCTTCCACGGTCTGATGATATTTAGCTAAAGATGGAGAAATGATGAAAATGGAAAATGACAGCCCAGGGAGTTATTACTCGGTAATTTGACTTACTAAAGCAGCACCCAATGGATCCAGAACATTATGTACCTCTCTTAAACTCTGCACGTAAAACATTTAAAGTCACGTGTCTGCAGTAGTGGAAAAAGCACTCATATGTTTTACTTAAGTCAAAGTATCAATACCGCAATCTAGAAATACTCTGTTACAAGTAAAAGTCCAAAATACCTCTCTTCAACTCTCTGCACGTTAAACATTTAAAGTCACGTGTCTGGATGGAAATGCTTTGAGTACCAAAGTCCAGCTGTGAGGTACTGTTTAGGCTGAGCGTCTATCTATTCTATAGTATCTTAAAAGTCAATGAATGGCTACAGACGTACAGAGGGAGGTTACAATGTTGGCTGTTACTGTTAGCCCTTAATGTTATGTCTCAGGTTAGAATTCTCAATTATTCGGGACGTTTTTGACACCAGCACCAGAACAGGTATCGTCTTCTGCTACAAGTGCGAAACGTGAGGGTGCTTGTCTTGACATGATGATGTGTTGGTTAATAGTTTGCTGTTCTTTCAGTTCTCTTTTTATCCATCTGTCTCATCTCTCTGTCTGTCTCTTTCTGCCCATCTGTCTGCCTGTCTCATCCCTGTCTGTCTGTCTGTCTGTCTGTCTGTCTGTCTGTCTCTTTCTGCCCATCTGTCTGCCTGTCTCATCTCTGTCTGTCTGTCTGTCTGTCTGTCTGTCTCTCTCTTTCTGTTCATCTGTCTGTCTGTCCGTCTGTCTGTCTGTCTGTCCGTCCGTCCGTCCGTCCGTCCGTCTGTCTGTCTGTCTGTCTCTTTCTGTTCATCTGTCTGTTCATCTTACTGTCTGTCTGTCTTGTCTATCTTATCTATTTCTTTCTTTCATCAGCATTATGTCCCTTGAGTGAATCACAGGAATGAGACGAACCAGGTTTATCAGATGTTTGCCTTCTCTTACAGAGCTGTGAGGAGGATGGCCCGTCTGCGTGTGGCAGTCATCGGGGCCGGGGCCGCCGGCCTGTGTGCAGCTCGACACATCCTGGCCCGTCCCGGAGCCTTTGAACCTCCTGTGGTCTTTGAGCTCTCAGAGCACGTCGGTGGCACCTGGTTCTATGAGGAACGCGTGGGCCGCCACGGCAACGGCCTGCCCATTCACAGCAGCATGTACAGAAACCTCAGGTGTGTTGCTGACTGACTGGTCCACTGACCAGACCACTTGGTTTGTGATGTATATTGATGGTAGTAGTCATGGGCCCTGGGTACAACAACATGCCCTGTTGGTAATGTAGGCATGGCACTTGTGCTCTCTTTCTGTCTTTGACTCTTTGTTTTTCTTTCTATGGAAGTTTGATTCCATTTAGTAGGGGGTGTAAGTGCTTTATTTATATATATTCTTTTATTTAAATAAGTGTTAAATAGCTCTATATTCCCATAGTAATCATTGGTATAGACTAGGGTGTTTGTTCAGAAACAGGGGTTTCACCATATCACCAAGTCTTTAGTAAACATAAAATACGTTTTCAGGCCGGTGAAACATGATGAAACAAAAACAAAAAATTAGCCGAATTTTTCGTAAATTTGAATACTATAAAATTGAAGCCGATAAATGGGTTCTCTTCTGATTGGATGAAATTGGGGACCCACCTTATTAAGGAGCTGTATAGACGAGGAGACCCCTGTTACTGAACAAACAATATACCAATGATCAAAATATAGTGCTTTATTGTTTAATTAGGGAAAACAAGTTTTATGAAACAAATATCACATATTTTCATCCTCATAATCTCATACGTCATATAGGACTAATCTCCCCAAAGAGGTGATGATGTTCCCAGACTTCCCCTTTGACCCCCAGCTGCCCAGCTTCCTGCCACACCAGGAAGTCCAGCGATACCTTGAACGCTACTGTGACAGCCATCACATCCTGCCTCACATCAGGGTAAGCATCATCCCTAGGTCATCTACAGCAGTGGTCCTCAAACCTTTTCATGTCAAGGACCCCCAAATTGACACTTATTAGCCCGCGGATACCCATTTGAAAAGATATGCCAGGGACCCCCATAAGAGAAGATTTTTACGGCTGTTTATTTTGGCCATGGAAATTGGAAGCTTCCATAGAAGTCCAAAATTATCCAAAAAAGGTATTGGGAAGTATTCGGGAAGCATTTGAAAACCACTGATGGAAATGGTAAATAAAATATTGTGTTTTTGTATTGTATTTGGAAGCATTTGACCTGTTATCTCTCTCTTACTGACTGGTCAGTTCAACACAGTAGTGGAAGAGGTGAATCCTGCCACTGTGGACATGGAAGGACGGAGGTCAAAACAGAGCTGGGAGGTGACGACACACGACAAGTCAGGATCACAGAAAACAGAGATGTTCGACTCAGTTTTCGTCTGCACTGGGTAAGACCTTTGATGGGGAATCATTTTACACTTCTCTTGGCTGTGTCTTTTCTGTGCTAAATATGATACGTTCACGTTGCAAATACTTTGTCCTGTGGACACAGAGAGAATAATATTCTCTTATACTTTTTTACATTATCTTTTGCTAAGCTAAATGTTGCAAATATAATAGAAAGGCTTATATTAGAACTTAGAAGCCTTTGCGTAGTGCTCTGTTTTCCCATAGGGGGTGGAGTGTCGCCCCATACCACATTATAGGCCAGCCGTCACTGATAGAAGCCTTTGTGTAGTGCTCTGTCTCTATCTATCTTTTGTGCATACTGTAAGATGTTCTGCAGCAAGGTCCAGATTGATAATAACATAACAAGTGTGCAGTGGAATAATGTCCATGACAACTTACTGTTATACAAATGTGCAGTGTTTAGTTTTACAGCAGCAGTGGCATGTTAACTACAGCTTTAAAGCATTAAAGCATATTGGTTGATGTTTGCTGGGTTTCAGATTTCAGGAGCAGCAGCATCGTTGTTCCTGTTCTTAAACCAGCACTTGTCTATATCTTTGATTAACTCGTACTGACTGCTTCTTCGTCTTATAGAGGTTAAAGTAAATGAAAATGTACTCTTCCTCCAGGCATTACTCTGACCCGCACATCCCATCCATTCCGGGGATAGAACATTTCAAAGGTGATGATTAAAGCAATTTCCTTTCCATATATCTCTCTTGATGCTAATGCACTCTATAAGTAGAGTTGTACACTCGACACTCCTACAGGTGTCCACATCCTTTCTCTTGACAGTCTGCTCATTTCTAAAATGCTATACTATATATCACATTTTCCAATAACGTTTCTTTTTCTTGTTTTTGTATCATTATGTATGTAGTTGTTGCCAATTCCCCATTATCTGGGGGAAATAAATTGGGTCTCTGCGGTGGTGGGCAACAGTCTTTTTAACTCCACAGTTCCCCCCCAGAATAGGGACGCTAGGGTTCATGTGGTTGAAGCTTGGGTTTGTGTGGTTAAATCTAAGTCTTTGCTAATGTCTTGGTTTAGCTCCATAACCTGTTGATATACAACCAGTGCTGTCACAATACGGCTCAAAGGCTTTTTAAAACATAAAGTCTAGAGGGACAGGAAGCTGAGGGGAGAGAGAGGTGAATGACATGAAACACCGTTCTCCGGTCAGAATCAAACCGGCGACGTTGTGTTATGTGATCGACACTAGTCAGCTACTGTAGCAGCACCCTGAACTGACTGTCCTTCAACCCATTTAGACCGGGAACGCATCTCTGTCATTTTTTTTATTTCTTTGGCTATTCAAAAATAGCAGATATAGAAGCTCATAGACGTGGCACAGAGAGCTTGTATATCTGCTACTTTTAAAACATCGTGAAAATGTGTGCAGATCTCTGAATGTATATATTTTTTAAGCAAACATTTGTAAAAAATAGGTTGTTCCAGGGACACTCCAGAAGCAAAGATTTTAGTTTAAAATGTCAAAATAAATACATATATTCAAAGATTTGCACAAATGTTCAGGATTTTTCAAAATATATCAGATCTACAAACTCGTAGCGTGGCACTCGGTGCCGTGCTACGAGCTTGTAGATCTGACATTTTTGAATAGCCCAAAGTATAAAATAATGTTTATAGCTTGAAATCTAAAATGACACAGTATGCGTAATGGGTTAAAGACCAGCCATTCAGCCCAGTGAGTTACAGGTGTAAATTGGGGGCTGGCAACGACTCCAGTACACATATAGCAATGACAAAATGAACTGACAATGGTGGAAACGAACAAAAAACGATCTAAAATTACAAGTGTAAAGGATGGCACCGGAGCATCAACCCATGGCTCTCCACTTGAAACCGACCCCCCTCTGTTTCTCTCTCTCTCCCATCTATAGGTAGAGTGCTGCACAGTCACTCCTACAGGTATCCACAGCCTTTCTCTGGACAGTCCGTAGTGGTCCTAGGAGCCGGGGCGTCAGGGTTAGATATCGCCATTGAACTTGCCGGCGTTGATGCCCAGGTAATTACTGTTCTCTCACTCATTCCCTCTACATTATTAAAAGAGGATTCACAATTTTGTATTCTTTTGATGAAAGAGTGTTTGGTCTAAATAGAGCCCCCAGATGGTGTACGGTTGTCAAAAGGATAAAGCACAATGAAGCTAGATAGCTCATTTCCATTGTGGTCGTTTGAGTGTACTGTACTTAAGTACAATTTTGAGGTATTTTTTTTACTTTACTTGAGTATTTCCAATTTTCTGTAGTTTTAGTTCTACTCCACTGCATCTCAGAGGCAAATATTGTACTTTTACTCCACTACAATTATTTGAAAACTTTAGTTACTAGTTACTTTATAGATTTTGATTATTATTACAAAACATACATTAACCACTTCAGCCCTATATACATTTTGGCCATTTGAAAATAGCCGATCTACAAGCTCACAATGTGTTGCGATGTGACGCATTGTGAGCTTGGAGATCGGCTATTTTCAAAAGATTTTTATGCACTTGAAAACTTGAAATGGGACATTCTGCATAATGAGTATTTTACTTTGGTTCTTTCAGTACATTTTGATGCCAATACTTTTGTACTTTTACTCAAGTACATTTTGAATTCTGGACTTTTACTTGTAACAGAGTATTTCTGTATTGCAGTATTGATACTTTTACTAAAGTAAAAATTGTGGAAGTATCCTTGAGCAAGACACTGAACCCCCAACTGCCGTCGGTGTATGAGTGTGTGTGAATGGGTGAATGTGTAATGCACATTGTGAAGCGCCTTGGTGAGAGGCGCTATAGAAATGCAGACCATTTGCCATTTAATGACCACGTTGTTGAATAAGTAATGTGCATATAAGTTGGTCCACAATGCAGTGTCTCGTTTCAAACAGTCTCTCTCCTCTACCTCTCTCTCTACAGGTGATATTAAGCCATGGTAAGCCCACTCTGACGGTCCCTCTGCCCTCTGGTGTTCGCCAGGCCAGTCCAGTGGTGGGGGTCCAGGAGGACGGGTCGCTGTGCTTCCAGGTGAGCTTTAATATGATTCCATTCAACGTTCATTTTAGGGCATTGACACTCTTTTCCAGGGTGACTTATAGCAAGCAGTGCAACCCCAAAGAGTACTGTAGGTAGTACTAAATGTCAAGCCCATCTTTAATTCTGGTGTAAAGTGCATTGAATTGCACATTATAATAGTATTATAGTCCTCAGATATGACAGAATATTGGATTTATTTTTGTATCCCTATTCATATTTTAGGTCACTCTTTTTAAAGGTATAGTTCACCCCCAAAATGACTTTTTTTCTATCGATTAGTCACCCCATGGAGACTTGAATTCATGGATACTTTTTTGTCTTTGTTGGGTGACTAATCGATAGAAAAAAAAGCATTTTTTGGGGTGAACTATCCCTTTAAGTTCAACCACAAAACATGGAAACTAAAGGGAAACACAGAAGGAAAACAATTGATCCAATGTTATAACGTTGCTCTTGTTATTTTAGGACGGGTCGTTAGCCCGTCCGCAGGTGCTGCTGCTGTGCACGGGGTACAACTTCACCTACCCCTTCCTGAACCCGGCTCAGCTGGGCCTGGACATCCAACAGCATTTGGTGACTCCTCTCTACCGGTTCATGATGCCCCCGGCGTTCCCCTCGCTGTTCATCATTGGCATCTGCAAAATCATCTGCCCCTTCCCACACTTTCACTGCCAGGTTTGTTACTCTAAATCAGTGGTTCTCAACCTTTTCAGGCCGTGAAACCAAAAATAATGACATTTCTTTAACTGGGTGCAATCGGAATGTAGGAGTTGAGGCATTCAATTTAGTTTGACTCGGTTCACAGATAAATATTGTGAAAATAGCAGATCTGCTATCACTTATACAGTATTATTATTATATTAGATTATTTCTTATATTATTATTATTATTATTATATTACCAGTTTTTACAGTATAGTTTGTTGACTACTTTTGATGAAGTAATTGTCTTTTTTCCACTTTATTTTCGATTAGTCACCCCATGGAGACTTGAATTCATGGATATTTTTTTAGTTTTTGTCGCATTCCTAAGCCAATAATTTGATGACCAGCGGACCGGTAGGCAGCGGTTCCGGTAGGAGACACAAAGGAGACTCTTTGTGTCTCCTACCGGAACTGCTGCCGGTCATCAAATTATTAGCTTAGGAATGCGACAAAAACAAAAAAATGGGGTGACTAATTGATAGAAAAAAGTCATTTTGGGGGTGAACTGTCCCTTTAAGGACTTATAAGAAAAAAAAAGAAAAGAAAAAGACATTCATCATTACTAACCCCCCCCCCCCCCCAAATCATGTGGGGACCCGCCTGGGGGGCGATATAGTTGGGGGAAGCCTCGCCCCAACTTTCCCGTATTGTCCCGCTTGGACAATACTTTTTCAAACAACCGCAGACTACTTTTTTTTCGTCGATAAAGTATAGTTTTGGACCATGACGGAGGCGCGCCGACTCAGCCGACCTTGAGGCCGAGGAGTCACGCCCGAGCGCCTCCAGGCGCGAGTGCCCACAACGACTGGCCGATGGTCTGCTAGTCGACTAAGCGCCGTCCGAGTTATGTACCGATAGGCACAGAATCGTAAATGATGTTGTGGGGACTGCGTTTGCCCCAACTGCCACTCAGTGCACTAACATAGCTCGCGTCGCCAGGCTTTCTCCCCACCCGCCACCCGCCCCCCCCCCGCCCTCTTGCCTTCAACTACATGCAAAAAGGCTGTTCGCGCCTGGGGGACCCAACCCACAGGTCGAGAACCACTGCTCTAAATGGGTCCTGGTCAAATTCACATACCAGTGGAAAAAAACATTCCGCACATCATCTCTACTCCGTCTGTCCTGCAGGTCCAGTTTGCTCTGGGCACTCTGGAGGGCGCCGTGTCGCTGCCGTCCAGAGCTGAGATGGAGGAGGAGGTGCGGAGCGAAAATGAGGTCAAGGTGGAGCGCGGTGTCCAGCATAGACACTTGCTGAAAATGGACAAGGACCAGTGGGAGTATTGTAGGACCCTAGCCCGCAGCGGGGGCTTCCCCTCGCTCGCCCCGGTCGTACGGAGCCTATACGAGGAGGTCTGGAGGCAGAGACAGGTTCACCCTCAGAATTACAGGAAACTAGACTACCGACTGGTCAGTGACACCCAGTGGGAGCTGAGGGAACGACAGACTCGTGAATGAGTGCCTTGATGTGCATACATCTATGTATGCATCGTTGCTGTCTGGCAGAAACCAGCCAACTCCATTTTTCCGCTTTTGCATTTTTTTCCATACATCGGGGCTATTGAACACCCTTTACATCTGTCTGTTGATTGAAAAATATTGAACCAATGAAAAGCATTAAAAAGCCCTTCTGACAAAACCAGCTAACTCCATTGGATCCTCAAACTTTCTGCTAAACCAGCTAACTCCACCAAATGGGGGTGACTCCAGGCTCCACCCCCTTTTGACCTCCAACCTCATTGTGAGCTTGGAGGCCCATTCAGCTGTTCTTATCAATGATGAACAAAACCTCCTAACTCCACTTTTTGATCTGTTTTAGTAATATCCTGAAAAATGTACATTTTGGAGTTAGCTGGTTCCTGCCCGACAGCAGAGATATGGTATTCAGATAATAGATCTTATCTGTAGGGGTGTCACGATTACAAATTTAAGTTGAATAGCATTGAATAGCCTACTAGAACTTATGAATAACAAAATCATTTCTGTTTGCCTTTTATGCTTCGTAATCAAAAATGGCACAGGCCAGATATCCATATTTCAAAATGTGTGAAAATCTTTCAACATGGAAACGATTATGACGATTTTGCAAAAATAATTGCGATTATCTCAAATAATTGCGATTATACGATTATGTAATAATTGTGATAGGCCTACTTATCTGGGGTATTTTTAGGCTTACCACATGATGCAAGCTCCACATTCTCATTCTTGATCCTAGAGTAGACTGACACCTAGTGGTCGGTTTGTTTAACAGCAGCAGGCTGTGCATCCATTTTACACTGTTGTTTTTAATGAACAATTAGTTGTTCCAGGAACCACAAACATGTACATACATACTGTATTGATTCTCAAGTGAATTGTTGAACTAACTGTGTTGTTATGAAATGTGCTTTACAATTAAACGTGCCTATCCTGTGCCTCTTAAGGGCATGATACAGGGCCTTTTGAAATACTATAAGCAGGTGTTGTCTGGTTTGTGTTGGTCAGAATGGGAGCTTGTATTGATCCTTATGGGGAAATTTGTCCTCTGCATATGACCCATCCTAACTAATGGAAGCAATGGGCAGCCACCTAGCAGTTGTGGCAGTTGGGGGTTCATTGTCTTGCTAAACAACACTTTGATACAAGCCAGGGCCAGGAGAAGATGGGGATCAAACCGGGGACTTTCCGGTTCCCAAATAGCCACTGCCATAGTCTCATTGTGGGCAATTACAGTATTTGCGACGTCAACACCTAACAAAGTGACGTGAAACTCAAAATCAATTGTTGACCTATTTACTACTACACACAGTACATCCATAATCCATATTTGGATTACACTCCATTGCCAATAAAGTGCCAATAACCTCCAGAGCTGTTTGTTGATGTTTATTCCATGGACCAATAATGTGTGAGACAGCAAGAGCATGTGTGTGTCTGTGTGTTTATACTGACCGAGAATGTACAGTATGACTCAGCAAGGACTTCAGGATGGTTTGACCCCCTTTTAATGAATGAGCATGTTAGTTTTTCACCCAGCGGATGTGTTTCCTTCAGATGAAAGGAGAAGATCATTTACCTGGCTAATAATTCCAAAGCCCAGGGCTTTTATTGGCCCACAGTACTTCATAATGTCAAGCATAAGCAAGTTAACGCTGGGGACACAGATCCAGTGCTAACGACAAACCTTAATCAAGTTACTATGCCAGGCGCTATGTCATCATGGTAGTAAATGTTTTACTCAAATAAAGGGAGGTCTATTACTCCTTCATTAGGACTAGTTGCATGTGGGTTGCTTGGGGGCAAAGTTCCTGCCCACCACCATGGAGACTGCGATTGAAATCCTCCACGGTGCAAAGTCTTTTGAAGCAGGAATACCCCCCCCCCCCACCCCCGCCCCCCTGAAAATGTGCAATTTTAACTTTCATATTTTTGAGCATTACATGTATTTATCACAGGGGAACAAGACATGTCTGCCAGATGTACAAGACAATGTATAGTCTATATCTCATCACTAATGATAGAAGTGCTGAAATCTTTTGAAGTATACGGGGGTCCCGGACAATGGTCACCCTTCATTTGTTCGTCCACAGTTCAAAATAGATTTAAGACCCCTGCTCTGTCTAGAATAGTGGTTCTCAAAGTGGGGTTTGGGGACCCCCAGGGTTCCTTGAGGGGGATCCAAATAGACCCTTACAGGTCTGTTACTCTTTGAGAGTATACAAATGGAACCGATGTGGTTCCATTTGTACACGCTCAGAGTTATGGGAGCTCCTTGAAATGAAAAGGCTTGAGAACCACCGGTCTAGAAGACGACCCTTGAAGACTTGGACTCCATCTCCATGCCCACCTCCCTATCCGCTTCCACCTTCTCAGTCACCTCCGGATCCTCCTCTCCCGCGCCCTCCTTCTTGATGATCCTCAGTGGCCACCAGAGGGAGCCACTGCGGCGGTCCCGGCGGAGAGTGGGGCCCGCCAGCCAGCAGCAGCTGGTGCCCTTGTCCCCGGTCAGGAAGTAAAGGAGAGCGTTGAGCCAGGCGTTGCAGGAGGCCAGCGGCCGGGTCACCTTGTAGCAGATAGAGACGGTCTTCATGGTGTTGCAGCCCCCGACCTGACCTCGCCGCATCAGCAGGAACAGCGTCCGGGTCACGTGGAACGGCAGGAAGCAGAGGGCGAACAGCAGCGTGATGGTGACGATCGTCTTGATGGACTTCCTGCGGCGGCGTATGTAGTGGGAGTGCTGCGAGCCGGACATGGACACCGAGGTCCTCTCCCTGGCGCCGTCGTTCGACCCGTCCCCGGGCGCCCCGTCCTCGCCCCCTTCGACCGAACTGGGCGGAGAACGCAGGGTCCGGAATATCGTCCGGACCACCTGGGAGTAGCACCAGGCGATGATGACGAAGGGGACGAAGAAGCCCAACAGGTGAAGGACGATCCCGTACGGGACGTAATCGGCGAACTCCTTGTCGATGGCGTCGTCCCAGCAGTTCACGTATCCCTCAGAGACGCCGCCGCTAGCGGCGATGCTCCCACCGTCTCCCTCGGACCCGGTCCTGTTCTCTCCTTCGCTCCCTCCTCCTCCTGCCACTCCCCTTCCCGGCACGTAGCCGGTCTGGGCGAACCTGAAGATGGGGCACGTGAGGATGAAGACCACCACCCACACCAAAGCGCACGTCCCTTTCACCACTCTCCTGCTCTCCATGGTGATGGTCCTCATTGGATGGCAGATGCCCAAATACCTGTGGACAGAGGGATTATGTCTGAGGTCACTACTCTTCTACTACTCAACCATAATTCAATTCAATTCAAATGTTGCTGACATAATTGCTTATTTGGTGGACTCTTGTGGTTACAGAGTGGCCAAAAGTTCACAGGTTTTATCCCTGCAAGCCAGGCCCCGTGGACATGTCCTGTAGTAAAATACTGGATCCCTACTATACTTTTTTCCCCCAGTATACTTCAAAAAGTGAAAAGCAGGTTTTATGTTAGTGACCTTAGGGGCAATAAAGGATTCATTCTTTCTTTCTTTCTTTCTTTCTTTCTTTCTTTCTTTCTTTCTTTCTTTCTTTCTTTCTTTCTTTCTTTCTCTCTTACTTTCCTTCTTTCCTTCTTTCCTTCTTTCCTTCTTTCTTTCACAAGTACACTTTGTGGTCTTTTCTTTGGGCCAGAAACGTGTTGACATTTTGGCAGAAACGTGTTGACATTTTGGCTCTGTATCCTCCACTGAACTTTTGGAAGGACACAGCGAAAATGACAGCCTGTTTCTTCCAACGAAAGACTGACTTGGGACAACAGACAGACATTCACCCATTGATTTCCTTTAGGATGATAACATTTGAAGTTGTTCAAAATATCTCCCTACCTGTGGACGGAGATGCAGGTGAGGAAGAAGATGGAGCAGTAGAGGTTGAAGTAGAACAGGAAGCGGACGAGGCGGCACATGAAGTCCCCGAACACCCAGTGGTCGTGGAGCACATAGCTGGCCACCAGGAAGGGCAGAGAGAGGCCGTACATGAGGTCGGTGGTGGCCAGGTTCACCATGTAGATCAGCGACGTGTTCCAGCGCCGCCTGGCGCCGCCGTTCCCGCGGCGGTGGCAACCGCCACGGTGCCGGCAGGAGCGCAGGAGAACCACCGAGTTGAGGGTCAGGCTGAAGAGGAAGGTGACGGAGTAGCAAACGGGGAGGAAGACGTACTTGTAGGATTCGTCGATGCTGCAGGCGGAGGTGGACAGAGGCGGGGCGGGGATTGTGCCAGAGGTGTTGGGTTGGAGGATCCCTGACGAGGTGGTAGCACTGCCAGGTGTGGCGCTGGTAGCTTGGTTCAACCCCATGATATCTGGTCGCTATTCGGGGCTGTTCTGAAGTGGCTTGTCATGTTCACGCTCCGCTCTCGTTGCAGCTTAGTCGGGGCAAATGATATCATTACCTTTTGAGTCTGTCTTTCTGCCTGTCTGCCTACCTATCTATTTATCTATATCTTTCTCTCTGTCATTGGTGGAGTACTACTCCACTGTGCAGTCCATTCCTCAGATAAGGTGTGTCCTGTGACAAGGGGGGAAAAAACACGGTCATTAGTTTGGAAACACTCTCTCAGAATGTACCGCATGCGTTTTGCTGATGAAGAGTATGTCTCGGTCTATTAGTCCCTCAATCATTAACACAGTTTTCCGGAAACCTCCCGCAACTCATGCAGGCCTTACCTTATGTAGTATGTTCCAGCACTGAGCTACTTTGACCATGATTAAATTCATGCCCATGTTTTGGAAAAGAGTCACAGACTGTTGTGCAACATAAGAATCCCTATGCCCTAATTGCAGAGAGGACAAGAATTTGTCTTGGTGACAATGGTGGAGACACATGTAACAGTAAATAACATTCACGTGGCAACAGTATGTCATACACAGTGCAACAGGACAGTGCATGACTAGGCCTACTTGAAAACAATTCTTTAGCTGTGTGCAGTTGAACAGTGGGGCATATGTCATGCATGCAGCTGTAGAGGAACGGGTGTGTGTGCGTGTGCGTGTGTGTGCGTGTGTGTGTGTGTGTGTGTGTGTGTGTGTGTGTGTGTGTGTGTGTGTGTGTGTGTGTGTGTGTGTGTGTGTGTGTGTGTGTGTGTGTGTGTGTGTGTGTGTGTGTGTGTGTGTACTGTAGTAGTAATAGCAGCTTGTTGGTACACTTGACCACCGTGTGCTACGCTGGTCAAGAGTACAACTATACTATACTGGGCTACACAACATGCACTGAATGTGTGTTTGAGAACTTACTGCACCAATGCCTGAAAATACAAGTCTGATTAGATGTATGAAATGTTTAATGTATATTTGTGGAGTGATAAATATGAGTAAAGTGATATGTATTGATACAGTATTTCTTATACTGTATATCATATACCGAGCACTGTCCCCTGAGTGAGTCTCCGTATGTATGCACTATAATGAGCAACAACTTGATACTTCCGTCACTGCCGTATCATCGTAAAAAAACAAATCACTGTGTTCGGTATACAGTCGCTCAGTACCTTTTAACTCTTGTAAGGCGCTTTATAAATAAAGTTTACTTACTCACTACCAAGTACTTACTTACTTAGAATTCCATGTCTGAGCCTGAATCAAATCAAAACGATGTTTGTGCACTAAATGTTTACCCCTCCCACACACGTTTACATTAAAGATGTTAATAACAGGGGAATTCCTCAGAACACCAAATTGACATGAGTGTAAGTGACTAAAACGCAGACCCCCACGTAGTTTAGAGAAAACTAAGCGGTTACCTGAAGATGCTCCTGTTCCAGAAGAGGTCATTTACACAGCATATCTCCTCCTGCCTGTCCACAGCGGATGTGGCTAAAAATGTCTCGGGGCCCAGAGCTAAGGGTCCCGGGCTCAATCCGCTGACCTTCAGTGTCTCTGTAAATAATTGATCACCGTTCATTCAGTAAGAACTGCAGGAATGAAACCCAATACAAGAAGCTGCAGGGACTCTGATCATGCCACTGCAGTGCAGAGTGGAAGGTACATAGTTTAATTAATAGATTATGCTTTCTATTGTTGGCTCACTCATGGATGCGTGCTGCTTTGAGGATACTGTGTCTTGTTTAGTTAACCAGTTCCACTCCTAAACAGAGACATGTGTTCACCATTTTATACATACAAGACACATTTATGAAAATTGATATTGTATGAACTTATTAAGTTATTAGTGAAGTTGACGTTGAAGTTATTAGTGAGGTAGACACGTTCTTGTTCTGACAGAACAGAAACACTGACAATGTTTAATGGATTTCAGGTAAATACAGAAAATGATGAAATCTAGTTATTACTCAACATGCATTTAGATTTCATATGAATTAATTGCAGAATAGTATCATTGTGCCCTCTTTCTGTGATCTTGCCTCTGAGATAAAATTGTTTGCACAAATGACTTCAAAATTAGGGCCTTGTTCAAAATGATAGATTGATTACGGTACAACTCAGGGTCAGGTGCACTAACAATTCACTTACCTAATACTTCTGTAGTTACACGTGGTTTGTTGTCCCTTCAAAATGATCTTCTGAGTGAAAACCTCTCCAGGGACTGCTCTGTTGTCTCAGTCGCCCATTAGCTGAACCACTATTTGGAAGAAACGGCATCAGTAGCTGCTCGTCTGCGTTTCATCTCCAACACAGATCATAGGATCTATCTGGGTAAACAAATCAATCCTTCGTTGTGTTCCTCCTCCTCTCTCTCTCTCTCTCTCTCTCTCTCTCTCCCTCTCTCTATGGGTCAGTCATCCCGAACACTGTTCCCCCCCCGCCCCCATCGTCATCCCTCGTTTATCACTGTTTGTGTGCTTCATTCTGCTTCATTAACTCATTAAGGCTTGTGAGTCCACAAATGTCTTCTAAATCCTATAAGTTTTCTGAAAAAAATATGTTGTTGTATCAGTGGTTGTCAGCGGCCCCCAAAATGATATGTATTTGGACCCCCATCTCAAATTTCAATTTGGTTCCAGGGACCCCCCAGAAGAAAAGATTTGAGTTAAAAATGTTGGCTTTAAAAATATATATATTCAAAGATTTGCACAAATTTTCACGATAAAAAAAAAATAGCAGATCTACAAGCTTGTAGCGCGGCACTCGGTGCCGCGCTATGAGCTTGCAGATCTGCTTGAATAGCCCAAAGTATAAAATAATGGTTTAAGTGGTTACACAGATGCGTTCCCGGTTTTAACGGGTTAACACCGAGCTTGTCAACATGACATGCACAAACACAAAAAATGACAAACGTCATGATGTTTATTTAAAACGTGCGGTGATGTGTGCTCAAGCATCAAAAAGACAATCACGGGTCAAACAGCACATAGGTAGCAGTGGTATGAATAAACAAAGCAAGGGCCCGGACGTTAAATAACCCTATGACATTTATTGAACATAAAATAATTCAGATAAAGGTAATTACTGAAAAATACTTGAGATAACCTCTTCTTTTTTTTAAAGTACAAAAGTCCAATGCCCTTAACTGTAACCTATTTTTCTTTCAGGATTATTTATTATTTATATTATGCATTAATGGCTTAACAAAGACTAGGCTATACGACCAAAACGTCAGTGGACATAGCAAATCATTGTCCTTGATATGGAGTTAGGTCCGTCCCTTGCTAATAACATTCTCCACTATTCTGGGATGGATTTTCACAAGTTGGAACATTTGCTGCTGCAATTTGCTTACATTCAACCATAGCCCCAAGAGTAGGCCTGTCACAATTATTATGTAATAATCGCCTAATCGCAATTATCTGAGATAATCACAATTATTTATGCATAATCGTCATAATCGTTAAAAAAATCTTACATTTTCCAAAAATAGCAGAAATAGCTGAATAGCAGAATGTCCTTCTGAAACAGGAAGAGGACACGGCCTTCTGTAAACTGTTGCCTCAAAATTGGAAGCACAAAATTGTGTAGAACAGTGGTTCTCAAAGTTTTTTAGTTTCAAGGACAGTGGTTCTCAAAATTTTTTAGTTTCAAGGACCCCCATAACTTTAGAGATTGTACAAATGGAAGGCTCCATTTCTACACTCTCAAGAGTTACTACTACACACGTGCAAGTGTCCATTTAGAAACCCCTCAAGGAACCCCGAGGGACCACAAGAGTAGGCCTACCACACTTTGAGAACCACTGGTCTAGAAGCTGTAACAGTAAGATTTCCATTCACTGGAACTAATTATAAACACTGTCAGTGTCCACTGACTTTTGGTCATAGTGTAGGTCAGTATAGGCCTTCAACCACAACAATGGGTGAGTAAGAATCACAAAATAGGTATAGTTTTTAAGTAAGGCACACGGTCACACAAAAGGTTGGGTAGCAGTGTTCTGTATCTCAACACTGTCTCGGCCGTAAGACCTTCTTTTCAGAACAATGCCCATGTAATACATTTTCATCACGGACGGGGTTTGTAGGTTTCACGAAACCCGGTCATCCTCTTAAAGATCACACAAACCTTCAGTTCAAGTAGCAAAAGTAAAATATCTGCTGTAAAATACATGTTTTGTAATTACTCTTCATTTGTTGCCCATTTGTAGCAATATATTACGTTCTAATTATTTTCCTTGTGGTAAGTCAACGATTATGAAATGAATGATCAAAACACAAAAAACACAAAAAAATAATAATTATGGAACCATTAAAGAACACCAGCTCCATCAAAAGACTGTATTATTCAAGTTATTAGATGTTACTGTTAGGTCTGATATGGCTAAGATCCTAGATTACCTTCTTTTTTGGGGGGGGGGGGGGGCTTTATTGATAGTTTAGTGTAGATAAGACAGAAAACGGGGAGAGAGAGATGGGAGTGACATGCAGCAAAGGCCGTCGGGATCGGGACTCGAACCCGTGACACGCTGTCAGGCTACATTGGAGCCTAGGTTAGATTACTATTACTATACTACTAGTACCAGATTACTATTTCTATGCATTTGATGTATGCTCACTGCAAATCGCTCTGGATTAAGAGTGTTTGCTAAATGAGTACATTGTAAATACATTTAGGGAAATGCATGTCCATTTACTTATATTGAATGCTTTAAGTTTAAAAATAGAGTACCGGTAAGTGATATTTTTTGGTTAAAACAAAAAGTTTATTGTTAAAAAGTTAAAACTACTCTGATAGTTTAATGTTTAATGTGGAGTATTTTTTATTTTTTTTTCAGTAACAGGGGTCTCCCTGTCTCTCCAACTCTTGAGCATACATAAAATGCATTTTCAGATGGGTTGTAAATTTCATCCAATCAGAAGAGAGAACCCATTCAGTAGATAACATTTTATAGTGTTCCAGTTCCGATGTTTGCTCAATTCTTTGCATCACTTCCAATTTCAGTTGTTTAATATCCTGTATGAGTTCTCTCTCCGGATTGGATAAAATTGGTATCCCAATCTGAAAATTCTTTTTCTGTGTACTAAAGAGCTGAGACGGGGAGACCCTTGTTAAACATATATAGCTATTTAACACAAATTTTAACAGAACAGTATCACTTACTACGCTTTTAATGTGTATTTCTGAAATAATTTCGGAATATACAGTATAACTGAGAAAGATGTTTTTGAAAATGGATTTCTTCTCTATTCTTCTTCTGTATTCGTTTTAAGTTAGTTTTAGTTGTTGTTTTTTATTCCTGTCCTACTCACAATGTAACATTTCTACACTGGTCCTGTAAGCTCCCCCCAAAAGTTAGCATTTCTAGTTCTGAAATCTGAAACAACAAATTTAGATACATTTCAGATGAGCAATATGCAACAACAAAAAAAGATGCAAAAAAATCTCTTTAACCTCCTACACAGGCTATACTGTAAGTGGAGTATTCCCTTGTTATAGTAATAAGTTAAGTATACTAAATAAAAGAAAGCACAATAAAACTTGTGGAAAGCTGGAATCTCTCATTTGTATATAAATGATTGTCTGGATGAAAATCTAATTGTTTGATCGTATGTGATAGTGTGGCAGGACAGGCCACACACTGTCTCTCTATGAGGCACAAATCAGGTCTGTGTGTCTGTGTTCTGACAAACACAAGTTGAAATGGGGACATGGAACCCTGTGGTTCTCAACGTGGGGTCTGGGGACCCCCCAGGGGTCCTCGAGGTGGTTCCAGGGGGTCACCAGCTAAATGGTTGTAGTTAGGAACCAAATGGACCCTTATGGATTTGTAACTCTGAGAGTGTAACAAATGCACCATCACGGGTCTATTTGGAAAAATGTGTGCATTCTCAGAGTTGAATTAATACTAATGATTGTACAGTGTACATTGGTCCAGAGATACATCTTTCATTAAATGGGGATCAGAGGCCTAATGCATATCAAACTGTGGAGCAACGTTTGAGAATCACTGATGTAACCACTGGTTTCAGCATTGCAGCCGGTTTTGGTTCAAAACGCACAACCCTCGGCTGATGAAAGACCGGTCACTTAGTTGTTCCACTCTCGCCGGGGTGTGTTTGCATTTTGATTAATGAGACTGCATATTGGGCTGTTGTCCATGATTTGAACAATGTCAGAGGATTTCCTGGAGAGTGCAGGAGGAAGCCTTCACTTTCCATCGCACTCAAAAAGACACCTCACAACCACCTCCTCCTTTTTCCCTAAAGGACCCGCTCTCTTCCTGTGATCTGACGTCCTACTCCAGAACAAAGGGAAATCACATATTCAGCTCCCACGCTCGGCCGAGTGTCGCTGTGTACTTCTTCTGTGCAGTTTGGCACTGTTGTGTGGCGTAAGCCGCAAGGCACAATCTTTGCCAGGGTTAGGAGCCCGTTCCCTTTCTAAGTGGACATGGAACTAACACAGCAATAGGCTCTATGCACAGCAGCCACATTGGAAAGAAACTGGGCCTCTTCCTTACTTCCTTCATAGGTGTTACCAATGATACTAATGAAGGCTCTATTCCATTTCGTGTAGCACAGTGGTTCTCCCCCATAACTCATAAGTGTACAAATGGAACCAAATGGACCCTTACGGGTCCATTTGGTTCCATTTTGTACACTCTCAGAGTTAGACACTCCTAAGGGGCCATTTGGAACCCCCTCAAGGAACCATGAGGGTCCCTGGACCCCAATTTGAGAACTACTGGTGTAGCAGAGTGTTTCCAGTGAGCCAACATGCACAATGTCAGCACCCTGACTCTGCTTGACCAGAATGAAACGGAGCCTTCATTAGTATCATTGGTAACACATGTGAAGGTCTTTACAATATGGTTGCTGTGCATAGAGCCAATTGTCCCGGGTTCCCTTCAGAAGGGTAACAGTCTTCCACGCCGACATCTCGCCACTCCGACTAGTGGCTTCCGCGTGCGGTTAGGGTTAGGGTGAGGGTTAGGTATAGGGTTCGTTAACGTCGGAAAGGCGACATGTCGGAAAGCCGCCATGTAACCCTTCAGAAGGCCACTATCGATGAGCAAATGTACAGTATGTATTTTTAAGGCACATTGAATGTCCACCAGATGGCACTTTAGAGCTGTATACATTTGTTTTACTGTTCCTGTTCTGTCCCATTGAAAGCAAGATCAGACATTTTATCAATCTACTAGACCGGAGGTTCTCAAACCTTTTAATGTCAAGGACCCCCATGTACCACTGTACAAGACCATTGGAAATGGCTTCCATATAGCCTCTATAGGCTAGTGAAATAGTGTCGTCATGAGCCAGAATTGAAACGGGGCCATAAATGGATGTGGCACGGATATGGCTGTCACATATAACTCTAACGCTTAGTGACCAAAATCCCTAAGATCTATCCTTGATGAAATACTTGTTGTTTACTTTCTTTTAGCCAGAGGAGCCGATGAAGTCTTAGATTATGTTCTATTAGGTTGACACGGTGTTATGGCAATGTAATTATGGAGGGCTCAATAACGTGTCATTTCCTAATACTGAGGTGCCCAGATACAGAGTAATGGTTATGGCTGCCATCTCTACAGCCACCTGTACATGCGTACATCTTCCAGGCCCTACAGATGAGCCGGGTCCCACAGAGATCTTAACTCATGTCCCTCCCCTATGCTGACTCCCTCATTGATGTCCTACTAAAAAATAAAAACACATGAGTATGAGTGGAATGGCCACTCATGTGCTTAAAGAAAATGTAACCTGAATATCCAAGTTTAACACACCTCATTGTTCCACCAAGGTCTATAAGCCCTTTGTTTGGTCAAAACAATAACGTCCTGGTTCCTCACGCTGGTTCCACAGTGGCCACACATCCATGTTTGGCGGAAAAGGGAGCTTGATGGTTTCTGCGTTGGCTTACTGGACTTGGTAGCAGGTGATCCTGGTGCTACGTCATGTCCTGGACGTCCAGAAGCATGGCGTCCTGTTTGGTCCTCAGCTGGTCTCGCACCAGCAGGTGGGCCACGAGCTCAGAGCTCAGGTCTGGCAGAGGAGAGAGATGGGGATGGAAGGAGAGGGTTAGCGAAAAATAAAGTTTCATAGGGAATGTTGTGTGCTCTGCTGTGTATTTTTGGGGCGGTGTAGCCGCCCCCTATAAGTGAGGTTTGGACACCGACCAAAACATTTGTGTATCCCCTAACCCTTCCATTGTTAATGCAAATCGATACTTTCATATCAGCCAATCACATTACAGCTAGTGTCATCACCACTAACTGTAATGTGATTGGCTGACTTTGCAAATTCAGGACTGTGATTGGCTAGCGAAACACATGACACATGTGCAGCCCTATGAATAGCAGTATGGACTTTAAAAAAAGTCATTTATCCTTTTTTTAAAGTGAGTCATGTTGTCATGACCACACACCGCCCACTTCACACTGGGTGTGATTTTTACCTTGTTGTTAGGATAACTGTTGATAGGCAGTACATATATTATATTCACTATGCTCTTCTAGGACTGTCACGATTACAAATTTAAGTTGACGATTAATTGTCACTCAAATAATTGCGATTAACGCACACTGTTCAGGGGTCTGCCATGACAATAGTCACTCATGGGCCACAGGCATAGCATTGCTCCAATCCTCACCAAACATGGCACAAATGCTGTTCAGGGGTCTTGGTTGTGGTTGGTGCGGTTTCTTCCCACCCAATTTGCGTTTGACTTATTAATATTGTGGTATTACAATAATGCAATTATTGCAACAGCCCTAGCTGTCGGAATGATTACAAACCTGTGGCATTAATCAATCTGTGATTATGAAGGGATCAATAAAGAATAATATTACAGCTTGTGACCTACATTAGAGATTCTGTTTTCATCCATTATCACTGGCTGTATAAAGAAAAACAATAAAACTAGTCAGAGATATGAAATATTCTGTGTGTGTGTGTGTGTGTGTGTGTGTGTGTGTGTGTGCGTGCGTGCGTGCGTGCGTGCGCGCGCGTGCGTGTGCGTGTGCGCGTGCGCGTGTGTGTGTGTCTGTGTGTGTGTGTGCGCGTGTGTGTGCGCATGCGTGTGAAATTGTTTGTACCAATTGTACGTGTGTTTGCATTACTGTATGTGAGTGCATGTTTGCATACCTTGTATGTCCTGTTGCAGTGATTCCTTGAGGCCAACCAGCTGCTGCACTGAACAGTTCTGCAGCTCACAGTGCTCCAGACGCTTCCGTTTGGCCACAACACTGCTGCTCGCCAGATGCTGCACACACACACACACACACACACACACACACACACACACACACAAGCAAATGCATACAAAGAGATTTACTTCATCTGGAAAACTTAACAGCAAACATAAACCATCTTCCGCCCTACATTCAGTCATTTCTCGCTCTTCCTCTATTCTATCTCTCTCTCTCTCTTCTCTAAGTCTCTACACTTACATATATTTTCTATCTTTTTTTCTTTTCCCTTTCTTTCCTTATCATTCTTTTTTTTCTTTCCTTGGTTTTGCATGTTTGTTTGCAAGTTATTTTTGGTCCTACCATGAATCTCTTCCCCATAACCCCTTTCCCATATGGAATCCATAACATACAGTAGAGGAGTTCAAAATACAAATTCATTCATATCCAATTGGAATGGTACATGAACAATCCTACATGTGATATTTATTGATCACATGACTCCAGAAATAACATGTACCGATTTAACCCTGTGAGCTTGTAGATCGGCTATTGTTTGCTATTTTTGTAAAAGCTTGATTATTTTCAATCAAATTGAATAGTTCACAATTGACTGCAGCCCTAACTTAATCAACACCAGCTCCTATCACCACATTGCGCCAATGTGGAACGTCGACAGTGGATTCGCGGCTTTCAGTGCAAGTGTGGAAAACGGGCTTCAGAAACGTCCCACTCACCTCCTCCATCTGTCTTTGTTCATTCCACAGTTTATCTCTCAGAGCCCTCAGAGCCACTACGACTTCCTGCTTCAGACCAGAAGGATGGTAACCGTTGCAGCCTCTCCCCGTGGAAACCTGGCCAAGACATCGTACAGTTAGCTGCCAAAGTAAAACAAAACAACTGTGAAATAAAGCACTGTTTTTCAACTGCTTTTTCTTTGTTGGGACTTGTGTTGATTTCGTCGACTAAAACTATGACGAAAATGTTCGTCGACTACCTTTTTTCACTGACGAAAACGAAATAAAAACGAAATAAAAACCAAGCTACGATGACTGAGACTAAATATATTGGCAATTTCGTCAACAAATAAAAACTAGACTAAAATGTTAGGGAGTGACTAATGGAGAAGAGATCCAGTAGAACTAAAAGACAAGTCATTTTATGTTTGGTTGCGCTCGGGTGTTGCGCTCTGAAAATAGCAGATCTACTTGTAGAAGTGTGAGCTTGTGAGCTTGTAGAAGTGTAAAATCAGCCATTACGACGCCATCAAGGCACCGCCAAAATGCATTTTAGTCAATTTTTAGTCAACTGTAGATTTATTCGACAATAATCTTATGATATTTAGTCGACTAAAACTAAACAATAACTAAAACATTCCAGATGACTAAAATATGACTAAAACTAAATAGAATTTGATTCAAAAGACTATGACTAAATCTAAATCAAAGTTTGCTGTCAAAATCAACACTGCTTGGGACTCGGTTTTCACCAGCCATTGAACTGGACCAGTGTTTTCCAAACCTGGAGTCCGGGGAGCAAAGATCACACGGGGTTGCGAGACCTTGTCTGTTTTCAGGTAGTCAGGAAATGAGATTCAAAACGAAATCCTTATCTGAATCTACTTATAAAGATGCATTTACTCTATCTGCATTATCTAGCCCTCACTCCAAAATGGACGTCTGTGGTCTTACAGTAGGGGCTCTGGTCCCAGAGTGCTGCTCACTGGCTGCACACTGCTCCTTATATGTAGTTAGGAAGGGCCAAATGATAAGGACCAACTTCCCCACAGGGATCAATAAAGAATAATATTACAGCTTGTGACCTACATTAGAGATTCTGTATTCATCCATTATCACTGGCCGTATAAAGAAGAAAAAAAAACAAGTCAGAGATGAAATGTTCTCTGCTGCTGTGTGTGTGTGTGTGTGTGTGTGTGTGTGTGTGTGTGTGTGTGTGTGTGTGTGTGTGTGTGTGTGTGTGTGTGTGTGTGTGTGTGTGTGTGTGTGTGTGGTTCCCTAGAACATCTGCCAACCCACTTTGTGATAGCAAAGTAACGACTGGCTGACAGAACTAAAGGTCTATGAAGAAAGACGTTTCTCGCATTCCAACCACCAAAGCAGGGCACTGTATAGGCTGATCTTGTGCTCTCTGAGCAGAGCAACATTGAGCAGAGGAAATCAAGAAGGGAACTGTGAAAAAAACGCACTGATTGTTGTCAAAACCTAAGCCCAGTAATGTTTATTGCCTGATATCTGTTGTGCTCCAGTGCTTTACTGCAGATCAAGCCTTTCCGGGGTTGTTTGTCCTCTACTTGGTGTTATTCTTCTTTCAAGCCTTAAACTGTGACCAAGGCATAGATCTGTTGCCATAGAAGCTGTTGAAAACACTCCACTGACTTTGTTTACATAGTGATTTGCTATGAATGCTCTGTGTATTCACTCCTTTATTGCTTCATGGTTTATCCTTGTGATTTCCATATCGTACGTATAATATGCAAACATCAGGTTTCGAGTAAAGGTGAGTATGTGCTGTGACTAAATCTAAGTATGGTATTTTAGGGCATTGGTTCTCTCTCTCCTTGGGGGGGTACCAGGGGGTCCACAGCAAAACTAGTTAATGGCATTTGTAGCTGTTCCAGAGTGGTTGAATTTTGTGGTATTTGATTTTATAATTTTTCTGAAAATACGAAAAGTGAATATTGTTTATTTTGGGTAATATACTGTATTGTATGTGTATGGAGTATGGTGATATAGTGCCTTCTGCTGTTCTCTGCATTGTGGCCTGCTGTGGCAGATATCAAGTGACACCAATCATGCAGCATAGACCAATTATTTGTTTACTAACATTGAGCCTGGACGCACAGGTGATTGTTTCACGCAATCAATTCCCAACCTGTTTCGGGGTGCACTGGTTTCAGCACACCCCAACCCCCTCTTGTGTGTGTTGGCTAGTGAGACGCGTCCTAACGAGACCTGATATAATGGGTTTCGTTGCGCGCATACTGGCTGCACGCAGCCAGTATGACGTCGTCTGTTAAGGGGTCTATTGGGTTCACCTGTGTGAGCTTTGGTACTGCTGGTAATCAGAACAAACAGAGTTGTCTGAGCTGTGAGGAGTGTATGTCAAGAAGAAAATACATAAAATGATAAAAAGTACTAACACTCCTGAATATATCTGGGCAGAAGGCGCACACGGTATGTCACATGTTTATTTGTTGGTCTGTACAATGATGATTATTGTTGTGTGTTTATGCAGCTAAAAGTGGACATTTCATTTGTTATGTGGACATTTCATGGACATTTAAAAAGAATACAGAATGGCTGTCAACAAGGACATAATTCATGTTAATAATTCATTGTGGCTAAATTATGTCATTTCATTTACAGTTTTTCACGTTGTCTCATCTTAGGAGAAATAAAAGGCCCTAGTGAACATCAGTTGGAGCGTGGTTTACTCTGCCTCAGAAAAAGACAGTTTAGGAGCAGTTATAGCATTTTAACCACTTTAACCATATTGCATACTTAACTATTCAAAAACAGCAGATATACAAGCTCATAGCACTGTCACTTTGTGCCGCGCTATGAGCTTGTAGATCTGCTATTTTTTGTAAAATCCTGGCGCACATTTTTTTTTTGAGACACGGGGTCCGCAGCCAAAAATAACATCCTTTTGGGGGTCCTTGGCATGAAAAGGTTTGAGAACCACTGTTTTAGGGATGATGTGGTGGAGATCAGTCCAAACCCTGACCTTTTTATTGGCT
The DNA here is from genome assembly GCF_963454915.1 of Gymnoscopelus microlampas. Lineage (NCBI taxonomy): Eukaryota > Metazoa > Chordata > Actinopteri > Myctophiformes > Myctophidae > Gymnoscopelus > Gymnoscopelus microlampas. Next base: position 12,831,320 of record NC_139949.1, read on the forward strand.
CCCTCGTCTTCTTCACTGTCGCTGTCGTTGATGAAGCACAGCTGTAGGTTTTTGTGATTGTGAAATCTGTGAACACAAGAGACGCAAAAACCCATGACATTTCTCACACAATGTGTGTACACACATTTTTTAAAGGGATAGTGCAATATTTAGTACGAAAGTCAACCATAATGTCTGTCTATTTACGTGTCATGTTAAGTTATCTGTGCTATTAATTGTTGTCTGTTATTGTGTCCATTTTAATGTCACAATTGTCTCACACTTGACCATATGGATTTCCTTTTGAGGAAAGTAAATTGTATCTTTACTTTGTACCATCTCTGCATATTTCGTATTTGTGCTTGCATTTCAAATGAAGCACGTCGAGTGTCAAAGGGGGCTTTATAGAAAGGACTATGCAAATGATTTCTGACTTGACTTCAATGAGATTACAAGAAAAGGGAAATTAAGTATTTTCTGGTCTTCGGGAAGGGGGAATTGCTTTTTTCTGTTTCCCCCAGCAGATGGCTACTCAGATGGCTCAGATGAGAGTACGGGGGAGAGCATTTAAGACTGGCCTGGTGTCAGCCGATGGTTGAAACGGTGACGTTCCGATTCCCAGACAGCCTCTCTCTACCCACTCAGCTACAGTCGCTCCCAGGGGCCCCCCTCTTTAGTGTTCATTGCACTTTTGCACATTCACTGTCTGATTATTCTGAATTGTCCTTCATTACCTAGACCAGTGGTTCTCAACCCGTGGTCCGGGGACCACCAGTGGTCCTTGAGGGGGTTCCCGGTGGTCCCCAGCTAAATGATGGAAGAGTTGGTAACCAAATGGGCCCTTATAGATCTTTAACTCTTGAGAGTGTAAAATGAAACCAAATGGACCCTTATGGATCTTTAACTCGTGAGAGTGTAAAATGAAACCAAATGGACCCTTATGAATCTTTAACTCGTGAGAGTGTAAAATGAAACCAAATGGACCCTTATAGATCTTTAACTCGTGAGAGTGTAAAATGAAACCAAATGGACCCTTATGGATCTTTAACTCGTGAGAGTGTAAAATGAAACCAAATGGACCCTTATAGATCTTTAACTCTTGAGAGTGTAAAATGAAACCAAATGGACCCTTATAGATCTTTTAACTCTTGAGAGTGTAAAATTAAACCAAATGGACCCTTATGGATCTTTAACTCGTGAGAGTGTACAATGAAACCAAATGGACCCTTATGAATCTTTAACTCGTGAGAGTGTAAAATGAAACCAAATGGACCCTTATAGATCTTTAACTCTTGAGAGTGTAAAATGAAACCAAATGGACCCTTATAGATCACGGGTCCATTTGGTTTCATTTTACACTCTCAAGAGTTAAATTATCTGCAAAATACTTAAAAAGAATTGTTATTTTGATCAACGTTTGCCTGTTATCTCTCTCCTATTGGTACCAACATCGATACAGCATGGAATTGTGGACAAAATCGTATCCCAACGACAACACAAATATTCTAAGTCTTGGCTCTGAGAGTCTAAATCTCATCAAAGCGGTGGTCCACCGTCCGTGGCTCAAATGCCGAATAAATAATGGACCCTTGATATGAAAAGGGTTGAAAACCCACTGACCTAGACGTAACTTTACATCTGGGCGTGTCCTCCTCCTCCTCCTCGTCCTCCCAGTGTGCTCCCCACGGCCTCCTCCTGTGCCTGTCCTCCGCTCCTCCGGCCCCTGACTGGCTCCTCAGCCCTGTGCCACCTCCACTCTGGAGGACGCAGGAGGAGAAGAAGAGGGGCAAGGAAATCAAGTAGAGGTCAAGCAGTGGCGTAAAGTGACTAAGTACATGTACTCAAGTATTGTACTTGAGTACAATTTTGTCTATACTTTTACTTCTACTCCACATCTCAGAGGCAAATGTTGTACTTTTATTTTATTATAAATTATTATTATTATTATTATTATTTGAAAAGTTACTAGTTACTTTGCCGATATAAATTATTACATTATAAAACATACAAGTGGTATACTGAAGTAGTTAACATATTAACCACTTCAGCCCTATTTCATACACATGCTATTTTCAAACATTTTAGTACTTTTACTTTTGGTACTTTAATTACATTTTGATACCAATACTTTTGTACTTTTACTAAAGTCATTTTTCTATTCCGGACTTTTACTTGTTGCGGAGTATTTCTATACTGCACGCTTTTACTTAAGTAAAATATCTGAGTACTTTTTCCACCACTGAGATCAAGCCACATGTAGAAATCACTTTGTGGTAACAAACAATGTGTTTGTTACCGAGTGCTTGACAGGGCGATGACGCACATGCAATCAGCATGGTCGTGGCCTTGTGGAAGCAGAGAGGCTGTCCTATAATTGAAAGGTCCCAGATTTGATTGCCGGCACACAACAGCCAAGTACGTGTCAATCCAGCAAACAAGTGCCCTTGAGGAATGCACCTAGTTAATTGGGATTAGATGTATAATAATCCACTTTTTAGGAGACAAATGGTGACTTCCTGTCTTTGCAGCTTAACCATTTTTTAACCCTGAGAGTGTACGAATGTAGCCAAATGGACACTTGGGCTGTGCGTCTGTCCACCAAAGTGTTTCTTCCCAGCTGAAAGCGCAAGGCTCTCAACTAAAAAACGCTTAAAAAACGCCTGAGTTGAAAATATTTCAACTCTCAGCAAGCAGATAAACGTAAAACGTGCAGCGCAGAATAGGGTAAATACTCCGTGCTCCCATTGAAAACCATTGAAAACATATTCTGCGCTCAGGAAAAAATGTCTCAAGACGTTCTTTCCTCGAGGTGCTGAGCGTCTATTTTACGGTGCACGTTCACATCAACATATTGTCTGCGAGTTCAAATATTTTCAACTCTGGGTGTATTGGGAGTGTTTTTGGCAGAGTGATGGCTCGTCTATATGTCTCTTCGCCCCCCCCCCCACCCTGAAAGATTTGCCAGGAGCCTCCACTGATTCAGCTGGGATAAAAGGCTATGGTGTGCACACAGCCTTACAGGTCCATTTGGCTATTTGGACACTCTCATACTTAACCCATTGAGACCTGAAGCCGATTCTACATGTCTCCTAAATCTCAACAGTATTCTGAAAAACGTATGTTTCTGTATCAGTGGTGCTCAATCTTTTTCATGCCAAGGACCCCCAAAATTATATGTATTTGGCCGCGGACCCCCATCAAAATATCTTGTTCCAGGGACCCCCAGAAGCAAAGATTTGAGTTAAAAATGTTCGCTTTAAATATATATATATTCAAAGATTTGCACACATTTTCACGATTTTTCAAAAATAGCAGATCTACAAGCTCATAGCGCGGCACTCGGTGCCGCGCTATGAGCTTGTATATCTGCTATTTTTGAATAGCCCGAAGTGTAAAATAATGCTTTTTAGCTCAAATCTAAAAATGACACAGTTCCAGGTCTTTTAATGAACACTGAGGATTTTACCGTGTAACAACAACCCTGGTCTCTTTGACCTTTCGCTGACCTTTGACCGTTCCCTCCGTTCTTGCTCTTGTTTCTCCAGCTCGGCTATCCTTAGGCTCAGATCCTCCCACTGCATGATGGGTGGCTGGCTCTGTTGGAGCTCTTCTTCTTCACAGGACCCTGCGGCAGCACTCTGCCGCTGATCAAACCCTTTCTCATCTTTCCCTTCATCCTCCTTGGGATGGTCGTCACTCTCTTTTTCCTCTGAGCTTTCTTTCTCCTTGGTTCCTCCCTCCATTCTCTGGAGAGGAAAAGACCGTTAGAATGAATTAAGTGATGAGGAAGAGGGGTTGCCGATTACAGCCTACAGTTAAAGGGTCTACACCATGAATTTTAACTTTTTCTTCATTTTTGTGTGTTTTTGGTCTCCCCCACCTCTCTTCTGTTCCAACAAATACCCGACTTCGAGCATGCAGGCTTTCATAGGCTATCTGTGTTTTTTATGTAAATTGGTCTGAAAACAGTCCGTCAGATTTGTTCCCCCACCCTACGTCACGTCTGGGAACAATTCCTCCCGTTTTTCAGTTCTAAACAAAAAAATAAAATCTTTTTTTTTTTTCATTTTTATTTTTTTTTAAATTTTTTCTTATTTTTTTGTTTTACTTTTTCCACACAGAACCAGGACATGACATGCATACAAACTGGCTCAATAGCGCCCCGTGCCAAACAGGACAATGTGGTATTGCAGGTGAAAGTGCTTTATAAGCCAGAGAGAAGTTAGTTGGAATGAGTATATCTGAGGCTTGATTTAGGCTCAAACCTTTGGAAAAACGTTTGAGGGACATAAACAATATGATATCAAATATTATTATTATTTTTTAAATTCATGGTGTAGCTCCTTTAATATAAATGTATAATAATAATAATAATAATAATAATAATAAAAATAGGCTAATAATAACTGTATGCAAAGAATATCATCTCGGAAACTATGTTGGTCTCTTTAAAAAAAAACACGTCTGCCTATTTATTCTCCATCAGCAGTGATGGATGAAGTACTCACATGTTTTACTCTAGTAAAAGTATCAATAATGCAATGTAGATATACTCTGTTACAAGTAGAAGTTGAGTAAAGGTACAAAAGTATCTGCATCAAAATATACTTTAAGTACCAAAAGTAAAAGTTACTCGTCGTGCAGAATGTCCCACGTTTCACAAGTTCAAAGTGCATAAAACATCTTTTGAAAATAGCAGATCTACAAGCTCACAATGCGTTTCAAATGGTCGAAATATGTATATGGCTGAAGTGGTTAGTGGGTTTTGTAATAATAATCAAAAAGTTAGTTTTCAAATAATTGGAGTGGAGTGAAAGTACAATATTTTCCTCAGAGATGTAGTGGAGTAGAAGTAAAAGTGTTGAAAATTGAAAATACTCCACTAAAGTAAAAATACCTCAAAATTGTACTTAAGTACAATAAGTAAATGTACTTAGTTACTTTACACCATCAGAATATGCATGAGCCAGCAGCTAGAGTTTAATTTGAGTCTCTATGTGTTAATGTAGCAACCTCTAATCAGATCTATCTGCTCATTTACATAATTAGCCTAATTGTAAAGCAGCGCACGCCCACACTTCTGTGAAAGACCAACTTGGGCTGTATACTCCGCCGTAGGATGGTGTCGCACGCCGACAAAATAGCCGATCGTGCGACGTGCTGTTGTGAGCTTGTAGATATGCACGCGACACCACACGTACAACGAAGTATACCTACTAATGTCGTAATCTAATGACAGTATTTTAGACTTCTACTGGTAGTAGGCTACGCATTTCTGCCCATATCGTTCAGGGACCCCTGAGACCAGTGGTAACTAAGTAGCTACATTTACTCAAGTAGCCTACTGTATTTAAGTACATTTGTTTGGTATTTTAGCCTAGAATGTTCAATACTTTTACTTCTACTCCCCTACAATTATTTTAAATCTTTAGTTAGTAGTTACTTTGTAGATTTTGATTATTATTACACAACCACTTCAGACCTTGACTTTGGTTATTTGAAAATAGCAAATCTACAAGCTCACAACAACACCTGTGAAATGGGACCCTTCTGCATGATGAGTACTTTTACTTTTGGCACTTTAAAGTATATTTGGATGCCTATAAACTTTTGTACTGTTACTTTTACTTGTAACAGAGTAGTTACATTGCTAGTATTGATACTTTTACAATAAGTAAAAACATTCCGAGTACTTTTTCCACCGCTGTCTGCCAGAGACCCCAGTATAATGATCGCTCCTCTCCTCGCAGCGCAGCAGAATGCGTGTTGTTGTTTACAGAGCGTTAGTTCTGCAGACATTACATTACCTATTCATATCCCAGCATTACTGTCTCCTCCTCTCCCCCGGCCGTCGTCTTCTCCAAACGTGCGACGTTAGCCATCATCATCATCACATCGCTCTAATCTGTCAAATTACATTAAAAAAAATACGTGTTATTATGAAACTCTTCCTTCCACAAGTCAAGGAAACACCCCTCTAGAAGGCAACCCCTTCCTCCCTCCTTCTCCTTCCCTCCAGCTCCCCTCCTCCTCCTCCTCCTCTTCTGGTCTGTTCCCACTTTTAACCTCCTCTGCTGCCTTTGGCCCTCCTATGCAATGCAACGCATACGCTGTCCTAGCCCTGATACGTGACTGTCATATCATGACAGTCTTGGATGAACTTCAACCTGGTGTTTGCATGTTCTCCCCTTTTGGTCCGTACATCTACATAAACGTTCAAATGTCAAGTATAAAGTGCTTACCCCATGGCCAAGAATGTTACAATTCACATCGGCTGGGTATAAGTACGCGTATTTTCCGTATTGTTCAATAAAAAGTTTTTTAATCCAATCGGTGGCCATTTTCTCATAGAGTTATAATGTATCAGAGTGCAATACACCTCCCAACCGATAGGGTCGCGTAGTTGAAAGCATATGGTAAAAATACGAACAAAATGGCCACCGATTGGATTAAAATGCTTTTTATTGAACAAAACGGAAGATAAAGGTACTTTTTAGGGCCCGTACATACTTTTAACATCCGTGGCCATGGGGCAAGCACTTTATATTTGAGATCTGAACGTTTATATAGATGTACGGGTCGTAAATGGAGAAAGTGCAAACACCAGATTGAAGTTCATCCACGACGGTCGTGACGGATGACCGTCGTGTGATCCACGGCTAAACACTGTCCCATCCAGAGCGCCCTCATTATAGCTGCTAAAATGTTCCGCTCGGCGACGCCCGCGGGATTCCTTGAATGATTGACATTACATTGCATTACATTGTATCATAGGTATTGGAAAGAAAGTGCTTGGTCGGACGGGGTGTGGCTGGCTGTGGTGGCCTGGGATTTCTGATGAAACAATGTTTAGGGCACACACAAGAAGTCTGTGCCCTGAAAGGGTTAAGAATGAGCTTTTGGGTGTCCAGTTTCACAATTTTTGGAGATGACGACTCAAAACAGATGGGAGATTTCTGTCCTGTGTGTGGGAGAGATGAGAGAGCAGATAGTTTGCCTGTAGGATGAGGCGCAACATCTCAGATATAAACACACAACACTGCAGGGTAAAAAACGACTGTAACCTTAGAGAATACACTAGTTCATTGTAGGCACTAGGCAGGCTACTTTACAAGCAAGCAACAAGTGCTCAGGGACAACGATCCCACTGAGCAGAGCTTAAACCCCCTAACAATCTATTTCATTCTTCAAGTTCAACAGTGTAATTGGTATTAATTCTATTGCCTTTTAAGATAGACTTCATCTGACTTTCTGATTTTGTGGACTGATACAATGGAATAGTTGTTTTGTTTTTATTATCAATAATAATAATAATAATATGATATCATTAATATTATTATTATTATACAGCTGATTATATTATTGACAATATAAAATGTACAATAATTTATTGTTATTACGTATTAAGCTAAATTCATATTTGCATCTTTAGCCTTTATCTTCAGAGCAGTGTGTTTTGTTTTGACTTAAATAGTAGTAGTCAATAGGCCTATAGTCAATATATAGCTAAATATATTCTTAATAAACAGTAGGCTGCCTACTTCAAGCCTCACTATGTAACTTTTGTTTTAATGAATACAATTTAATTTTGTCCAATCTGTATGCATGTTAATACAATACAACGTATACATTTTTTTAACCTAACAAGTTGCGAGTGGGAATCCTAGATAAGCTTTGGTGAATCAGCAAGTTTATTCCCTTCAAGTAGGCCTACTGTGGTGTCCTTGTGCAAGGTGACGATAGAAGATAAGGGTCAATTACTGTATGTATTTATTAAACCATTTTAACCCTATATATATTGTACTTCCTTGAGGTGCCATTGCAGGGCCAGGGGTCTATCCTCTTGCTCCCCTCATTATTTTCCTCTCTATCTTTTTGCCTAAAATAGCAGATCTACAAGCTCACGACATATTACACTGTGATGCGTTGTGAGTTTGTAGAGATGCTATTTTCACAGAATGGTTGCCTATTATGACATATACCCAGAATAGGGAGCCCAAGTGGTTACAAGTTATAATCTTTACTTTACATTTATAGCCTTCATCAGATGGATTATCTCAATCCTGATGCTAGTGAGATTCACTTTGAACTGATATTTTATAATATTCTTTGTAATTATTAGCCTGTGTCATGCTCATCTGACTTGTTAAAAGGACCAGAGGTCGTGTTATATTTCTAAACGGGGCATAATGTGTATTTATTTACCATGCAAATATTTACTGACCGGTTAACCTATGCACTGCCTCACTATATTTTATATCTTATATGCCTACACATTCACACCAATAAGGTACATGAGAATACATTATACTGAAATGAAAAAAGATCATTTCACTGGGCAGTAAATGTTTTCCGTAGGTTTTGTGTACATTTTCTCGAGGCCTATATAGGCCTACTCACTGGAAAGTGAGGCTTTCCAGCAGTGAGTGGATTCATTCATGTTCACGATGCACTCAGTCTAGTAGGCGTTATTTCTCATGCTCTGCATGGTGAACTACTGTTGCACATTGCAATGTTTGCAATGTGCTGCGATAGCAGTGGTATAAAGCTGCTATTGCTATAGCAGTGGTATAAAGCTGCTATTGCTATAGCAGTGGTATAAAGCTGCTATTGCTATAGCAGTGGTATAAAGTAACTAAGTACATTTACTCAAGTAACGTACTTAAGTCCAATTTGGAGGTAATTTTACTTTACTGGAGTATTTCAAATTTTCAGTACTTTTACTTCTACTCCACTACATGATCTCAGAGGCAAATATTATTACAATTAATTGAAAACTTTGGTTAGTTACTTTGTAGATTTTGATTATTATTACAAAACATACATTAAGCACTTCAGCCCTATATTCATTAAGGCCATTTGAATATAGCTGATCTACAAGCTCACAATCTGCTATTTTCAAAAGATTTGTATACATTTGAAGGTTTTTCTACATTCCTGTATTGATACTTTTACTTAAGTAAAACATTTTAGTACTTTTTCCATCACTGCTGGTGAGCTTGATGCACATTGTAATATTCTATAGTGGGCCACACACACACACACACACACACACACACACACACACACACACACACACACACACACACACACACACACACACACACTACTGGCAGACCAGTCTCTTCTCATGTTGCAATTTGTCATCTGTGCCGCAGTATTTCATATGGCCAGCGAGTGGCGCTATTCTCACAGTTGATGAACTACCTCTATTTGGTGAGGGACTATGTTGTAAAATCTTTCAAATAGTTTTAATTTCGACCATGCTTCTCAGCGTTTGAACATTTTTGGCCATTATCGCTGAGGGCCGGGAATGGACAACTTTACCCGAGAAACGTCTAAACTGCCCCGGTAGGTTTGGGAAGAAAGGCTGCTATGCGATGTTCTCCTTCTAAACGTTAGCTGAACAGCTAATCCTAAAAAAAAAAGTCACGTCACTTTTTTTTTTGGTGCTCGAATTAAAAGTTGCGTCGTGTTAGCGACGACAACCTGGGCGACATTTATATGCTTTAGCAAAAAGTTATCAGTGGAATTCGTATGGGTTTTTGTTAAGCTTTTTCGGATCCGCAAGATTGTGCGTTTGGAGACAGCAACACATCAAGCATATTGGTACGAATCCCCCCAAATGAAAGGACTGAGCTGCATCTAGTCGCTGGACATTTTCCTTTTAAAGGAAAATGCGATAGAGCCAAAGGCAACCCCCGGGACTTAATAATTCCCCCCGCTGACTTGGCGGCTCTGGCTTGTTGCATTCTGAGGCCTGCGGGTCAGGCTTCCAGCGGGCTCGAGTAGAAGCCCCGCGCCGCCTTCGAGTGGCCGCACGGCGGCAGGAGACGCTGCCAGGGCGACGGGCCGGGGAACCGTCGGAATGGAACGGATGGAAGTGGACCAGTGCGCAGGCGCACCTCCCTCGGCGTCCGGAGGCGGGGCTCTGCGTAGATCGAACAGCGCCCCCATGATCACCAGTGTCAGGTTACACACACACACACACACACACACACACACACACACACACACACACACACACACACACACACACACACACACACACACACACACACACACACATTGACATTGTTGATCACCTCTTGGGTTTAAAATCCTCTTAGCAGACCTTGTATTGAACTGTACTTTCCTGTGCTTTTTTTTTGCAAACTACTAGTAAAATATTCAATCAATCAAATTAATATGGTATAAAAATCAGTTTGAGCACCCTATTTTATGCTTTGGCTATTCAAAAATAGCCAATCTAGAAGCTCAGAGATCTTGTAATGTAAGTCATACTCAGAGAGTATGAGCATTTTTTTTAAATTGTGAAAAAACTGTGAAAAACTTTGAATAATTTTGGGGGGGAAATTACAGTCTTCTCTGGGAGTCCCTGACGCAATATCTTTTCAGATGGTGGTCTGCAGCCTAATACGTGACGTGTGTGTGTGTGTGTGTGTGTGTGTGTGTGTGTGTGTGTGTGTGTGTGTGTGTTTTTACACCTGTAAACCTGTGATGTGACAAGAAAGTTGGAAGTGTGTGTGCGATTGATGCGTGCACTGTAGACCAGTGGTTCTCAAAATGGGGTCCGGGGATCCCCAGGGGTCCTAATATAGCTTCACAATCATTTTAACAACTTTATCCATTTCTATGTTGGCCATTCAAAATTACAGATCTACAAGCTCACAGCGCGTCACTTCGAGAGCTTGTACATCTGTATAAGATTTTTTGAAAAATGACAAAAATGTTTGGAAAATGTTCCATAATTTTGATTTTTTTTAAAAACATAAATCTTCTCTTCTCGGGGTCCCTGGCACAAAACCTTTTCAGATGGGGGGGTCCGTGGCCAAATATATATCAATTTCCTTGACATGAAAACATTTGAGAACTACTGGTAGAAGCTGAAAGTACACACACACACCTGCACACACCTCTTGTCTGTTTGATTTAATGTAAACATGCTTTTAACAAAACAGCTTTGTCTCTAGAGTTTAACCTAATTAAGTAGCAAAGGACAAGAATTCTCATTAAAACAGTAGAGAAAGAAATACATCACTGACACATCAAACAGGCTGTCATTGTCTCACTCTCTCTCACTCTCACTGTCTTTTTACTCTCTCGTCACCCTTGACCTGCGTGTCGGCCTTTCCAGTGATGGCATGACGGTGTTCAGTCCGATGACATCATCGCGGTACCGACGCAGCAGTGTCTCTGTCAACCCCAGCTGCCCTTCAAGGGTGAGAGTATGAGAGCGTATAGGAGTGTGTCTGCATTTGTGAGGATGTGTATGTGTGTGTGTGTGGTCTGTCACTGCCCAGTTTAGCCCGTAACAATGTTTCTAATAATATAACGTTTTGCCATTTTCACTAAAGTAGAGCATTTCTGTGAGCAGCAGTGCTACTCTTCTGGGTGCCAGTCAGTGCAGGGTAAACCAGAATAAACAGAAAACAGTACTCCAGTGCACACTAGGATACTTATAGACACCATTTATTCATTAATCGAAGACATGAATTGAAGATGTTTATGGGGCCCACTGGAGGAAAATGGGAGGATATACAGTATAAATGTACAGTATACCCAAAAATATACATGTCCCTTTAAAAAAAACACATTTTGCTAATGTGTGTAAAAGCTGTTGGTTGACCGCTATTAAGAGAGAGAGACGTTGTGGACTTCCAGTTGGTGGACTTCAAAATTAAACCTGTGTTAACAAGTCAAATCATATCATCACCCCAAGTCTTATTTTGAAGTCCGACTAGTATTTACAGGTGGTCTTGCTTTTTACTGAAGCTGATGGAATAAGAACAGAAGAAAGGCTGGATTGAAAGCAAGATTTTGCTGTAGATTTTGCCTACCCATCATTTTGACGTGCTATTCAAAAGGCCAATCACTGCAGCCTCTCTCTCTGCTGAAAAAGGTCTCTTAATTATTAATTAAAGTACAAACTGAGACTGGAGTCAAACCGTTTATCATTATCATTTGGTGTGGGAGGGGCAATATTTTTAAATGTATTTTTCTTCAATCACTTGGGGAAGGTCAAGAAAAAGATACACTGCATATGTCACTGGGAGGGTCATGTCTTTATTTCAGAGAACTTAAAAAATCCTCCAGTGAAGTGACCCATCATTCTAAACATCAGACTGCCCCTAAGTATTCTGGTGTGTGCTGGACTTTTATTTAATGACATTGTCAGTTGTTTTCTATAAACATTTGGAAATGTATATGGAAATCTAGTTAATCCAACTAACAATTAGCAAGATTTCCACATGAAATGTACAAGCAAATTTGGTTGTGTGCATGGTTTGTCTTTGAGAGTGAATGTTGGCCTCTCAATCATACTCTGTCTTGTTGTTGTAGGCACTCCCCCTGTCTCCTTTCTCATTGACCAGTGAGAGGTCAGACCACAAGAGGCAGGTAAGGAAAATGGGGGCTATTTACTATGTACTTACTATGTACTAAGTGTGTTATTAAGGCTACGTTAAGACTGACAGCCCAAATCACGGTGGTTTGAAATGCAATTGAAATCTGATGTTTAAAGTAGTGTCTCACTCTGCACGGACACATGGACACCAAGGCCTTATTTATACTGCAGTGTTGCTTGCTGTAAGTAGCCCATCTACAAGCTCACAACACGTCGCACTGTGATGCGTTGTCATACAACAGAGGATAAGTTCAGCATTACTCATGCCTATGTTGTTCCCTTGATACCTAAGCAACCAATGCAGATAAGTCAACGATGTCTTAATACAAAATTGCGATCTGATCAGCATGCAAATAATAGTGTCGACAGTCAGTCCTAAAGATCAGCTTTGAGAAACAAGTCAGATTTGCCTGCAGTCTGAACAAGGCCTTATACTCTGTATACTATGTGTTCTATTTGAGAGCCAGCTGTACAATATGTGCAAGGTTTGTTGTAGAGCAGGAAATCCTTGAACGTGATTGAACCTTTGATTGCACATTCTGTCTATTGAAAACACACTTTATTATACCGTCTATATACATTTTTGACCAATGAGCCAATGGAGCCTGCCTCCTTGGTCAGGGGAGGTATTACATTTTGACCTTTTTAGGCATGTCAACCAGTAGTGGTCCTACCACACCACAGGATCTACATTTCTAAATACAATAGCAGTTAGACCAACTACAATCACTGCAGAGGTGTTAGTTACATTGTATCAACATACTCTACCTTACAGATTGGTCAAAAGGACATTTTATTCACTGAAAGTTACATAGTGTAGCTTTATTTATTTTTTATTTGTTTTTAAACACACCTTTTGGAGAATGCTTCATCTTATCACATGCATCAATAGATCTGTAAACCTGTGTGTGTGTGTGTGTGTGTGTATATTTCAGGAGGAGAATATGGAGATGACACTCAGGGGGAGTCTACAGAGACATAGGTACTTGTCTGGCACACACACACACACACACACACAGCTCACCTCAGTACCACTGAATTAGTTATCTCTCTTTCTTAACCTTGTCTTGTTTTTCACCTTCTCTGTCTCTCATATGTATCCTCTTTCTCCCTCTTGTTCCTCCCTCTTGTTTCCCTCTCTGCAGTGCTTCCAGTCTGATCCCTTTGCCTCCTGTCAGCCAGTGGCACGACCACTTTTCCGGGGTAAGTGACCATTATTTCTCTTTAGACACACGTCTCACCCAGAGTCACTCAGAACAGTAATTCTCAACCTTTTTCATTCTAAGGACCCCCAGTTTGATATGTATTAGGGCCACAGACCCCCCATTTAATACAATGTCTTATATCTGGGACCGCATCCTACACTGGTTAAAAGAGAAAGGTGGGTTGGGGAGTCATGCTTCCTCTAGTTCTAATACATACTATAACGCTATGGTTCTGCCCAGGGCTTCCATTCACAGGACAGCGGTGTTACGCCTAATTCATCTCCCAGCCCAACGAGGAGGTTCAGGTATACCACATTAATCTACCCTATCCTCATTGGTATTTATATTGTGGGTGTTATTTTGTTTTAAAGTGAAATTCTCCTTGAATTAGTTTTAGCTGCAATTACTCACACAGTATAAGCCACTCTGTTTGACCAGTTTTTTTAAATACAAAATGACTTAGGCTTATCACAAATTACGAGCTTGTTTATTTATGCAGGTTAACCAATGTTGTTTGTTTTTACTTTGATTGAAACCACATTGTAGTACATCAGTCAGTCTATTCTATGAAATGTGCAACATAAATGGGTTGTTTTTGTCATGGAATGAGATTTGATACATTTGTATCATTTTTAAATAAATCTACAGTGACTGAATTCCTTTGTTTTTCATCAGGCCAGTGTTGAGCTCCACCGTCAGATGGCCGGCATTAACTCCACTGAAGAGGAAAGGTAATGTGTTTGCGTGTGTTTGTGTGTGTCCTGTTATAAGATGGTCACTCTAATCAAGTCCTCCTTTGCTGGTTGTTTAATGGGAGTTCTGTTCATCTCCTGTGTCCCTTCAGGAGGGGTGGAGTCTGACGGGCCACCCAAAAAGCTGTTCGTCGCCGGGGTAACAGATCCCGCCCACTCCACCAGCTACACAGTCAGGTGTGCTGCCTGCTTTAAACAGTGGCAAGACGCGCACAGACACACACGCACACGCACACACACACACACACACACACACACACACACACACACACACACACACACACACACACACACACACACACACACACACACACACACACACACACACACACACACACACATCAGTAATTCAGTATGTGAAAACAAATCAGAGCTCAGAAATATATATATTCTTTCACTGCCTCTCTGTTTCTCCCTTTCTCTCCCTCCTATTTAACATGGAGGTAATGTTTGGCCGCTAACAAGAGTCAGTAACAATAATAATAATAATAAACTTTATTTATATAGCACCTTTCATGACATAAATGCAGCTCAAAGTGCTTTACAGAAAAAGAAAGAAAAAATGAAAAAACACAGGGTAAAAACAAAAAACATTAGAGCAATGGCAAGAATAGAGCAAGGCAAAAAGAACAATGGCAAGAAGTAATGGCTACAAATAAGAGGCAGCGGGTCAAGCAAAACAAGTAAAACAATAGAGCAGTGGCAAAGTACAGTGGCAAGAGATAAAAGCTAAAGATAAAAGGCAGTGGGTCAGGCAACGATAAAAGACAGAAACAACAGCGCAGAGATTTAGAAGAAACGGAATCAACTAAAAGCGAGAGTGAATAAATGAGTCTTGAGCTGTGCTTTAAAACTGTCTACAGAGGGTGCCTGTCTTAAGTGTAACATGATATTGATAGCGCTATAATGGAAAATACAGAAATACAGGAAGGAATATCTAGCATAACTAAACCCTAAGCATTTAAATGTGTGCATTGTTTACCCTGGTATAGTACGAAAATAAGACTAAAGCCTGATTTGTACTTAGCTGCACGTGTTGCGCACAGAAAATAGCGGATCTACAAGCTCACTGTGAAATGCGTATTTTCTGGCGTGCGGCAACGGGACGCAGCAGAGTATAACTCAGGCTCATTGTACTGTTGGACAACTATTTGATGACAGTAAAACTGACGTTATTCCCTGTCTGTCTCTCCGCCCCGCCATCAGTGTGTCACAGGCCGTCGCCGTTGCCGCTCAAGGAGGAGCCGTTCCGCTGTGTTCGAGTCCGCAGGGCAGCCCTCTGTCTTTATCCCCGCCTCCATCCTTCACCCACCACCCTGGTCACTAAAATGACGTCATGACCGCCCACACACACACACACAACACACCCGGAGACGTCAGCCTGTCACCATGTGTCACAGCACAGCCCAGCAATTCAAGAAAAAACGCTGCAAGAAGTCGGAAGTCCCCTTATTTTTCTACTACCGGAGAATCGTCAACCTGACGTTTGCCACAGTTGCCTTATTTGCCCCCTTTGTCGGCACAGAGAAGTTCTGCCTGGAGCAGAACCTGTATCAGCTATATATGTCACGCGTATATTGTGTGAGAGATGAAGTTGGCCATTGGATACTAAGTGGTTGCTGGTGGTCTGAACAGAGAGTGTCAGCCTACGGTAGGCCTAAGTTCCAGTCAACTGGGAGTCCACTCTCTGCCCTACATGCCTAACAGGGGTATTCATCTCTAGGGATCTTGCCCAGTGTCCTGTTGTCTGTATGGGTGTAAATAAATCAGGCAGGCTTCTGCGCCGTGCCCTGAACCTTACACGGGTCAGGTCAGTCAGGATCTGCCTCTACCCTAGGTAATACACGCGGTGTATGTCCGTGTCTTTGGCCCCGTGCGTAACACCTCGCATTTCACGGAAAAGAAAAACCAGCTGAAGGGATTACCATGGATCATATTCAATTTTCAATGTTACATTGTCTGCTGCCTAAAAGCTACAGCGTGTATATATTCCATGCATTGTGGCCTTTAAAAGGCTGGCACTGGCCAGTTGGAATGGAACAACAAGGACACTATTTAGTCATCTGGATTTCCTCCTCAGCCCAATGTATACTTTGTCGTGCGACGGAGTTGTGCACGAAAATAGCCGAACTACAAGCACACGGTGTGTCGCAGGCGCAATGCATTGTGAGCTTGCAGATCTGCTATTTTCGATGACGAGGTATAATTCGGGCATTACTCTCTTCGAGTAAAACTTCATGTTGGACTGCACTTTGCAAGCCGATCTGACAGAAATATCTTTTGCCTGTTTATTAGGTGAATGGAGCTTCAATGTCCCATACAAATATCTCAGAGAGAGAGTAGGTCCCCAATTCGAACCAACCAGCAAAATCTCTTTTGGAATTCCAAGTCGGATCTGATTCTGATTATCTGCGTTTGGAATGTTTTAATTAGATGTAGTCGTACAGTATATTACAGTATGTTACTACGAAGTGGCACCTTGAGTTGTTAGGATGAATAACAGCATGGAGGCGAAGTGCTCCCTTGATACCGTGAGGGTCAGATTGTCTTGACACAGTCCACAGCCATTTCTCTAGAAGAGTCTTGTCGCTTTGCATGCTGGAACATTCTTAAAACCATCAATGTTCCAGCTGGGACTTAACCCATTGAATCCGGGAACGCTTGTCTGTCATTTTCTTTGGCTATTCAAAAATAGCAGATATACAAGCTCATAGCTCATAGCGAGTGCCGCTCGTGAAAATGTGTGCAAATCTTTGAATATATATTTTTGAAAGCAAACTATTATATAATATTTGTCAAATATTTTGTTCCAGGAACGCCCAGAAGCAAAGATTTGTATATAAATGTTCGCTTTAAAAAAATATATATACTCAAAGATTTGCACAGCTTTTTACGATTTTTCAAAAATAGCAGATCTACAAGCGCGCCGTGCTATGCGCTTGTATATCTGCTATTTTTTAATAGCCAAAGAAATCTAAAAATGACAGATGTGTTCCCGGATTGAATGGTTTAAACATTTATTTCTCACAGGGCCAAAACTTTGCTTTCAAGCTGAAATGATATTTGTTGTCAGAAAGGACAACAGTTTAGATAGCTATTAGTTTGTTGTCACAAAAGCTTCGATGTTGATGTGTCAGCTCTTTTAGAAATTTAGAGGAATGGGCAGGGTGATTATGAATCATTAAGACTATGATAGACAGGCATAGAGCACTTACAGAAACATGTTGGAGTAACATCTGCACACCATTATATCAAGCTGGTACATATTAACCCATTCAATCCGGGGAACGCATCTGTGTCATTTTAGATTTTAACTATAGCCATTATTTTACACTTTGGCTATTCAAAAATAGCAGATATACAAGCTCATAGCGACCGAGTGCCGCGCTATGAGCTTGTAGATCTGCTATTTTTTCATGAAAATTTGTGCAAATCTTTGGAATATATATATATATATGTATTTCTAAAGCCAACATTTGTGACTCAAATCTTACAGTAAATCATACGGTTTTCAGAAAACTGTTAGGATTTTAGAAGACATTTGTAGATGCGTTCCCGGATTGAATGGGTTAACCTGGGATAGAGCATCACTTGAGCTATTCCCCAGCCAGCCGTGCTCTAAACCCCGCCTCCAATCTGTGTTTGGCTGAGACGCGCGGAGGGAGCGCTCGTTTTGGTTTACGGGATAACCTATTCCTCCCACCTTGGCTTGCCAACTCGGGATAGTAACCCGTCATTGTTGAACAAGGTCACTGTCTGCGCAGTGTGGGCACTCGCTCCCATAGTGGCTCGCTTGTTTTCAAGTGATTTAAAAGGGTCATGCATCTGTTATTACCCTTGCACATACGCAGGACGATGATAAACTAAAACGAGCCCTCCCAAAAACAACTGGCTTGACGGCTGGTTTGGGAATATGTCACGGTCCAATCCAAACCAGATAAAAGAAATGGCTGAACCAAAACAGAGTCTGAGGGGAGTAGCTTTTTTGAGACAAAAGGAGGAGAGAGGGTGTAGCTTTTTGTCTGAAAGTATAAATCGTATTTTACTTTATGATGATATTTTAAAACCAAACCCAGACATGAACCCAAGAATTCAATTGCAAAATTCAGCACACCCCAACTTAAGTTCATTGCCAGGAACTAGGCTAATTTATAGATAGCATAGCATAGCATGACCCCAACAATACTTCCCTCGAAGTTTAAATTAGCCTTAAGAGTTACTTTAGAAGTGTCTCTGTATACATTGTTGCTGCTCTTCCACCTTCAGAGATGTTTAAAACGACACAGTCCGAATGTGGTTTATCCAGGTGTTCTAGAAGTTACTTTTGCGAGCCTTTATGGCTAATTTATCATTTGTACAGCTGCGCCGCTCGCCAGAAATATAAATAGGCTTCATGGACGTGAAGTGTCGTGCCTACGTCTCCCTGGTTTCGTTAATTAAGGAACTGGAGTCCAAAACGGGTCACGTGTCTTGTCTTGTTTTGTCAGGTCCCAACATGACGAGCACAGAAATAGTTTAACCCATTAAGACCGGGAACGCATCTGTGTCATTTTAAGATTTCTTTGGCTATTCCAAAAATAGCAGATCTACAAGCTCATAGCGTGGCACAGAGTGCCGCGCTATGAGCTTGTAGATCTGCTATTTTTGAATAGCTAAATAAATCTTAAAATGACACAGATGCGTTCCTGCAGTGAATGTGTTAAAGAGCCTGGGGAGCAGGTTCAGAGACCACAAGTCTAAATTGGGGCCCGGTCTAAAAACTATACAAGAAGCTGTGGTCTAAGGGCCTTAATGGCTCTGTGTCTATATGTTTATAGTGTATCTATATGTGAATATTCAGAACGGAAGCTTTACCATAAAGTTACTTTACCCTCAGTTTTAAGCCAAGGGGTTTTTGACGACAGATATCGAATCCTCAGGCAAAGCTCTATGCTGATGACTGTGCTCTTTCATTCCTGTTCTTTAAAGGGTGTTTTAAGCCCCCCAAAAAAGAAGTGGTTTGTCTGAGGAAAAAGAAAACTCGCCAGATCTTATTGGGCTGCATTTTATAATGCAGTGCAAGTGCAATGTTATGGTGCACATTTTATTTAATTTTTTTGCTTAGTTGCCTTCCTTTAGTGGTCATAGTTTGCAGTAATTGGCCATGCCCTACATACCATTAGACACTTTTCAGCTCTTTTGTCAGAATACTTTCAAGCGCTTTATTTGAACATTGTATCATTCTTCTATAACCATTTTCCAGCAGATGGACTAAAGTGTCACTTTCTTTCTTCTTTCTTTTGGATGTGTTTTCTTATGAATGTAAATTTTGGAACTTTTTACACTTTTCAGTGAGGATAATTATCCTCAGGGTAGAGCATTGTTTTCTTACTCTTCATGGGTACTAGGGTAGGACATTGGCTTTATTATAGTTCTAAGAATTGATATATGTTCATTTGTTTTTATCTTGGGCAGTCCATCCAGTATTTGTGAATATTAATAACACTCCCTGAGACAGATTCCAAAGAACTGAGACATAACGTGTGAGGTCATCAAGGTGTATACTTGGGGAGCATCTGCAGAGGCAATGGCTCCAAAGAACCTTTGTCAGACGTGTAGAAGAGTTTCGTTCTGTGGTAGCATTGTCAGTGTGAACCAGAGAAGATAAATGCCATTATAGTCACTGAGGAGTCACAGTTCTTTCCCCTGGCATCTGGATTTTGAGAGGGAGTTGATAATATTAACAAATATGGGGTGAACTGTTTGTGTGATCAACACATATGGAATTCTTACACCGAGTGAAAATTCCCCCCTTTTTACATGGGGCGGCAGTGATGTGAGAACCCTAACACTTCCCCATAGATTTTGGAGCACTTTAATCACCATATAGTGTAATGCCTCATACACACCAAAACAAGATGAACATAAAAAAAAGCTAGCTTTGATATTTTAGCTTAAAAAAAGCTGATTTGCTTAGAGGCCACATTGAAAATAAAAGCTGATTAATTGTTTTGCTTTTCTTGGTGCGTAGGGGCCATGAGAGTTTGCTAATCTGTGACGCATACGGCACACATTTCACCAGAGGCGCCGCCAGAGACCAGGGGGCAGACGTTGAACTACATTCTCGTTGTAAATCGAGCGTTCAGTTGTCAGGGTGATCTCTGTAATTACTGGGTCACCCTTATGAATATTTGGCCTCTGTCATATTATGTGGATATACATAGTATTATGCTCAGAGCGAATACTGCCTTTCTGCCCACACATCTTTGTGCCTCAGTAGTATTTTACCCATGGCGTATTGCAGTTTTTCCTCACTCATTGGGTTGTTATGACAGGGTCAAAGAACGGGTCAAAGAATCGTTAAAACAGCGTTTACTTATTTGCCGAGGTGAATGCCAACTTCTGGTCCGAGAGGGTAAAACAGTTGTGAACCATTTATGTTCTGCTCTGGACCCTAAAGTATATTAGCCCCGCTGGGAGATACATGTCATGTACATACAGTAAATATGCGGCCATATATTTTTAGATGTAAATCTATGGGGAAACGGATAGGGCTGTCATTCCGACACTCTTATGCTTCGTTTATACTTAGTTGTGCGTCGTCGCCACGTGCCAAATATAGCAGATCTACAAGCTTGTTGAGCTTGTAGATCTGCTATTTTCAGCACGCGACTCCAGCGCACAAGTATAAATCAGGCTTTAAGGATGTGATATTTCCTGCACGCCCATGTGTTACTTTTAAGCACAATTTCTTTTATCAGAAACTATTGATTGATTTGACTCTAAATCACATCGAACATGTGATGAAAGTGACATACAGTAAAAGGTGTGTTTTCCTTATGTTGACACGCACATGTGTTAAAAGAATTCCACATCCTTTCCTCCTGACCTTTCACTTGTGAAATATGTACTGTACATAATATGTCTATGTAAGGTGTTTTAGCCAAGTGTCTTATACAGAAAAGAAAAGGAAAAAAAAAAAACAACCTCATGATTGTCTGTGTTATACCAGTGCTGTTTTAATGTTGGCAATGGACAAAACATTTTTTCCAATCCATGCTATTTGTGGATTTAACAATCAATTTTCACAATTTTGCACAGAAATTACTAGACCAGTGTAAATGACTTTCTTTCTGTTTGTTACATGAATGGAAGCATATCTAGATGCAATGGATGCTGTTTATTTGCTCCCCCCCTACAACCACCATCTGACTTTCCTTGTACTTCTTAGCAGAGGAAAAAAACAAACAAACTTCGGGTTAAAAAATATTATTGGGGAGTTTGGCTCACGTTCTGTTCCGACTACTGATCTCTGATGTTGGTCAAAAAGCACATTTAAGGACATGTCTGTTTAATTGATGGTTGCAAACTATAAATCTGTCAGAAAGAGGTTGGTTTCATAACCTGTGGTGGTGAAAGGTGATGAAATATACCTCTGGTCCTGAGGTGGAAATTATACACGACATCATAATTAATATTAATTGAGCCACCAGGGCGTGTCCCGACCTCTAGATCAGTGGTTCTCAAAGTGGCGTCCGGCGACCCCCAGAGGTCCTTGAAGGGGGTCCCCATGGGGTCCCCAGCAAAATGAGTTAATATAGCTTCAAAATCGCTTTATCGACTTTAACCTTACAAGCTCACAATGCGTCAAAACATTTTAACAACACCAATATTTTTCAAATGGGGGGTCCGGCCGAATACATATTTATTTGGGGGTCCTTGACATGACAAGGTTTGAGATCCACTGCTCTAGATTTCAAAATCATCAGCATTGGTTATTCTTCACAAACGGGGACGAAGAGTATTTGTCCCGCTGTTCTGCAGTGTCAAAAGAAATGTTATAATTTTATCGTCATTGTCTAACCGCAATAATGGACAGACTTTGACTTCTCTCAGGAACTCCGAAGAACCCCATAGAATAGATGGTTGTGAGGTACACAGTAAAATCACAGGTTTTCATGTGACTCCCGAGTATTCAAATGGAACCAAATGAACTCGTAATGGGCCATTTGGCTCCATTTCTTCACTAAGGATTTTACAGTGAAACAACAGATTGCCAAATGCTATGCGACTTCTTTTCAAAGGTGTACAGAAATAGGATGTAGTGTAGCTCTAAGACATATTTAAGTGTATTTTATGATGGAAGCACGCCATTAAATGCTCTGCTTTATTTTTGTTTAGCTTTTGCTTCTTTCAAAGAGCAGTGATAAACTGTTTTTCATGCATTCAACCTGAAATGCAGTGAAAATTACTATGGGTTTGACTGGAACCGCTCAGTTCTTACAAGCCCAAACTAACCTTTTGAGTTGCCATAAAATGGCATGACACATACACTGATCTTGGCATGGATCACTGCGTCAAAGAATTATTTTTGGGGCCATTTTATAAATAAATAAATGAACACATATTTTACAATCGTAATACTTTTACTGGGTTTTCCAATTGACAAAATGTTCCATCATTCATTTTAAGATTTTCATTAGTGATAGCTAGTCATTTTTCCAGTGTGCTTCAATGCATTGAGTGAGGTCGAAATGTGAGTCTTGCAATTATTTCTTTTTTTTTATTAATTTCCGTTCTCTTCCATTCTTGCGTTCTCCCGAGGCCTTTTGTTTTCTTGTTGGAATGACGGATATCCCATTTTAGAATGCAACTTTTTTTCCTTTTTCTTTCACTTCCTGGTTGTGTTGATGGCATTTTCCTGACATGATGTTCATGCCTTATTAGCGTAGCAGTGTTTCAAGTGCCCTGTTGCATAGTGTCACTTCAGGGTTTCCCAGAAGCAACTCTGTGCTTAGATCTTCTCGTCGCATTGGAAACCGCTGGCAATGGTGGTTTCCAGTGCTAAAGAGGCCTTCTGGGAAACATGCTCTGGCAAAACTAGCCACGTCTTTCAAATCTGGGTTTAATGAAAAGAATATCTGCTCAAATATTGGCCACTGAAACAGAGGACAAAATAGGACATTTACTTGATAACTTTCTTGGGAAACCTTATCCACAGCTCCCCCACCCTTTCTCTTCAGCATCCTTTTCATGTGGTGGAGGAATTATGACAGTTTGTAGCCTATTCAATTTGTGGTCACAAGGGTTTATGTTTCTGTGTCAAAGTGTTGAATGTAAATTCGCTTGTCGTGGCCAAGTGAGCTGCAGTTACACCTGCATAGTATACCGTATCTAAATAGAAGCTTCTCTGAAAACAGTTTTTACAAAACGTTGACATTAGAATAGAAAAGCTGTGCTCAGTGGGAGTTGGGATTTAAGAGACAAACCCCTTGGCTTGCCACCAGTGACCAGACCAAACTTCATAGTTAAAATGCCAAGTTTTAATTGAATTCTGAGAGCACACAAATGTAACCAAATGGACCTGTAAGGGTCTATTTTGGGGTTAATTTGGACCTATGTATACCATATGTACCATATGTAATGTGGTTGCATATTTGTATGCTGAGTTACCGAGGATTTGACTGTGTATGACCCTGTCCTCAATTTGACACTGTGATCTTAAGTGTCTTTTAAGGGGCTCTTATCTTCCTTTTATTCATGCTGATTTACTCTTCACTGTCGGTTTGTATTGCTGTTATTGCCGTTCCTATACCGTTGTTAAAAAGTACAAAAAAACAATATTAACATCGATTAATATTGTATCGATCTGAATGTGAGATACTTTCCGTAAACTGTGTCAGTCAGTGTTAAAGTGACATTTGTCTGTGGTAGAATGTCTTCATTTTTGTGTGTGCATACCTCTATAGCAGTATATGGGCATATGGTTAACCTTCAATACTGTATCTTTTAGTAATGATTTTGCGCTTTTGTCAATCAATATTGGGCACTCGAGCAAGAAGTGTGAGGTGTAGGCTTCCGCCCCACCTCTCAGAAATCAGTACAATCAATGTTTTGCTTTTCATATTTGTTATCTTTTGGCATGATGATTCATGGCTGGATTATGAATCATTAGACATCATATAGTATCTGTACTTTATGGGCTATAGCTGCATTGAAGATGTAGGCTATACTTGACATGCGTGCCCTCCAAAACTTCAGTATGCATGATTGGAGGTTGACGGTCCCAGAATGCTTGTGGAGTGTGCACACTGGGAAATGACATTTTCAACTGGGGTGAAAATATCACTTTAACCACTTAAGCCCTATTTTATACCTTGACGCACAAGGGCGGCGCACAGCGAAAATAGCAGATCTACAATACTGGCTATTTCTGGAGAAAAACAACGTCCAAAATAGGGACACCAGGTTGAAAGTGGTTAAAGATGGCTGCTTTCATCTTACTCTTCAGACAAAACAAAAGGGTGCAAAGAGGAGAGAGAGAACATCATTTGAGAGTGGAAGGAGGCGGGCAAGAAAGGGAACTAAAAGCACATCTAAAGCCTGATATATACTTGGTTGGTCACCGGTGCCGTGCACGGAAAATAGCCGATCTACAAGCTCACAACACATTGCAGCGCAACGCTTTGTGAGCTTATAGATCGTCTATTTTCCTATTTTCGGTGTGCCACACCTTCGTGCAACTAAGTATCAACGTTGAGCTGTAAAATCCTGTGTTACTTTAACTGAGTCCATTTGTACGATCTCAGTCAAATTCACACTGAGAACGTTACTGTGTATAAGAAACATTCAGACAAGTATTTTCAAAATGTAAATAGTTTTTCTTTTCTTGACAAATACATAAGATAAAGATGATGTATTTTTATGGATCTGTAAAAGAATAAAAAAATAAAATACTATATTCATTCATTCCCTCCAGAGTATCTCATGGCTGTGAAATTGACGCAAAATGTGTTACGTTTTTAGTGAAAACAAAGCCATGTACACCATATGAATTGATCTCATATTGTATATGAAAACAATCATGTAATAAAATAAATGTATCATTAGAAAGTGTGTATTCTCTTCTGATCTGGAGCAGATCATACATTTCCCAAAGAAACCTATTTTTTTTATTTCATTAGCTGTTAAGATTGCAAGTAGGCCTATTTGTGTGTATGGCACATTTTTAAAAAGCACAGCTATAATACCTACCTCATTGCTAAAGATTTTTGGATTTTAATTGTTTAGGTAGATACTGCATTGTACTATATACTGCGTGCCTCTGCATTTTTCCTCAATGAAGTAGAATCTTTATTTTAAATAATTAAGTTTCTCTATTGCATTGTTGATGTATTTAGCATTTTGCAATTGACTAGTGAGGATGCAACAGAGATATCATTTATTTCACCAATATTTACAACATGTACTGTTTATGGCTTATTTCTACAGTACAACCACAATTGTGTTGTGGTTGTACTGTACAATATTGTAACATTTTGTTAGCAGTTGCTTACAACTAATATTGTAACCGTCCGTCAGTAAATCATTTTGTAGAAAAAGGTCATGTCCGGCAGAATTGAATCCCCAACCTGAGGGTAAACATTTCCCCAACCACAATGAGACACAGCAAGAGGGTTTCAGTTTAGGTTATTTTTTTCTTTCTTTTTTTTTACTAAACAGCATAAAATGGATCAGATATAATGTTATTCACTGACACAACAGATTCTATTCAAATTGACTGGATTCTATCAAAGTAATATGAAAGAAATTAGGACTATGTAACAAAACAAAAAATGCGGGAGGGAGCACACAAGCAATCCTACAACTTTTCCCATTCATGTTCCTATGTTTTCCGTTTTAAAATAGAACACTTTTCCTAGAAACTCATTTCCTTCTGTGGAGTGAACTGTGGAGTACACAGTTTGCTAAAAAACATGGGCCTAACGAATAACCCATCACAAGTACATGATATTGCATTTTATTTTCAACCGTGCATGCGTACATTCAGTCTATATGGATCTCCAAATAAAGAGGGACATGATATTTGTTTGATGTTAGATATGGCTGTCATTGGTCAAACTTGCACACTGTCAGCAGAATATCACCGACAACCCCACAACCACATCTTCAGCTCACCATACACTCTGCATTGACATTATTTTTTTTCGGTAGCTGCAAGAAACTCAAGAGTAGTCATCGACCGACCGAGCGTGCCAGATTTACGGTCCTAAAATTTGAAGCCAATGTGTGGGAGAAGAATGACCACACTACTACTCCGAACTTTTGTGTGACTTGTCTGTGCATTTCCAAACCTGCACCGGAAGCCTGTATACTGATTATGTAAATAAAAACAGTCTGTATTGAAAACATGAAAATAAAAATGTGGAGGAGGAGGAAGAAAGCACGTCCTAGTTAGAAATCTGTCCCCAATGAGCAACGTACAGAACACGGAACCACAGCTCCAGGGTTCTGTGACCAATTTTCAGCAGTCTTGTTTGTCTGGGAGCGATGGGTTCACAAAAAGTCTCGCTCCGGAAACGTTGCACGGGGCTTCCGTTGTCACAGGTAAAACGTCAGCGGGACAAGAGGGGAAGGTCACTGGAGTTCATTATAAGGCTGGAGTCCAGGTTTAAGCTTTCTGTGAAATACATGGAAATAACATGCCAAACGTTTAAAAGATGTTGCCGTTTCCATTTTGGTAGAGACGTTTCAGCGTACACCGAATAATGTAAACTTTCAAGGTTGTTGCCTCATGTCAGGTCAAGAGAAACGTTTGAAAACTTGGGAATTTTCACATACTGTATCTCTATGCTAGTTTTTACTTTCGAAATGTCTCTGCAGTTGACATGCCGTGATGATTACAGTCATTAACCTACACCATACACTGTATATAAAACCAATTCAAGTTCAAAGTTCAAATTTTCAGAAGAAAACAACCAACTTATGAGGTTCTTCTGTACTCTCACCTTGGTCAAAGTTGAGCTTCTTGTTGGAGGAGCCATCACCCAGACCTTCAATGTCCACCAGGTCGCTGTTGACATCAGAGTCATTGAGAGCACTCAGAGTCACATCTGCAGAGGGACAAAACATTGCTCACCGTTAGGTAGTGCAGTACATTTGAATTAACATGAAAAAAACATTTTGTAGCATTTCACCCCCAATGCTGTATACAGTATGTGTAAAAGGAGTAAAAGCAAGGGAAAGCCACTGTACAATGATAAAAAATATATATACTTATTAATAGGCTTAAATGCACTACCTTAACAGCATTTTGATAAACACACACTGCATATATTTTTTATCTTCAAGTTACCTCCTGCAGTCTTCTGCTTTTTGATGGGTGGGGCTAAGGAGGGGCTGCTCTGCATGCCCGTTGCCACGACGACCTGCGATGGTGCGATCATGGCGGGGGCGGCGGGGACCGGGGCAGGCGCCATGGTGACGGTCGTCTTCTTGACGGTCTTTTTGGGGGATTCCGATGAGATGGGCACCCTGCTGTCCTCGTACAGTTTCCTCTTCACCGTGCTCTTTATCTGGGCTCTGCGGTGAATTCCATTCATAAGAGTAGATTCAGAACAGTGATTCTCAACCGCTTTCATTTCAAAGGACCCCCCGTGTACTATGCCACAGGCGCCCCATTTGATACAATCTGTGGGACACCAATCTACACTATAAAATCCTCTTGTGTTAATTTGACTGAGTGTACGAGTTTGAACATTTGTACACTCTCAGAGTTACAGACCAGTCTGGGTCTATTTGCTTCTTGACTATCAATCATTTTGCTAGGGTCCACCTGAAACCCCCTCGAGGACCGCTGGGCGTCTCCGGCCCAGACCTTAACCCATTAAGGCCTGAGGCGATTCTTAAAAATGTTTTCTAACAGTTTTTTGAAAACAATCTGGAAAATATTTTTTCAAGATTTTTCAAAAATAGCAGATCTACAAGCTCATAGCGCGGCACTTGGTGCCGCGCTATGAGCTTGTTTGGCTATTTTTGAATAGCCAAAGAAAAATCTAAAGTGACACCGATGCGTCCCAGATCTTAATGGGTTAAAATGTGCTGTAAGTGATTTAATATAGAATATTTGTTCAGTAACAGGGATCTGTCTCCATGTCTCTTCATCCCTTTTAGTATACCAAATCGGTATACCAATTCATTTCATATAATCAGGAGAGAGAAATCATACAGGAAGTGAAATTGGAAGTGATGGAAAATAAAAATGAGCAAACAAAATTGGAGCTGGAACACTATCACAACATTTAAGCTGATAAGTGGATTCTTGCTCCTGTTTGGATGAAATTGGTGTCCCACCTGAAAAATGTATCATCTGTTCACTTAAAGGAGTTCACCCAAAAAATGACTTATTTTCTATCAATTGCACACCCCATGAAGCCTTGAATTCATGGATTTATTTTTGTCGTATTCCTAAGCCAACAATTTGATGACCGGGTGTGTATCCGGTAGGAGACACAAATAATCTACTTTGTGTCTCCTACCGGATACATTAGCCGGTAGAAGACGGGAATCTAATTATTGCTTAAGGAATGCGACAAAAACAAAAAATAATCCATGAATTGAAGGCTTCATGGGGTGTGCAATTGATAGAAAATAAGTCATTTTTTGGGTGAACTACTCCTTCAAGAAAACACCTTTCTTTGAACCAAAAAAATATCACTTTTAATTTACACACTGACACACAAAAAAAACAGCATTTGAATCCATGCAGACTTACACAGTGCGCTCTTTAATCACTGTGCTGATGTTGTTCAAATCATCACCGAATCGCCGAACTGCTAAACGGAGCATTTCAATCTCTGTCTCTGTCCACTTGGCTCTGGAATTAAAGGGTGCAGAGTTACAGTTTACAGCCATTGTTAGCTCAACTCTTATCACTTTCCCCCAGCACTTACAGTAGATCCACATACGCACACACCTATAGGGCTGATTACAACTTTAAGTTGACGATTAATTGTCACTCACATAATTCCGCTTAACGATTTCATTGTGTGTTTGTCGTTGAACATTGGAACATATGAATGAAAATCATTTCTGTAATAAAAGGCTTCGTAATAAAACATTGCACAGGGCAGATATGACAAATAACTTCAATATGCAAAGAAATTGTTGACATATTTCATAATTTTATACATGTAAAAATAGCAGAAATAGTTGATCTACAAGCTTACAACATTGTAAGCTTGTAGATCTGCTTTCTTAGATTAGATTTCTTTTTTTAATATGACGATAAGGCAAAAATAATTGCGATTCGACGATTATGTAACAATTGTGACAGGCCTAAACACACACACACACACACACACACACACACACACACACACACACACACACACACACACACACACACACACACACACACACACACACACACACACACACACACACACACACACACACACACACAGCCTCTGGAGACTACACAAGATGTGAAAGGAAATAGATATCAGGGTCTTAGCATTTCCTCGAGCAAAGCATCTGACGTTCTACTTTTGTGTCACATATAGTTTGTTAGACCCATTTAACAGTGGTAAATGTAAAAAGGTGGTGTAAGTGATAATGATGTTAAAATAAGTGTTAAATAGCTGGCCTATTTACATGGCTACTGTAATGGGTACACCTGATTCATGCAAAAACACCTACTCGTCCAAATAGAGTGACGTGGCTGCTAAACAAAACAAAAGGAAGCGCTGCCTGGGTTCATTAACAGTGGCTCAAAACAGGTGCTCTTCAGTGGAACAGGTATAGGAATAGAAGCGAAGGAACCCAAAATGTTGCTTGTGGTGAGGCAGACTATAGGGAAAAAATACTGAGGCACTCTGTCTTCACGTGAAAAAATATATAATTTATTTAACAGATGAGCAAGGCAACAGCTGACCTGATGTGGCTGCAACACAGTATGTCATGTATTATAATGCGGAAAAATTTACTGACTGAACTAGGTAACCCACCTGAAAATGTATGTTATGTTCATTAAAAATTTGGAGAGACCCCTGTTTACTGAGCAAAGAACTATGATTACCATCAGAATTAGAGCTTTAACATTTTAACAAAAAACATTTTGTTTTAACCAAAAATATCACTTACAGCACCTTTAATTAACAGATCACTGACTCTGCTGTTGGTTGAATACAGAAATGTTATTAGAAGTATATTGTTTGTTTGTTTGTGTTGTTGTTGTTAGTATTTCATTCATTGGTTTAATTAATTAAGTTCACTGCTACTAGTGTTGATGAGTATGTCTTGTTTATTATTGTAATGTATATTATTGTTATGTATTTAAATGTCTTCATGAATTGAAGACACAGGACCACAATGGATATAAGCCCTTCCTGGGGCTTTTTAGTTTTATCCTTTTAACAATCATTGTAAACCGTACCTCTGTACAAATAGCAAACTGTTAACCACTTTAACCATTATTTTATGCTTTAGAAGTATTCAATCAATCAATGTCTTACCCTGCTGGGCTGGAATCAGACACAGGGTGCAGTTGCATGGTGAGCTCTCCCAGCTTGGTGAAAGCAGCTCCCGCAGCAGAGAAGATCTCTCCCACCTGTCCACCACCATCCATCCATCCATGAAGGTGATCATCACAACAACACAGGACAAATGTGTGAAATCAAGAGGGGAGTGACAAACAGTGGTGTAAAGTAACTACAGTAAGTACATCAAAGTGCTGTGCTGTACTTAAGTACAATTTTGAGGTGTTTTTACGTTACTGGAGTATTTCCAATTTTCAGTACTTTCACTTCTATTCCACTATTATACTTTTACCCCACTACAATTATTTGAAAACTATAGTTACTAGTTACTTTGTAGATTTTGATTATTACAAAACATACATTCATCAGTTCACTTCAGCCCTATATACATTTCGGCCATTTAAAAAGAGCCGATACAAGCTCTGCTATTTTCAAAAGATTTGTATACTTTTGAAAACTTGTGAAATGTGACATTCTGCATAATGAGTACTTTGTACTTTTGGTATTTTAAGTACATGTTTATAACCAATACTTTTGTACTTCTTGCTTAATCCGGACTTTTACTTGTAACAGAGTATTTCCACTTTTACCTAAGCAAAACATTTGAGTACTTGTTTCCATCAATGGTGACAAATAAAATAAGAATGCCCCGTTAGCGATGAGTGAATCAATTCAATCGCTTCGTTATCATCAATATCAACAGTTGATCAACTTTTATGCATATAATAAACACAGAGATTCGAGCATGCATCTCAGATCTCCCAGCAGACAGTTTACCTTAGCAGATGCTGAGGTCATGATGAAGTTGTTTTGAACCTCTAATCAGCTTGTAGACACTCAACCAAAACAATGCACTGCACACACACACACACACACAGCTAGCTGTTAGCTTCCCTAGCTAACGTTAGCGGGCTTCCATAGATTAAAACTTACGAGCCTATGCGTCAGTCACAGCGACAAATGTAACAAAAATATCACCTAAATCACACTAGCGGGTTCAACTAGTTTGCAAACAACGCATATTTGGTGGAATATAATAATAATAATAATAATCTATCAACAATGGTTCAGTTCCAAAAGGCAAAGGGGGATAAAGAGAATGTTGCGCGAATACGGTGCTTCGCTGCCATTGGTCAGTCTGAGAAGGATGTTTCACTAAGCGCTGTTTTGATTGGTTGTTCGAGTTTAAGCTCGCGACCGTTAGCAGGGCAGGCTCTTTGCTGCGCAGTGCACACATCCTGTCTAAAGCCCGCCTACTGTATCCGGTATTTCTCCACGCTAGCATGCATTCACTCATACATAAACGTTTCCGTATCCGCTCTAAACCGGATCTGCAATCTGAAAAGTGAATTGACTCCGGTCCAGTCTCGCTCGCTACCGACGTTGCCAGATTTTGCGAGAGAAATAAGCAACCAGGTCTATGAAAACAAGCCCAAACGAAGCGACTAATGCCTGCCCTGGCCTACGCCTATTTGGAAAATAGCCGATCTACGTGCTTGTAGATCTGCTATTTTCAAAAAATATATTCGAAAAGAAAATCTTGGGGGGAGAAAGCATTTTTAAAAACATTTTGGTATGGGGGGGGGGGGGGGGGGGTACTTCCTGGCACAACATTTTCACTTCAGATGGGGGGTCCACGGAAAAAATACACATTAATCTGGGGGTCCTTGACATGAAAATGTTTGAGAACCACTGGTTCCACTCCACTGCTAAACTAACTACTACCAATATTTACGATTTATATAGCGACTTTGCAGAAACACAAGCCCAATTCCGCTTATAATAAGCGGACATGGCAACACTGCTCGCCTACAGCCGCAGCCGACCATCGCCGAATCTCACCGGAAATTGCCGAGCGTTGTGACGATCACATATCAGCTGATGGGGGGTTGAGTCAGTCGACACGGAATCGGACGCCTCCTGTTATCCATGAAGCGACGCTTCTTCTCGTTTTAGTGGATCGTATTTTTCCGTAACTGATTGAGAAAAAAGGTCAAATTGAGAGAAATGCCGTCGCTATTATTCTGCGGTCCGAAGATGGCCGCGTGTGGAATAGTGATCAGCATATGGGGGGTGATCATGCTGGTAAGGAGATATAATAGTGCCATCATGGCCGCAGCATCACAGTTTGCATTGATGTGGGGGGAGGTCAGATTAGTCAATGGAACAGACTTTAACGCTTCTATTTTCCGCAAGTCACTTATATTATGCATGTCAACTTGTTGAAATGAGTGAAACGTAGCTTATAAGGAAAGATGACATATTATGCAATACAGAGACAGGTGCACCGCACGGCACCCTCCATGTAATTCCAATGGGATACTTCCAACAAATAGACAGGTCCCAGCTAGGCCTCTTACAGTTTACCACACACACAGCATCTGATGTTTCTTTCATTGTCAGTTGAATATTGCCAGAAATCACAGCTTGCTATGTAAACGAACCTATGCGCTATGGATTATGCAATAGCTGTGGTATCTGGCATAACGTGGCAGATGGATGGTGTGCAGGTGCATTGCGATGTGGTTAACACAGCTTGATATCTGAATTTGATCAGATTTAGGCTACTTGAATTTTAAATGTGACTCACTCTGTGCCATGTCGTGTAGATCTGTACATGCTAAACTATTTATTTATTGATATGGTACTATTACCTAGGCCTACTGGCTTATTATATTGGTGTAGGCGTTCAAAATAAACGTTCCTTTTGTAGCCAAAATAAGGTTTTTGACTTGTTGAATACAAAGCATCACAATATCAGTATACCCTCTTATTAACTTACACTACCAGGGGAGTTCCCTGGATATCTGGGCCTTCTGACAACAAATCACATTGGTCTGTCAGTATGTATTAATGAGAACCCTCTTTGAGGGATTTTGACAGTCCAGTGCCATTGGAACCTTAACTATCTTGTCACAGAAGTGTATAATCTGTAAAACAATTAATTACAATTGGTTTGAATGGCACATAACAAGTGTTATTATTCCTTTGTGTATTGCAACTATGGAACTGGGGGAGTGCTAACTGCTGCTAACCCAGCAGAGTATATGATTGATATGTTTTTTTAATGTGTATTAATTTCTTATCTTTTGTGTGACAATAAAACATCTAACATCTGGGGTGCACTGACACATCACTTCAACACCACCCCAGATTTAGAATCACGGATATATTTTCAACTCAATTCAAGCTGTATATTTATACTCAGTGTATACTTTTTTCTAATTTATCCCGCACTTCCTTGTACCACTTGTATATTTATTGTGATCTATTAGGCAACATACCCAGGTTAAATTATTTGGTCAAATTTACTTTGTGAACTAAATACCGGTTCTGATTGAAATGTAATGCATTGTTTGTGTTTCTGATATTACAGGTCATGCTAGGCATTTTCTTTAGCGCCAAGTCAGCCGTGCTGATTGAGGATGTACCCTACACTGAGGAGGACATTCGTAACGAGTAAGTGACCAGAGCCTCTCTATGGCACTGTACACATCTCTTACATTGCAACGGAAGTTTCTAGCAGTACAGAGATTGTCGCTTTGGACCACCATATCAACTACATTTCACAAAAAGAAATGCAATTTTCTTTTAACCGTCTTGGGTTTAAAGGGGGATATGCAAAATACAGACAATTAAATGGTAGCCACAACTGACTTGGTGGATGTGTCCAAAAGAGTTGCGTTTCAATGGATGTGTTATGACAACATTCATGGAAATTCAACCCAACCCACGGCCAAACCAAAGCCTTGGGGGTAGATTAGATTAGCTTTTGTTTTGTTACTACTGACTAAATCACTGTCAATCAATTAGTCTCATAAGGTTAGGGCATAATTGATATTGTCATGCTCTTCTTAAATGTAATACCTTTATGATATGTTATCCATCTCATTGTCTTGCTCATGGGACACCTTGACAGAAGTTCAGAAACACAAATCTATTTTTTAGCTGAATCTTTGATGTTTTTATTTACGTGAGGACTCTCGATCCATTTGACCATACTGCTGCTAGGTGCTATCCAACACATAATGCTTTAAACATAGCTGCTGTTATATCTTTGTCTCAATTTTACATGTTTATTTACAGTTCTATTGCTTCTTGAGCGCTAGAGAAAATAGTAGCATGTCGAGCTACAACATATAAATGGGATAAAATATACATTTTAATTATATTGTTATTACTTCATGTTCGCTGCTGCTGATCAGCTTAACGTGGTATTTCTTTGCAACCCACAGCAAGAACCCACCAAGTAACATATACGGCCTGTACAACCAGGTGGGAATCAACTGCTTCATCGCTGCAGCGGTCTACGTAGCAGTCGGGGCAGTCTCCCTGTGCCAGGTCCGACTTAACAAACGACAGGAGTACATGGTCACATAAGGCACTTACAGCTGACCAATCAAATAAGTCAAAAGAAGAACATTTTAAACAGGGAGTGAAATATGTTACACTGGTATTTTATTTAACGTGTGTAGAGGTTATGTTTATGAGGTTTATTTTATGGGTGGCCAAGTAGCTACCCAGTGGTGTGAAGAACTGTTACATGTCAACATGGTACATCTACCAGTTTAAATTCATAAAATGAAAAAAGGTTATGCATTTTACCCACTTTATTATTCCACTTTATGTTACCAAAGGGAAGCAGAGAGCCTTCTATTGGGCCATTTGATTTAAGTTAAGATAGTTTGTGTGCTCATTGTGTTTCTGTGCTGTGTACTGGAGTTGTATGTTGTTATCAATCATTCCTCTGATAGGGTTAATAAAACTGACCAAAAGTTGGACCATGTGAATAATTGACTGTAAAATCCTATTCTAAACAGTGTTTGATGAAACAACCCATGTTGTGCATGTGTTATACTGTTTAAAGGCAAGGAAACATTTGATGATGTGTACATTAACTGGAGAGAAAACAAAGGTATATTGTAAATCGTGATGAACGTTCTATTGTGGATATTCCCTGCAATAAAGATGATCTCTAAATATGAGAATGTCTCTGACTTGGAGAGGAAATGTAATAGTAATCGTGTGTTCATTTTCATTGTTTGTCTCATATTTGTCCAAAAAAATGTTTTAGACATAAACATAAGGTGGGTTTGCTAATTTCTTAGTGCCATCGCTTCCATTCTCACTTGTTTAATCTGTATTCTGTGCAAGTTCTCTCTCCTCAGTCTCCTGATTGGATAAAATAGGTATCCTGACCTGAAAATGCATTTTCTGTTTACTAAAGAGCAGGAGAGATGGGGAGACTCCTGTTAGTCTATCAATGAGTATTATCCAAATATAGAGCTGTTTAACACTTATTTTAACAGAAGAAATATCAGTTATTATCCTACCTTTAAAGAAACTATGTCACTGTGGGGTGGGCTAGTTCTGGTCATGGCTCTGGTTCTGGTGAGAGCCAGTGGTGGAAAGTAACTAAGTAAATGTACTCAAGTACTGTACTTAAGTACAATGTAAAGGTACTTTTACTTTACTGGAGTATTTTTCAATACTGTTACTTCTACTCCACTACATCTCAGGGACAGGGGTCATCAACATGTACGTACACGGACAAACGTGTTCGTGGCAAGACTTGTCTATGTCCGTGGCCCATTTTATTTTATTTTGTTTCTTTTGATAAAATAGTTTATATTTTTTCATGATAATGTAAAAACATACTAAATACCCACAATCTAATCTTTGAATTCAAATTGGTTTGAATGATTTTAGTGACTCATAAAGTGTCGGGATGACATGCTCATTAATATGTTGCAGGAGATTTGTGGTATTGTACACCAGTGGTGGAAAAAGTACTCAAATTCTTTACTTAAGTAAAAGTACCAATACTGCAATGCAGAAGTACTCCGTTAGAAGTAAAAGTCCGGAATTCCAAATTTACTTGAGTAAAAGTACAAAAGTATTGGCATCAAAATGTACTTAAAGTACCAAAAGTAAAAGTACTAAGATATTTGAAAATAGCCGATCTACAAGCTCACAGCGCGTCGCGATGCGACACGTTGTGAGCTTGTAGATCTGCTATTTTCAAATAGCCTATAGGTATAAAATAGGCTAAAGTGGTTAATGTATGTTTTAGAATGTAATCATTTATATCTGAAAAGTAACAAGTAACTAAAGTTTTCAAATAATTGTAGTGGAGTAAAAGTACAATATTTGCCTCTGAGATGTAGTGGAGTAGAAGTAAAAGTATTGGAAATTGGAAATACTCAAGTAAAGTACAAATACCTCAAAATTGTACTTAAGTACAGTACTTGAGTAAATGTACTTAGTTACTTTCCACCACTGTTGTACACTACATGGTACTGTACATGATTGCATCAGGTGAGGACAAGACAGCTAGAAGTTAATGTTTGATAATAGCTACCTTAATTCTCTGAAAATAGCAAAATATGTATTTAATCCTTTGTTGGAGACAATAGATTCATTCAAGTGGTGTGGTCAGACAATTAAACTGTAGGAAAAGATCTGTTCAGAAGGATCCATTTGCTACAAAGGCAAAGGAGGACAGAACTGGACAAGTGAAGCTTGTTGAAAAAGATTTTCATCGCTGAGAGAAAGTGTTTGAAAGTGTCCAAAAATAACAAAACATAATATACTAACACACTACACAATCATAATCAGTGGAAACTCTTGATCCACAGCCTGGTCCACAATCACCATCAGATCTCCAGCTTATACATTTGCTCACCTCTGATTAAAGTTAGGCGCCCTAGCATGAAAGTAGTTGTGACTTGTGACACTGCATTTAAACCCTGTCATGCCCTTTATCATTATCTAATCACTCATAATGTACATACAGGTGTATGATGTTTTTGACTCTGACCTTTCTTTTTTGAAAAGAAAGGTCAGAGTCAAACACATCTTACAGTAGCCCCCTACATCACATGCTTTACTTTCTCATCATGATAGAAGATTTCCCATGAAGATATCACCATAATGGAAAGAAACCACTGTGACAGCCCTGCCCCTCTGCCTCCACTGTTGGCTAGCTGGCAGCATCAGTGGTGATCAGTGCAGAGTGGAGCAGGCCGTCAGACCAACTCAGTACAGCTGGGTGAGGGGTTTTGGGAAGGTATATAAATATAACTACCTCTCTTACCAACATTGCGAGCTCTCTCTCTTCCTTTGTCCTCCCTTTGAAGCAGTTGCCTTACACCTTTTTATACAACACTCACACAGCACACTCCATACATCCATACACTGCAGACATGACTGATTACTGACTTTTTCACACCTCATACCAGTTTATGTGTTTATTATTGCAATTCTTTATTTAATGTAGATCAATAAATATAACTTTAAATGTTTGACTTGTGTGTGGACTCCCTCTTTTGCCATGTATTCCCTAGTGCATGACAAAATGAGGGCTCGTCTTAAAAGTCATTTTGTTTGTTTGGAAATTTAGATTTTGATCAGATGATTTGAAATTGCTTTGGAATTTGTTTGTTGGGAGTTTCACACAAGTTAGTTTGTTTTTGTTAGGAGCTGGGGAGAGAGAGCATTTGGCCCGGTGTGCAGAGTACAAGGTAGGTGTTGGGATGGGTATTACAGGGGGTAGTGAACAGAACAAAAAGTTTGGGAACAAATCCCTGAGCGACTGGTGCCAGTTAGGGTACCGGTTGTTTTTTTTCTTTGATGTAAATTAGTGTTTGAATAGCGGCGGATCTCGAGGGTCACAATAGGTGGCTGGAGGGGAGCAGTCCTCATGCTCGGGTGCCGACTGGTAGGTTAAGGTAGTTAGTTAGGCTAGTATATTAGATAAGTTAGGGGGGGGTTGTTCCTATTTTTGTGAAGTTCATCTGCACATTGTGTTACACAGACCAACACTGAGTTTTGTTTTGGTAATCTGCACACAAATCAATATGAGTCTAGTGGTGAAAGATTGTGTTAGGTCAGTGGAGTTGTTAAATCAGTGGACGAAGGACCAGTTAATCGCTGCACAATCGAGATTACGGTGACAGAAAAGCTCAAGGAACCTTTGACTGAAGAATATTATACTGTACAGGCTAACATGGAATAATCTGGGGGTGCTGGTGAATGAGGAGGTATGAGTGGTGCAAGTTCTATGGCTGGGTTAGTGTATCTTGAACATGGCTATGCAATTTGGCTGTAGGGATGTCCGATATTATCGGCCTCCCGATATTATCGGCCGATATTAGCATAAAAATTGATATCGGGAAAATATCGGTATCGGTTTTTGAAAAAAAAATTTTTTTTTTTTTTTTTTTTTTTTTTTTTGCTTTATATTTAAGTTACAGGAGTTCTTACTGTATATGGTGTGTGTGATATGAAATTTGAGCTTACCCTAATCACAATAATCCCCGCATATATCGGTATCGGTTGATATCGGTATCGGTAATTAAGAGTTGGACAATATCGGTATATCGGTTATCGGTAAAAAAGCCAATATCGGACAACCCTATTTGGCTGGCTGACAAACGTCTTCCATAGGTCTTAAAAGCCGGACCGGTGAGCATTTGGGGAATTCAGGGATTTGGGAAAATGTGACAAAATGGCCCAAACGGTGCTTTTCAGGTTGCATACGTTGTGGGTGGCCCAAACGGTGCTTTTCAGGTTGCATGCGTTGTGGGTTAGTTTCAGTTTGTCATTTGGCCGTTGTGTTGCCTTGGTTTGGCAAAAAGCACACTTTGTTGGAGTGTGCCTCCAAGTCCAGTTGAGGGCAAGGAGGACACTTGGGTCCACGGACTAAGCCTGGCATATTGGCTTAAGTCTAAGTTCATTTGGATGTTTCATAAATTATTTGGGTCTTAGATCCTGAATTCCAGATACATGGTGGCTTGCCTATTGGATTCAAGTTGCTCAGTCAATGAAAAGCATGTTGAAAACCCAGTCAGCTGTATTCCGTCATAGAAAGCACTTGCACTGATTCTTGGACTTCAACATTTTGAGGTTTGTGTGGTCAGTTTTCACTGGCCGTTTGAAAATCTCAAGGCTCTGTGTTCAACTCCTGTACTGGCCGCTCCCCGTTTGGAGGAGTCCTTTTCGTTATAAGTAGATGCTTCAAATGTGGGGGTTGGAGCTGCCCTTTTGCAGACAGATGACAGAGTGGTGCCTTTCTTTTCACGAAAGGTCAATACTTATCAACTCAACTATTCAGTCATTGAGAAGGAGGTTCTGGCGCCAATATTAGTTTTGCAGCACTCTGATGTGTATTTGAATTCTGGTTTAACTCCACTGGTGGTTTACAAAGATCACAATCACAACTCCACTGACGAGTTTGCATTATTTTTGCAGCCTTATAGTATGGATATTCGCCATTTCAAAGGTGCTGAGAGCGTGATGGCAGATGCACTGTCTAATTAGGTTTTGTGTTGACCTGTTTTGCTGTTTATCCTAATGTTTGTTGTTTTCTCCACTATAGACTGTCCTGTCTTTGGCTCTCTTAATTCGCTCCTGTGTACAAAGGTTGCTGAGGCTGGAGGCAGGATGATGTGGCAAAGTGCAGTAACAGGTATTCAGGGGTATATAGCCTACAGGTGCACTTATGTGTTGGTAATCTTTATGGTGAGGTTGAAAATTGATGTGTTTGGCTCTAGGGGCATTGTTATAAAGTAATAAGTTGACAAGTTGGCTATTTGAATTTTTATTGGTACATATTTGGTGTATTGTTGGTTGCACATTTTTTTGTTTTTGTTTCTGTAGATAATGTGGTGGAACCCCATTTTTTTTGGAGGGGGGTGTGACGGCCCTGCCCCTCTGCCTCCACTGTTGGCTAGCTGGCAGCCTCAGTGGTGATCAGGGCAGAGTGGAGCAGGCCGTCAGACCAACTCAGTACAGCTGGGTGAGGGGTTTTGGGAAGGTATATAAATACCTCTCCTACCAACCTTATGAGCTCTCTCTCTTACTTTGTCCTCCCTTTGAAGCGGTTGCCTTACACCTTTTTATACAACACTCACACAGCACACTCCATACATCCATACACTGCAGACATGACTGATTACTGACTTTTTCACACCTCATACCAGTTTATGTGTTTATTATTGCAATTCTTTATTTAATGTAGATCAATAAATATAACTTTAAATGTTTGACTTGTGTGTGTGTGTGTGGACTCCCTCTTTTGCCATGTATTCCCTAGTGCATGACACCACACACCTATCAAAGCTACCATACCAATCCAAAAAATAGTTTTGGATTGGTAAAGTAGAACTGGTAGAACTTGATCTCCTCCTGACCTCAAGTAACACAGTCCTGTGAAAAGCCAGCAATATCTACATTAACCATATGACACCACCCACTCACCTCTGCACCTAAATGGCCCTTTGCTCAATGTGTGATGGAAGCACTGTACTGATGAGACCCAATTATTTAATGCCTGTCTTAGCCTCCTGGCAGTCTTAAGGTTGTCTTCAGAATAGGTAACCTCTTTAACCCTGGCATCCCCATTTTGAGCACGGCCAAGTAAATAAATAAATAAATAAATAATTAGAAATCTTTCTGAAATGTTTCGAAAATACCACATCTACAATCTCTCAACATGTCACGATGTAATGTATTGTGAGCTTTTAAAACAATGGCTTATATTTCTTTGCAAAATGTGTAGCACATTGGCATAGACAATATGGCACATTAGGAGTTCATTATGTAGTTCTGGTAATAACAAACAAAACTAATACTGATCATTATTTGTATGTCTGTGACAAAACATAAATATCGATGAAAATGTCCATCACAAGCTGGCATGGTGATGACCCCTGCTCACAGGCGAATATTGTACTTTTACTCCACGACAATTATTTGAAAACTTTAGTTACTTTGTAGATTTTGATTATTACAAAGCATACATTAACCACTTGACTTCAGTCCGATGCAACCCACTTCAGTGATGCAAGAGCTTGTAGATCGGCTATTTTCAAAAGACTTTTATACATTTTTTTGAACTTGTGAAATGGGACATTCTGCACAATGAGTAGGCCTACTTTTAAGTATATTTTGATGCCAATACTTTTGTACTTTTAGGCCTACTCAGGTACATTTTTTAATTCGAGACTTGTACTAAGTTGTAACGGAGTATTTCTACATTGTGGTATTGATACTTTTACTGTGAGTGCTTTTTCCACCACTGTCTTCTAGCCTACAGCGCAGTGAATGTCACTGAAGTGGGCTAGTTCTGGTCAGAGAAGAGATGGCTGTGGTCAGGTGACTTAAAGGGATTTTGTCCCATTCCTAAACCAATAATTTGATGACCGGAGACATTAGCATCTTTCCGCCA
This sequence comes from Gymnoscopelus microlampas, assembly GCF_963454915.1. Taxonomy (NCBI): domain Eukaryota; kingdom Metazoa; phylum Chordata; class Actinopteri; order Myctophiformes; family Myctophidae; genus Gymnoscopelus; species Gymnoscopelus microlampas. The sequence goes on from NC_139949.1 coordinate 12,873,190, forward strand.
GTCATCAAATTATTGGCTCGGGAATGTGACAAAAACAAAAAAATCTCCATGAATTCAAGGCTTCATGGGGTGTGTAATTGATTGAAAATAAGTAATATTTTGGTTGAACTATCCCTTTAATGATGAAAGGAAAACGAAACTGATGAGTATAATACATAAAGGGGAGAAGTTGATGCTTTTAGTCACACTACGCAGTTGGCACGCATATCCAAAACGACATAAGTAGCCTACATCCAGTAAAAGTAAGTAGTTTTGCTTTTAATCGGCCAATTTTGTATTTTATTTTGTTGTAAAAATCATTATGGCCTCCTTGATATCGAGAATGCAGAATGTGGTTTATAATTATAGGCCTACTGGCCTAGTAGGTATTCTGCACATCAGTAGGCCTATTATTGACAATAACTGTATTAAAGTTACCCTGATTACAATTAAGTTGATGGTATGTGCGCTCCATGGGAAATGTAGTCTTATAACTAGGCTTAACTAACTGTAAGCCTGGGTTCTATTTCTTGCATCCAAAGTTTGCATTTATTTTTTCTTCTTTTGTGCCTTATATAGACATGAGCACACAAGAAGAGAAGAAATGGGGAAAAGCTCTCACTCGCATAATTAAGGCGTTGGACAAAAGTCAGTTCGAGAAGATGCTGAAACTTTTGGATGACATTCCAAAACCCGCGAAGGAAAAGGCAGAACGAGACGAGATGCCCCAAATAATAATACAACACTTGGGACTGAAGAAGTCAATTGACACCATGCAGAAAATTCTGGAAGAGATTCCAAGGAGAGACACTGAGGTCCAAGAGTTACTGCGCCCCTTTGTGGACAAACTGAGCAAGTCCCCAAAAGAGAATAAAAAGGGTAATAATAATAAAACAATAAAGTAGCCTACTTTTGATAAGGAAACCATTACCATTATTTTTAATAACCTTAAATTATGAAATAAAAAGATTGAAGATTTACCATATTACATGCCACGTGTAGTTTATAATGAGTTGCATTATTCAGTTTCATCATCTGTTTCACTTCTTCTTACAGGACCTAAGACAACATCTGTGGAGTCAGACACTGTGGATGAGGAGCCAGAGGCCGCTGGTAAGTGAACTCTCTCTCTCTCTGGTGCATTAATAATAATAAAACAATAAAGTAGCCTACTTTTGGAAACGATTACCATTATGTTTTAATAACCTTAAAATACAAAATAAATACAACATATCTCATCTCTTTCTCTTCTTCTTACAGGACCAAAGAGAACTGTCAGTCAGAAAAGTGAGTCAGACACTGAGGATGAAGAGCCAGAAGCTGCTCGTAAGTTAACTCTCTCTCTCTCTCTCTCTCTCTCTGACTGTTCAGTAATGCTCAGACGCATAATGGAGAGAATTATGTGAACGAGTGAGTAACATTTGTTTTACATTCTCAGCTAAAAAACTGAATGAATCCAAAACAGAATCTGATGAAGGTAAGCCAGACATGCAAGACACACACACACACACACACACACACACACACACACACACACACACACACACACACACACACACACACACACACACACACACACACACACACACACACACACACATCATAATGTGAGTTTAATTGTAGCACAAAATAGCCATGTTTTGAAACAGGTAAACCAATGTGTTGCTGCTGTTATGAGTGTCTTAAGACTTACAGAACTGTTAGTCAGAATTGAATAATGTGTTTAGAATTCACACAGCACTGTATTTCCAAAACAAATCAAATTCTCCGAATAATGTTATGACTAATGACACTTTCTGACTTCTTTTTAAGACGAGAAGAAACATCAAAGGGACAAGGTAGACTTAAAGTGATACTTGGGAGTCAAAAGGCCAGAAATTAGCTGTATGAACACCACCGACCAGTGTGTGGCGCCACAGCCATCCATGTTGCCCCCCCCCCTCTTTTTTTAAACATTCTTTTTGAGCTCCCAGATCTGTTGAAACACCTCAAGAACATCTGCTCACCCTCTCTCACAGCTATGCTTCCCAGTTCCCACTATGGCAGTTTTTCTGTGCAAGATCGCTAGTAGTAGTTAAGTTTGTCTCACATTGGCTGATAGTTTATAGGGTGTGTGTGAAGGGAGGGTGACAGAGCTGGCTTGTACTGACACAAAACAGAGTCATTCCCTTTTACTGATTGGTCGTGGTGGCAGCCACTTATCGCACAGTGGGGCGCTAATGCTTGATTTATACATAAAAATATACATACATCGTACAACAAGGTATTAATTAGACTTTAGATACAAGCAAAAATATGTAAAGTAATGTTGCACAGGCTTTTACATCATGTTGTATTCAACAATGAAATGTAAAATAAAATGTTTTATACTTTGTTGTAAATTTTGTTATTGTTTGTTAATCATCTGCAAACTAGAAGGTATATTTATCTTTCACACCATTTTACTGTCGAGCTCTTTTTTCACTTTGCTCTTTTCTTTTCCTTTTTTAAATACATACATGTGGAGGTCCATGTTCAATGGCAATTAATAAAATCACTTGCTAACCTACATTTACACATGCTCTGTAGCCTATTGCAGAAATGATCCAAATATACAGTGTATTTAATACAGATTAATTTGATACTCCATTCCAATTAAAAGAATGCTATTGATACAATATAGGTAGTTTATTGTGTTGGTAGATAATGACATTTTGAACAGCCTGTTTTGTCATATTTATTTGCATGCCAATACCCACCACTTGGTGCTAACTTAGCTAGCATCAAAGTAAATTATATATGTGTAAATAAATGTACACGGTGCCTCTATGGTAAATGTTAGAAATGATTGTCGAAATAATTCAGGCAAGAATGATGCGTTACTTGAGATCAGGGTTGCGGTCAGTGTTTGATTGAATCAATTCAGGGTCTATGAATGCCTTATCTCTGTTGGCTAGGGCAGTGGTAAAAAAAGTTTAACTACTTTAAACCCATATACATCTTTTTTTAAATAGCCGATAACAATTACATATCAATGTTGAACATTTTTACAACACAAGTCTTGTATGGGGTCCCTGGCACAAAATATTTTCTGATGGGGGTCCGCGGCCAAACACATCTTGGGGTCCTTGACCTGAAAAGGATTAGGAACCACCGGACTAGGCTGTGTCGCCCAGTGGTTCTGGTACTGGTTTCAGGTATTAATTACTTGTTAATCACCAAACTAGTTAGGTTGTGTCTGTCTACCCATCAACATATACACACACAAAGCTCACACAAAAACATGAAGCATGACAGTAGGCTCGCAGTTTTTCCAATATACATATATTTCATGATGTTCATCAATATAATAAGACATTGATAGATTTACACTACAGTTATTTTATGTACTTCTGTTTTTCAATTCATTTCCTTTCACGTTGAACCACCTTTAGTTTACTTTCTAATCCCATACCAAACGACAGCACAATAAATCTATCAATAAAGAAAAATAAAGAAAAAAATGAATTGAAAAAAACCTGAGCACATTGCCCATGATCCTCCAGTCTTTTCCCTCCTGATAAGGCCAGATGAACAGAGGCAATATGGGCCTTCAACCCTAAAACGTCATCCCCCCCAAAAACCTTTTTCCAAAATCTTTCCTAAAAAATAAACGGATTCAAAACAAAAAATATATATAGATTAAAAACAGCAATCTGATTAATCCATAATCATTCTAAGCATTCTGGAGTAAAAATACTTATTTTTTTCCCCCATTAACTTCCCCATTTTCTTGACCTTTAGTCACCAGTGCTTGCACACAAACAATTCAATGACATCTGGAGTTATTACTAAATTGAATCAAAAGAAAAGAAAGAGAAAAAAAAAACAGCATTTGGTTCAAAAATAAAAACAAGTTCATGTGTTTTAAACAGAATGTTGTACATTTATTAGCCATCCTGCAAAGGCTCAGAGTCTCAAAAAAGGTTCCCTCCTATTGCTGCTTTCATGCCATTTGGGGGTAATGGCAAGAATGACTTGAGCTGAACCTGGCATCTTGTAGCAACTCTTTAGGAGCAATCGCCCAACTCTGTTTTGCCCCATCACCTACTTTGCTTTCAGCCGATGCAGTGTATTCGCTGTTTGCTTGTGGTTTATGTACACAACTGTACCTATGAAGGCCAACAGTTCAGCTTGTAATTCTAACTTGGTAGACGGTTTGTGAACATATCTACCCCCTAAGTTGGTAGAATTACCCCCATATGACTTGACCGCAGCATGTTTGAGATCACTAAACAACTCTGGAGGCTGACATGAAACAAAATGATCCAACAAATCATGTTCAAGACCCAATCCCACCAAAGTAATTAACATTGAAAATACGACCGAAAAAGTGCCACGGTGTTAAAATATGTGCACTTCTTTTCTTTTACAGACAAGAAAGCAAAAGAAAAAACAAGAGCGCTCACTTCAGTTTCGTTATTTGCATCCAAATTTGTTGAGCGCTCAACGGACAACAATTGGATTCATGGATTTAACACAGAGGTCCTACCCCAATCAGTAGTTTCATGTCACCTCAATCCACTGTGATGATGCCTCCTTTGGGAGGGTTTAAATGACCATGTTTGAAACCCTGAAACATTTTCATATTGCAGAAATATCCAATTGATGGTTAATAGATTTCTACTGTAGTCCTCACCTGTGTGTATATTTTCGATAATTGTTAAAATCTTGAAACCTGAGGATAAAGGACCCCCCCTACCCCCCAAAACACCCCCATATAACAACATCAAACAATATATATTTTTTTTGTTTATGTTTTTCTTGTTTTTTGTTTTTGTTTTGTTTTAACAGCTATAGTTAAAGTCTTTTTTTTTCGTTTTAAAACTGTTTGTCGGCACTACAGAGACAGAAAAAGAAGAGTTGTGCTATTCTTAGTTATAGGATCATTTGTCTAGAGACTGATTACAGATTAAAGTAGCTCCTCAGACCTGCATACACGGCCTTAAGGTGGGGGGAGTCATTGTACTGTACTTGAATTGAATGCATGTTGTTCATGATATCTAATCTTTTCTTGCGTAGCCTATGCTAAAATATTCACACTTATTCAAAATGTATTGAGCCAGTGAGACACATCACAGACACAATCTGTAGGGGTTAGACATACTTATTCAAAGGTCATTTTAGGGGTCAGAGTAAGCTTTTAAAAACAATGGTGGTAATAGTAGAAGTAGTAGTAGTAGTGTGATCGCTTTTCAAAAGTTGTTGGAGAAAATATGTCCTTTCACTTGTTTTTGATGGCAATCGGCAGCATAAGCATGAAATTCTGGTCTTTGGTAATATTATGTGATTTAGTTTTGCTCTATTTTTGGAGGAAATGAAAGGGGAGCGGGTCATTCTAAGGCATTGGGGTCGAGCGGACAGGTACGTTTGGGGTCCTTCAGGTATACAAAGGCAGACACCTCTTTCACAGAGCTGGCAGGCAGAACTGTGACCTATCTGCTAGTGTAATTTCGTTGTCACGGAAACAAGTCGCCCTACTGTGAGATTTAAGCGGCCTAATCTGTCAGGATAAACAAGGGATATTCCTATGACAGGAGGAGCTACTCTAGAACACATGCATGCACGTGTGCGTGCGTGTGCACACACACATACAGACACAAGCTGCATAAAGTGTAGGATTTCAAATGAGTGAGTTGAGCAAAGGGGAGTATGTTCACCTACAGTATACTGTAGATGACAAGGATAAGAAGTAATGTTCAAAAGAGATAAGGCTACTAAGGATTTGTACACACTTGCAGATTTCAAAAGATTTTGCCACTATTCCCAACGTACAAAGGCCAAAGCACTCATAGAATGTTTGCAAGAGCAGTATTGGTGACATAACAATGGGCTTTTTCAACACAGCACAGCACCAGCTCAATTGCTTTCTTTAATTTACTCCCCCTTGAACGTGGCCACTGAAAGCCTTTTTTATGTTAAAATATGGACCCTGCATGGTTGAAAGTAAAATGCTGTTGCAGCCCCATAACGTGAATTCAACAGTTTTAAGGAACTATGTTCTATATGTTGCAGTTTGCGGATGCATACAAGGCCTTAGTGTGACTGGAGATTTGAGAAGAAGCAAGCACATTGTACTGTCCTGCACTGCGGTTGTAGCTTAAACGGTCAATTGCACAGGAACAGATGCCAAAATAGTAAAGGAATCATTCAAGACTAAACCAGCGAGGGCACCAATGAGGAAACAGCTGAAACGACAATAAGAAAAGCCTCTCCCTAGTTAATTGGCAGTGTATAATGCACATAGCAGAATTACAAAAACACACAATACACAGGTAGAGAGGAGCGCCCTGCCCATGGCAGCAAATAGTACAGCGTACACGCTACTCTTTACCTGCCTGTTTCACACAAAAATATACTATAATATAAATATAATCTATTATATTAAAAAAAAGAAAAAGGCCTTAACTATAGGGAGAAACATAGAAAGAGAAAGAGAGAGAACCACTGCGTTAGCAAAACACTCTGGCTAGCTTGTTTGGAATGCTACAATTGTTGAAACAACTGGTTTCTCCTGTTTCTCGGAATGCTCACTCAAGTCAATAGCTTTGAATCTAAAAAAGAATAACCCCTAACATTATCAGTTCATTGTTCTAGCACTTTATTTACTTGCAAGTTGTTGTACTTTTCCCTCGTTTGACTCTGTTACTTTGCCTTGGTTCGCAAATAAGGCAGAATTGTCTCGGTTTCATGTGCTCATTATATGGTGAGGTTTTGCTGCAAGAGGATCTCTTTTGGGCCAGCCATACTACTGACCAGCCAGACAGCGCCATCAAAAACAAGGACATTTTGTGCATTTTAAACGTATCCCCCCCGCTTCGTTCAAGTCTGGAACTCTCCCTATACACAAATTTAGGTGTACAAGAATGTTTTGACTGTATAAGGTCAGTCAGCGGCCACTTAGACTTTATGCTAACGGTACACAAATGCATGGGTCGTCAATTTTTTTCTTTATAACCCCTTGTGACAGTATAGTTTTTTTGTTTTTTCAAGTCTATATCTACAGTATGATATTGATTAATGACATCTCTGTAGTATTAATGTAATGTTTCAGCAACGTCACAGATATTACAAAAGAAAACAATTTTGGACAGATTTCGAATCCTAGTCTTGTCCATCCAAAAACGAATGCTTACAGCTAAGAATCGTTATGTTCCATTATGGTTTGTAGGATTAGTATTGGTGACGCCTATCTATATTCACCTTGCGTTTTTTTTTTCTTCTCAAAGATACTTAACATGTGCTACATTAAGAGCATTTGCACTAGACTGCAATGAAGGAATGTTCTCGAAATAAGACACTAAGTAAAAACTTACAAAAAAACAAAAACAAAAAAAAAACATCTACAGACATTGGTCCAACTGTACTATGGCAGTATTGAATTCATCAGAAGAAATGAGACGCTAAAGCATGCAGAGAGAAATGGATGGACAGAAATGAGAGAGGTTGGGGGTGGGGGTGGGGTTGGGAGGGGGGGGGGGGGGCAGATCGGGGGGTGATGATATAACCACTTAAACCCCATATGGTTGGGCAGAGTCCCTCAGGGGTCTATACTAGTGTCTTTTCTGTTATTGTGGGGAAAGCTTTCGCTGAAGATAGCCGATCGACAAGCTCACAACGCAACGCTGTGAGCTTGCCGATCGGCTATTTTCAGCGAAAGCTTTCCCCTCAATACCGATGCTGGGATTTAAGTGTTTAAGGGAAACACTGCTCCAATGAATCATCTTGTGTTAACTGGACGCTCTGGGACAACTCACCTCCAAAGCCAGCAGCTATAAAGTAAGCCTTGAACCTGAGATCGTGTCAAAATGTTAAATCTGGAGTGACGACAGATGACAGTCAGCACAACGTTGGGGATTTCCTGCGGAAAATGCGCCCATGCAGAAGTCGTAACATCGATTTGAAGTTCCACAGAAATACATTTTCCATATGAAGCAGCTTCAGATTTGACAAATTGGCATAATCTCAGGTTTGAGTTCTTTTGTTGCCTTGTTTATGGTCTTTGGAGAGAGTTTCCCCACAAATACTCATTGGATCCTCTTAGGGTTAGCACATATGAACTCAAAAGCTGAGTGGCAGTTCCTTTTAAGTAACTTGGTTACAGAAGCCTGACTCCATTGTGCTAGGATGCATCAATACTCTATGACAGACAGAGAGAGATGGACTGAAAGAGCCAGGAACAGATAGACAGTGATAACATGCAAAATACACAATTTGATAAATAGGCAGTAGTTAAGTCTGAAGCATAAGTAAAATTAATACAAAAACTTAAAAAATACAAAATGCACACACGCACACTCACACACACCTACAAAACAGTATATATCAGAATAAAACTCTACAAAGAACTATATATATATATATATATATCATATACGTTATGTCACAATTATTCGCCAGAGTCATTGTTTCCTTTTCTATTGTTGCATCGTCACAAGTGTTTGGTTTCGAGTATGGCAGATTAGAAAGAGCCAAAAGTATCAATAAAAGAGACACGGCCACAGACTCACGGGACAACGATCGACAGGGGTCCAGAGGCGAGGTGGTGGAAGTGGGGGAGCCATGGGGCCCGGAACGGGGTTAGGGGTGTCATATCAAGGCTAACTGGGGGAGAAATGTAATTACATCATCATCATCATCATCAGTGGTACTTTTTGTCGTCAATTTGATGGTTTCTTCTGTTGCAAGGGAGCGGTTTCAGACTGGGGTAGGAACAACTCTTCTTAGGTGCTGAAGTACACTGTAGAAAGACGGGGAAAATAATAAGGTTGTTAAAAATGTTAGTTGAATGCATGCATGAGAGCTGTTTCGAATTATGGATACCATAAACATTTCTGGACCCTGGTATTTACCAAATAATTAACAATAGTCCCTATTGGCCCGTGAAACCTTTGTAATGTTTCATGCTTATTCAGGTCCCGTACAATCACATTCACAAAATGACTCACCAGGACTCAGTGTCAAGTGAACAAAGTACACAGTAAAGTCCTCAGTGTTGATGGACTGCAGTTTGTACACACTGAGTTAAATGAACACTGAGGATTTCATTGTGTAACTGTCAGTATTACTCTACTTAGTTAAAGACATCATTTGAAATATATGTAATGAATTATGCATATCATTGATACAATAAAAATCACTAAATTGTTGTATTTAACAATGACTGAGTCTTACCGACGACGACGATGAGGACAATCAGGCATATCACACCCAGGATAATCATCATCTAATGACAGAAAGCCATCGTTGTTAAAAAAGTGCATGACAAAAACAACAAAGTGTACATTTCATCATTCTCAGCATAGAGGTAGATTGTGAGACCAGTGGATGTCCACTAGCTTCACCCTATAAGAACCTAATATTTTGTGTTGACCCAGAAGCCAAGAATTAATCTTTTAAACAATAATAGTTCTCTGGTCAACCTTTTTCAAAATATCATTGTGTCAAACATTGTGTTAATATACAGTAATTTAGTATGAAGTACAAATACAACATTTAAAGAGGACTAAAAGAAGGCTTATGCTTTTACTCTGCCTGCCTAATCTCAGACTAAATTAGACCTTGAACACCATGTGAATACAATTAACTACCCTTAAAAAAATTAGCACACCCCTCCCCCCTCCACATTTTCTATTATTTTAGATGTAGGCCAACATGGCACTTCAAACACAGCCTGCGCACAATTTGAGACATTGGTCAGTCTCACCATAACAAACTGACTGTCCAAGCCTGCCCCTGGACAAAGCACATTCCACGAGGAGTACTTCCAACTCTCTGCATGTGCACACTCACCTTGGCATTCTTCCACCAGTATTTATTCTTCAGTTTTGCAGCACTGGTCTCAAACTGGGAGGCTCCAGCCTGCAGAGCGTCAGCCCTGTCGTCCAGCTCCGACAGCTTCTGATCACGCTCTAGAACCTTATCCACGTTTACACGCATGATGTCCACCACCTGGGTGGATGACATGCGGCACAGAGGAGAGCAGAAGCACAAAACATTACTGGATTATTATGGCATGGCCTGTTAGAGTCATTCCAAAATTACAGCACTGTCATTATTATTGCGAGATAATCATTGCTATGGGCAAAAAACATTGTATCTCCATATTTCATCCTATTATGCTTTTTGATCAATTGAATGCCCTAAATAATAACTACAGTACATTGGATCCATTGAAACCAGTTTTTTTGGATCCACTTTTCTCCAAGGTTTGCATATTCACACATTCATCTACGGTAAATATGAATTATGTGACTTTGGGTTTTCACTTTGGCCACTCACCTCATCCACTTGTGCCTGTGTCTGTTGCAGACGGCGGTTGCTGGTGAGGTTGGGGGGCTGATTTCCCTCTGCAGGGGCGCCAGCGGCTGGGGCAGACCTAGCCACGGAAACACAGGTTCTCAATATCGTGCAGATTCGGTACTCAGACATAAAAGATGACACTGTAGTGGCAGGTAGTCTAGTAGTCACTGTGACTGTCAAGGATATGCAAGGTTCACGCCCAGCTACTGTTCTGTTAAAGACTCTTTGAACAAGCCACATCAAACCGCTAGTTTCACACGCATTAAAGGTCACTCTGGATAAGAGTTTCAGATAGATGTCATCTATCTATGAATTCCAGAAACCTGTGTCTGTCTGTTTTTCTCGGGCATAACTCGGGCACCACCCAACCAGTCGACCTGGCGTATGTGTCCCCGATGACCTGGGGGTGTTCGGAGGGGTGGGGGGTGGCCGGCTGCTCCAATGAACACAGTTGGCCACAGGGGGGAAGCCTCAAGGGAAGACATTCTCTGTTGCTGCACTGACAACAACCCCTACAAGCAGGTCAGGATGCCTGTTCAGCAGAATGGGGAGGGATAGCATGTTCCTCTGCATGCCCTCCCGGTGAACTCCTCACTGTCAGGCTACTCCATGTGTATAGGAGGAGACGTGTGGTCCTCTACACCCTCCCCAGACCAACAGTAAGGGTTGGCACTGGTGACAGGAACTATACACACTAGACCATACCCGTAGGGGAATATGAGCACCCAACGTGTGCAGTTTGGCTTATGCGCTGAGAACAGACAGTATCAGGGATCGAAAGTGAGTTTGTACTGTGTAGTGGAGTGGTTCTCAAACGTTTTTATGTCAAGGACCCCCAAATTGACACTTGTTAGCCCGCGGACCCCCATTTGAAAAGATATGCCAGGGACCCCCATAAGAGCGTTTTTTGGAGAAAAATGCCATGTTAACTGACATGCTTCCTAATTGTATTTGGGTTTCATGGCAGAGAATGCAATGATTTAGATCACCTCTGATATAGTCGCTTTCAAAATCAGGGGCTCCATCTTTTCACATTACTTGTTGCTCTGTCTCTCCAAAAGCCTGTAGCATCACCTGAAGTAACTGAAAGTGTTACCAGTACTTTAACCAACACAAAGTAGTTCCGCCTTCATCTCTGCTACTTCTTTGTCAGACCAATCAGCACCTGCATGACTCAGTGCTACATCACCTATGTTTTTTTTATCCCTGTTTTATATGACAGGACAGAGAGAGTAGAAAGAGGGATGACATCATGTGACACAAGACACGAGCCCGATTCAAACCCATGATGGCGTGATCGGGTGTGTGCCTATGTGGTACACGCACCAATGGGTTGAGTCACTAGGAGTACATTTGATAACAAAATGAATGCAAATTCTTGCTTAACCACATGGTTAACATGTTTGTCATGTATTCTGCTGATTTTGTAGTCCATAACTCCTATTCCCTTTTACACCCCCCATTCATGATTTGAGTGAGGTATACACAGGCAGACAAACTGATAGATAGAGTGTGAGAGAATTATTTAACTATGAAGTTAAATAGCTATAGCTGATGCTGCAGGTTGTTTTAATAAGTACAGTACATCTCATCTGTGAGAAGTTCCTCTTAAGGTCAAACCGCACCAATGCCAACTAGTTGCAACTCCTTGCAACAAAACCGTTTTAAGGTCAGCCGCACCAATGCAACTCCTTGCAACTGCCATTTGGGATAATGGTTGCAAGTAGTTACATGGTGAATCATTGGTGTGTAGTGGGCTTTAAGTGAGGAGAGACAGAACTCTGCATAAAGGTCACCTTTAAATGCTGCTACACAACTTGCTAATCCCCATGTGACAACAAATCCTTCTACAATAGTTAATCTAGAAGTGTTTCTTTCGTCATTATCATCTCCAGACAGACACTGAGTTTATGACATTTGTCTACAGTATATTGTGCCCAGTATCAAACAAAACACCAAGTCAAGTTCCTAACACAAGTGTATGCCAAATAGAAGCCTGTTTTTTGATATAGGACAGGCAAAAAACTGTCTATGTGTAGACCCAACAATATGTTGTGCTACATTCTATTCTACCTCTCTGCCCCGAAACCAGCAAAAACATTATCATATGTACTTCAGGAGATTGGCTGTCATACAGTGATGTCATAAATAAGTGTCATGCTCACCTATAACATCACTGCGCAACTGGGTGTTATACTTAATGACTTGAATGACTCATTTGTCTCCTGGTGGTAAAACACAGGCACAGATGTATATCTCCTCATGCAATGTTTTTGCAGTATTGATTGATTGATTGATTGATTGATTGATTGATTGATTGATTGATTGATTGATTGATTGATTGATTGATTGATTGATTGATTGATTGATTGATTTGCCAAAGAAATACATATATCTAAGTTCAAACTGGGGCCAACATATTGTTGAGGCTGAATGAACCAGAGTAGCTGGAGCAAATGGAACCTGTTCATCCTGTTCAATTTGCATTCATACTGCTGTTGCCCCAACAACTGGCATCCATTTATCAAATACAGCAGGTCATTTGTCCTGGTGTTTGTCTGGTGAAGGCCAGAGAAGCAAGTCGTGCATTCCAGTTTTGACTTGTGAGACCATAAAACAACCCAAAGCACACCACAGAGTACACAGCAGATGACACTCCTATCATGTCACAGAATGTCTTCTGACATAGACAGTGGTATATGGCACACAATGAACATCTTAAAAAAAAGGTTTAAACACTTAAACCCTCTAGACTTAGTAAACTGGACCTGAGTTGGCTTTGTACTTGGATCATTTTTTATGTCTACACCAAAGCGCTTTGCCAGAAATAGCCGATCAACAAGCTCATGCATTGTGAGCTTGTAGATCTGCTATTTTTGCCTAATGTTCCTCCCAGAATATGGATGCTGCGGTTCAAGAACTTAATGAACAAAGCTGCTAATAGACCATTGGATTGGCATAGCCTTTCACATTCCTTTCCCTAAAACGCTGCCAGACACTAATTGACTGTCTGCAACATCAAATAAAATGTGGCTACATCTTTTCAGACTTTTCAAGGCATAGGCTACGACAAATAGTCTAGTGCAGAAGTTCTCAACCTTTTCAGGCCGTGACCCCCAAAAATGATCATATTTTAACAGGGAACCCCCCACTCTGATGAGCACTTGGAATGTAGGAGTTGAAGCATTACATTTTGTTTGACTCTAGATAGAAATGTAGAAAATAGCAGATCTACAAGCTCACAGATCTACAAGCTCACATAGCAGATCTACAAGTTCACAACGCCTCGCAAAGCCAGGCGTTGTGAACTTATAGATCTGCAATTTTCAAATGTTTTGCCTCTTATATTATTTGACAATTTGGCCAATGTTTGACCAGTTTCTATAGTGTAGCCCCCCCTGGGGGTCCCGACCCACAGGTTGAGAACCGCTGGTCTCGTGAACAATGTTAGCAAGCGCGTCCCCCCGCACTCGTGCACACACACACACACACACACACACACACACACACACACACACACACACACACACACACACACTGGCTGTGTGTTGTTCAGCACCGGACAGCGCCGCTTTTCAGCACCACGGACAGAGTCTGATCAGCAGCAGACTTGGTTGCTCCGTATGTTTGTTTTAGTCTCAATGACGGTGGATTAACCTAGATTATAATAACATTCATTGTTTCGGATGGTATTTCCCCGACCCAGTTGTCTCTCTAACGTGTGAATAAATCCCGTCGAGCATGACTCGACGAGGCCTGTTTTAAAACGGCTATAGTATAGCCTTACAACGTCGAGGAGGGCGTTCCTTTTGACACAAATATAGCCTATGATCCATGGTGATCATTTTTGTGACAATGTTATCTATTTTCATTTTAGCATTCAGCCCATATAGTAGGCTAAACATCGTCGTTTAAAAAGATTAAATTAGCTCAATTAGCCATCATCGTATGTAGGGCCATAGGCTATTTCAACAGCATTTAATGGCGTGTTGCTCAGCCTCCTGTGCACATATTGACAGACGATGGCTTGTCACGGCCATCTTTCCACAGCCGACACTTAAACACTTGTCGAAAACAGCAACATGCAGTATAAACAAACTGGCCCTGAATATATAAAGATACGATGACCGTAAAAAGACACTGATGAGAAAGCAAACAGGGGGGAAAATACACCCTTGCTTTGTAACTGTCCGCCCTCGTATAACGACAAGCGACGACATTTCTAGGCTAAATTCTGAAATTCAGACTCGATCGGGTGTTCATTTAACTCTGAGAGTGTGCAGATGGAACCAAATGGACCCGTAAGGGTCCATTTGGTTCCATCTGTACACTCTCTGAGTTAAAAGAACGGCAAGGGTCCATTTAATAGGCTCTTATTTGTAGGCTACAGGCTACAATCTGGATTTGATGTAGCCTACCCCCACCCCCCACGGTAGGCTAATATCACAAACTAGGCCTAATCCAAACACGATAATGTAAATGTAAATAGTCGAATATACAAATGAGTCATTATAAGCCTTTGGGCAATCACACGGCATCCCTTTAAAATCAAACCAGTCCAATCTGGAATGAAATGACGTGCGTTGTGCCCAGTGTAAAAAAAAAAAAGCATGACTAAAAACGAACGAAAATAGCGACCGATCACGGCTGAAATAAATAAGCCTGTTTACTGACAGATCAAAGGCCTTTATTAAAGCCTCGTGCTTGTAACGTATGATATGAACATATGGCTTCATATTCAACATGCACACATTAGCCTGTAAGTCTTCAGGGCTCATTTAACTGCGAGAGCGTATAGCTACAGTTGGAAACAAATGGACCCTTGGGGGGGGTCTATTTGGTTTCATTCATTTTAACACTGAGGATTTTACTGTGCAAGGTTAGGCCCAGGTGTTGGCTTAACACTACGTTTTAGACCATTTCAACACGTTGACTACGTGTGTTTTTCCCCCCTTAATGTGCTTCTTCAGTATCACAATCGCAATTAAAGTGAATCCATATTCATAACCACGGACGCAACGGTTCAAATAACCTAACGGTCGAATGTCTGAATGACAAGGCAACCGTTTAAATCCTATTATTTCCCGAATATCACCAATCACGTCGCTAAATTACAAGTGGCTCACACAACAAATTAGCCCTATTAATAAAAGAAAACCCACAGGGAACATAGGGCTATACGTGAGATTATGTAATAAAACAGGCTATACTTACATTTTTCCTGGTGATGTGGGCTATATAATGCAGAAATCCTCGTGTGGAGATGTTCGTAGTATAAGTGGCTCTAGTCGCTTTAAGTGGATTGCCTTGTGCAGCTCGTCTACCCTCTGGCACGTACCCTTTGAGAGGTTATTCTCTGCTCCGTGCGCTGCTTTTGTTTACCGATCAAATGCGTCCCCCTTCCCTTCCAAACAATCTGCCCTCTCGGCCTATAATGATATTATTATATAATAATGTATGTAAGGTCGTGCAGCGCCCACTAAGGCTTTGATATTTCTTCGACCGCCGGTCCTCCACAAGTCCACAGTGTCACTACCGTTAATGAACGCGTAATAAGGTAGAGGATCTGTCCCATCGCTTGGAAGGGCGGTCGGTCGCGCTTTGATTGGCTGGTTGGTTATAAGGCAACTGTACGGTTTAGGCAATAGCATATAGGCTACATCTAAACACCATATGGGTAACCGGAGTCCCTCAGGGCTCAATACTAGTGTATTTTCCGTTTTCTGTTATTGTGGGGAAAGCTTTAGCTGAAAATAGCCGATCGACAAGCTCATGCGGTTGAGAGCTTGTCGATCTGCTATTTTCAGTGAAAGCTCCCCCCACAATACCGTTATGGCGTTTAAGTGGTTAAAACTATTGTTTCAATAAAACTTAGTTCGTGTAGATCTGGCCACCATTTCAAAGATCTCAGACAGAAACATATTTCAATCTTTGGGAATAATGGCTACTTGCTGTCCATGGACATTACATTTCTCATACGTGCATGATGCACATATGAGAATTTTTCAATATATACTAATTATCAACGCAATTTGTATCATTATGACATTGTTCAGTCATATTTTTAATGTTTTATTACGCCGTCATTTGTCACTGGTTCCCTGACAACCAACTGTAGCCAATTACAGCACGGACATCCCTGTGGGCTATGGGGTCTAGACTCCACCGTAATAACCTGTCGCCTGGATTAGAAAGGGACAAAGATGGCTTGGTGACGTCACTCCCGGGTCTCATGTTGAGATGGGTGGCCAAAGATATTTTTTTGTATCATTATTAATGATAGCGACTTTTTTTTCTACAGCTACTGTTATGACCCCAAACGTGTCCCATTCATGGGAATGACATATAAGCCTGCCCACGTTTAGACTAATGTGCTTATAAAGGCTACTTATGGTGGTGAGGATGTATGTCAACAAAATGGCGTTCTGTATAGGGGGTGTGGTAAATTCCAGTGGTCTGTTATTTGGTTATTTCCTACTGATCTGTCATGAAATATTGGTCAGGTCACCATGATGAATGTATTTGTAGTGACCACTAGATATGTGAGCCATGCTGCCTTAACGTTCTGTTTATTTTTCTTTGTATAATTATTACTATTATATGTTTTATAGTGTTTTTAGCCTATAATAATATTACTTCTTCTACTGCTACTACTACCACTACCACTACTACTACTACTACTACTACTACTACTACTACTACTACTACTACTAATAATAATATAACAATAATAACAATTGTATCTATTGTACTCGCCTTCTTTTGAAGACTTTTGTACTTAAATACAGCATACACTAACAATATCCTGAAACGATGGATAAAGTATTTGGCCATTATTATCATAATAAAAATAGCTGGCTTTTTTGAAAATATGCTTTTCTTACATTATTCAAAGTCATTGTCAGGTAAAGGTCAAAGTTTTCCGGCACTCAGTTTATTCACACATTTACAAAACACCACAATGGAAATAAGCTCTTAAGCTTTTTTTGTTTTATCCTTTTGACAGATATCTCCAAATATATGCTATAGTGTACATTTTTCTCAATCAATCAATCAATCAATCAATCAATCAATCAATCAATCAATCAATCAATCAATCAATCAATCAATCATCAATCAAAGAAATATTAGGTATTTCAGTGCAGCAGTATATTCAGTCAACCCACAAGTGCAACAATAGAATGGCATTGGCTGTAACTAATAACAAGAGGGCCTCTCTAGAGGAGGCGGCTTGCCTGTCGCATGGACTTGTAAGCCAGTGGTTCTCAAACCTTTTCATGTCAAGGACCCCCAAAATTATACTTTATATGTACTTGGCCGCGGACCCTATATCTCCAATATCCCCAATATTTTGTTCCAGGGACCCCCAGAAGCAAAGATTTGAGTGTCAAATGTTCGCTTTAAAAATATATATATATTCAAAGACTTGCACAAATTTCACGATTTTTCAAAAATAGCAGATCTACAAGATCATAGTGCGGCACTCGGTGCCGCGCTATGAGCTTGTATATCTACTATTTTTTAATAGCCAAAGTATAAAATATGAATAAAGGGGATAAAATGATTGGCTGGGGGCCCTCTGGTACCCCCCAAGGACCCCTGGGGGTCCCCGGACCCCACTTTGAGAACCAATGCTGTAAGCAGGAGCAGAGGTCTTACACGCTTCTCCTTATCAACGGGAAACCAGTGGAGATGGTGGACAGTTTCAAGTCGCACATCACAGAGGGCCTGACCTGGAATGCACACATGAGGCTATGGCAAAGACATGCCTGCACCACTTCAGGCAGCTGAGGAATCTCGTATGGTCTTGAAATCTTTCTACTCTGCTACATCCCAGAGCATCCTGTCACGCGCCATCTCTATATGGTATGTAAAGAGCTCTTCCCAGGACCTGCGAGTGCTGCGGAAGCCACAGGGAGCTCTCTCGCGTTCCTGCAGAACATATACATCATCATCATCCTAGAAATGGTCTGCTTGCGATGATGCAAAATGGCACTGGAGGCCGGGGTCTCACAGCCTGGGACTCAAGGCTCAGAATGAGTTATTTTCTCCTTCATGTGTTCATGATTTTTGGCACCACTGCAGTCAGGCAAATACTGTAGTGGCTCTGAGGAGCATACTGGAAGGCATCAGTGAGCGAGGCCTGTCCGTGCAGTGGCGACCACTTTCATTGACTTCAAAAAAGCTTTTGACACCATACACCAGGAGAAACCCATGAACATTCTCCGGGAATATGATGTTCACGAGACGAT
>NC_139949.1:12894240-13066740 GCF_963454915.1 Gymnoscopelus microlampas
TTGGCACTTTATGCATTTTTATATAGGCCTACCAATGCTTTTGGTATCTCACTTTTACTCAAGTCACTTTTGAATTCTGGACGTTTACTTGTAACAGAGTATTTCTACATTGCAATATTGATACTTAAGTAAAACATTTGAGTAATTTTCCCACCACTGCACAATACACACAGTAGTAGGCCTACTGTCTAAAATGACCAGAGAATGACTAGAGAGGACCACAGAACTCCCCTGTCAGATTCGCGCCAATTCTCAAATTATTTTCACCTGGGCTGGCAGACTCCTGTCATGTCTGAAGCAACTTGAGAGTCGAGACAGAGACATCAGACATAGAGTTATAATATATCGCTTGAGACCAGGAGAGAACCAGTCATTTTCACCATCAAGAGGTGGGTTTATTAGTTTTCTTTAAAGTAGCCTATATTTACATTAACATTAGGCAGCCAGTAATATTGTTTTTTTTTTATAGACCAATTATTTGTTTACCCACATTGAGACTGGATGCACAGGTGATTGTTTCATGCAATCAATTCTCAAGCTGTTGTTTCGGGGTGCACCCCAACCCCCTCTTGTGTGTTGGCTAGCGCGGCGCGCCCTAGCGAGACCTGACAGGTTTCATTTGCAACCAGTATGACGCTTGCAACCAGTGTGACGTCGTCTGTTAAGGGGTCTATTGATTCTATTCAAGTTTTTCGCTCGACACCACCCCCAGGTGGTAAGTCAGCTTGCTTGCTACCTTGAGTTCAGGAACTTTTCGTTTAGTAATGTCTGGGTAAAGGCGAGTTGGAGCGTGTTCATTCGCCCTGGTGCAGGTGTCAAACAAATCAAGTCACCTGTTGCCTCTCCAAACAGAGATGCAGAACTTAATCAATTTCTATAAATAGCCATTTTTAAGAGCGAGACAGAAACAGAACTGATGCCTTTGAATCTGCAGTATGAGGTTCCCATTCCAAAAACAACGCATATCTGTTTGATATTTCAGGAGAATGTCATATTAAATTCAAACGGGACTTGTCTTGAGTTGACAACAAGACTTCTTCGTGAAGAATGGAAAGATATACAGCCATGAATCGTTGCCTGCCCCTGCAGCCCTACTGATCTGTGAGTTAAATTCTATTCTAATCCTGGTGGGTTCCGATGTTATGGATGGCCGCTGTGCCATAGTGCAGTGGTTCTCAACCTGTGGGTCTGGACTCCCAGGGGGGGTCCCCACACGATTTTGGGGAGGTCCCAGATGACAGTGGAGTGACAATTTAAGGAACTTTAAGACCTTTTTTTAATATAAATGACTCTATGAGGGGGGGGGGGGTGGGGGGGGGTGACTGCATCAAAAGTAGACAACAAATTATATAAAAACTGGTCAAACATTGGCCAAATTGTCATATAATATAAGAAAGAGTCAAACATTATGAAAATAGCCGATCTACAGAGGTTGTGGATCTGCTATTTTCACAATATTTATCTGTGGAACCGAGTGAAACTAAATGTAATGCCTCAACTCCTACATTCCAAGTGCTTATCAGAGTGGGGGGAGGGGGGTCCCCAGTTCAAATATGATTATTTTGGGGGGTCACGGCTTGAAAAGGTTGAGAACCTCTGCCATAGTGGATTGTTTTAACTGTGTTGGCCCCACTGATCTGTGAGTTAATGATTATTCTATTCTGTTCTGTTCCATTCTATGCTCCATGGGTTCAGATGTCATGGATGGCTGCCATGCCATATTCTATTCTATTCTATTCTATTCCTGATGGGTTCAAATGTCATGGATTGCTGTCGTGCCATAGTGGACTGATTTAACTTTGTTGGTATAGCCTATTTTCTATTTTGTGAAATTAACTATTAGAACCTTTTTTCTTTGGTCAAGAGGATGCTGGAACATTTTCAACATATGGCAGGAAGGAACCTCCCCCATAGGCTTTGTTCATGGAAGTTGCGGTTATTTAGTCAAGTATGGCCTCCAGCATTTTCTACTGGAATTTGCAGGTCCTGTTTCTCTGCAGGAACGACATTGAAAGATGAAAATTGCAAATGCACATTTATCTGGTTATGGTAAAGGGGGAGGTAGTCACTCAAGCAAAGAGGTAGGCAGCGTAGGAGAGCGGCAGGTGCGAAGGTCCTGCATGGACCTCCAGTCGATTATAGACTGACCTTTATTGCATTGGAATATGGTTAATTTTCACAGCAGATAGTTTTACAGGCAGGCTATACACACAAGGTAATATTAATTGTGGGCCTATTTCATTTAGGTGTTTCTGTATGCAAGCGTAAAGTTATTGTATGGTGGATGATGTCCATGCTGGTGCACAGTAACACCTAAAACACACACAATTAATGTAGCTGCATTTACCCTTTGAAATGGCTGCAAAATGACTATTGCACGACTGCAATAGTCAATTGTGCACTACTGCATTGTTGTGCCTTCTTGTGTTTTTCTTTAGCTTAAATGGCTATGAAAACAATGTAAACTCTTAGATTAGGAAGAGGTAGGGACGTTTACGCTCTAAATTCAAGGCTTACTAGGGCTGAAAACGGGTGTGAGAGGCCAGCATGAAAGTCCATAAACAACAGAAAGGCTTGCACATTGAAAGATGCACACTGAAAGGCTCTTTAGATGCAAACATAGTCCTTTACTATTTACTTATAGAAGTGCAAAAGTGACATGGTGAAATAAAGTGAGAGTGGACGTTTTGGTCCTCAGACCATCATGAAACGTCCAGCCTCAGTTTTCATCTGTCAGTGTGCGAACCTTTTTGTTGCTTATGGACTTAGTAGTGCATGGGGATCCCAGTGTGTTGTAGTGATAACATGCAAGTAGAAGCACGGTGCGTCATCCCACGATAACAATAACTTTGACGACATCATACTCCATGCATTTGTAAATATCTTTATTTATTTTCCTCCTATTTTTGATGTTCATTTGGCAACATTTCAAATCAGGGCTGACCTCTCAGTGTGTCCCCCGAAGTGGAAAAATGTATTGTAGGTTTTAATGAATGACCAGTGGTGGACAAAGTACTATTTTACGCTTTTAAAAATACCTTTTAGTATACCCTAAGTATTCAAAAGTACATGCTTTTAGAAATACTTAAGTATTCAAAAGTAAAGTATATTTTCTTTTTAATATCAATGCATTGCTGTATTGAAGTGTCGACATTTCCCCCCCGAAAGGAAACAAAAAAACTATAATTGTGAAAATAGCAGATCTACAAGCTCACAACATGCGATATGACACGTTGTGAGCTTGTAGATCTGCTATTTGAAATAGGGTTCAAGTCATAAGTGGAGTCAAAAGTACAATAATTTGTCTTTGAAATTAAGTGGAGTGAAAGTCAAGTATCCAAAAAATGCAAATACTCAAGTAAAGTACAGATACTCAACAAATGTATTTAAGTACAGTACTCAAGTAAATCAGCACTGTCCACCACTGTGAATCAACTAAACAACTGCAACAGAGCTGAGGAGTTTTTAATTTAGTTTGAAAGTGCCTTTACATCATTCCATGAGGTATACAATTCTGATGAGTTGAGACAACATATACAGTGGGTTGTCAATCATTGACTAAACAATCTTGTGTACTAGACATTGTCACTCTTTGCATTTCCACATAATGAACAACGACGTTTAGAATCTGAAATTCATGACACACTCATAGAATAGAAAACTAAAACAAATTCAGAGTCAAGGTTGACACGTGATGGAAACCCTGTCAGTTACAGAGAGTTCACAGTTGTGGTCTTATTTTGCATTTGCACACACACACACACACACACACACACACACACACATGCGCACACGCACGCACGCACGCACGCACACATTTCAACAGTCATCAAGGTTGAGTGCACTGTGAAATCCTGAGCGTTAAGTTAACTCTCAAGAGCTAACCACTGAAGCCCTATATAACTGTACTTTGTCACAAAACAAATAGCTGATCTACAAGCAATGAATTGTGAGCTTGTAGATCTGCAATTTTCTGCTATTTTTTGAACAAACATTTTCTTTTTCTTTTTTTGTTGTTGCCTGTAATGGCATGCTTAATATAGAGATGCTAGGGTTCATGTGGTTAACTTAATGGTCAGGATTTCACAGTGTGGCACTGAACATAATATCCCTCAGCCCATGAAAAAACCTGAAGCACAAATGTCTATACTGGTGGTTCTCCTCTTAGGTCCTGGAAACCCAGAGTACTGCTGGTCTATGTTCTAATCGAGGAGGACTCATTACATAGAATAGAACATCAGGTGAATGCCGGTAGCGATGACTTGATAGAACAGAAAACCAGGAGTAATCTGCGCCCCCGTGACTTAAATTGCTAGTAAGAACAACCACATAAAACATTCCAAAACATCCCCTTCTGAGGTTCTCTAAGAATTCTAAAATAAAATATTTTTTATAGTATTGCTGTTTTTTTTTCCTTCTTTTTCTGGGGATGCTTTAGTGCAAAAAATCTCATCTCAGACAATTACATTAATTAACAGTTAACCCAAACATAACCTGGGACATCATTAACTCTTAAGGTCTTGCGTAGGGAGTGATATTGCACTGCTTTTTTTTCACCAAACAAAAGGGACGGGGCAACTTATCAATACACCCACGATACAGGCACCCACTGCGGAGTGGAGGTGGCGCGCTCAATGGCCTCCTCCACTCCCTTCACGCTCTCGTCGACGTCGTTGTTGACGAGAATCACGTCGAAGAAGTGTCTGTACATGGCCAGGATGGCTTCAGATTCCTTCTGGATCGCCTGCAGGGCTTCCGTCTAAAGAGAGGGAGCGGGGGCATAGAGCACAGTGTTTAGTAACTGCTGGCCGAACAAGGGTTAGGGTATTGTTTTGAATGTTTTTCAGGGTGTTGCTATTTCCGAAGGCTTGACCCATTAAGACGGTGTCATTTTAAGATTTCTTTGGATATTCAAAAATAGCAGATCTACAAGCTCATAGTGCGGCACCGAGTGGAGCTTGTAGATGTGCTATTTTTGAAAAATCGTGAAACTTTTAGCAAATCTTTGAATATATATATATATTCTTTTAAAGCAAACATTTTTAACTCAAATCTTTGCTTCTGGGGATTCTACAGAAATGTCTTTGTTTATTTTTAAAGACAAGTTATGTTGCTATAATCAGTGGTCCTCAAACTTTTTCATGTCAAAGCCCCCCAAAATGTATTTTGGCTGCGGACCCCCATCTCAAAATATTTTGTTCCAGGGACCCCCCAGAAGTTGAGTTAAAAAAAAAGAAGTTCGCTATGGAAAAATAGATATTCAAAGATTTGCACACATTTTCACGATTTTTCAAAAAATAGCCAAAGAAATCTCAAAATGACACGGATGCGTTCTCGGTATGAAAGGGTTAAAGTCAGAAAATGAGTGAGCACCTGGGGAGCTGTGTTGGTGGGGGCGATGAAAACCACAAGAGGTGCAAAGTCAGGAGTTCTCATCAGCTTCAAAGTCTGCAGTGAAAAGTCAATCGAGAAGAGCTTTTGTTAAACCGTGGAAACTAAAGGCCCAATATGTGATTCCAAAAACGATACGCACATTCTGTCCCCAGTCTTGCATGTTGTATGTTTACTTGAAACAAAGTATTGTTGTGGAGCTGTGAGTCTGAGTAGTGCGAGTTGTAACCAGACAGATCGATCATACTGTTTGCTTCACCAGTAGAAAATAACTCTCTGCGGTTTCAAATTCCATGTTATTGTAATACTTGAAATGTGGATTGTGCCTTTAAATTCAAGTGCTATCTAGTGGTGGGACTTAAATGTTTATATTATTTATATTATTATTTTGATTGCCTACCTGTGGCTCTATATCCAACAAGGCGATTTTGCCTTGATCTTGAATTTTCTGGATGGTCTCAATCTTGGTGCCAAACATGAATCCCTGGAAGCTGCCGTATTCCAGCAGCTCATTTGCAGAGATGCTCTTGGTCATGACTTCATTAGAGACAAAATAGTAATCCTGCCCGCTCTCTTCGTCTGCACGTTTGGGTCTGGTGGTATCTGTGTAGAGACAGAATTAGAGCTGAAAGTTATATTTCTGCATAACATAAAAAAATCACACCTGTGTGAAGGTAGCGGCGCCTTTGATATATTTTGTCATAGATATGTGTTTCTACTAGAGAAACAATATTAAATCTCTGTAAATTTATTTCAAGGCTTCCAGTGGCACTAAATAGTGCCATTGGAAGCGAATCACCAAATGCATTCCAAGGTAAGTGGCAAAAACTGAATATTTAATAATGTCATAGCTGAAATTATTAAATATTTCTGTTTATATAGACATCTAATTCTATATTCATGACATCATAGTGATGTCATGAATAGTAACATAGTGATGTCATGAATAGTGACCAATCAGAACGTTGACGGACCTGACCAATCAGAACGTTGGCGAGCCTGACCAATCAGAACGTTGGCGAGCCTGACCAATCAGAACGTTGACGCAAAAGCCAGGTATAGAGGGCTAATATCCGCTCTATACCTAAAGGTATAGAGCGGCTAGCGCCGCTAAAAATAGGATTAAAAAACAACGGTATTTCAAAACCACTACCCCTGCACTCAAGGAATGCCATAGCCTTTGCTTCATTGGGGCTGAAGTGGAACTTCAATGATGTCCAGTTTGAATGTCACTGCTTCGAGATGGTGGCAACACTTTTTACAGTTGAAAATATATTATTTTTGTTGACATTTTCTTGCTCACTTACTCACCGAAGCATAAGGCTTTATGCGTTGGCAGCTACTAGCTACACTCCACATTCCACATTAAACCTCTATTCAGAAAACAAAGTAAAAAACAAACAAACAAACAAAAAGCAAGGTGATAAGCTGCTGTACTTACGTGATGATGGGTAGGCAAACTTCTCTGGGTATTTGCTCAGCAATGAGCTTTTGATATGGCTCCTTCCTACTCCAGGTGCACCTAAAATATCAAAGTTTCATTGATTATAATAATAATCTCAGATTATTATTTTGAGGCAGGTGTGATTTATTGTATTGATACTTTTCCCACTTTTTTTCTGGCTGTTATTGTTGTGCCAGAAATCATATAATATAATGGACAATATTTGGAGTAAACAAAAAGATAAATGTTTCAGAACTGTAAAAGATATTTTCTTTCAAGTGTGTTAAAGTCCAGACTATAAATATTCAGAGGGACAAATACATAGCCGTATATCTTCTTGGAAGTTGATAACATGGACCAGATAACAATGGGGCTTACCAATAATCACCAACGTTTTTCTTTGAAATGCTGGAAGCCGAACAACCTCCTCATAAGAAATCACATCCAGCTGGTCAAAAACTGTAAACAAGTATAGGAAAAAAAGGTTTGCATTGCAGAAATCTATAACGGCTGACAATGAAAGAAACAGTGTAAGTATGTATATCTTCAATAATACACACTGGAGCTGTGTTTAGCCAGGTACTTGTCTTTGCACTTCTTCTTCTTTCCAAAAGGGCTGCAGGACGGACTGCCTTGAGTGGCCTTGCTTTTACTTGCCGACCTCCTGCAAGGATAAGAGTGTTACAGTACATTAAGCTAGGTGCAATTCTGCCCTTACTGTCTGAAGTGTCTGGTGTCACATGTTTTTGTCAACCAAAACAAACATTTTCGGTTTAAAAAAGAAACAAAAAAACATCCAGTAATTTGTACTCCCAACAGAAACGATTTGGAGTTAAAATTGCTTAGCTTAAAAATAACAATTATGGCATGTTCACACACCCTTGGTGTTTATGTTCACACTGTCTGCCTGTTATGAAGGCGGTCGATTCACTCTGTCCGTCCGGACAGTGTGAAGTGATTCTTAGGAAGCATAATATGAGGCTAAGTCCTCTGAGAAGTGGAGCCCCTGTCGGCACACTAAAAATAAACGCTCCGGTATAGCAGAACGCCAGGCAGAGAGAGGTTACAAACTAATGGGACTTTTTTTTTCTTTTCGTGTCTATCACTTCTGACATTTGTGTTTTATTAAACTGAACTTAATAAGACTAAACTAATATATGAATCTGGGATTAAAAATAGTGTCTGACAGGCTGTGCCAACCATTCTTGGAGCTCGGGGGAGGGTATAAGTCCAGCGTAGTCGGCCGTACAACTCTCCACTCTGCCTTGCCACCAATTAGGATCCTGTTTGTTGATGATCTGAATGATGTCACCGGTCTGGAACTTCAAACCTGCCTCTTTGCAGGGGATGAGATCGTCTTTGGCAGGGTCGTAGTCAAACTGAGCCCTCATGTACATCTGCAGGTTTAAAATACATGCCAGAGAGACATTCACATTTTCATCATGTCATGGAACAGGTGATATTTTCTTTCTTTGGTGGGTGTTGGGAATAGGAAAGTTGAATCCCATGACTGAAATATGGCCTCCAAACCTGGTCTGTGTGGGCTCCTGATCGCTTTCTTACTTGCCCCCAAACTGATTTTAGCCATAATTGTATTATCGTACTGTCCAATTGCACTACAAGTGAGGCCACACTTATTCTCAGTACTTACTTGTGTCACATGAGTGTCAGTATGTCCTTGCAACGTAATTTTCAGCAAAACGCATTATGCTGGTTGTGGAGTATATCCTTTTTCTTTCTTTTTTTAACTTATACCTATACTTATATGTTTATAAATGGGTGGTTAGAATCAAAGGCCCATTCCAGAGTTAGAGTATGGCACCCCCTATTGAGCAAATGTGATTCTTCTATTGACTGTGTTAATGGTCGACAGGATGGACGACAATTTCCCCATCTCATTTAATCCCTCAGTACAAGTGTTAAGACCCTATGAGAGATAATGAAGTGTTAAAAGTGAAATGTTAGTCTTGTACTAATTCATAAAAGGAACATAATTATGCACCTGTATTTTGTCTCATCTTGGGCTCTAAAAGTGGAGAACATTTCTCTTTTTATCAGCCCTGGGAAAGAAATCTGTGTGCATTCATTCATTCACTCATTACCGGTACATACGTAGATAAATATAAAAATCCACATTATCCTTTTTTTTTTTATCACTGGGAGGTACAGGTACTTGGTTATACAGAAATTCACTGAAACATCAATAATAAATGTAAGCTATTTCTCAAGGTAGGTTAGTGCATCGTTAGTATTCAGTACTTCGATGTGTGTGATTTCCACAAGTCACTCCAGTGGTTGTGGTAAACATCCTTATTGCCTTTAACAACCCCCCCCCCGCCACACACACACACAGAAAAAGAAAAGAAGAAGAGGGGGAAAAAAGGAAGGATAGGGTGTACAAAAATGTACTTAATATAATGGCATGAAACGCTATGTAACTTAATGCACTACAAGCTTCAGGGTAAACTGCCATCACTGACCACATCATAAGCTGTACTTATCAAAACACTAACTTAATGTTTATCATTTAGTTACAATTGTCAAGATGTCCCCGTCCAAGCTGACAAGGGAGAGACATTTTGTTTAGTCAATAAATTGCTTAGTCAATAATGTAATGTGTGCAATGCAAAGGAATTGTGGATGTTACAAAATGGCTTCTGCACATGGAAGCTACAGTATGTTATGGCCAGAAGATGGCAGAATGAAACGCATTGCAAATGAGTTTCAGGTCAAATTAGCAGCGAATCTAATGTGAGTGATGATCTTTATATTATTGGCCCACTACAGCAAACTTAGAATGTTATATAGTCACCTGTGTCTCTCATTCAATTATGGAAGATTCACCTGATAAAGAACACATTCCTTTTAACAGAGGAGTTTTGGAAAAGACAGGACAGTTCAGTCTCTAATTTATGCCCCGAAAAGAAACGATTGTCAAGCTAACGCTACGCTTTGACCTGTGTTGTTAAGCTTGAAATTTCAGCAAGCAACATCACCATGAAGCCAAGTATTAACCAGTTAAGCCCTCTATCTATCTATATATATAGTGTGTGTATATATATATATATATATATATATATATATATACACACTTTAAAAAAAATGTATTTATTTAAAAGTAAGCTGATCTACAAGCTCACAACACATTGCAACGCAGACTATTGTGAGCTTGTAGATCTGCTATTTTGGACATTTTTGGAAAATCTTCACCTATGACATGCCCAAAATAGGGACGCCAGGGTTAATGTGGTTAATTAGACTCTCGCGGGCACCACAGCACTATCCAATTAACAGATATCTGATTATTCTTAAGATTTGACTGGTCACAGACGCCAATCCATAACCATCACAAGGTCATATTTCTCCTTTGGAGCAGAGTAGAAAAATATGTAGAATTTCACTAAAACAAAAAAGAGAAATCAGAATGGGATGCTCAGTGTCTGCGATCCACCATGCAACAATAAATGGCACAAGGACAATGTGAAGAAAGCTTCCCACAAGGATAGATTAATCACAACAACATAAAACATAAATCACAAAACAAAAGTGCATTTATGATCAGGGAATATTTTGTCTTTGGAATATCACTGAGGCTTACCTCACAGACTCTGGAGCGACTCTGCACATTAGGAATTATCTTCATTGTGACTGCGCCATTGGTTTCTTTCTGTAAACGATGATGATGGGGAGGGTAGAAGAACATGATGATCGGGGTAGGGCTGAGTAGGCCTGTCACAAGTATTACATAATCGCCTAATCGCAATTATTTGAGATAATCACAATCATTTTGCATAATCGTTTCCATGTTGAAAAATATTCATACATTTTCCAAATATAGCGGAAATAGCTGATCTACATAGCTGTTTTTTCTTTCTTTTAAAAAAAAATCGTGAAAATTTGTGCAAATCTGAATATGATATATAATCTTGAATATATATATATATATATATTTTTTTTTAAGGCGAACATTTGTAACTCAAATCTTTACTTCTGGGGGGTCCCATGGAACAACATATTTTGAGATGGGGGTCTGCGGCCAAATTTTGGGGGTCCTTGACATGAAAAGGTTTGAGAACCACTGATTCCGTTTTTTCAAAAAACGGTTAGGATTTAGAAACATTTGTAGAATCCCCCAGAAGCAAAGATTTGAGTAACAAAAGTTTGCTTTAAAAATATATATATTCAAGAAAAGAAATCTAAAAATGACCGAGATGCGTTCCCGGTCTTAAAGGGTTAATTGAGGCAAACGTTTGAAAAAATCCCGACAGATATTTGAAGTCATATCACACAGCCCTAGATTGGGGTATGTTGTCAAGTCAAGTCAAGTGAAGTGGGCACCTCCCATCACAGATGTTTCAAAGCATTAGGTGATTACATCTCTGGGAGGAATCAATAGCATACTGGAACATTGATTTTATGGATACATTATAGTGTAGCCCAAAATAACAAAGTTAGTGTCAAGATAATTGTAAGCATTTACAACTTAATGGCTTACCAGGATCTTTTGCAGCTGATCAACTGAGTGGTTGATGACACTTGTCCCATTGATCTCCGCTATTTCATCCCCTTCATGTAAAGACCCTGGAGAGAGACACATTTATATCAGAGGGAGACTAGCAGTAACACCAAGAAAGGTGTTCTTTTTGTGAGTGTGAGAACTGAAGTTTTTCTTGGGCAACCCCACACTTGAACTTATACTGGAATTTCAACATTGAAATAAAACGTCTTAAATAAATCATACATTGGTAGCCTTGAATAGGAATATTTATTAGAAAATACAATCATAATACTCTGATTCCTGCTGATTTTGTGTCTTAAGTGTTTTTCTGTACACATTTGTAAATGGAACCATACAGTATATAACCTTTATCTGTTTCCAGAATATAATATATAATAAAAAGAAGAAAAAAAGAGAGAAAAATGCATTCACAGGAATGCTTTTGAAAAACTTGAGGATACATTTTCCTTTTTTTCAGTTGCCAATGTGCGACCTGACCGTCACCTTCCCGTGACCCCACTTGGGGTGCAGACCCATAGTTTGAGAACCTCTGACCTAGCTTAATTTATACTCCATCGCATGTTGATAATAACAGATAGTTAGCTTGACAATCTGTAATGTTGTACTTGAGCGAATAAACTAAGTTTAAACAGACATGACAGATAAACAACATGAAAATATTGAAACTATCAAAACTATTCATAGTTGATGCCTCATTCATACAGGCTGATATCTATATTAGGGGTGAAAAAGAGACCTCGTTCCGAGTAAAACTGTTGCTTTGTCGCCGTGTAATAATAATGTTCTGTGTGAATGAACTCATGGCACAAAGCAGTTTGAAAATATATATTTTTGGGTTAATTAATCGCAAGAAAACAAAAAACACCTCAGTGTGTAAGTATACCTTTAATCTGTGCTCTTTGATTGTCAGCATTGATTGTCAGCATTGTAACTCCTTTGTTTTAGTGAAATTAGTATTGTCTTTATATCTGTGTGTATTCATTGGGAGCAATCTGAAAATGGCAAGCTTTTTCTTTGGACGCAGACTTCACTCTCTCAATCAGTCAATCAGTATTTACCTATTTAGAGACTCTTTGTCAAAGTGTCGGACAAGTATTATCATCCATCTGTTGTTATTGATTTTACGAGGGAGTTCAATTACTGAATGAATAATGAATGAGTTTAGTCTTAACAGTAGGCTATTGCTATCTGAAACTCTCACTGATCTACTCACTCTTGACACACAGCCAGACCAGACCACTGTTTGCCATTTTTAAATAGTGTCCATGCAGATCTGTGTGTGGCATTTATAGAAGGTTAATCACCAATAGTCTATCATTGTTATATTAACTCTATTGCCTTGATGCCCATCAAGTACAATTACCTCCTACGAGTGTAAAGGCAATATTTGAACAGCAGAAATGTAATCATTAATTACATTTCTTTTACATTAAGCTTATGCCTAAATTTTACTCTGTTGTGTTATATGTCGGTGTCTTGTTTTGCCGCGGCCCCGCAAGACACCGTTGTAGGACTGAGAAGGGAAAGGGAGGTGGGGGGGGGGGTATTTTCTGGTCCCCAGGGGAGTGGGGGGGGTGCTTTTACTGCTTCACCCAGCAAAAGGCTGCTCAGATGGCTCTGATGAGTACACAGGGGGAGCTGCCTGATTTATAAAAGTATAAATGACCCTTTAGGGGTTAAGTGTCTTGCTCAGGGACACTTTGACACACAGACTGGGTGGGCGAGCCGAGGGTCCTTCCGATTCCCAGACGGCTTCTCTATCCTCTCAGCTACGGCCACCAAAATAAATCTAAGATATACATATGATATACATACGGTATAATATAACATATAAATCGGACTTTCCGTACCTTGCCTGTGGATCATGCCCCCGTGCAATATTCTTGCCACAGTGCATCGTTGTTTGTCGTTCAATTTCAGCGTCACCCCCTAGACGTGAGATGCACAATTAATCAGAATGAACAGAATTCACACACACACACACACACACACACACACACACACACACACACACACACACACACACACACACACACACACACACACACACACACACACACACACACACACACACACACACAAATTTACGATCATTAAAATGATCCTGTAAGTATGTTATTTCTTACTCTGTGTATGAAACAGTGAGAAATAGATGGGGGTGTGTGTATTTAAAGGACAACATGATGATATTTGTTGCAGGATATACAGGAGAAAGATACAGATTGACATTATGTACAGTGCATGTGTTGTCCATGCATCTTGCTATTATTAAATACAGCTTTTCAACATAAAGTAACAACTTATAGTTATGGATGTAATGTTAATACTGTATATGAATTCTCAGCTACTCAAAATATTGAGCAAAAAACCCAAAACATTATAGCCTACTGCATTGATTACATTAGACTTACCATGGGTTCTGAGGGATTCTTTTCAAACGTCACTTCTCTCATCTTGGTCATCTCTGCCCCATTCATGTGACCAGCAGCACTACCGTTGGTGTATACGTCAGTTCCCTTACACTCGTAGCTTTGCATAGCAGCCTGCGGGACAAGAAACAACAAACATATATCTTATACTTAGAATCCTCAAGGCGTCTTTATCCGCTCGCCTAGCACACCAGTAGACCAATTCTCTCCAAACTTTGCACAAGTGCTTTTTTTTATACTTTTACTAAAAGTTCCCCACATTTTGGCCAGTAGGCGACTCGCTCTACTGTGTACATGCGCCATCTACAGGCAGCTACAGAGAGCACATGCCCCCATTCACATCAACAGAGCTGCACTGGAAAGAAACTGAGCAGATTTCAGAATCGACATCTTACCCCATGGAAGATATGGGCAGGGGGTATGCGGTGAGGCCCCAACTGCTTGCTCTGTAAGATGGGGGGGGGGGGGTGTCTTACAGGTAGTAATGGAATATGGTGGGGTGTGGAGTGCTGGGGTATGGGGGCTTTCATGTAGGAACTGCTTGGAAGGGGGTGGAGGTTATGGGAGTGGGGGTTATGGATTTGAGGAACTTTGGGGTATGAGGGTACGGAGGCCACCTGTCTCTTTGTCATGTTGGCTGAGAGGGACATGCTCTCGCAGGTTCTTAAAGAGCGCTGATGCCGATTTTTTTTGCAGCAGGTGTGCAGAACTTAAAAGTAGTTCAGCTGTAGCTAAGAGGGCATAGTGCTTCAAACTGGTGTTCACAGGGAGCTGCTACTGTAGTAGTTACAGTAAAACAAGTACCTGCATACACCCTCATATACACAATGCTTCTGTTTGTCATTTCATAGGTGTTGCTCGAAATAGTCAATGTCCATTGATATTTCAATGTGTATGTATTAGTCCAGTGGTCCGGGGACCACCAGTGGTCCTTGGGGGGGGGGGGGTACCGGGGGGTCCCCGGCAAAATTAGTTAACATAGCGTCACAATCATTTTAACCACTTAGCTTAGATTTCTTTGGCTATTCAAAAATAGCAGATCTACAAGCTCATAAGTGCTGCGCTATGAGCTTGTAGATCTGCTATTTTTTGAAAAATCTTGAAAATGGGTTCATATCTTTGAATATATGTATTTTTAAAGCGAATATTTTAAACTCAAATCTTTGCTTCTGGGGGGTCCCTGGCACAACATTTTCAGATGGGGGTCCGCGTTCAAATGTATATCAATTTAGGGGTCCTTGGCATGAAAAATGTTGAAAACCACTGTATTAGTCCACTGACCCTCCCTGTAGATGAAAAGACCAAGTCAAGTACTTCTTAGTACAAGGTGGCGCACCAGGACCACCTGTTTTGCCTTTTTACCAGAAGCATGCACTGTTGTATGTCCCATTGTTCCCTGAAATTAATGGTTTTAACAAACACTTCCCAGTGGGAATGACATTAGTTCAGGTAAAGCCAGGCAAAGGGTCAGGGATATAGCCAATAGCCATAGATAAATAATACAATAATGGGCAAAAGTCAAAAAATCAACGTGTTTTGCAAGTGATGTTAAATATATTAGCTCCATAAGAATCTGCGTCCGGAAAATATACATTTTCAAAAAAGGGGAAATATGGCTGTGTTTTTTTGGTCACCCTGATTCCTGTCAGATTAAGATTCCAGGCATCCAGGTATTTTGAGAGAAATTGATGAAGGTTTTGTGTCTCAACAAGTCGCGTTTCATTTGCAGTTTTAACATATGTTCAAGGTTGAAAATTAACCCACTGTTTAAACACTTCATTAAGCATTCGTCCGGCAGTCTGGTCCATCTGGTCTGGGTGGCCATGGTGACCACATCAGTAATGGGGTCACATCTCTTGGCAAATATTAAAGAGTGGGATGGAAATCAATCTCATTTCAACTCAGCCTGTGCTTTGATGTGATGAAGAGACACATTTGAGATATTCTTTGGGCCAATTTCTGATGGATGGGAAGGGGGCGGTTTGTTTTGGACTAAAATGTTGGCTTTTATGTTTTTGAGATAGAGCAGAGTCAAAGGGTAGAATATCCCTGTGGGGAAGATTACTTTTGGGAGTCAAAATATGAAACAAAGTGATTTTTTTAAACACAGTCCTTTGAAATAATTATTCCAAAGTGCTTCACACTGGGGTATCCATACTATGCACATTATTTCACCTTTCTTCATACCTATTAAGACCTGGAACGCATCTGTGTCACTTTTTGATTTGAGATAAAAAGCATTATTTTACACTTTGGCTATTCAAAAATAGCAGATATACAAGCTCATAGCGCGGCACCGAGTGCAAATCTTGCAATATATTCTTTTAAAGCGAACATTTTTTACTCAAATAAATCTTTGCTTCTGGGGGGTCCCTGGAGCAAAATATTTTGAGATGGGGGTCGGCGGCCAAATATATATCATTTTGGGGGTCCTAGACATGAAAAAGTTTGAGCACCACTGATATAGAAACATAGGTTTTTCAGAAAACTGTTGGGATTTGGAAGACATTTTGTAGCAGTATATTCTACATATATCTTTTGTACATATGTATATCTATCTTTTAAGATGTCAGGAATTATCTAAAAGATTGCGAGTTCCCCCGAAACTGGAAATTCCAACAAGGAGTGTTGCAGCAGCAGCTCTACTCTTGTGATAAGTGTTTCTGATAAGACACGCTTTATTGATCTCTCCAAGGTGGATATTTAAATAGGCACCTCTCATAAAATATGGAACAATAAATCCCATAAAGGTTCAAAGAGTTGCACTGTACACCAAAGACAGCTTTCCCTGCATCGGCAAATCATGATAAAAATGCGTTAGCGGTGATACGCTCTCTCTGCACAGTACTTGTTCTGTTTGTCTGTTTGTCAAATAAAATAAAGATCATCCACCTCCTCTTCATCTGAGGTGGTTTTGGACACAAACGATTCTGACAGTTGTTTTTGCTGTTGGGTTTATGAGATAGCGTGGACAGCCTCCAGATGGTGCTGTTCTTCATTATTGTTCTAGGGTTATCAACTAGTAATAGGATCTCACCCTGCTACTCATTTTATAGTTTACTACTTTGTGTGTGTCTAACCTAAGCCCATATTTTCTAAGGCAAGCCATAGGTCTAAGGCAAGCTAATCCCTGGTTTGATGTCTTTAAATGAAAACCAGAAGAGCTTGATATCCACAGGATTTCTTGATTAGAGGTATGGAATGTGACATGACAGTGTCAAATCTCCTCATCACTATTAGAACTGACCTCTGGACCCTATCACGCCCGGTCGAGTTCATACTGAACTTGGTAGATCCATGCCTTTGGCTTCTGTGGTTATATATTTATAATTGCTATATTTCTATATTCCTATTATTATAAGACCACTTTTCAAAGGTGGTCTTTTGTCTGTGACCCTTTTTATCATGTCCCGATCCCACTGGTGGAGAAAAGCATGTGTTTGAGGTTGTGTGGGATTAGGTGACTCATCCAAGCAGCCACAGAAGTGCAATGTAATAGTTATTTATCAGTCGTGAGTTGGAAGGAAAAGTTTTAGTTTAGCCTTATCACTGTACGTGCAGCGAAGCACACGGACAAACTCTAGTAAACAGATTATATTACATCCTCCCCGGGGAAGTGGGCAGTTTTCCTGCTGCAGTGCAGAAAACAGCACTGCGTTTAAGACACAACACCGATTTCCAGTCAAATGAACAAGACACCTGGCCTTTCAACATGTATTCACACGCTATTCACGATGGTGTTCTAGGGTAGACACGTGAAGGTCTGTTATTATGATAAACTCTTAAGCTAAACTGTGGGAGCTAAGAATCACACTTATGTCATCAGGTATGAGCAGTGGTGGGAAACGTGCTCAAGTGTTTTACTTAAGTAAAAGTATCAATACGGCAATGTAGACGTAGCTCTGTTACAAGTAAAAGTCCGGAATTCCAAATTGACTTGAGTAGAAGTACAAAGGTATTGGTATCAAAATGTATTTAAAGTACCAAAAGTAAAAGTACTAAAATGTTTGAAAACAGCAGATCTACAAGCTCACAACGCGTCGCGATGCGACGCGTTGTGAGCTTGTAGATCGGCTATTTTCAAATAGCCTAGGTATCAAATAGGGCTAAAGTGGTAAATGTGTGTTTTATAATGTAACAATTTATATCTGCAAAGTAACTAGTAACTAAAGTTTTCAAATAATTCTATGTAAAAGCACAATATTTGCCTCTGAGATGTAGTGGAGTAGAAGTAAAAGTATAGACAATTGCAAATACTCTACTAAAGTGAAAATACCTCAAAATTGTACTATAGTACAGTACTTAAGTACATGTACTTAGTTACTTTGGTTTACACCACTGCATAGTAGTGACGAGGACTCCCCTTTTGTACGATCATCCTGCTACAGTAAATCTCCACAATTCTTGACACAAGTGTAACCTTAAGTATCTTGACATTTTATCTACATCATGAACCAATGTTCACAAGCAATACTGATGTCTTGAGCACACAAAATGGACTAGTGAGCTGTGAAAGGGAGTCTCTTCCTTCTTTCTTTTAACGTTTACACAATGTGCTGACCCTTGGGAGAGGGAGAGAGGGAAGTCACATGGTTAAAGGAAGCTGTCACACCTCAGTGTAAAGGTCAGCTAGTATTGGCAGGATGATTAATATCAGAAGCAGTACAAAACGTGCTGAGGCACGCTGAACAATATTCAACGAAACGTGCAGAGGTGTGATTGGAAGGCTCTCAAAACTTGATATTCCAAAGGATTACTTTTGATATGTTTGTTTGATTTGGCACTGTCAAAATACAGTATGCAAGAAAGAGTTAAATGTGGATTTGGTAGGTTCTTCATTGATTTGTGACGAATACTAACTACCCTAATAAATAATGATTATGATGGTAATAATACTAACAATTATAATACATTCGTATTGTTATTACACTGTGGCAAATTAATTTAATAATGAACTTTACATATTGGAGATGCTATGATCCTGGAAAAGCCTGCTGTCAATTTAACACTGGGTGCCGGGGGGTGGCGCTATCCTGTTAAAGCATTGATCATTTTGTAGCCTAAATCTTGTGCCATTTGCAAATCTTAGTTGACTTCCAGACAGTGAATATGGAAAAACAATCGAATCATCCCCCCGCCCCCTTCTCAGGCCCACAAATAATGATTTGCTCTGCTGTGTCACAATCCGTCCTTTCTTCTACTTGATGTAGGCCTAATCTTTTTCTCTAGTACTCAAAATGTCTTGGTAACAAAAGCCTTTGTGCTGTGAACAATGTTGCTAATCAGACCACTTTCCAATTTTTATCAAGGCATTCCTCAACTGCTATTTCAAGGTTTGTAAGGGTTTTAGTATAGAATTGGCATACATTCTTTCTTTCTTTCTTGCTGATTTAGGTGTTCTTGTTGATGAATTGTAAATTGTGTGTATGTTTAGGCCTGGTCTGAGGCTCTTCTTCTATTTGATTTGACTAGACTAGAAGATTGAAAGTGACTCTTAATTGTGACACTGTGCTTGGTCAGCATTAAGTTGAGATAGGGAGTGCCACATAGTTGGATAAGTTATCTGTGGAAAAATAGCCGCTGGCTGTAACGTGTGTGAATAAGAAGTTAAGGACAGAAAAAGACCCTGGCAGCCAGGCCCCTCTCCCTTTGTGTCTCTACGGAGAAATGTGTTCCTCTTAACTTCCTGATTCCACTGCACTCACATCAGCACAATCTTCAGTGTTAACTCTGCAAGTGTAGAATTGTACAGAGACATGTCTAGTCATGTGATCAAAGATGGTCAAAAACAAAAGGGAGAGGGAAAAAAAGGCAGGCTGCCTTGCACGCTCTTGGGTTTGTTTGTCAATGTCGCGTGATTTTCTGGCTTTCATGAATGTTGACTGAGGTGAATACCCAAATCCCTGTTAGTGATGACGATGCAGCAGCCTGAAGCTCAGTTATAGATACTGGGTGTATGTGGGAAAAACAACAGTGATGTCATTTAATTTGCTCAAATAGGATCATCAAGTGTTAAAACCATTGCACTTCAAAATGCTAAGGAGCACTTCTGGATAACTACACATACGTATGCTGTACGTGTATATGTTTATAGAGTCCACAAAATCAGTCTCCTATTCATTAATTGTCAGCGATCAGCTCTAAACCGCATATCCTGTATTTATTGTTTTATGTTCTGCAACCATTATAGAGCAACCTATCAGTGTTGCCATCTATTGATTTTCTTGCTCTCAGATCAGTATCTGAATCAAACACATTACTTATTAATGTTTCTCCCCATAGTGGTTAGCCAAATGTTGATCGGCTTGATCTTCTGCCAATAGTCAAAGAACTACTGATGCTCCATATTTGAAGGGCTAGACAACTGAGACTGAACTGTCTGATACTGAAAAAAGCTGTACCCATGCCACAATAAAACCCATGCCAATATAAAATACTCATAATAACAACAAGTCAAACAAAATGTGCTTAGAATGAATGAACAACCTAGTTGTGCAGACTAGGCAGATAAGGTAAATGAATTTTACTTCATACTCAATCATCCAAGGAAAATAAAATCAACTTTGTGAGATTGCTGCAGATCAGTGAGAAGAGAGATTAAAGAGAGATTAAAATGGAAAGAAAAGAGGCAAACTGTTTCCACCAGACTTTGCAGCAGTTAGAATGATTCCTCTGCAGTGTGTG
Source organism: Gymnoscopelus microlampas (assembly GCF_963454915.1). Classification (NCBI taxonomy): domain Eukaryota; kingdom Metazoa; phylum Chordata; class Actinopteri; order Myctophiformes; family Myctophidae; genus Gymnoscopelus; species Gymnoscopelus microlampas. The sequence continues at coordinate 12,914,708 of NC_139949.1, forward strand.
AGAGCAAAACCACATGAAAACCAGGTCTGATATATCACCTGCCTTCCACAAGTGGAAAGCTGTTTGGCAGCATGCCACCTCAAAACCTGACTATGTTAGTGCCTCCAGGGGGAAAACTAATATTCAGAATAATATTCAGTCACGTTTGACATAATTAAAAACGAATATGGTACCTTTTAAAATACAGTTTAATGCACAATAATGCCTTTTAACAAGGCAGCTGAGAAATCTATACAAAATCTTAACTGTTCTTGGTTCTAAAACAGGGATGGGGAAACTTCCATTGATGTGGTATCTATTTAAAGCCAGGTAGAATTCCTTAGCCAGAATGATTTGCCTAGATGCCACATACTGCATAGTTGCTGTAACAACTTATAGTTTCTAAACATTGCAATGTGTTTTTCAGGAACAATTGACAATGACCTGTGGTACAACTTTGACATTTAATGTTTGCTAAACTGCTGTAGTGTACACATCATTTATTATTGCTTTATTAATCTTATTACAGCAGAGAATCACAAACATTCCTTTCCTGGGCTATATTCTCTACTTCTGACTGGGGTTTCCAGAGGCATTCCAAGGCCAGTGTGGAGATACAATCCCCCATCTGGTCCTTGGTCTGCCTTTCCAGCTGGACGTGTCTTGAGTGGATTGGAAAACCTCCCTTGGGAATGGCCCGGGGTGCATCCGTATTAGATACCTGTCCTGAACCACCTCAACGGATAAAAGATCGAACCTAATTTTCCACTGGTAGATGGAGAGCATTGCCTTCTGGCTCAGCTCTCTTTTCCTCATGACATTGTAGCACAGTAAACACAGTACCGCTGCTTCAATTCTCCTGCTGATCTCCCCAGCTCTGTCCTCCCCTCACTAGGACTGTCACGATTACAAATTTAAGTTGACGATTAATTGTCACACAAATAATTTACAATTGAATTGTGTTTTTGGCATTGGAACATTAATTTGTTTGGTTTTTAGGCTTCATAATCACAAATTGCACTGGGCAAATATGACAACTAACTTAATTATGCAAATAAATTACGGACACATTTAATCATTTTATACTTTAACAAAAGAAGTAAAAATAGCGGAAATGACGTGTTGTAAGCTATTTTTGGAAAATGTATGATTTCTTTTTTACATGGAAACGATTATGACGATTATGAAAAATAATTACGACTATCTCAAATAATTGCGATTGGGCGATTATGTGACAAGTCTACCCCTCACTCATGAAAAAGACCCTGAGTTACTAGTACGCCTTCATTTGGGTTATTCCCTACCTGGAGTGGGCACCTTATTTATTTATTTGACCTAAACTGTTCAACAAACTAGGGTCAGACTGATGTATCGTTTGGGCCAATATATCAGCCATTTTTGACTTTTTTGATTACATCGGTCGGTATCGTCAACTATACAGCCGGTGTAGCTTTCAAAAATGTTCATAAATGGCAGTTCTACAAGCTCATAACGTGTCACAATTCGACACGTTGTGAGCTTGTAGATCTGCTAATTTTGAAAATGTTTGAATAGGGCTCAAGTGGTTAAATAAAATGTGTACGTATTTTACTTGTTTGCATTGTTCATTATATAATTAAAGTTAATGTTCTTTGCCGAAGTTAAATGTTTTCAAATATAAACTTTAATCAAATCCAAGTTTCAAATTGATTAGAAAATGTTCTATCAATAATCCAAACATGGATAATTGGTGGTCGAGGCCTTCCCAAAATCAGGTTCGGCATCGGACTCAAAAATCTCCTGATGAAAAGGCTAGAACAGGAGCTGCCCCACGAGATATTGGGAGACATAACCCTAATCGTACACACCCTTATCAGAGTCATAGAGTTTCAACACACAAACAAACATGTGCTACTGTGTTGTGGGCCTAAACTACCCCCTGGATGTACTGTAATCACGGTCACATGATAGAGAAGAAAGTGCTGAATATAAAGTTACAAGTGACTACCGTATGGTACAGGACACACACACTGAGGGAAAGACCTTCATTCTGCACAAAATATCCCTTGTGACTCAGTATTACTCCTGACTAGGCACTAATCCAAAAGAAGTTGCTGATTTCACAAATCGGCACAGTTTCACTCTGATGTGACTGTCACTCAAGGTCACTTAACTCTAAACTGTCAGATACCATTAGACCAGATAGGCTACTGCAACTCAGACCTGTCCTTGACTGGTCTGGCCGCATGCTCAGTCAAACCCCTACAACTCATCCGGAATAACGCGGCACGCAGGCCAGTCTTCAACATCCCTACATTTTCACCTGTCTTACCCCCTTCTGCGTTCTATTCACTGGCTTCCGATTGCTTGCCTGCACCCAGCACAAATCACTGGTGATGATTAGCTACAAGGCAATCAAGGGCATGGCACCTTTCACCTTCAGGGCCTGATCCACCCCTACACCCCCTCCCGCACACTTTAGATCAGAGGTTCTCAACCTTTTCAGGCGGTGACCCCCCCCAAAATAATCATATTTCAACTGGGGACCCCCCACTCTGATAAGCACTTGGAATGTAGGAGTTGAGGCAATACATTTTGTTTGACTCTAGATAAAAATTGTAACCTAACACAGAATATGTGGCCCTCCCTTCTCTGTGATGTCCTGGCCTCCTGGCTCCCGAGCTATGGGATGACCCTCCCCCCCATAGGACTGCAGCCTCACTCCCCATTTTCCACCGCAGTCTGAAGCTGGCCTCTTCAGACTCTTTCACTTCCTACAGTACCACTCATTCCATGTATGAGGGTTCATGTGGTTAATTACCTAATAAATCAGTACATTATTGTAGCCATATATAAAGATACTGGCCCCAGTTTCCACATACAAATGCGAATACATAGTTGTTACATTATTATTATTATGTAGCCAGGTTTATCTACCACAATGTATCGCAGATTTAGTTTTGTGCAAATACGCTTTTGCCAGGAGAGTTGCTGAGTGTTGTTTTCGTCACAGAGGTTGGCATTAAGCCTGATGGGTGATACATACAATCAAAGTCATGTGATAACATTTATCCCAGTCCCAGGATAGGAGGTGAATAAGTAACTCTAAAAATAGCCTAAAATCAAATACATGGCTCATTATTATGGGAGTAAACAGGTCTGTTATATCACGTGAATAGGCCTCCCCACGTAGTTATTTCTTTATGTGTACACATTGCAGAAGTGAATCTTGCCTATAACATGTCTATGGAATCTCTAAGACCAGCATTTTACTGACACTGACTTAAGACATAGATAGAGGACCCTCAACATGAGGTCTTGGGGAGGGGGGGGGGGTTGTCTTTCTTAACCATTATTGCAGCATGACAGTACAAGTAACCTACAAGAGTGGGTATTTTGATCAGAGTTTCACTGTTATCTCTGACAGAAAAGGAATACTGGACCAAAGTCGGACCATATTGGACAAACATGACTAACAATGAAATTAGATTGAGAATTTGAGATCTAGCCTAAATCATATGATCAATAGGGGTTATTATTATGGGGGTCCGTGACCTAATGCATGTCAAACTGATACAGGGGTCATGGCCATGCTGGCATGTGGTGGCACATTTTGGTCAAAATAAATGTTTTGCCATGGACATACAAAATAAGTGGACAATATATTACCAGAAACACATAAAGCTAGACCTAACGGACCATAATAGGTCTGTAACTCTGAGAGTGTTCAAATGGAACCAACATCTGGTTCCATTTGAACACTCTCAGAGTTAAGGGGGTCCTTGCAAATAATAAACATTTGAGAACCAGTTGTGCTATAGCGTCATAGTAAATCAGTGTCATACACATTCTGAAGAAAACCTGGAGACTTGACATTCAATAATTGGGTCTTATGATCAAAATAAGAACATTATGGTGTGTAAAAAATGTGCCACGGACAAGACCAAGTCTTTGCCACCGAGGACACATCGTGTCCGTGTGTACGGACACATCGATGATGACCCCTGAAATATTATATGAGGGTGCGCGTGAAATGAAAAAAGGATGAGTTGAGAAGATGATCCGCGCAACTGGAGCATAAACAGTTAAACTAAACTTATTCCATCGTACGGCGGTGACGTTTGGCTGGCTATTACAACAACAACAACAAATATAAGCAGGTCGATCTATTGTTGTCGGCAAGCGACGACAACGTAGAACTAAATGTACATAAAAACACCATTTATTACATCGTCCAATCCCGGAAGAAGCAAGTATAGTGTCTGATGTTATGAGCGTGGTTTAACGTTATAATAAGTACAGATCGTCGTTACCTTCTCAGACTTGGGCTTGCTGTGCAGAAGTTGCTCCAGGTACAGGTCGGAGAGCGCCGTCCGCACGCTGCACACCGTCTCCAGTGGGACGGCAGGTTCGTTTTTATTGGATTTTAACGTCATCTTTCTTGATTTCTTGAGAGAGAGAGAGAGGTGGTGAACCCAATGTGTCCCTGATCAAAGGTCCACCTATAGAGAGAGGCTGCGACACCGATAAGGAAGAGACAAGGAGATAAAATCTGTCCCTCTCCTCGGGTCTAAAAGTCCAAGGTTCTGCGCTGTAATAAAGACGTATGAGGAGATGATGTACTTATTGCGAGGAGAAGGAGAACACAGCTGACAAAGCAAGTAAACCAGCGTTGCCAGATTCTGCGAGAGAAACGAGGGTCTGTGAGAACAAAAAGTAAAGCGGCTATTTTGGCCACATGAGCACTTTATTAAACCTTTATTAAACATTGGCTGTTTGAAAATAGCTGATCTACAAGCTGACAACGCGACGCGTTGTGAGCTTGTAGATCTGCTCATTTCAAAAGAATGTTGGAAACAAATTTACAAAGTTGTGGAATATTTTAACAACACAAATCTGGTACAAAAATATGTTCAGTCCGCAGACAAATCAAACGCATGTTAATCTGGGGGTCCTTGACATGAAAATGTTTGAGAACCACTGGTTTAAACAACATTGGGAAACGAGGCCAGAAGAGCAACTACACTTTGGAAACAAGCCCAAAAACGCAACCCGCAACGACCAACTTTACAGAACAGCAAGCCTAAAGTCGCTTATAAGTCGCAGACATGGCAACAGTGAAGTAAACATGCAGTGAGTGGCTGCTGGAAGGGGGGCCGGCCTACTGCAGGGCTCTTACTTAAGAGGGCGTACTGTACTGTTATTGGTACGGATGGCCAGATGACGAAGCTCTCGAACAGATCGTGAGGAAGCACAATCACACAAACAACGACAGAAACCCACTGTCATGCATTAGTAATAGTCACAGAACAGCTGTAATAGTCAACGACCACAGGGAAAGGCTTTTCATGCACGATCGCAGTCGAGAACGAGATCAGAAAGCTTCAAGTTTCCCTCGATGCAGTGGATAAGGAGGCAGGTTTTACATGAAAAGCATTGGGATTTTATCATTCACTGACACAGTCGTGTCTATGTATCTTTCTATCCCGGGGTTCTTTTATTTTATGGACCCCCCACCCCCAGTGTACCAGGGACACTGATGTCAAAAGATGTTTTGGCTAATTAAATTGTCAAAATGTAATTGTACCTGAAATAAATTTAAAGTGGTGACATTGAAATGTTTGAATAATAACTAATCTATTGTTTCGTAATAACTGCAAGTAAATTCAATGTAGTTATCTATCTATCTATCTATCTATCTATCTATCTATCTATCTATCATTTCTTTTTTGCTTTATAGTTAAACTAGTTGTACTTTTTCTGTAATTGTATTCTTGCTCTATAAAGCACTTTGAGCTGCATTTCATGTCATGAAAGGTGCTATACAAATCAAGTGTATTATTATTATCTATTACAGCCTTATTACATAATGTCTATTATCAGATTGCAGAAAATATATTTTTTTATCAGATTACAGATTAAAATTGTATTGCAGCAATTTATCGACCGCTGAATCAATCGATGCACGTTTACAACCAATCACAAATAGTGTACTTGTAGCTAATTTAACTCATGCAGGTGAGGTCTACCTGCTGAAATCTATTCTCCCCCCCTGAACTTGAAGAAGGACACAGATATGTCAGTAAGTCATGGCATAGTGTACAGTGGTTCTCGACCTTTTCAGGCCGTGACCCCCCAAAATAATCATATTTGAACTGGGGACCCCCCACCCTGACAAGCACTTGGAATCGTAGGAGTTGAGGCATTCAATTTTGTTTGACTTGGTTCCACAGATAAATATTGTGAAAATAGCAGATCTACAAGCTCACAACGCCTCGCTTCTGGCCCTTTTCTTTTATTTCTTTTTGAGGTATTAAAAGGGTCTTAAGTGCTTAAATTGTCACTTCACTGTCATCTGGGGCCCCCCCCAAAAAAATAAGTGGGGACCCCCCTGGGGGTCCCAAACCACTGGTCTGCTCTACACTCTATAGAGAGGGGCCTGGTCGCTGGACACAGGACAGACAATTCATTGCTTCATACCTGCATGCAGCTAAATGAGAATAACACGCAGATGGAGACCAGCCTTGATAGTTGACAACAAGCACATACTGTAGAGTTGCCTTGACTTGACTTAAAACTTAAACAAATGACAAAAGTATTAAAATGAGAATATTCATCACTGCATGCTAAAATAATGCTAAAATAACAAAAGTTACCTATACGGTATTCATTTAAGTTACTTCATTTTCAACTCGGACTGCAATGCTTATTGATATCATCTTATTCTTTGGATTTTTGTTCTATTTAATGAAACGTGTGCACACGGGCATGCAAGCAGAGAATTACGCTATAAGGTTCCAAATGTGTCCCATTAGATTATTGTTTGTGTGTTTGGTGAGACACTGCAGCTCTCATTGCAGAGATGTACAGCAGGGTATACAGGCTGCAGCAGTGATAACAGGGGGGAGGGAGGGAGACATTAGAGGGGGTTTCCACAAACAGCAGTGGTGTAAACTAAGTAACTAGGTACATTTACATTTAAATGGGACATTCTGCGTAATGAGTAGTTTTACTTTTGGTACTTTTATGTGTATTTTGATGCCAATACTTTTGTACTCTTACCAGGTAAATTCTGCACACCAGACTTTTACTTGTGACAGAGTATCTCTACATTGTGATATTGATACTTTTACTCAAGTCAAAGTACTTCTTCCACCACACTGACAAACCCAGAGCCTGCATGGGGGTGGTCACTGCGTGGGGGAGATGAGGGGTGCACCAAAAACGTCATGCTGTAAGAGCCCGCCCAGCTGTGTGTACGTCACGTGCCTATACGTGCGTGTGTTGAAAGGGTGGGTGTGTGCAGTGTCATTGCAGCATCATTGGATGGTAGCCTATACATCTGTTTTTATTCTGTAAGATGACGTTTATTCCGTATTCTGTATGCAAGGCACCGACCTGCTTGTCTTGTCTTGTCTATAACATATAGATATGGGCTTTCATGGAGCAGGTATACGCAAATACAGTACAATCAAGCTCACTAAAAGTTCTCTGAGAACTGTGCAGAACTGCAATGAGCATCCTCCTGAGCACAGGGATGCTGTGTTATGGTTGAGTTCTATGCACTGTCTTGGAGTAAACCAAATAACAATAATGATCATGATCATAATAATATAAAATGGGTGGTTATAGGCAATTCAAATAAATTAACACAACATTAATAATAATGATGATGATGATCATAGAAGTTTGCACTGTATGTTATATGCTTGCTTGTAGGCTACTGCAAACATATAAGCAAATAGTATAATGCAGTGGTTCTCAACCAGTGGTCCTTGGGGCGTTCCGGGTGGTCCCCAGCTAAAATGGAGAGTTGGTAACCAAATGGACCCTTATAGATCTTGTACACTCTTAAGCGTTGAATTATTGTTAAACATCTGCATTACTTAATTAAATAATTGTTATTTTGATCAACGTCTGCCTGTTATCTCTCCTATTGGTACCAACATCAATTGTGGATAAAATAGAAATCTCAGTCTTGGGTCTGAGAGTCTGAATCTCATCAAACGGTGGCTCAAATGCCTAATAAATAATGGACCTCGATATGAAAAGGGTTGAAAACCACTGGTCTGTTCTGTTTGACGCACTTCCTCCTGGTGGGCTCATGTGTGTGTATATATATATATCTATGGGGGGCTCGGCTCATCATGGATCCAGGGTGGATTCTGGCTCTGGGCTCTTGTTAGGCGGCTCCCTGACGCCACCTGGTGGCGTTCCAATAGCATTGCCTGATGTCCTGCAAAATTCGCCGCTGCCTGCACAGTGCTACCGACCGTCTGTTTCACGGGTAACTCCACTACTTTGCCCCTTTGTTCGATATGTTTGCGTCCTTATAATGTGTTGTGTTTTGTCTGAAAAGAGCAGAATGATCTGTAGCCCACCCAAGGGAAAGGAGACCATGGATAATTACATGTTTCTAGCCTTGGATCAAGACTAGTTTTACCTTCGTATCTTAAAAGTCGACTCGATAAAATACACATGTTATAGTCTAGATCCAAGGCTGACATGTTTCTGAACATGTACTTTATTGGATTTCTTTAAAATGGAGTGTTGCATTGCCATTTGAAGTATCGTGTCAAAACAGTTTCCATACTGCTTGGTACGCGGTGTTTTGATACAAAGTAGTGGACATTTCGAGCGGCAGACAAATGCGTCATTGCGTCACGATGTCAACAACCTCCTGGTGAACCGGCTGTAGAATGTACGTACCGTCGCTAAACTCAATTTCCCATGTTTCATTGCGCGCAGTGGTGGAAAAAGTGCTCAATGTTTTTACTTAAGTAAAAGTATCAATACTGCAATATAGAAATACTCTAAGTAAAAGTATGGAATTAAAAATGTAGTTGAGTAAAAGTACAAAAGTATTGGTATCAAAATGTACTTAAAGTACCAAAAGTAGAAAGTACTCATTATGCAGAATGTCCCATTTTAAGTTTTCAAATGTATAAAAAGAAGTGGTTAATGTATGTTTTGTAATAATAATCAAAATCTACAAACTAGCTAGTAACTAAAGTCTTCAAATAATTGTAGTGGAGTAAAAGTATAACATTTGCCTATGAGATGTAGTGGAGTAGAAGTAAAGGTACTGAAAACGGGAAATACTCGAGTAAAGTTATCCACATACGGAGATAACCTATGCACTCCGACATCTCCATATATGGAGATAACTGACATACTCAGGTCTGACGTCATAGACCCCTCCTTTAAGCTCCATATATGGGGCTAACCGAAACCTCCAGGCCTGACATCATAGACCCTATCTTTGGGCATGACTGACAGCGGGAGCTCCATATATGGATATGACTGACATCACCGCAATGACCCCAGCACCGCGGCTAACAACATAAAAGGCAAAGGATAATTTGATTCAGCTCCATCGGCGATACCCGCATCAACTACCTATTGTACACGAAGCAGCAATACAGATCCCAGGTGGCTGGGTTTAGTACAGTACTTGAGTAAATGTACTTAGTTACCTTACACCACTGATTGCGCGACCATATACTTCGGAAAGTTATTTCTACTAGGCTGCAGGCTCTGGTTGTCCTCAGGTGTCAAAGGTACCATCTCTACTGGCAAGCCAATGCAAATGGCGTTTAATGATTAAACCTGGAATCTCAGGACAACTTGCTACATTTTTTTATGAGATCAAAGGATAAGAAGACTTAAAAAAACACCTTAGAGGTAGTAACATGCAAGGTGGAGTGTGAAAAACACTTGTGTGGCCCAAGCAGGTACCAAGAAGGCTTTGCTTAATACTTTTAAAAAGTTGTTTTTAATACTTACAGACTAAGGTCGCAATGTTTTGGCGTTTAGCGGTGAAATTAAGACCTGCACTGAAAGAGGCTCATTTGATCCATGGACTTGGGAAGAGGCATAAAGAATGCAGACACTTGCTCAAGTGGAAGCACACCGACGCTCGGTCAAACTGGAAGCTACGTGAGGATTGTCTCGGTGAGTTTTTCCATGAGAAAGTGCTTAGCTTGCACACACACAGACAGACAGACAGACAGACAGACAGACAGACAGACAGACAGACAGACAGACAGACAGACAGACAGACAGACAGACAGACAGACAGACAGACAGACAGACAGACAGACAGACAGACAGACAGACAGACAGACAGACAGACACACACACACACACACACACACACACACACACACACACACACACACACACACACAGAGCCAGAGTGGTGTAAAGTAACTAAGTACATTTACTCAAGTACTGTACTTAAGTACATTTACTCAAGCACTGTACTTAAGTATAAGTTTGAGGTATTTCTTTACTTTACTGGAGTATTTCCAATTGTCTAAACTTTTACTTCTACTCTACTACATCTCAGAGGCAAATATTGTACTTTTACTCCACTACAATTATTTGAAAACTTTACTAGTTACTTTGCAGATATAAATGATTACATTATAAAACATACATTAACCACTTAAGCCCTATTTTATACCTAGGCTATTTGAAAAGAGCCGATCTACAAGTTCATGACACGTTGTGAGCTTGTAGATATGCTATTATCAAACATTTTAGTACTTTTACTTTTGGTACTTTAAGTACATTTTGATACCAATACTTTTGTACTTTTACATTTTACTCAAGTACATTTTGAATCCTGGACTTTTACTTGTTTTACTTAAGCAAAACATTTTGAGTACTTTTTCCACCACTGCACACACACACACACACACACACACAGCCTAGAAGAGCCTATATATATATCTATATACTGCTGTATGTCGACACTATTTACAGCCTTTTCTGTACATCTCCAGAGCTCCACCATGACGGGCTGTCGATGCAGCTCAACTATGTGTGGCTGAGGGATCACTGTCGCTCGGCTGACAGCTACAACGCCAAGACAAACCAGAGGAACATGGACACGGCGAGCATAGACCTCAACATCCGTCCAGCCAAAACAACAGTGGAGGACGATCACCTTGTACTCACATGTAAGTCAACTGTGCCAGAGTTCAGTGATTGCCAACAGTATTCGTTTCAAGGTTAATTTAACTCTGAGAGTGCACAAATGGAGCCATTTTGGTTCCATTTGTACCCACTCAGAGATAGAGACTTGTAAGTGTCCATTTGGTTCCTAACTATCATTCATTTAGCTGGGGACCCCCTGGTAGATTATTCATCATGACGAGGAGAAATAAGCGGCATCCTTAGTTTATACAATAATGATTTAGCTAACATAATATGTCATTTCTAGATAACACTGGCTAGAGAGAGAGAGAGAGAGAGAGAGAGAGAGAGAGAGAGAGAGAGAGAGAGAGAGAGAGAGAGAGAGAGAGAGAGAGAGAGAGAGAGAGAGAGAGAGAGAGAGAGAGAGAGAGAGAGAGAGAGAGAGAGAGAGAGAGAGAGAGAGAGAGAGAGAGAGAGAGAGAGAGAGAGAGAGAGAGAGAGAGAGAGAGAGAGAGAGAAAAAGAGTTTTCTTCTACTGACTTGGTTCAGTACAATGATCACATCTGATACTCATCTAGCCTTATTATAGGGTCACAGCAGCAGTAAGGTCATTGCCTCCTGTGAAACACATTTGCACATTGGCTAAATGGCTCAATAGTATCTTATCTAAATGAATTTACTGGTTTGAATGATGTCCTTTGCCTGACCACACCAAAGGACTGATCATAATAGTTCCTGTTGTTTAATGGCTCATTTAACCACTTTAACCCTGGTATCCCAATTTTCAAAAACAAACAAAACAGTGAGTTTGTGCGTCTGCTATTTGTGGTTTAATAATTAAGTGAAATCAAGTCTTATATTCATATAGCACATTCTATGCACAGTAAACTGTGCTTCACTTTAAAGAAACGCCTAATGATCACATTAGATTAAAGGAATACTTCACCCCCCAAAAAAAACAATTTGTTTTGTTTTTGTTGCATTCCCGAGCCAATAATAAAATAATAATATAAACTGTAAAACAACTCTCACAGTGTAATCACTGACGAGCCTACTGATGATATAGAATTTAAATATGGTTTTGCTCTTGTTAAGATTGGTCTCCTATTAACTTCAATTAATCATATATTGGATTATTGGCTCAGGATTGCGACAAAAACAGGCTTCATGGGTAATTGTAATTGAACTTTTTTTAGGGTGAAGTATTCCTTTTAACATGTGAACACACATTAGGTTTGATAGCTTATGCATTGTTAACTGATCTAATTTGGCCAGCAATAATTATTTTGGGGTATTGTATCCCATACGGTAAAATCCTTTGTTAATTTAAGAGTATAAACATTGACTTAAATGGGCGGTAAAGGTGCATTGTAAATTGTCTACAAATTTGTACTATTTATTTTTTACTAGAAGCTGTCTCGTCCCTTTTCTATAAATTAACCCATTCAAACCGGGAAAGCATCTCTGTCACTTTAGATTTTAACCACTTAAACCATTATTTTATACTGTACTTTGGCTATAGCAAATATACAAGCTCATAGCGCATCACTTTGTGCTGCGCCATGAGCTTGTAGATCTGCTATTTTTGCAAATCTTTGAATATATATTTTTTATTTTTTACTCAAATCTTTGCTTCCGGGGGGGTCCATGGAACAACATATTTTGAGATGGGGGTTCGCGGCCAAATACATATACATTTTGGGGTCCTTGACATGAAAAAGTTTGAAAACCACTGACACAGAAACATTTCTTTCAGAAAACTTTTATAGGATTTAGAAGACATTTTGTAGAATCGAGTCCTCAGGTCTTAATGGGTTAAATGTGTGTGTGACCTGCTTGCCCTGCTGGTTCTCCCTCAGGGCCCGACGGTCACGTGACAAAGTACGGCCTGAGCTGGCTGGCCGAGAACAGCTACGAGCGCCAGAGGCTGGCCACCGTCCAGCCGCGAGTGCTCTGGAACTCCGACATCTACGCGAGTTCCAAAGTAGCCTCGGCCGACTGGGAGAAGATCATGAGCTGTGACGACGAGCTGAAGACGTTTCTCCGGTCCTTCCTGCTCTACGGCGTCGCTTTGGTGGACGGGGTTCCACCAACGGTTGAGGACACGGAGAGGTTAACCCAAAGGGTCAGCATAATCAGGTTAGTGCTGCTTGTGGTTTTGTCGAGGTCGTACAGTAGACAGAGCTTCCCTGCGATGTTTACTCACTCTAGTTCATTGGTTCTCAAAGGGGGGTCCGGGGACCCCCAGGGGTACTTGAGGGGGTTCCAGGGGGTCCCCAGCTAAATGATAGATTAGGCACCAAATGGACCCTTATGGGTCTGTAACTCTGAGAGTGTACAAATGGAACCAAATGGACCCTAACGGGTCCATTTGGTTCCATTTGTACACTCTCAGAGTTAAATTAACATTGATTTTACAATGTGAATTGGGGTCCCAGCGATATTAAATGCCATTACATGGGGGTCCGTAGCCTAATGCATGTCAAACTGGGGGTCCTTGAAATTAAAATGGTTGAGAATGAATGCTAGAGACGTAAAAAACGTACCTTATGAGGGTCCCTGGCTTATCTTTTCAAATGGGGGTCCGCGGGCTAATAAGTGTCAATTTGGGGGTCCCTGGCATGAAAAAGTTTGAGAACCACTGCTCTAGTTTATATCAGTATTATATATATCGTTGCTGTCGGGCAGAAACCAGCTAACTCCATTTTTGACGCTTTTGCATTTTTGTTCATGAATAAGTGCTATTGAACACCCTTTATGTCTGTGTGTTGGTTAAACAAATATTGAACCAATGAAAAGTATAAAAAAGCGCTTCTGACAAAACCAGCTAACTCCATTGGATCCTCAAACTTTCTGCTAAACCAGCTAACTCCACCAAAGGGGGGTGGAGTTAGCTGGTTTAGCTGACTCCAGGCTCCACCCCCTTTTGACCTCCAACCTCATTGTGAGCTTGGAGGTCCATTCAGCTGTTCTTATCAACGATGAACAAAACCTAACTCCATTTTTTGTTTTTCTTTTTCCTGAAAAATGTACATTTTGGAGTTAGCTGGTTTCTGCCCGACAGCAGAGATGTAATCTTGATATGAGACTAGATATCGTCCGGGATTTGGTATTTTGTAGTATCGTGATATGGCATACTTGTGGTCTTTTCCTGGTTTTAATGACTCATAATGTTCAAAAATAATGAAAATTGGCTATCTACAATCTCACAACTTGACCTGTTGTGAAATTGTAGATCTGCCGTTTTTCCCGAAATAAATACAATTTATATCATCACAATACGATATTATCGGCACAATATGGAAATCTAGGTATTTAGTCTAAAACCTGGTGGTATTTAGTCAAAAACATGGTGATATTTGATTTTGTCCATATCGGCCAGCCATGCCGTCGTCTCGATTCTGACATTTTGTCATCCCCACCAGAGAGACTACGTATGGGAGAATGTGGAGCTTCACCTCAGATCAGTCCAGAGACGACACTGCCTACACCACACTGGCTCTGGATCGCCACATAGACACTACATACTTTCAGGAACCATGTGGGTAGGTAGTTACAACATTCAATATCAGTTGCCAAATCAACCAAGGTTGCCAGGAATTTGTCTCATTGTGCTCAGGACAAACAGAGGACGGGACTGTTTGTTTCATGCCATGTATTATTTTTAATGGCAGTTGTGTATATTAAGTTTTTTTTAGTCTTGACTTAGTAAACAGGACCTGAGTTTTCTCTCTGTACCGTGCTTTTTTTTAATGTCTACGCCAAATCTCGATGCCAAAAATAGCCGATCTACAAGCTCACAACGCGTTGGAATTGAAGCTCTCTTTCCGCTCTCTTCTCTTTCTCTTACACAGTGCTGTTCCTATTAATTGACTATATTCACACAGCGGCCATTTTGCTCTCATGTCATATTTGCGGGTTGGGTGGCATTATTTCATTAACTTAATAGCAAAATGGCCGCCGTGTAAATATGGTGAATGGCCCTGCAGATGTAGCTATTTCACCTTCTACCGGTCGCAATACATTATAATCTCGATCTCAATACAAAACAGGTTTTGGGCGGACTTTATGCTCGATCCTTTATCCTTTTCATAAACACTATGTTTTCAATCTCTAGTTTAAAGTCTTTTTTTTACATCATCATGATATGCGTTTAGTAAATTATGGTCCCACTTCACCTGCCAGAGTTATTTCAGATTTTTTGCTGTTGTCTGCCAGAGATTTTTCATTGAAATTTAAAAAGTACTCAGGAGCCGAGGTACATCATTTTTAAGTTTTACGTTAACAAGGAAGTGGATGGGAGTCTTTTCCTTCGAAAAATCATATCTCCTTGGTCTTTGGGTCAAATTGAAGAAAAAAACAAACAAAAAAAAATTTTTTTTTTTTCAATTTTTTAAATTTGTCATTAGAACGCATTTATGCGATCTTGGCGGCCAAGTGCGCTATTTAATAGATCGCATTTATGCGTGATTGGCAGGAATTGAGTTAATTAAAACATTAATGATAAAGTAGGGTATGTTTAGGCTATAGGATTTCTACTGGTTCTACCGATTGAAGACCCGCCGCGTCGCTGCGGTTGCAGCCAATAGCATTAATTTCCGGTAGCATTTCGGACCGGTCTGTAGAAACCAATGGCGTCACTTTGTCTATTCTTTTTTTTACAGTCTATGGTTGCACGTGTCACATTGTAGATCTGCTATTTCTGGCGAAGAGATTTAGTGTAGAAGGAAACAAGAGCAGTTTTAACACCAAGGATTTCACTGTGTAGAATCCAGGTGTTCCATTGCCTCAAGCACGAGGGAACGGGAGGAAGAAATCTGCTGGTAGATGGCTTCTACGCTGCTGACAAATTACTCAAGCAGTCCCCTGAACACTATGAGCTGCTGGCGACTGTTCCCATCAGACATGAGTACCTTGAAAAAACATCCACCTACCGCACCCACATGGTCGGCATTGGCCCCGTGCTCAACGTGTATCCCTGGAACAACGAACTCCACCTCATTCGGTACAACAATACTTTTAATTTGACTCCACAAAGGTCAGGTTCCATGAAGTGTAGAACCCTGGGTTGTATAGCTACTGTTCCTGGGCATTATATGAGTTGATACTTGAAGTTAAAGTATCAATACTGCAATGTAGAAATACTCTGTTACAGTAAAAGTCTGGAATTCAAAATTTACTTTATACTTGAGTAAAAGTACAAAAGTATTGGCATCAAAATGTACTTAAAGTACCAAAAGTAAAAGCAGAAATGCAGAATGTCCCATTTCAAGTTTTGAAATGTTTGAAAATCTTTTGAAAATAGCAGATCTACAAGCTCACAACTATTTTGAGCTTGTAGATCTGCTATTCGGCCTTTCGGCTATTTTCAATTGGCCGAAATGTATACATAGCTGAAGTGGTTAAAGTAGGTTTTGTAATAACAATCAAAATATAAATGTAGTGGAGTAAAAGTACAATATTTGGATCTGAGATGTAGCGGAGTAGAAGTAAAAGTATTGGAAATTGGAAATACTCAAGTAAAGTACAAATACATTAAAATTATACTTAAAGGTAGGGTAAGTGATTTGCAATTATTCAAATAATTGCAAAATGGGTCTATGTTCTGATAGTGCTCGTTACTATAGAGTGTCCTGTCCATATAAGGAGTCTCCATGTCTCTCCAGCTCTTTATAAAACAGAAAATGCATTTTTGTTTCAGTTTCAGTTTCATTTCCAATTTTATCCAATCAGGATAGAGAACTCAATCAGGATATAGATTCAACAAGTGAAATTGGAAGTGATGACACTAAGAAATGAGCAGGCAAAATTGTAACTGGAACACTATAAAAATGAAGCTTAAAAATGGGTACTTTCTCCTGATTGGCTGAGATTTTGACACCTACCGAAACAAGTATTTTCTGTTTATTAAAGAGCTGGAGAGACGGGGAGACTCCTGTTACTGAACAAACACTCTATAGCAATGATTACTATGAGAATATAGTGCTTTAACCTTTTAACAAAATACTTTTTGTTTTAACCCAAAAATATCACTTACCCTACCTTTAAGTACAGTACTTAAAGTAAATGTACTTAGTTACTTTCCACCACTGTGAATAACCAATACTGGCATAACGTGGGTGCAACTGCTCCCAGTAGGTGAAAAGGCATGTACCAAGACATTTATTTACTGTATATATTAACAAAAACGGCTTTCTTTGCATTTGTTCTTGTGCCAAAAGTGTGATTTTGAGACCTGTTTAGCCCTTCAGTTTATTTCGCGCTCCTCGCTCACAGCACAGACGCAACAGATAAAGATTATTGTACAATATTGGGACGATTATGGCCAGGGACTGTAGCTAAAGTATGTATGCAACCCAAGGCTTAAGAAAGATCATCATTTTAATCTAGGACTTGGCTTTGATATGGAACCAAAATTATTACACTGTATGATAACATTAAAATATATAAATATTTGTGTGTGCTTTGCACAGATACAACAACTATGACCGTGCTGTGATAAACACAGTTCCCCATGATGTTGTTCAGAGGTGGTACGAGGCTCATCGACAACTGACCACAGAACTAAGACGGCCAGAGAATGAACTATGGGTTAAACTGACGCCAGGCAAAGTAAGTCGTGTGTGTGT
Source organism: Gymnoscopelus microlampas (assembly GCF_963454915.1). Classification (NCBI taxonomy): domain Eukaryota; kingdom Metazoa; phylum Chordata; class Actinopteri; order Myctophiformes; family Myctophidae; genus Gymnoscopelus; species Gymnoscopelus microlampas. The sequence goes on from NC_139949.1 coordinate 12,932,218, forward strand.
GTCAAACTGTGTCCCATTTGAAAAAAGAGAAGACAAAGAAGTATACATCAGTTTATTTCTCATTATTCTGTCAGTATTACTTGTTTACCACATTAAAATGATGTCCACAGCAAGCTATGAATATAACTATTACTAATATTGTTCACCACTGTCGACGATATTTTAAAACTATATCTTTATAGTTCTTAGTATGGACAATATTTGGGTCATTATAGGCAAACATTTTTTAAACAAAATTGATATTCTTTGAAAATAGCAAAATCTACAAGCTCGCATGTTTCATTATAGGCTTACATTACAAGCTGTGATTTTCTATTTTTGCTATTCATCGTACAACAAAGTATATAGTGTCTTGTCACAGTGCTGTATTTTTGTATGTGTTTAAGGTGATTTTCATAGATAACTGGCGTGTCATGCACGGCAGAGAGTCTTTCACTGGACTGAGACAGCTGTGTGGTTGCTACCTGACCAGGGATGACGTCCTGAACAATGCGCGTTCCCATGGACTGCAGGCCTGAGTTGACATGAAGCGGTATGCTGTGTGTGTGTGACTTCTGCGGCTTTTCAATGTCACATGAAGTACATTGACCCACAAATCAAATTGATCAGGTGTGCACCGGTAGCTGATAATGTGTCGAACAAAAACATGAAATTAAAACAAAAAAACTAAACAAAAAAAATACTGCTTATAAAAGCCTAAATCAAGTTGATCTCTTTAATGAAGCTCAGGTTCTGCAAAGTTATCTCACTCGTTAAAAATTCCATTTTTTATGAAATAGTTCTTTGAAATAATGTATAGTATTTAGCCCTTAATAATAAAAATCTATGAACTTTTATTCGTGTCAGTCTTCATTTTCAATTAAGAATGAGATGAGTCAACAGTTAATATTTTAAATGTCACACTGAATTTGTAATAACGAAGACTGTTATGATTACCTTTGAATCCTGTTCTTGCGTCCATATTATTGTAGTGTTTGATTTTATATTCACAAAGATTTAAAGTAAAAAAAAAATGAAACAAACATTTCTCAATTGTACTAAAAAAACACAAACAAAAGTAAAAAAATGAGAAGATTGATTCAGAACACTAAATGTAGTACAAATGCAGTCTCAAAGGGGGCATACAGACATACGGCACTCAACGGACTCATTTGGACTATAGCACAAACCAAGGGACATCTGGAGCGAGTCCCAATGTCAGCCCTGTTTAAAAACGCCTTTCTGATGGCACTGTTTTCAAGCTTGTGCCTCATCTTCCTCAGCATGTTGGTGCCTGGTCACAGTTGCCATGGGAACCCCATCTGAGGTAGGTGGGGCCTGGTGAGTGCTCCTCCTGGTGGAGAGAAAGGGGAATGATATTGCAGCCTTGCCCACTGTATAGGTGTTCAAAAGTCAAATTCAGGCACATTAAAAAAAGACTTATTTTATGCAAGAGTATCATTGATCAGACACCAAACCTATAACTATTCTACAATGATAATGTATTTTATTCCAAATTCAAGCACATTGTTGACCTTTTAGATTGACCAAACCGCCATCAAATCAATGTTTTTCGGCTAGATTTGTCTAATCAATCTGCACTTTAAAATGAATTAAGATGCAAAGATAGCTTGACCCAAAGAAAAAAAACTGTGTTGGATTGTCTGCGTGAGTTGTAGTTAAATTGCCGGACCACCGGTATGGTCCCTTTTTTAACATTCAATGATTCCCACCACCTGCATGACACTTCATTATGCGAGTTAACAAAAAGGTGAACATGATCTCACTTCATCTCGCTGGCCTCCTGCGCTTTGACTGCGCTGTATTTGTGCTTCTTAATTTTGTGTGCGATGAACCAGACAACTAGGATGATCAGCGCACATCCGAGCAGCGCGCCTATCACCGCCCCAGTGATCAGCCCGTCTCCTGCTTCTGTAAATTGACAAGTTGTTAAGCCAATGAATAGAATCATTAACCCCCCATTACGAATAACGAATCTGTCATTTTTTAAATTTCTTTGGCTATTCAAAAATAGCAGGTATACAAGCAAGCTCATAGCGCTATGAGCTTGTAGATCTGCTATTTTGAAAAAGAAAACGTTAAAATGTTATATCTTTGAATATATATATATTTTTAAAGCGAACATTTGTAACTCAAATCTTTGCTTCTGCTGGGATTTTCCCAAATGTCTTCTAAACCGTTTTTAAAAAAAAACGTATTTGGCCGTGGACCCCCCCATCTCAAAATATTTTGTTCCAGGGACCCCCAGAAGTTGTTAAAAAATGTTTGCTTTAAAAAATATATGTTCAAAGATTTGCACACTATTTTTAAAAAATAGCAGATTTACAAGCTCATAGCGAGGCACTCGGTGCCGCGCTATGAGCTTGTATATCTGCTGTTTTTGAATAGCCAAAGAAAGACACAGATGCGTTCCCGGTCTTAAAGGGTTAAATAACGTAGATTTATTGTATAGAGAAAAGCGGTTAATGTGACCCCGTACCTGGAGTGAGTTCCACACTGCAGATGTTGAATCCCGCGACATTGGAAGCGTTGCACTGATACTCTCCAAACTGAAACTGCGATATGTTTGTGAACTGCAGTACTCCAGTTGTAGTAGCTAAAGAAAAGAATATTTAGAGAACACACAAAGTGCATAGTATACAGTGAGTGTTCAGTCACAGACTAATCGCTAATTCCTTCCCAGTGCACACTTCTATTTAGTACACACACACACACACACACACACACACACACACACACACACACACACACACACACACACACACACACACACACACACACACCAGTGGTGGAAAGTAACTAAGTACATTTACTCAAGTGCTGTACTTAAGTACAATTTTAAAGTAATTTTACTGGAGTATTTCCAATTTTCAGTACTTTTACTTCTACTCCACTATTTCTCAGGCAAATATTATACCTTTACTCCACTACAATTATTTGAAAACTTGAGTTACTAGTTACTTTGTAGATTTTGATTATTATTACAAAAACATACATTACACTTCAGCCCTATGTACATTTCGCCATTTGAACCCGACGCATTGTGAGCTTGTAGATCTGCTATTTTCAAAATATTTTTATACATGTTTTACATTTGAAAACTTGAAATGGGACATTCTGCATAATGAGTAGCCTACTTTCTGTACTTTAAGTACATTTTGATACCAATACTTTTGTACTTTTATTCAACTAAATTTAGAATTCCGGACTTTTACTTGTAAGAGTATTTCTACATTGCAGTATTCATACTTTTACTGAAGTAAAACATTTGAGTACTTTCTTTCCACCACTCACAAACACATAGACTACTTACTGACACCCGTCACCGGCATCCTCGTCTTCTGCTGGTCCAGTCTGATCCAGGTGTATGTCGGGTTGGGGTATCCAATTTCACTGTGGCACTTGAGGGTGACCCGGTGTCCGGACTCCACGTCACCGTGGACGGCACAGTAGGGAACAGACGGCTTCTCTGAAAAAACGGGGAGAGGTGATGATTAATGAACGTGCCAAAAAGAATTACCTTTTAAGTAATTACACACCCTTCAGGAGAGAGGAGAAATTCTGTCAAAAAAAAACAGGTCCAGGCACTCAAGGTGGATTTTGTAGGTAAAAGCCCAAATTATATTTGGGCTACAGACACTAATGTCTGTCCAAATATAATAAAGGCCTTTTACCTACAAAATACAACTTTTTAGTGCCGTTTTTACATAATTTTTCCTCTCTCCTGAACATTATTCCCTTCCATGAGCACCGGTGGTCTGAGGGATACCAGTAAGCGCTCCTGTAACTTCTTTTTTCCTTTATCTCGTTGGGGAAGCCTCAGGTCTCATTTTACTGCCAAGGAAATGGCAGATCTACAAGCTCATGACACGTTGTGAGCTTGTAGATCTGCTGTTTTTGGCACGTGGCACTGTCGTACAACGGAAGGACAAATAGGCTCTATGTACAGCAGCCATATTGGACAGAAATTGGGCCCCTTCCTTGCTTCCTTCACAGGTGTTACCAATGACAGTAATGAAGGCTGTGTTCCATTTAGTGTAGCACAGTGGTTCTCAAACTTTTTAATTTCAAGGACCCCCATAACTCTGAGAGTGTACAAATGGAACCAAATGGACCCTCCCGGGTCCATTTGGTTCCATTTGTACACTCTCAGAGTTACACCCTCTCAAGGAACCATGAGGGTCCCTGGACCACACTTTGAGACCCACTAGTATTTCTAGTGAGCCAACATGCACAACATCAGCACCCTGACTCTGTCTGACCAGAATGGAACAGAGCCTTCATTAGTATCACATTGGTAACACCTGTGAAGGAAGTCAGAAGAGGCCCAATTTTTCTCCAATATGGCTGCTGTGCATAGAGCCTATTAAGCACGAGTATGAGATGGATTTAGCATGTTGACACTGCTGTGTCTGGCATAACGTTTTGTTTTCTCAGAATTACAGGCAAAACAGAGTATTATGGTGATAGGGTCTGTTATGCAGTAGCCTTGGAAACCCATGCCTTTTTTTAGTTATGCAGTGGTGGAAGAAGTACTCAATATCCCAAAAGTAGCAATATCACGAGAGAGAGTACTGACATGTAGGCCTACAATGTATTGACATCAAAACTTAAAGTACCAAAGTAAAAGTATGCTCACATTTTATTTGTTAAAATGTTTTCAACAATTATAGCGTATTTACAAACGCGTTGTGACCTTGTAGTTCGGTTAATTTTGAATAGACGAAATATAAAATAGGGCTTAATTCAGGGGTGAGCAGGATATTTTTCCAGGGGTGCCATACTGACTTCGATAAAGTGGGTGAAGGGCCAAACATTGGACTATTGGATTGGAACTTCCAACGCATGGTGCTGAATTATGTTAAAACTGCATGAATGTGTTAGACACGACTACACTTTACAATAGGCTTTCTTTTTTTCCCTTTTTTACAGCTGTACTGTATCGCTCACATTATCAAACACATTGCATTATGTAAATATGGACTTAAGGCAGACTGTTTCTCTGTCACATTATCAGTGGTGGCAAAAGTACTCAAATGTATCAATACTGCAATATAGAAGTACTCTGTTACAAGTACAATTCCGGAATAAAAAATGTACTTGAGTAAAAGTACAAGTATTGGTATCAAAGTGTACCAAAAGTAAAAGTACTAAAATGTTTGAAAATAGCCGATCTACAAGCTCACAACGTGTCGCCATGCGACGCGTTGTGAGCTTGTAGATCGGCTATTTTCAAATAGCCTCGGTACAAAACAGGGCTGAAGTGGTTAATGTATGTTTTATAATGTAATAATTGATATCTGCAAAGTAGCTAGTAACTCATGTTTTCAAATAATTGTAGTGGAGTAAATGTACAATATTTGCCTCTGAGATGTAGTGGAGTAGAAGTAAATGTATTGGAAATAGGAATTACTCAAGGAAAGTCAAAAGTACCTGAACATTGTACTTAAGTACAGTACTTGAGTAAATGTACTTAGTTACTTTACACCACTGCACATTATAAACATTTAACATTTGAGTACATCTGCACACAGCCCCCGGGGGGCCGTATGTTGCCCTACTGTATGTGTGGCTTAATTGGTTAGTAATAATCTAAATGTGCAAAGTTACCACTGTCAAATAAGTGTAGTGGAGTAAAAAGCACAATATTTGTCTCTGAGATGCAGTGGAGGAGAGGCATAAAGTGTCGGGGAAAAAAACGTCCACTCCATACGGTAGTCGAGTAAAGTAAAAGTACCTCAAAATGTGTACTTGAGCACGTAGCGGTACTTGAGTAAAGGTGCTTAGTTACTTTCCGTCGCTGCTGTTATGTATTTTGTATGCCGTGTCAGGGTTCACAGTCACACTTTAATTTCGTCGCTGTGGGGCGGAAACCTCGTATTTCCATTTCGACTTTGTACGTTTCCTTTTTTCCCCCCCGTTAATTAATGCCCTACTTCATCATAAAAGAGCGTTGCGCGAAATGAGCGAACATAGCAGATCTACCAGCTCACAGCCGTCACAATGCGACGCGTTGTGAGCTTGTAGATCGGCTATTTCCACTGTTTTAAAGCGTTTTAAAAATAATAACGAGAAAATAAAAGGAACGCTTTTTTTTGGACTTACGGGGTTTCCACGCGACAGAGACGATTTACAACACTGACAATAGGGAGGCCGCCGCTGCCGCCGCTGCTACCGCTGCCGCTGCTGCTGTTACCATGGAAACTAACCATGGATACCGAGGCCCTGCGAAGGTTGTCGTGGTAACTCGGTGAATGAGAGAGGACGCAGGCGGAATGTGATTCACTCATCACACAGGGCCCTAATGAATGTGTTTATGGTCTGTGACAATGGCAAACGTAGGGCATGGCGAAAAACATATCCTATACTGTACACAGCATTCTTCTTCATCCTCTTAATCTTTGTTGTAATTCTGGATCACTTGCACAATCTCGGCTTTGCGCTCATTCTCAGCACGTTGTTTCAAGTTCTCCTCGCGCCTTCCCCTCTTGTCCGTCTTCTCTTTGGCTTGGTCTTCTTTAAGCTGCAGAGCAAACCTTTTCACCAGGTGAAAAAGGTTTTGCTGCCGTCGTTTTGCTGCCATCTTCTTTTCCCCAAGAAGTACGCAACAATGGCTTATCTTGAACCATTGCAGAGAACCTTTGTTTATTGCGGTCCTTCCACACCCGTCCATTCAACCATGGTGGTCCAGGGGCTACCACTGGGTGGGTGGGCCGTGACGATATTATTATTGCAAGTGGGCCCCCCAAATAATTGGGCGAAACACCCAAGATTTTATTGATAATTTCACGGTAATATAAAAAAAAATGTATGTGAACATTTTAAATGTCATGGTGGCTCTTTGTTTAAAACCTTCAACAACCAAAAAAATGTGTTCATTGTGTATACACTTCAAGGTGTACATAGGTGGTAGGTGGTAGGTGGTCGGGCATCATGAACAGAGCTACAAGCTCACGCAACACGTCGTTCGTGTTGTGAATCGCGGCGCGTTGTATGCTTGCTGTAAGAGCTGCTGTTTTCACTATTTTAGAAATATTATTGAAGTGATAAGTGAAAGTGGTTGTGTGTCTTTGGGTCGTATGCATATTTAACCAATGACAATTGCTGTGACTAAACAACATACATTGGATCCTTTCGGAAGTCAGGTTCTGTTTTCCATTTCCTGAAAAGTAGTAGTTTTGGACAGACGTACAAGGTTCCTGCCCAACAGAACATACAGTATGCTGTGTATAATAATAATACAAATAATTATTAATATTATTAATATTAAATTTTTGCTGCTACAATGTCCAAGGAGTCAGAACAAAATAATTATACTTAATTATAATAATTAATTTATGTACACAAGATGTAAGAAACGTTGGACCTTGAAAAAAGAAGATGACACAGGCAGACAGGTTGGATAGTGCATACAAGGACATTGTCAGTCTCCTGCATTGACCTGACCTAGATTCCAGCAGACAGAACTGGTCCTCCAGTTACTCAACATCTGCCTTGTTGTCAAGCCAGTTTTATCATTTGGTTGAATAACTGACCTTAGCATTCCGACAGAAAGCAGCCAGGGGCAATTCGGACGAGAGGCTGCTGTAACAGATGCAACGTCCACTGCTGTGTGAGTGATTCTAGGGGCTAGCAACAGTTAATACAACAAATTGGTTTGATTGATTTTGAAATAATAATCGGCAATTGATTTGCCCGAAAAGAATCGAACACTATAAAAGATGTTTAGCTTACTTCCATTTTGTTCTTTTGAAGTGTGTGTGTGTGTGTGTGTGTGTGTGTGTGTGTGTGTGTGTGTGTGTGTGTGTGTGTGTGTGTGTGTGTGTGTGTGTGTGTGTGTGTGTGTGTGTGTGTGTGTGTGTGTGTGTGTGTGTGAATTGAATTGAATTGTGTGTGTGTGTGTGTGTGTGTGTGTGTGTGTGACAAGTATATTTTCTCTATAAAGTTGAAGTTGTGGGTGTGTCTGTAAGGCTGGATTATTTGTGGCAATATTTATGGAGGCCAGAATCGGGTGTATTTGTCATTGTCACATAACAGGTTTACAAGCATAAAGGAATGGGTGGAATACATTTTTTTCATGCACGCTGCATCATCATGCAGTATTCCATGAGAAGAGAGAGGCTATGAGCCTGGATTTAGAAAAGTAGCAGCAGGTACACTGTTCTTCAGGTGCTGTTTCAGAGACCAGTTTGTGCAGCATGGAAAGGTAAAACTTCCCACATGTTTCACATGGTTAAAAACTACCCCGGGGGGGGGGGGGGGGGGGGGGATTCAAATCCTTCTGGTCTCTGCCTTTGAAAGTTAGCAAAACTTACCGAGAACATTCACAATGATGTTGGCCTCAGACTGTCCATCGACATCAGGAAAGTTGTGGACCTCGCAGCTGTACACCCCTGCATCTGACAGTTGCATGTTGTCTATCCTTATTGAGGCAACATGGGTGGTGTTGGGAGCAGTCGGGGGATGAAGCCTGCCATCGTAGCCTTTTCCAATGACATCCTGTCCTGACTGATAGTAATAGACCTGGAAGTGAAAAGCAAAGCCTTTTAGTAGAGAAACTCAGAGCAACTTACAAATGTCTATCAACCAAATGACTATCGACGATCCCAGTCCCGTGCTATTAATGCGAGGCAATATTTAAAACCAGGCTTCACTGCAGTTGAGGTTGTGGTGTATAAAGTAGCATATTTGAGTTTTCAGTTGGTTTTGCACCATAACCCAATTTTGGTATTCAGCTTTGGGTCTATTTAAAACAAGTACACTGCAAAATCTACACACATATCTGTGTTGTCACTATTGTTGTATCCTACTGACTGTGAGGAGCCCACACCAGGAGGACTACTCCTCCCGCCCAACACACCCTACTGACAGGTGCCGCCCCAGCTTGTAGCTGTACGTGCAATGACCAATATCACCCTCCCCGCCCGGCTTCCCTCCCCTGAACACGGGCCAATTGTGTTCACATAGACGCCCGACAAAGCTAGATGCACCTCGGTGGATTTGAACCCACAACCTCCATGGTGGTGGGCAGGAACTTATACCACTGTGCCACCAAGCTATTTTTTTAAACATTTTGAACAATCTAAATTGTATATGTTTTAACACATTTTCTCTTATGGGATACAATCTTTTCAGGTTGGGGGTCTGTGGCCAAATATCATTTTGGGGGTACTTGGCAAGTTGGCATGAAAATACGGGACACCAGTAACAAATATTAAGCTTGTGTAGATGAAAGAGCTGTGTGGATTTATCTCAAATCTGAATTGCAGCCATTGTTGTTTTACCAGGGTGTGTCTCCAAACTGGCGCTCAAGAGCAACCGCCATGATTAGAACTGAACCGCCTTTTTTTTCCTCCGCTCTTTTGTAAATGCTAAATGACTTGGTTGATAAACATTTCTCCGATGCAATATGTAAATTACATGAAATGTTATATTTAGAATTTCCCCACATTCACATTAAGTTCTCTTATGCGATTGTGCTGAGTAGGTGTAAATTCACAATTGAGTAGAAATTTTGCATTTTACATTTAGTTTAAGATGTAGAGTAGACAGTAGACTGTCAATCATTGTCAACACTTATGTTGGTGGGGTATTATATAACAAAATTCCAAGCCACATCAAATTATTATTTACTTTACACAGAACCTTGTTTGATCATACACTAAATAGTACGTCATCAAGGCAGCACCTATTGCTGTAACTTGGACAAAAAAGTGCGATTACAAGTCTTAACATAAAGCGAAATAATAAAGATGGTTGAAAGATGGTCAACATTGCGAAGGACACTTATGGCCGATTTATACTCAGGTGTGTTGTAGATTGAACTTGTAGATCTGCTACTTTCGGTCCGCAATGACGTACAACAGAGCATAAGTTTGGCATTACAAATGGAGAGCAGATTTAACCCATTAAGACCTGGAACGCATCTGTGTCACTTTAGATTTCTTTGGCTATTCAAAAATAGCAGATATGCAAGCTCATAGCGCGGCACCGAGTGCCGCGCTATGAGCTTGTAGATCTGCTATTTTTGAAAAATCTTGAAAAAAAATGTTTGTATTTTTTTCAAAAAACTTAGGATTTAGAAATGTTTTAAGAATCGCCTCAGGTCTTAATGGGGAAATAGCATATGAATAGCATATTTACCTGTTCGGGATTCAAGGATGACTTTCCGACAAAATTCCATTGGATGATGAGTTGTTTGGTGTCTGCAGTGGTAGTACATGTACACGGGATAAGGACACTTTCACCTTTAGTTACATTGACCATCTTCTGAGGGGCCCTCACTGAGATGAGTTCAACAGCACCTAGAAAACAAAACCAGTCCAGTTTTACCCCCAGAACCTTTGTTAGACTTAAGATAGCTTAAACCCCATAACCAGGACAAAGCTTGCTAATAGCACCATGGGTTTAAAAGCTTAACTTCTCTTAAAAAAAAGTGCACTTTACTTAAAACATTGAAGCAGAATACTCACCCATCATGCTTATTAGCACCATTACACTCAATGTGGAAAACATCTTCAACAAAATGTCGTTTGGGAGGGTAGCACTAAGGGATATTTTCCTAAATGGTCTTAGCTCTGCCCAGCCGTAGTTGTTTCTGAGTCTCTCCTGTGATTAGAACGTAATGGGAGGATGATAACGTTACAGCTGAATAGGAAAGGTTACCCAGTGGTAGGTAGCGGACTGGTTGATACTGTGCATGAAGATAACACTGTTTGCATATCAATGTTTGTGAGACTGGGTGTGTGAATGCCACGATATTTTTCATACTTTTTTTTCCCCTCCCCGCAAATGAGAAGTGAGCTGACAAACCTATTGTATTGTAGTTTTGCAGTAACCTTACAGTACCTTCTAATGTTAGTTGTTTTACAGTAAAATAGCTTTACTGCAAGTGCATTTTACAGTACAACAGCTTTACAGTAAGTTAAGTTTACGGTAAAACAGAGTGTTTTTTTTTACAGTATAACTGCTTTACAATAAATCTGGTTTATAATATCTGTTGTGTTTTTTGGTCCAAAGCTGTAAATGAAATGCAAATGAACACATTTTTAAGCTATTACATTTAATAAATTACGTATTAATCCAAGTACAGTGCATAAAACAGGTATTTATTGTGAAAATATTTGTCACGATGAGCTTGTAGATCGTCCACTTTCGGAGCGGGGCACCGCCGTGACGTCAAAGTCTAAATCAGGCTTTAACGGTTCATTCATCGTTCAGTACTTTGGCGGTACTTTAGCCGTTACTCATCTCTCTCTCGCTCTCTGCGCCCGCCCGCCAACCCCCCACGTTCATGCCTTGTAAGTCGTTCTGGGTCAGGGCCCCTGGCAAGAAGAATTAATGTAATTTAATCTCCACCTGGCCTTTTTATCACATTGCCTAGAGAGGAAAAGTGTGAGCCAGAACACTGCAATACTCAGCTTATCTGTGGGGAGTTCACTCCCTGGGTGCTGCTCACTTATTAAAGGCAGTTTCACCTTTGTCACATTGGCTCACAGGAGCGGTGTGCTTTTTGCCTTGCAGTACAATGCTGATGGAGAGACAATGAGTCATGCGTGATTAATTGAGTATATAATTACCAGAAGTTGGCACAAGTAATTAATGAGGTGGTGGAATGTTGATGAGCAGCGACTGATGGTCTTGACTTCGGGATCCAGCCCAGGGATCATAATGAGGAATCTGGTGGGAGGACAAGTGAAGGAGCTGCACAAACAAAGCTCATTAAGTACAAACCCTTTGATAGGTTCAAATGTCAGGCTGTCTAATGTCTGAAAAAAAGCATTTTGGTAACATTTTCTATGAAGCCAAAGTCTGTTAAGCATTTTAAACTTATAATGCAGAATATCTGCTTATATAACACTATTATTAGTTATAAGCACTATAGAAAGTGTTACCAGAGTTTTGTCTTGTTTGTTTGTATTTAAGGGAAGTGTGCAACTGCTCTGCTATTAATGTTTACCTCTTGACTGAGAGGACTGAAAGGAGGAACATTTTTGTCAGCAGAACCGTTGAACACGTCAGAAGAGGAAATTAACGTTTTTAAATCTTATCACTTACAGTAACACTATAACAGTGTGACTCACAGCCACACAAATGACCGCATGAAAGTAAACAGTAGTGGTCAGTGAAAGGCCCACATTCTAGATTCAACTCCTTGAACTGACATTTCAAATTTAAAAGGAAACAAAACAAAAGATATAGAACAGTGTTTCCCTATTACTATATAATGTATTTGGTGTTTAGTCTTTTGGGATTTGTTTTTCTCTTTTGTGTTTTTGTTCTTATTGTATTGTTATGTTGGGCTATGTTGTGCCCTCTGTCCTGTCGTACTCGTTGTGGATTGTCTACTTTCTTTTTTGTCTAATCAAAATATTGAAACAGAACAGTGTTTCCCAAACGGGGTAGAGGACCTATTTTTATGGGTTGCGTGGAAATATAGCTTTATCTTTTGTTTCCTAAATAAATTTAAATTATTCATTTTTGAAAAGATTTTCTAAAATTGCCCCAAAAAGTCACTATTTTTCATAAATCAAAAACTTTTTTTCTAAATTAGAACTTTTAAGAAGTAGTGAAATATATCTAGCTTGTTGATCTGCTATTTTCACTAGTTTGGGTCCCAGTCAAATTTCTCTTCTGGGTCTCTAGCTAAAAGGTTTGGGAACAACTTCTAGATGATAAGCTAGTTATAGCACTCAAGAAACATAAAAACAATGACCTCAGAGATACCAGCGCTTTATATTCAAGCAGGTATACGGTCATTGACTCTTGTTGCAGGCTGCATGTTTTGATGATATTAGTGATAATAGTGAGTAGGGTCCTATAGGAGATCATATTAAGGTTGTAACTGGTCAAAATAGGCTCTATGCACAGCAGCCATATTGTAAGACATTCACAGGTGTTACCAATGATACTAATGAAATGAAGGCTCTGTTCCATTGTCAAGGTGTGTCTAAAATGTGGGTCCAGGCCTCCCTCATGGCTCCTTACGGGTGTGTAACTCTGAGAGTGTACAAATGGACCCATTAAGAGTCCATTTGGTTCCATTTGTACACTCAGAGTTGTGGGGGTCGTGAAAATTGAAAAATCTGAGAACCACTGTGCTACACTAAATGGAACAGAGCCTTCAGTAGGCTATCATTACACACCTGTGAAGGAAGTGATAATAAGGCTGATGGTTCCTAACGTTTTTCAGCTAGATTCTTAGTTCTTAGTCAGAAAAGATCACAACTGTTTATCTTAAGAGTACTTGATGGTTTTCCCCATCACTTGGGACACTAGCAGAATGCAGTTAACTACTAGCAGAGGCACTAGCAGTATAGTTTGAGGTTGACGGCACTTGATTCGTAGGCCCCGGCCTTCACTTCAGCTGCGAATGCAGCCGTTTATCAAGCAACAACAGAGCTGCAAGTTCAGAAGCCTACCAACAGATGGCAGGCTTGACCGCTAAATGTTAAGTGCGTGCCTGTGTGCGTGACCGTGTGCATGTGTTTGTGGTTGGAGGGGATTGCAGGGAGTTGGAGGCAGCCGATGACAACACAGACAAGAGCTCCTCACGCCTCAGTCCTCGCCCTCCTCCTCCTCCTCCTCATCTTTCCCCGGCAGCCTATGAAAAATAGGCCAGACATTTAGCATGACTTCACACACTGTCCCTACAGCCACAGAACGTACCACTCTTCAAAAAAAAGCAAGGGATGGGGTGCACGCTGCCAAAAATAAGAATAATGCAACCGCAAGCAGTGAGAGTGAGACTGGATTCTCTGACCCTGCAGAGAGAGGGAGAAAAAAAAGGTCATTCGTGACCCATGCAAGCCTCCCACTGCCTCGCAAAAAAAAAAAAACACATATACAGTGTGACACTGATCTATCATCTTACATTGGCGTCAAGTGTAACGTGTAAACCACTGCGTTCACAAGGACTGGCGTAGCGAAAATAACACGGGCATAAGCAGTGGTGTTAAAGTATCTAAGTACATTTACTCAAGTACTGTACTTTAGTACTTTTACTTTACTGGAGTATTTCCAATTGTCTATACTTTTACTTCTATTCCACTATATCTCAGAGGCAAATATTGTACTTTTACTCCACTACAATTATTTTTGAAAACTTTAGTTACTTTCAGATATCACTTATTACATTATAAAACATACATTAACCACTTTAGTCCTATTTTATAACTAGGCTATTTGAAAATAGCCGATCTACAAGCTCACATCGCGACGCGTTGTGAGCTTGTAGATCTGCTATTTTCAAACACTTCAGTACTTTTCCTTTTGGTACTTTAAGTACATATTGATGCCAATACTTTTGTACTTTTACTCAAGTAAATTTAGAATTCCGGACTTTTACTTGTAACAGAGTACTTCTACATTGCATTATTGATACTTTTACTTAAGTAAAACATTTGAGTACTCTTTCCACCACTGGGCATAAGCAGTGATACAGCCGTTAGGAGGTTGTTTTGTCATCTCTGATACTATTGAAGGGTGTCCTGTTGACCACATCAACCCTGGCATCCCTATTCTGGGGGGGGGGGGGGGGGGAGGACATTAGGCAAAAGTGTGCAGATCTGCAAGCTCACCACGTGACACAATCATAGACTGTATAAATGAATGGACAATGCCACTCCCCTGCTTTCTACAGAACGAAAATGAAGCCGATAGTTCAGTAACATGCATTCCTCCATCGTTAATATATACAGTTGGCCACGCCGGAACTCAAACGCTATTGGTTGAGACCAGACACGTGACCAGTGAACCGGAAAACAACCCCCAAAAATGCTATTGGTTGGGTAGCTTGTCAATCAAGAGCGGGGGCGGGGAATGAATGCTATTGGTTGTGTAGGTTGTCAATCAAATCATCCCGCCCCTCCTGGAGCATAGCCTACTTTATCGTCAATTTTAGAATAAATGGGACCATAATTTAGCAAAACGCATATCATGATGATTGAAAGGAGACTTTAAACTAGCGACTGGAAGCATATAGAATTTATGACAATTTTTATTACGGTAAGAAAATCTAGTCTAAAGTTTGTCAAAAACCCATTCACGTTAAAATAAATTCTTTCTGACACTTCAGGTCGGCTTAGGGTAAAACAGTGCCTCACTCTGGCCATTCATAAGCTTCCGTGTTGGCCTCATCGTAAATATCCAAGCCTTGCCCCTTGGACACAATGCAGCGCATTATGAGCTTATGGATCTGCTGTTTTTGGCGAAGAGATTTGGAGTGGAGAGTAAACATAGAGCGGACCTGGGGTGACCTACTACTGCGTAGGCCTATGCACGCTGGGCAAAGACCTTTGGCGGAAGTACCGCCCAAGGAAATGACGTCGACGCTTTACAAATCTGTTTACATTCTCCGTGAATGAAACGAGTGTTACGATTGGTCGGAAAAATATAGTTTCCGGGGGAAATGCGTACGGCGGAAGTCCCGCCCCCTATAGACACTCTGCATTGGGTCGTGACCAAGCTTTTCTCTTCGCAGATGAGTAAGGCTGGAAACGAGGCCAAGGCCTATGTGGCTTACATGGTTAAACAGAGAGGGAGTTTAATTCAAAACCTGAAACTAAAATTATTAAAGAATTTTCTCGGTCAAATTTTGCACAGAAGGTGCTGGAGAGTATAGGGTGCAATAATCAAACTAATTGATTTAATCTCCTCCGCTGTGAATTCTACCAAACCATTCACAGGCACTGTTTGGAATCCCATGTTTGATACGTTGAGCTCCTTCTGCACCCCTGGCATTTGTCATTGCCCTGAGTTTATCCAACCGCGGGCAGGCACGCCAGCCCCCAAGCCTTGACAACGGTTCATTGCCGTCCCCCGAGGTTGGACAAGAAGGGCAATGACGAATGCTGAGTGATAATTAGTTTTTCACATACCCATTGCCTTATTCATTCACATAGACAAAATGGAATTTGATCAACACACTAAGTTATCCCATTAAGACTGGAACGCATCTGTGTCACTTTTTTGATTTGAGCTAAAAAGCATTATTTTACACTTTGGCTATTCAAAAATAGCAGATATACAAGCTCATAGCGCGGCACCGAGTGCCGCGCTATGAGCTTGTATATCTGCTATTTTTGAAAAATTGAGAAAATGTGTGCAAATTAATATATTTATATTCTTTTAAAGCGAACATTTTAAACTCAAATCTTTGCTTCTGGGGGGTCCCTGAAACAACATATTTTGAGATGGGGGTCCGCGGCCAAATACATATCATTTTGGGGGTCCTTGACATGACAAAGTTTGAGCACCACTGACATAGAAACGTACGTTTTTCAGAAAACTGTTAGGATTTAGAAGACATTAATAAGAATCAGCCTCAGATCTTAATGGGTTAAAAGATTAATATTACTTTCAGCAAGGAGCTCCCTAATGAAATGGTATAGTGATAGTCTATCGTCTGCGATTTTCCAACAGTCTGGAAAGAGTTGGCTCAGAACGTGGAAGTTGCTCCCCCGCTGGTAGAAAGCCTTTCTGTGAACTGTCAGAGTTCACTGTTTTTCACTCCGCGTTCTAGTTCCTTTGCATCCAGATAAACTCCTGTCTCCTCAGCCATGAATTCTACCGACTCTCCCGGATCAAATGTGTTTAGGTGGCAGAGGTTCGTCCATGTTTGACATGGCAAGTCCCTTAAGCAGGGAGATCGCTTGCAGTGGCAGTTCAGAGTGCAGTGGAACTTTAGCTCTGCCTGCTGATTGGTCAGCTGCTGTATAACCGTTTGGGAAGATATAGGACAGCTGACCAATAAGCACATGAAGCTTATCACCCTCTCATGTCCTTGTATCACTTCCCTCACCCAGGGGCAAATAAAGGCTGGGTATGTGATGAATTAGGCTATTGTAACATTTCGGTTGCGTCTGGCATACTTTTCTACAATAACCTTTGCCCTCTGTCCTCCATTTGTCACGCCGTGGCTATGTTTCACTAGATCTGAGAGTAGTTCTGAGAGTTGAGCCCGATTTATACTTTGTTCTGTTGCACGATTGGGTCGTGCTCCGGGAATACCCGATCTACGGCTATTTCCGGCTCACAACACCGTCGTAAGATGGAGCATAAATTAAAGGAATAGTTCACCCAAAAAATGACTTATTTTCTATCAATTACACACCCCATGAAGCATTGAATTCATGGAGATGTTTTAGTTTTTGTCGCATTCCTAAGCCAATAGGAATGGATTACCGGCGGAAAGATGCTAATGTGTCGGGTAGGAGACTCAAAGGAGTTTCTTTGAGTCTCCTACCGGAAATACACCCGTTCATCAAGTTATTGGCTCAGGAATGTGACAAAAACTAAAACATCTCCATGAATTCAATGCTTCATGGGGTGTGTAATTGATATAGAAAACAAGTCATTTTTTGGGTGAACTACCCCTTTAAGCATCGGAATGGGGGTGGTGAGATGGGACGATGGGGGATGCAGCGGTTCAGCAATGGTCACATTGTATAAAAGAGCTTTGTGTTAATATTTTATCAGACACATTATGTTTCCACTCTTCTTCATCTCCTCCTGCCCCCCCCCCCCCCCCCCACACACACACACACACACACACACACACACACACACACACACACACACACACACACACACACACACACACACACACCATACAAGAGCCCTTGAAGATTGAAAATAGATAGAAGCAAAAGACAGCAGTCTGCAACTGAAACACTGGTTCTGTGTGGACAAAATAGTTGTGGAAAGATTCTCTCATACATGGGGAAGCCCTGTAGAAGACATTCAAAAACATCAAGTTCATAACAGTTATTAAATACCTGATCTTAACGTAAAGTAATTGCTAGCTCCTGTCTGATATAAGTGTTGGACACTAACTAAGTACATTTAGCACTGACAAACATTTCTAGGAAGGGTCTCTTGCGACCCATGCAAACTTACAGAAATACATTATGAACTAACCACAGAAGCCCTATATCAAAAACTATTTTTGCAAATTAAAGATTTCCTTTAACGTTATACATTTTCATTACAGCAATGCGTTGATAACATTGACTTTGTAATTTGCACTTTTGAATACTTGAGTATATCGGAGTATATACTTTGTCCACCGCTGACAGCGGATATGGCTTCTCCAGTTATCCAGGATGAAACTGTTGTGTTGAGATGTTCAAGAACATCACAGGATATTGTTAGAATGATCTGAAGAAATGCATGGCCATAACAAAAGTGTAAAATAATGCTTTTTTTTAGCTCAAATCAAAAAGTGACACGGATGCATTCCAGGTCTTAATGGGTTAAATATTAATTGTTTATGGATTTACATTGCAACAAGTATTAGCTCTCATCTGTTCAGAGAGAATGCAGAGCTGTGGTTAGCAGTTGGAAAATGAAAAAAAAAACAACCTCTGTGGCAGAAAGTAGAGAAAAAGAAAGGAAAAACAAGCCAGGAAGCTGAACCAACTAATGCTTTTTGACCAATTTCTTATTTATTTATTTATTCTCCATAGAGGAGCAGCCATCAATATCTGACCCATGTTAATGCACCCGTTCAATATTTGATGGTTTTTATATGTGAGTGCTGACAATGGAACACGGAAATGGAGGGCACATTTCAACCGAGCTACTGCACTAGCGCCGCATCCATCTTCTTCTCAACAGAACTATGCACTCCAATCCAGTGAGTGCCTTCCCATGGTAAGAAGCAGGGAAGAGCAGTGATGGAAGCCCCCGCCAATAAGAGGCGCGTATGTCAGTGTTTAGACTTATTTCACTAAACACAACAGTTAAAAGATCGATGGCCGACAGTGCAGAGGGGGGTATACAATCACTCCTGCAAACTTTAGATGTCAATCTTAGCCAATCAGGATGGAATACAAAAAAATCAAACCGATCCGTCTTGCTCACATGACTATAGAGATCATGTGTACCGATTTGAGTGACATTTTGATTGAATCTGAAGGAGTAATATAAAAGGCATTGAGGCATTTTGTTGAAAACGGAGCACTCTTGCAAACTTAGGAAGCCGAAAGACGCGTTTCGTTTAATGACTGTGTACC
Source organism: Gymnoscopelus microlampas (assembly GCF_963454915.1). Taxonomy (NCBI): domain Eukaryota; kingdom Metazoa; phylum Chordata; class Actinopteri; order Myctophiformes; family Myctophidae; genus Gymnoscopelus; species Gymnoscopelus microlampas. The sequence goes on from NC_139949.1 coordinate 12,951,234, forward strand.
GTTTTGTGTGATGTTTGGACAAAATCAGTAGGAGTACATAAAAAATTGTTTTGCAAATAGCGGCCTCCTGGTGGCGTTATAACAGGCCGATGTGAAAAATGCAGGACAAAGGTTTTTCCTTGGCCTCTAGGGAGTGTGCATACAAACTTTTACACAGATTGGTGCAGTTATAGGTAAAAACGCAAATCGGCCTGTTATAGCACCACCATGAAGCTGATTAAAAAAAAATCAAGTGGCATTTCTTCCTCGGCCAAGTGGGAATGTGTGTCCAAAATTGCATGGAAATTGCATGCTGTGTTCATGATTTGAGGCATTTTGTTCAAAACGGAGCACTCTTGCAAACTTAGGAAGCCGAAAGACGCGTTTTGTTTAATGACCGTGTACCGTTTTGCGTGATGTTTGGACAAAATCAGTAGGAGTACTGTAAAAAAAAATGTTTTTCAAATATCGGCCTCCTGGTGGCGTTATAACAGGCCGATGTGAAACATTTGGGGCAGAGGTTATGCTCTGGCATCCAGGGAGTGTGTGTGCACAGTTTCGCTGCCATCAAGCCAATGGTGCCCGAGATTAGCTGTTCACAGACGGACGGGGTGCAAAACGTAGTCTCGGCCATGCTTTTCGGCCTAGCGGAGACAATAAACGGGGGAAAAACACATATAGGGTGCAACATATAGACACATTGCCTAGTGGAAACAGCAACTCTCAGTCTGAATCATCGAACGCCAAGGAGTACAAGTGAGTTTTCAAACGTGATTTAAACACGGGCAGGGTTTGACTAAATCAATTAGTTGATTAATCACTGTATTAAGCCCTGTATTATTATGTTACTTTGTTGTACAATCGTGGCAGGAAATCTGATCTATAAGCTCACAACACGTAGCATTGCATTGTGAGCTTGTTGCTGTTATTTTCAATTAACAAAAAAAAAATTGTTCATAAATCATAATCGAGGCAAACGTTTGAAATAATCATGATATTGATTTGAAGTCATGTCGCCCAGCCTTACGTCAACCTAAACTTTTCTTTCTAAGAAGTTGAAGTTCAGTTGTGATGTAAGCAGTTGTAATGAATCTGCTCTGATGAAGGCTCATAGCCGAAACACATTTATTGTGTGTGTATGCCAAAAAAAAAAAAAAGGAAATGTGAGTACTTTGTCCTCCATTGATTTGAAACGTTGGATGTGAGTACTTTGTCCTCCATTGATTTGAAATGTTGGATGTGGGTCCTGGGATTTTTTCCAATTCCTACTTTTGGTGTGTATACTGGATTTTGGGTCTAGCACTCCACTGAGAAAACCCATTGTTGATGTGCAACCTCTTTTTCTTGTTGTAATGAATACTTTGATACCTTTAGATTACATGACTTAAAAACACTGGACAGGTTAATTATATACTTCAATCATCTTGAGGTCAATACACTCATTAGCATAGCCAAGAGTGGTGGAGCCTACCTGCAGCGATTGAGAGCAAAATGAACAGAAATCAATGTTTTACCCATTAGGATAATACATTCTATGCATCATGTTGGCTCCACAAGGGGAGTAAATAGGGAGAGATTTATTACTGAATCGGTGCATGTTATGCCTAATTTATGGACCACCATATGACCGTGCCACCTACCGAAAATAGCCGATCCACAAGCTCACAACACGTTACGGGTGAGCTTGTGGATTGTCCATTTTTGGCGAGTGACGCCGTTGTTCGATGAAGTATGAATTGGGCTTCAGGGTGACTCCAAGGGGGTTGGGTTGGGTGCAGGCATAGGCCAACTACAGTACACGCCACAGCTTACTGACTGCCATCTACTAATACCAATAATCTGCTCCAACACACTCTAATGCAGTGGTTCCCAAACGTTTTAGCTCCAGACCCAAAAGAGAAATTTGATGTCTCGCCGTGACCCAAACTAGTGAAAATATCTACAAGCTCACAATGTGTCGCATCGCAACGTTTTTACAATTAGGAAATGCCTCCGATTTTTTATTTTATTAACCCATTGAAAATCTTTTTAAATCATTTATTTTTATTTTTTAAAGGAAACCAAATAAGGGCATATTTACTCGCAACCCATAAAAATGGGTCCGCAACCCAAATACAGTATAGGTCCCAAACCACTGTTTGGGAAACACTGTTCTAGAGGGAAGGAAGGCATGCAGGCATGTCACATCATTTATGAAAGCACTTACTGGATGAATGCAAACATTTTGTACCATGGCTGGCCCCAGTGGGAAACAAACCTCCATCTCTGGCAGTGTTCGCACCTGTTGAGCTACACTGGTTTCTTAGCTGCAAGACTCGGGGTAGGTGAGGCATACTGTATGAAAGGAAGGCGCTTAAAGGATCATACGGGTGGTCATGTTAAGTCCATTTCCTACCACTCACGGTGTACGTGACATTACTGCCGACCACTTTCCACAGCAAAACCATCGTTTCTTTTGGTCTTTGAGGAAGCCAGTATTTTTCATTGATTTCAGTAGCTTACAATATGAAAAACACTTTGCAGAGAATTGAAACTTCCTTGAGCTATTTAACACGCACCATTATCATTCTTTTTTTCAACATTGTTATCGTTGCATTTTAATACATTTTAAAATACAAATGTTCTGGCTAGAGAAATCCAGCGAGTAGGAACTAAGCCACTAATCAAACGTATCATTTAACCACTTTCAACCTGCGGCGTCCCTATTTTGGGTATGTCCTTAAGGTAGGGTAAGGGATAATGTTTGGGATTTTTTTTTGATATCCTACTATAATTCTAGTAACCTCTGTCTGTAGTGGTGAGTAGGTGAGTACGTGAGTACGTGAGTGAAGCTACCCGGTTCTCCTCAGTGGCTGGACCAATTGCTCTGATTTTGCACACAGCCATTGACCATTACCATCTGAACTTAACTGTGAAGCCCGTTTTTCAATTTCATCAAATCTCAGCTTCTTATTAGCGTTTTTGTGTCAAACACTGTCGCCATGGTTACGGGGCTGCCCAGCTATGGGACGAACTGCCTCCCGTGTTGCCAGATCATGTGCGCATATCCCCCCACGGATGCGTCCACCGGGTATGGTCTAGTAGTAATAATTGCTACAGAGCGTTTGTTTGATCACAGGGGTCTCTCCAGCTCTTTAGTAAACAGAATATAGTACATTTTCAGGTAGGAGACAACATTTAAGCAAATCAGGAGAGAGCACTGAAAATGCATTTTCTGTTTAATAAAGAGCTGGAGAGACATGGGAGTCTCCTTTTACTGAACAAACACTCTATAGCTAGCCTGGGTGCCAGCCTGCTTCGCTACGTTCGGCGGATTTTTTTTTTCTCTCTGCGCTTCTCAGTCTGGAATGCCCCCGATGCTCCCGATCAAAACGATCACACCGTTTTTTTTGTCCCGCCCCGCACCACAGACCAATCAGAAGCCACGGTAGGTTTCGAACCTTGGCTGCTGTGTCCCGCCTCCTGGAGATAGGAGGCATTCCAGACTGAGAAGCGCAGAGAGAAAAAAAAATCCGCCGAACGTAGCGAAGCAGGCTGGCACCCAGGCTACTCTATAGCAATGAGTAGGCCTACTATCAGAATATAGAGATATTTAACGCTTATTTTAACCAAAGTAAATCACTTACCCTACCTTTATTTGCTAGAGAAAATATTTATTTATGGACAAAATTCAAACGTCCGTTACTCTACATTTTTGTTAAGTCAGAGAGTAACACAGACAGTTCAGGTCCGTTCAGTAGTGTTCTTTTATCACAGAAGCATTATTATACACTCCAGGCAATATTATTGGCCGGAACAAGGTTGCGTGCTGGCGTCATCAGCAGGTACCACCCCCCTGTGTGCTTTATAAGCACTGATGAGTGCCAGGCGTGTTATTCAAACTTCCCTTCTCTTAATCACAGAGCATACTCTCACCTTATCTCTCAGATCATAGTTTAACAGCTCGACTTGAGTGTGCAGTGGTGGAAAGTAACTAAGTACATTTACTTAAGTACTTATTTTGAGGTATTTGTACTTTACTTGAGTATTTCCAATTTTCAATACTTTTACTTCTACTCCACTACATCTCAGAGGCAAATATTGTACTTTTACTCCGCCACAATTATTTGAAAACTGTAGTTACTTGTTACTTTGCAGATATAAATGATTACATTACATTAACCACTTTAGCCCTATTTTATACCTAGGCTATTTGAAAATAGCCGATCTACAAGCTCACAACGCGACGCGTTGTGAGCTTGTAGATCTGCTATTTTCAAACATTTCAGTACTTTTACTTTTGGTACTTTACGTACATTTTGTTACCAATACTTTTGTACTTTTACTCAAGTCAATTTAGAATTCCGGACATTTACTTGTAACAGAGTACTTCTACTTTGCAGTATTGATACTTTTACTTAAAGTAAAACATTTGTGTACTTTTTCCACCACTGCAAGTGTCAGATCTTGGACTCATTCCACTAGAGGAACATCTACTTCCTGGGCCCTGTTTAAAGGGCTTTCTATTCAGGATATTTGTGCCGCGGCAAGTTGGGCTTCTCCCTCAACTTTTGCCAGGTTCTATAGGCTAGGCTTGACTGCACCGCCTCTGGCACACGCAGTCCTTAGTGCGAACTCCAGATAAAAGGGGCGATGACGTTCCCCCTTGAGGCTGTCAAGGGACTTCGAGATAAGTAGTCTGGGCAATACGGGAGTTTATAAAGTCTCCCATAAGCGAATATTGAGCGAGTAATGTGGTAAAAGAATGTTAGGTTACGAACGTGACCCCTGTTCTTTGAATATTACGAAAAAAACGCCCTCCTTGCCTGATTGGCGAGAAGGGAATTGCTTATCTTGAATAACGCGGGGGGTGTGGTACTTGCTGACGACGCCAGCACGCAACCTTGTTCCAGCCAATAATATTGCCTGGAATGTATAATAATTCTTCTGTAATCACGCCAGGGGGCGCTCTCCCATAAGCGAATATTGAGCGAGTAATATTCAAAGAACAGGGGTTACGTTCGTAACCTAACGCTTTAATGACTTCTGACGAAAACGTAAACAATCATATAATAACCTCGCTCTCTAAACATTTAAGCGAAATCTGCCTCTGTTCCTGTACGATATACGGCCAAAGTTGTGAATAGATAATGATGTGTTTAGACTGATGTTGTGGCTGAACAGCAAGACTGGGAAAGCTTGTATGCCCCGTGCAAGTTGAGCACCTCGGATGTTTATTCATCTCACTATAATAGGGCATAGCAGTGGCGGCCATTTTCTGGTTCCACTCCAAAAAAAGCCAATGCATTTTTCCCATAGATATATCCAAAAATATTTATATCAATTATTTTAAGCCTAGAAACAAGCCATCCAGGGTCCTGGTGAATCATGACCACAAAACATTTTATTCTGTCAAAAAAAAAAAAAAAAAAAATGAGAACGGCAAAACAAAGGGTATTTATTAAATATAGTATTGCATATAATTAAATATTTTTTTAAAAATCACAGAATCTCTGGGAAAAATTGATGGACTATTTTAAGTGGAACCAGAATATGGCCGCCACACTGCTATGCCCTATACCAGACGCTGAAGATTGGTAGACTTCAAGAGTTTCGGTTAGGCTATTATACAGGGTTCTGTCAGCAGGGTCAGCTGGCCGTTTAGCTGTAGATCATAGCACAATATGTTTCTTAACTGCTGAGTGGACTGTTTCATGCCAGAAGGGTTGTCGTCCCATTAATCTTCAGTTGTCAGTACAATGCAGTTTCTGAACTGCTGAGCTGGTCGTTTAAGCCTCCAGGATAACCCGTCCGATTACGCATGATCTTGCTGCATTTGGTGTGCAAATTATTGGTTGAGATATTGCACTCTGAGTTTAAAGTGTAGGCGCAGCATCAGTATCATGCACTGGACACTTATTGGAGCTGAGAGCAGGGATCAAGCTAAGTAACAACATTTTACATTTTCCAGAAGACCCATTCAGGCTGGCTGGGTCTGCAACTCTGCATTCGACCTTTTTTTCCAACCATAAAACCCTAATGTTTCCACATGCAATACCAGGTCCACCCAAAGGTCCAAAGTTTCAGGACACCAGTAAAAAAAATCATTTTCTAATTCATTTGAAAATCTTTGATTAGAATTTATATTTGAGAACATTTAACTTAAAATATATATTTATTTATTTCCTTTTAGTTTTTAGCGGCAACCACGTCTAGTAGTCATGCTGCTGGTCGGTCAGTTGATGTCTTTGTCCAAAACTTCCAAAAAGTGCAAACGCAGAACTGGTCACATCTCATCACAGATTATGTGCTTGTTTTCTGGTGCATTAGTTCTCAAAGTGGGGACCGGGGACCCCCAGGGGTCCTAGGGGAGGTCCCAGGGGGTCCCCAGCAAAATGTGTTAATATAGCATCACAATCATTTTCACCATTTTAACCTTTTATACTTTGGCTATTCAAAAATAACAAATCTACAAACTCATTATGAGCTTGTAGATCTGCCATTTTTGAAAAATCTTGAAGATTCGTGCAAATCTCTGAAAGTATTTATTTTAAAGAATCAGAAATCTTTCCTTCTGGGAGTCCTAGGCACAACATATTTTCAGATGGGGGTCCGCGGCCAAATATATATCAATTTGGGGGTCCCTGACATGAAAAAGTCAGATAAGCACTGGACTGGAGTGTGGGGTTTACGTCAGAAATTTGTGAAATAAAGTCTTGGCCTTCAGAATGTGTAAATGTCTCACCATGTAAGCAGTCATACTGCACACTTTTGAAGCTTGTATACTGTAGCCAAACATAGGCACTGAGAATGATTTGAGGGAAGTCACACATGGTCAGACCCGTTGTCTTACATCGTCAGTTCCAACAGCAGATGGTCTGAATCACAAATCAGCATGTCAGGCGTTTTGTCACAGAAATACTCAGGTAAGCCTCTGATTGGCTAGGCTGTAGTGGAGGTCTGTGGTTGGTCCGATGGAGTTGTGACTGTTGTGTGTGTGATTGGTCAATCCACAGACATATTATGTCTGTCGTACATTCGTTTTTGTCTTGTCCTTAAGGTCTTTTCAATTGTAGTGCCACAGACGTTAGATATCTATCTATCTAATCGTCTGGCTACTGAGAGACTTGTTGAAGGAAATGTGGTTTTGAAAGTAAATTAGTTTGTCAACAGCATTCCCCCTCCCCTGGTTGATGGAACCATACGCTTAGGCTATAACATGAAGACAACTTATTCATTCCAGAAGCTTGGCACAGGTCCAATTCTTCTGCAGCTTCTTAACATCATAAACTTTGAGACTATTCCCCAAAACAAGGTTCTAGACAGTCAATGTGATATTGACATGCATTGTTGAATATGGTATTTGTTGTTCACAAATAATATTCACATCTTTAGAAAGCAAGCACATTCAGAAAACATGTTTTTCAGTGAACATTGCACTATTTCAGTAGCCTGGTAACCCCCCCCACCCTTCCGGAAATCTCTTTTGCATTTGATTTCAGGAATTGGGTCTGGCCTTAGGGCTTATCTATGGACTCGCCTAGCGTCCTCGCTCATTGCTCTGTGATTGACAGCGGAGGTTGGCCAGTCAGGTGGAACCCGAGTTAACCCGAGTGCAGCCGACAAAAATAGAACGGGCCGCCATTGAAATTCTGTCCGCTGTTTTGGTTTTAAAACTTAAAAACGCTCTCAAACTTCTTTTTTGAGGCACGGAATTTACTTTTAAGATATTGTTCGGAGAGAATTTAGTTGTTTGACTTCATATATGTGGTCAATTAATCATGACTGAGCCTATTTAAAAATACAAATTCAGAGAACTGTCAGGGGCGGGCAGTGACACGCATGCATCCGAATAAAGCCACCTATTTTCGGCTCTTTCAAAAGTTCCCCTGTGTCACGCTGTCTGGTGGTCGGGGAAACAAACTGCTGATTGGCTGAAGGGGAATGAAATGCTGATTGGCTGAAGGGGTTGTCAGTCAACAGTATTACTCCCGCCCAGCTCCAGCCCACAGACAAAAAGCCAAGCAAGCCCCCATGCCAGACTCACTTCTGATATCAAATGGAAATGAGATATCCGGAGGGAGGGTTTTACCAGGCTACTATTTCAGTACAGCAGCAGAATAATACCAACAGATGCCTTAAGCTTCATTCGTACTTTTGTGTTCATGTTCTGGTATTTGGTAATGTATAGATTTCATTGTAGAGTTTGATATACCTTGCCCCTGGGGCAAATATTACACTTGTCAGCAGGAGTCACTTTGCGTCTTTATTCAGGAAATAGGGTACGAAAGGAGGTATATTTTCATAAACGCGCAATGTTTTGTAATCAAATTAAAAGAAGACACTCTTGTTTGTACTTACATTTTCGTTTGTCGGACTGTTCTCAAATCCAACAGTCCTTATCAAAAGCAAGACACAACCTAGAGGCGAGACGCTCTGGCAATGTGGAATTGTAATGGGAAATACCTGACTTGATCTTCTTAGTTTGCAACATAGGATGCTATTTACCTTTTGGGGACTAATATGTAAAAAAGTATAATAAATGTTTAAATGAAATGGTGTGGTATATTAGTCCACAAAGGGCAAATGAAAAGACATCAGCATTCTTTACTGTATAAGCCTTTATTTTGTAAAAAGTCTGTTGTTTGAATGATAACCCTTTTTATACCACATACTTGAACACCTTGTATTTGTAAAAAAAAACTAAACAAAAAAGAAAGGAAAAAAACATTTTTGTTCAAACACCTAAAAAAGCTGATTGACACAATAACATTAATTTGCACCGACAAAAAAAATACAACTTCATACTACACAAATGTCGATTTCATGAGTACTGATGATACTCCAAATGAAATCAAACAGCTTATTAAACAACTGAATCAAATAAGCACCCGATGTGAACAAAACGGTTACAGTACAAAAAAAACAAATGCATTTTTTCTTCCAGTGCCTGTATGTCAGATGGATTACATTTCCTTCTCATGATAAAACTACAGCAGTAATAATAAGAACAATTCGTAACAAATGCAACAAATACATCAAATTTAGAAATGAATATATAAATGAATAAAGTAACTTCATAATTCATATTGGAAAAATAAAATGGGTTGATACTCTTGTTTTTTTCTACGCTTTTTTTTTTTTTTTTTTGCCAATTCCTTAAATATCAAATAATATTCTCATTGACTGGTTTAGCGAGCATTATTCTCCCTGTTTGAAGGCTCTTTAAGAGGGAGGTATGCTGTATATTATACCCATGTACAGGGAACTGGGAATCAGCACAGCGTTTCACTGTTATCGTGTGGTATGCGACAACACAGACCCTAACCACCTTAACCAGAGGCAACTTTATTAAAGAGTAAAATGCAGGAAACCCCCACTCAATGTGCTATCTAATGGCTTACGTTCAGATGCTACTGGTGAAGCCCGATTTATGCATCGTCATACAAACGTAGCCAATCTACAAGCTTAACGATGTGTTACATCGCGATCCACTGTGAGCTTTCAGAGCTGTCGTTTCCATCATATCATGTGACATCGTCGTATGACGGAGCATAAATTAAGCAGGAGCATCCTTTACATTACACACATTTTTTTTTTGTAGTTGAAGGGCGACTGATGTTGATGCTTTATGCTGAACCTGATAACTCTACAGCATGCACTTGGTGCATCTATTCCAAATTGCGTGATTTACTGTAACATTTTCTTTTTTTTAAATAGAGGTACATAATATTCATGATCCAAATGAATCATATAAGTTGTACGTCCTACGTTTACATGTCTTTTCCCCCCTCCTAAACGTACAGCTTTATTTATTTTTACGTATTGAGCTCGACCGTAAAACAAGTGCAATTTGAGCATGTAAACACTGGAACTTCTTTCTTTATCATGGCTGTGGTGATGAAACTTGATGAACGTTTGTGGAATAGAAAAATAGGAAAATAAACCTTTTGAAACTTAGGTCATGCAAAACAAAACCTACAAGGTGTGTACGAAATACCGGAAATGCTGCCAACGAAGTGCTTCCCAACGGTGAAGGAGACTGTGAGCTCTGTCCTGTTTTTGGTTGCATTTCATCTGAACTGGTTGAGTTGTATTGATAACTAACAGATGAATAGACTTATATAACCATCATTGAGGGGAACTGTGGAGTCCAGGTTGTCACTGCCTACACCAGGGTTTCTTAACTAGAGGGTTGTGAATTAGAAGTAGGTCGCATGATTCTCTTTGTGAGTCAATATCTTGTAATAGAGGAACATTGTGTTATTAAATATATTGGATGTTGACTTTCCTTGGCCTATCCACAGTTTTGGTACAGTACAGAACCGTTCAAAAATGTTTGGCCGACACTACAAGACACAAATCATTTCATGTTCAAAACATATTTTAATTGACCATAACATTTCTTAAATTTAGTTTTATTCAATGTTCTTGTTGTTTGATTGAACCGCATATATTTTTTTTCCACACTTGTTTGCGTTTTTATGTCTGTGAAGAACTTTGTAAACTTTTTTTTTCTTAAAGGACAACTTTGTTTTTTTACAACCAAGGTTTATATTTTAGCTTGTAATTAAAGTAAATAAATGATGAGTGTAATTTTTTTTTCATTTACTGCTTTCTATATTTTTAGCATTTTTGCAATATTTTTTACAGTGGGCGGGGGCATTCTGTCCAGGTGGCTAAATATGCCTTTTTTACACAATAAAAAAGGTCCGGCTGTCTGAGATGGCCAGATGTGAGTTATTGGGGGCTAGAAGAGCTACTGTAAATAATAATAAAGAAAACGCCGGGTTAATGTGTTAAAAAAATACATATTTAGCCACCGGACAGAATGCCCCCGCCCACTGTGAAAACACTGTAAAAAAAGATTGTGAAAATTGCTAAAACTATAGAAAGCAGTAAATTTAAATTTTTTAACACTCATCTTTTATTTACTTTAATTACAATCTAAAACATAAACATTGGTTGTAAAAAACCAAAGTTGTCCTTTAAGTGCTATACAAATAAAATGTATAACTATAATAATTTGTTTTATTATTATATTCACATTCCGCCCATTTTGCATACAGCATAATAGCAAAATGGCCACTGTATGAATATAGTTGGCCGTCACTAAATAAACACAGCTGAGTAAATAGTGGCTGGGCATAGAATGGCACCTGGTGACTGGTCCAGGTAATTATGCAAAACATCCTAGGTTCCAGACTTGGTGCCTTTGTTACACATGAGCCCTCACCCTTCTCTCTCTCTCCCTTCCTTCACTGTCCTATTTCAAGAAAAAAGAGATGGAATCTGACATAGCGTTTTTTACAAATGTCAAATGGCTCTTTGAGCTACCATGATTCGCCAGTGTAGGTCAAGTGTGCCATGTCATTGACTACTTCCTCATAAAGGCAGTATTGCTGATAAGACCATGCTAGTAATGACTATATATATATATATATATATATATATATATATATATATATATATATATATATATAGGCACACACTCTAATCAATGTACTTATCAATGACCCCCCCAGTTAAATTTTATCAGTTTGATCATGTTTTGTTTTATTTGACTTTTTATGCCAAGTAGCACTTTGTGATTTGTTTCAAATGTAAAGTGTGCTTACAAATAACATTTATTATTATTATTATTATGCAGACAGTACCCATTCTTTTGGTGAATACTGACTATTGGGACATGATATGGAGTAAGGATTTGTACACAATGACAATTTGGTGTCCTAGAGATAATTTCAAGTAATTCAGAACAACATTTACACTACGTCTTGCTTTCGATGGACAGAACTGGTTTCTACAACTCCACAGCCAAGTGAGATTCATCCATGAAAAGATACAATATGTAATGCTTTAAATACGGTGCCAAATGGCATCAGTCAACACAAGCCCACTAATGACTTCTCATCTGATGCCTGTGAAGGGCGTGATATTGCTATTTACTATGGGATTTCAAACATTCAAATGCACGTCATTTTCCCTGTGCAAATGACATTCTCCTGCTGGAACATAATAATCCTAATTTTACCCCTAGATCTCGAGGAATCCTTATGAAATGAGTGATTGGTGTTAGCTTGGCCCTTTAGGGTGTGGGTGAACTACAGGAACAGTGCAGAGAAATGCAACTTGCACAACCACACAGTAACGTCCTCAGTGTTCATTTAACTCGGAGCGTGTGCAAATGGAACCAAATAGACCCATAACGGTCTATTTGGTTCCATTTTAGCCCCATGTGAGCCTCACTGTGGGAGAGCTTTACGACGGCATTTCCGTTGCTTCGTTCATACCATGCATATCTTGTGTCTTCTTTTTTTTTCTTTTTTTCCCGGTTTCGTTTGCAGAATTTATGCCAATGCTAGAGAAAGCTGTCCATGCCATTAGCAGTGAGGCTAGCTGGTATTTACGAACTGCCATGTTTTTGTTCATGCATTAAGAAATATTAAGTGAAAGATATCATATTTACAGTACAATTCACATGTAATTACACATATACACCAGAGGCAAGAAAATTCACATTGAAATCAGTTCAACAGTTTTTTTTACCCCTCCTCGATTACTCCTTGAACGTATGTGTCAAAAACGCACAGAAGAAAAAAGGATTTCACTCTGATAGAAGCAAATATTCTAAAGTAAAAGCATAGAACATAAAATCCTCACAGCATTTGGGATGAATGTGCCAATGTCATGTCCAAAAAGCATGTAGTACATGTTCCTAGTGAAATGAGTCATTACTGTATACTGTATTTTCCGCAAGCATGCAAGGGCTAACTGCATGTTTCTCCACGTGAATGTGCTTGCACTTTGTTGAGGGACAAAGAAAAATGAACTCGAGTCATAAAGAAAAAATAAATACCTAGGTATGTTTTTTTTGTGGAAAGTGATTTCTGGGAAGAAACTAACCTGAATAAGAAATGTAAAACTCACTGTTACATTGAAGCAGTGTTACAAAATGTTAGTGCATTTCAGTGAATCACAGAACAGATGGGATAGGCCTCTTTCTGGTCAAACCAATTCCTCCGCTTTTCCTCAAAGAACACTTAGGGTTGTGTTATTCATCATGTTTTTTCTTTTTTTCTTTTTTACAAACCGTTTGTGCTGTTTTTGCACTGGAACAAAAATGGGATCATCTGACTGGCTTCATAGCCTGGCTTAGTGTGACACTTTGAATACCTAAGATCCACCATATTGCCTTTAAACAGTTTGACAAGCTGTTTTGGTCTTTGGACAAAATCTCAACCAAAACATTCATTATAAAAACATATCACACTTTATATATATATATATATATATATATATATATATATATATATATATATATATATATATATATATATATATATATATATATATATATAATGACGTTTGTTATCCACCCAAAAATACCAATATGTTACATTAGAAGTAGAATACGTAAATTGAAATGAATGAATGACTGAATGAATGATTGAAATGCACTAAAAAGTGCTTATATGTCCCTGATTCAGACCTGCTAATTATCCACCAAGATCATGAGCCATTCTCGAAACCACAGTATGGGTTTTAGTATGGTAGCTATCCGAGGGAAATTAATCAACATCTGTTCTTCCTCTGACTGCAGGAAAAAGAAAGAAAGAAAGAAAGAAAGAAAATAATAAATAAAAGTTCCAAATCTGACAGACGGTGAGGTCTAGCTTGTGATATCTAATCTGCTGATTGGACAACGTTCAATGAGAATTGCCGTAGCTCTGTTTATCTCGCGATAGATGTTTACAGGTATGTGGATTACTATTAATTCATCTGATCTGTACGAACAAATCTTTGCATCGTGGCTTCCATGTTAAAACCACTCACAATACTGCAACCAGATCACATCAAGGGACACATGATCCATTAACTGCTGTTAACACAATTTGATGTCCGCAGTTCCAATAACGGCTCACTTCCAGATAGCACCTCATAAAAACCTATATATATGTTTGACAGATCAATGGTCATCCATTTTGAAGAATTTCAGCCAGGTTTGTGAGGATGTTAGCAACCTTTGTGTACTGTATGCCTCCTGTTTCAGTCTTACACTCTTCCAGAGTAAAATAAATCTAATTGAGCCCAGAGGTGGATTTCTGATCATGTTTAACCGCTGAATTAGTTTATTGATCACTATTCACGTTCTCTCCTCTTCTCTCCTCAAACAGTAAATCTACAGTATGTTCTTAAAAATAAAGATTGATCACTGCATGAGGGTTGTATAATCATTATGACCTTATGGCTGGCCGGGAGCACTTGAGAGATGAGTAACAAATTACTTTGGCTACAGGCAGAACATAAGATGGTCTGTCTGTCTGTCTGTCTGTCTGTCTGTCTGTCTGTAGGATGCAAGCTGGCCTTTGATCAGTATTCATTAGTACAGTATAATATGCCTTTTTTAGTTGTACACAGCTACTGGATTTCTCTCCCTTCCTTCCTTGCTCTCGACTACATCCCGGCCCCATACTGTGTTCCTATTACAATGTGCCAGTCTCTTCCTTGCTGCTATGTGACCCAGTGGTACTGCATATGCTGTTCAATGGAAGGCTGTTTCAGAGCTTCAAGCACCCCAGCAGGTCTTCTCTATGCCTGTCCAGAGCAGGACTCGATTTGAAGAACACGAGAGAAGTCCCTCTGAGTGATCTGGATGAGGAATTCTTCAGCTGTATACTGTACAAAGGAAGAACTCTTTAACGCTGGATTCACACCAGCAGCGTCGTTTTGCTGACATGTTCGGAGAATGCGGCGAGGTTCAATGCCCATGGAGTTGAGCGACCGCTCCTTTTCCCACTGGGTCAGCCGGTCAGGGAGATCGAGCCAGCAAAAAAAGGAAAGCGTCAGAGTTGAGAAAACCTTAAACTGCTCTAGCGCGTCTGATATCATGTCTAGAGGGGTGGGTTCAAAAATCTCCGGAGAAAAAATCCGGCGGATCCTATTGGTTCACCGATTTGTCCGTCAGCCCCGCCCCGCCCCCCTATTAAATCAAATTGAGCGACTACATGGCCTATCTCTTGCCTAAAATGTTTTTCAATCACGTTGCCAGAGCAGTGAGCATCTGTACCTCTCCCCGCCTGTGTGAACTCACCGGCACCCGGCACCTGCTGACTTGACTGCGGTATGGAAGTAGCATATCAGTAGCTTTATAGCTTCTTAATTTATACAAAATTAAACTCGTAGTTTAGATCAGGGGTCTTCAACAGGGGGCCCGGGACTCCTAGGGTGTCCTCAGATGTACTACAGGGGGGCCGCCAAATCGTTGTCTGATAGGATTATTGAGGGTTTAAGTGAAATAAACAAAAAACACTAGTTCACACAGCACTGACGAAATCTATGAAAAGGTTTCATCTGCAATACAATTTTATACAATATGTAGAGGGGGTTCCTGCTTCATCTCTCTCTCAGCTAGGGGGTCCTTGGCCTGAAAAGGTTGAAGACCCCTGGTTTAGATAGATAGGCAACTAAACAACATACATAAACAATGGATCCCCTGTATTGTAGGTAGAGAGCAGGGACAGCTACGTAGGTAGAGAGTGGGTCAGACCAGCTGCTTTTGCCACTTGTCTGTGGAACAACCTATTCATTTTAGCCAATACGAAAGGCCATGTAGTTGCTTAATCTTGATCAATTTCACGTCTACAGCTGCTAGTTTAAAACTTTAAAACGTGTCAATATTTGCTACTTCCATTACGGTCCATTTCTTCACCTTGGTAGCAGACACGGACGCTGACACGCGGTGACAGGCTGTCACTCGTAACCCCCGGGCAGACTAATTTATTGCATTTTGTGAATGTTCCCACTGTAAACGTTCACTCGAAGCTGCTGGTGTGAATTCAGCGCAAAGTCTGATTTATAGGCTTCTTTATCACGTGATGCTGTCACATGCTGGTAACGACTACAAGCTCACAATGTGTGTGTGAGACGTGTTGGGAGCTTGTAGATCTGCTATTTTCAGCATGCTACTCAGTAACTGACCTACGACAGTATTTCAGACGGTCACACAGCTCTTTCGACACGCGTCAACACTTCTTTCGGTGAAATAACGTTTCTTCAAGGTTCATGCAACCAAGTATAAATTAAGTCTTATCATCTCTCCTTACCTCCCCTAGGATCTAATGTATGCCAAAACGTTCTTACGTTCTTACCCATCTCTTATATTCTTTCAACATTTAGCTCTGTGCCGTTTTATTATAACATGAGCAGAACTGGTTTTGAATCCACAACCATGAGATTGAACAATGGCAACTGATTTTTGTGCTGTAGATATGAGGACATGGCATATCATTTCAAAGTCAAAATCTCCAGTAAGGTGAGCTGGTTTCAACAGGAAAACCCATGGGATGCATGTCGGTGTGAAACCCATAGAAACATGATAATGAAATCTTAGTTTGAACTCATACCCTGTAATAAGTTACAAAACACAAGGTCCTACAGGGTATCAGCCACACAAAGCACAATTTATTTTGTGAATGAACCTGAGCACTGGAAAAAAGCAGGGTCCGGAAGAGTGAAACAGAATCTTTTATGGATATAGTATACTATGGATATAGGCCTTTTGGTTATCATTTCAAATTCATGGCTATTTATCACATATCATGTTTTGTTCCCCAGACGTGCTGGATCACCATTTGTCCTGATTACACTGATATTCCTGATCTTTGGGGGATCTCGACCTCAAAGGGCAGAAAGGATGGTGGGGATTATGATTTAAGTTGCAGAGTATATGAAAGGTTGAACACTTCTTCCTCTTATTCTAATCTACCGTGGTTCATGACTTGAACTGTAAATGAATTTTGTACATTTTAAGACACTTCCCCATTGCGGCGGGATCGCAATATGAACTCCCAAGATTCCCAGAGCGAGAAACGCTTTACCAGCACGTTACTGTATGACAACTGATATATACTATATACTGTGTGGCAACTGATGTAGCCTATGACAACTGGTCAAACTGTGGGCTGATACTGTATGTTGACTCTTTCTGAATGTACAAACATCTTTAACCCATTAAGACCTGAGGCGATTCTTAATTTTTTTTTCCTAAATCCTAACAGTTTTTTTGAAAAAAATCTCACGATTTTTCAAAAATAGCAGATCTACAAGCTCATATATCTGCTATTTTTGAATAGCCAAAGAAATCTAAAGTGACACAGATGCGTTCCAGGTCTTAATGGGTTAAATCGTTACCATGGAGATCATTTTAATTCACTCACTGGTGCAACCACCCCCCCCCCCCCTCCCACCACCAACAACACCTTTTTCCTTAGACACACAAAAGCAGGACATGATGTCAATGAAATACTGCATTGAAAGAGCAATGTGAATCACTAGGATGGGATAAAAAACATTACAAGTAATACTTTCAAACTATGACCCATGAGAATACCGAATGATAAAAATGTACAGGATGTCATTTTTTTTTCTTCGTCAAACAATCAAAATGAGTAATGCTTAAACCTTTGAACTTTTGAACTCTTTATCTAGTAATAATGCCCTAGCGCTAGAACATGATCTGACACTCTCTGAAATCACAGTATTTTCAAGACAAAATCAAATCTACAATAATCAGCATTTTTGTATTTCTTTTTTTTTTTTTTACCATAATGAAAAAACACCCCCCCCCCGCCCACACACACACACACACACACACACACCCGCCCACCCCCCCCCCCAAAGGACCTGTTTCTAAAACAACTTAAGAGGAGGCGCAAAAAGGAGAAAAAAACAGAAGTTTTGCGTTGACTCTGGGTTTTTTTAGGAATGCAGCGGTCTAAAATCCCGTCGTCCGCAAGGTGAGGCCAGTCGAACAAGAGGAGAAGGAAAAAGAAAGCCCGTTTTAGGCCAGAGCTGATGTCTGCGAGAGTAGAATGATATCGATTCACTTTATAGAAGAAGGGGTGGGTGGGGGGGGCGGGGGGAGCCAATAGGAACAACACATAATCCCAAAAAACTAGGTTTCTGCTGTACAAGAGGGTAGAAATGCAGAATTCCGTGCATGGTATTCATGGGCGATGGGCGGGGAGGGGCGTTTGGAGGGAGAGGGGGGGCCGGGGGGGGCTGATGGAGGGGTAGAAGGATCTCACTCAGCCTTGATGCCTGAACAGACAAAGCCACCACTGATTTTCATGAGCTGCGGGTAGAGAGGATTTGTTTTTCTTTTGATTACAATAAGTATCAATAAAAAGTCAATGGGACTCTGAGACATCTTTTTCTTTTCTTTCTCGAGAGCTTTCACTTTCCTTTTGTTTTCAGTTTCTTTTTTTTTCTTTTTTTCTTTTTTCTTTTTTTAGCAAAAATATCATGCAGTCTTTAGTTCCAAAAACCCCTGGTTGTGGGATCGGTGTGTTTGTATGTTTGTGTGTGTGTGTGTTTGTTTGTTTGCCGGTCAGTCGATCGGTTGGTTTTGTGTGTTGGTTTCAGGAGGAAAATGGAACTCAAAAAGCCTTGAAATTCTTCTCTCACAATTATTCTTAAACATTCAAGTCATCCTATTAATACTTTGTACAGCAGAAAGGTCCTTCAGATTTCACGTGTGTGTATATATAAATATAATATATAGAAATATGCATATACATATCTTCAACTCGTATATGTGTATACATATTCTCGCGACTGTATCAAAGCCAATTCAATGTGCTCTCAAAATATGGCCCATGATTCCTTGTGGGATGCACATCAATTCACATAGTACAACCAGTAGATTAGGTTGAAAAATCCAAAGACGATGGGGAAAATGACCCGGGACCACTTGTCAATGGTGCTGACGTCCGCCAGGTTGGGGATTTTCAACTTGAGCTTGGACGAGCGGCGCCGTAGCCGGCAGTTCGCCCGGCTCCGCATGGCGGCGCCGCCGCGGTCCAGCGAGTGGTGGCTGAAGCCGTCGCGTGGCGCCATGGGCTTCCTGAATTGGACCCCGGAGCTGTCGAAGGACATGACCGAATTCCGAGAGTCACTGACGCTGCTCCCGACGTCGGATGGCATCACCTCGTTGTTCATCTCCAACGTGGTGAGGAGGATGTTCCCGTAGGCGTCCACCTAGAGAGAGGGGGAGAGAGAGAGAGAGAGAGAGAGAGAGAGAGAGAGAGGGGGGTGTCAGGCCTGGCTGCAACGTGCTGCATTGTACCCCACCGTACCCCCCCCCCCCCCCCCAAAATCCCCATATACTGCTGAAACCCTCCAGAAAAGCTTTAACCACTTAAACCCTATTATACGTGGTTGTGCGTCAAATTAGAGTAGATCTACACGCTCACAATGTATCGCAACGCGACACGTTCAGCGTTGCCAGATTCTGTGAGAGAAACAAGTAACCAGGTCTAGGAAAACCAGCCCCAAAAGAAGCGACTATGGGCCGCATGAGCACTTTAACATATACATCAGCTATTTGAAAATAGCAGATCTGCAAGCTTGTAGATCAGCTATTTTCAAATAAAATCTTGCGGGGAAATTATAATAAGCAGATCTGGCAACCCTGGACACGTTGTGAGCTTGTAGCTCTGCTATTTTCACTAAACGTTTCTCGTCAAATGCTAGGGCTCATGTGGTTAAAGCTAAAGCACAATGCAGTGATGATATGGAATGACATTTTTCTTTTCTTTGCATGCTTTAAATATTTCCAAATAGTTACACACATTTCCTTTTTCAAAGTACTGACTAGATAATCTACAACGGATGTTTCCACTGGTAATAAACTGATAAATTACTTTGAACATCCTTTATAATCTGATGTCATTTTGACCGCTGTCCTACAGCTCATTATGAGTTCTAAATACATGTACCCCAACTTTTCTTTGTTCCTCGAGATACAGATTTCTCCGCTGTGTAAATGACCTGAAGGTGTTGGTTTGAAACGGCACGGAAATGGAGTCCTTGCAATGTGAAAGAAAAAATGAAGAGAACATTAAAACGGCTATATAAAAATCACTGGCAAGTCAGCACATTTTTCTAAGAATTACAGAATGCATAACACATGAACTGTTAACAGGAACAACTTCAAATAAGCATAATATTATTTTATACATCACACACACACACACACACACACACAAAAAAACAAGGGGCTTCATTCAGTCTAGCCGGTTTTGCATCCACCGCTGAATGTTTTCAATGCCGCTGCCACCGCCTTTGTTATTTTTGACTGTCCAATTTAGATGAAAGCCGGAAAATACATGTTCAACAGCAAGGTAGCGGAGCAAGAATGAATCAAGCCCACGAGCATAACGTAGACAACAACCTAAATAGGAAATGAGAATGTTTACACCACTGCTGAGCTAGATGAATCACTATCTCAACGGAAAAGGGCTATGCTCTATAGAAAGCCCAGAGTCAGTGCTTTGGGGGAGAAGCAATGGATGATGGCTGGTGAATGCATGTGTGGACTGTATGCTTCCTGGCAGATTACTTTGGGGAATGTGTGTTGTCGGTGTTTGAATAGAATTGACTTTAGCTATAGGAATCAGATATGGGTGGGGAAAAAAAAGATGGTTGTTTTATACTTGAACTCTGATTGACACAGGAGGAGGAGGATGGTAGAAGGAGAGGATGAAGATGCAAACCTGTTCCCTCAGGCGCTTCTCCTCGTATCGCGGGCGCTCGTTGTTAGCTTTGTTCAACCGCTCATTGATTTTCTTCTGCTGCTGGGGGCCCCGGCCAAAGAACACGTAATTTACAAAGGCATATTCAAGCAGGGCCAGGAACACAAACACAAAACAGCCCATGAGGTAGACGTCGATGGCTTTCACATACGGGATCTTTGGGAGAGTCTCCCTAAGGTGGGTGTTAATTGTAGTCATGGTGAGCACCGTTGTCACACCTAAGTATGGCACACACACACACACACACATGCGCACGTGTGCGCGCGCGCGCGACACACACACACACACACACACACACACACACACACACACACACACACACACACACACACACACACACACACACACACACACACACAGAAAGAAACAATTAATGATAAGCCACATAGTCGGAAAACTGCAACATTTTACCTTTAGCCCTTTTTGTTATCAAGTCAGTGGTGGTTGGCAAATTAAATGTACAGAAACTGAAATTAGCACTTCATCAGCTATCATTTTTGTAAAGACCCCCAAAATGCATTTGACTTAGTCGTCATTTGTGTGCTTGCCTTGAAGAGTTATGGATCTGAAAATAATTCAAAGTTAAAGGTGTTTTGATGGTGACATTTCTAGAGTTCAAACCAAATCCAGAGGGAACATATGGTATCGGAGAGAATAGGCAGCCAAAATACTGCTGGCAAGGTAACTGGGGGAGGAAGGTCACCCCAAACCCCTCCAGTGACCCACGACTTGTCGCCAAGTTCAAATGAATGACAGGAAGTTTACAGTTGTTACTTCATTCAGCCCAATGTCAATGTCATTTGATTACAGTGGTTCTCAAAGTGGGCTTATGCAAATACCCTTTGTACTTTTTGTACTTTTTGTCAGATTACCTGTGTGCACCCAGAGTCAGAGTACCCAATTCGGTAGAACTGCCATGCGTTCAATTAAAACTTTGAGTGCCAAATGTGTTTACATCCGCGTCCTCGTCGTGGAGTCTACAGCCGTAAACAGTGCGGCGTAAATGGTGCCAGCACTAGATTAATAGTGCCAGGCTGCCAGCACTAGATGTACCTTGTTTTAATAAACCTCTGGCACCGAATGTGTTAAATATGGAGATCTGGAGATGGAGATCATCGTATTTGGAATTGTAATGGAGCTCTAATGTGCACACTACCACTTATAATGGTAGCGCAGCACAAACATGACACAAAGCTTGGCCACGGGCCAATCTGTATAGCCGATGGGTCGGGTTGGCCAATCAAGGAAGCTGGTACTACACCATATTCACAAAAATACTCAATATGTGAAAAATATTCACAATATGTGAATCCTTGGCCTACTGTCAGTGTGCACAAGACATTTGGCACTGATCATTCCGGTGGTTTGCGAGATTAGCGACACACTCACACACACACACACACACACACACACACACACACACACACACACACACACACACACACACACACACACCCTCTTCTAAATGGCTCGCCCCCTAAAAGCCACATTGTAATAACAATGCGTCTAACCATGTGAATTAGTGTCTAACCATGTAAGTTAATTATAAACAATACAGTTGAGTTATTTTCCTTATTTGGCCAGCTATTTTCATTAGGGCAGTAAGGGGAAACAAGACATGTGGGTGCATTTAATACTACATGTTCTTGTGTGCATCACTGGAGCTTTCAGCGCTCAAGCTCCACGTGGTGCAGACATACATTTTCATTGATACAGCAACCTTGTGACTTCCGTGCTCGCTGCATTCCCTGGGTGCAATGGTGAACGTTCTTACCCAGGGCCACCCGGGCCGCAGACGCATCGTAATTGATCCAGAAGGAAACCCACGAGAGGATGGTGATCAGGATGGAGGGCATGTATGTCTGCAGGATGAAGTAGCCAATGTTCCTCTTGATCCTGAAACTCAGCGACAGCCTAGGGTACGAACCTGGAAATGAGTGGAGGACAAAAGGTATAGATCAGGGGTGGGCAACTTTGATGATGGAGAGGGCCACTATATTTCCACACTCACTCCAGAGAGCCACATTGCATATACTGTCGGGCTGAAACATCTTATCTTCGTGTTTTAACTTGTTTTCGTAAATTAATGCCGTACTTCAAAAGTAGCAAAAATAGCAGATCTACAAGCTCAGCTTGTAGATCTGCTTGGAAAGCTTGTAGATCTGCTATTTTTGCTATTTTTGAAATGGAATCCTGTTTTTCTTTTTGCCATTTTTGAAATGGGATCTTGAAAAGTGACATTTTTATTTAATTTCAAATGCATTTAGTTATACTAACTTCATGAACTTAAATACAAATACATTGGACATAAAAAAGACAATAGAATTGTAATACTAGTCATTAAGCTACTAATATAGACTGAATTAATTAAAGCGGGTCATGTTTGCATGTTTGCAATTATAGCAGCTGAAATCAATAATACATCAGTATTCCGATATTAATCTGCAGGCCGCATTAAGTGAAGATGGGGGCCACATGTGGCCCCCGGGCCGCCAGTTGCCCATGTATGCTCTAGATGGAGAGGAGGGAAGAGCGGAGAATGGAGGGAAGAGCGGAGAGGATAGAGTGACACATGGGAGAAGAGAGAGATGGAGTGATGGATTGTTGAAGAACAGAAGTAGAAGAGCAAGGGAAGGGAAAACATAAGTGAAAATGAGAAAGGGAAGACAAGGGAAGAGGGGGCGGTTGATATTGGCACAACTTAAAGAGTTCCAAAGTCTGCACTCTTGACAACGCACAAGGGTAGTCATTTCTCCATTTGTTCAGATGGAGCACTTAATTTCCCCAAAGCGATGGATTCCTTTCCAGGGACAAGTTCGATTCCAATTAAAACATGGCAGAAAGTCGCAAACACGGCAGATTTTTCTGCAACCCCCTATCTCAGCAGGCAGCTCCAGCCCCGGCGCCCCTCTGAGAATTGTCATAGAGAGCCACTCTGCTTTTCTTTAACACATTCCCTGTCCTCTAAACATTACCAAAAGGGCATTTTGCAAAAAGGGGCGTAATTGGAACCCAAGCCTTTTTGCATTACATGAGTGAGCAAAAATTATACATGGGTGCAGTAAGTCATCCCATTGTGCATTTTACAGAGAAAAAAACAGCAGCCGTTTGTGGTACAACATTAATTAGTCGAGTGGAAGTACTTAATTCAAGCCAACCGCAACAATAAGTTGCTGATGCAAAAAGCTGTATGTATGGAGCAGGCTGTACTCTCACAGCCTCCACGACACTGAGATATTTACAGCTCTGGAAACAACGTAGACTCTATGTAAGGACTTTGTACGACCAATTCATCAAAATGGAAAAGAGGGCTTAAGATAAGGACTATGGTTTTAATCTAAAAGGCTATGTCCTATGAGCAACTCACGGTGACAAATGATACAATCATCTCCAGGGTCCTGTAAATCTTCTGATGAATCAATACTTCAGCATACATATTTTATCAAGGCTGTTGATGAATAAACAGCAACACACAAATTCACCCCAGATGAATGGTGTCCCCCGTTTTCTAAATAAATTACACTTAAATGAAAGATGTGAGTTACACCTACATTTTCGTTTAGGTTCTCTCTCTCTCTCTGAATCGTGAATTTATTGCATAAAAACTGGAGTCCAATAAAATGTGATTCCTACACTACTACAAATTTGTGTGTATTTTCTTGGCTTCGCACTGATACAGATAAATATGTCTTCACCTAGGAGCTGCCCAGTACAATAAATCAATGTCATACTCTGGACAAGTGGGTCCATTCTGCAAACTTGATGGCCCCACTACTGTACCAATTGGGAGTTGAGAGTGAGCTTTGCGCAAGGACACCTAAACACCTACGAGGTTGTTATCGCTGAAGGTCTTACCTGTAGTAAATTGGACTTCTCTAGACACCAGGCGGACGCCTACGATGGAGAACTGAGGTAGCTCCAACTTGTCTACCCCAGTCACGGCATTGTCTCCTCCTTGCCAGAAGAACACAATGTCATCGGTTGTATACCCATCTGTGTCAGGGGTTAGAGGAGAGGAAGGAAGGAGGCAAGGAAAGATCACTTAATGTTTCACCTTAGGTTAACCCATTAAGATCTGAAGACGATTCTACAAATGTCTTCTAAATCCCGACAGTATTCTGAAAAACGTATGTTTCTATATCAGTGGTGCTCAAACTTTTTCATGTCAAGGACCCCCAAAATGATATGTATTTAGCCACAGACACCTATCTCAAAATATGTTGTTCCAGGGACCCCCAGAATTTTCGTGCCACGCTACGAGCTTGTAGATCTGCTATTTTTGAATAGCCAAATTGTAAAATAATGCTTTTTAGCTCAAATAAAAAAATTACACAGATGCGTTCCCGGTCTCAATGGGTTAATTTATAAATGCGAAGTGATAAAAACAAAAAGATGAAATTATAAAGTAATTAACTCTGCTTTTCAGGTTTTTGATTAATACCAAGGCACCTTGACTTGCAGATGAAGTAACCCCTGATAAAGTACCTCCTGGAAAATGAATTACCATGATGAGCAGATAAAAAAATAAATCCACAGAAATAAGCCTTTGCGCTGATAAAAAAAAACAAAAAAATAAAGAAGTTAAGAAACAACAAAAACAAGATAACAAAAAAGGAGTCAAACACCACTGAATTAGCAAATTCAATATGAATCACGATCATGTCCTGCATTGGCAACTGTGCTGACTTCACGTACTTACTAATAAGAGTATAAATCGAAAACCTCATTAATTATGCCACTGTTCTAAACAGCTTGTGAGAAGAACTTTCTGAGACCTGTGAACACACAGAACTCGGTGGATCAGTCTTTCTCTTCACCTCCACATAACTCTAAAACCACTCCTTACACCAAGGCGGCGTATTATCTCCGACAGGCAGAAATGGCTGGGCGGGGCGGGGATTATGTTTTTGCCCCAGTGATTCACTGTCGGTCCGTCTGTGAGCAGTTAAACTCGGGCACTGCTTTAGCGTGAAACTTTGCTTGCACACTCCCAGTAGACCAAGGAAGAACCTCTACAAAAGTTTCCGGCCATTTTTTTTGGGCCTCATGGTGGCATTATAACAGCCCCACACACACACACACACACACACACACACACACAGCATTCCTGACGCAAAATAAACAATGAATGAGGCTCTATATAAAATTGAATACATGGATATTTATTTTGGGGGATATAATGCCCTCTGGCGTGAACATAGTTCACGCCAGAGGGCGTGAACTCTCGCTCGCTCCCTTTATCATATAACCGGGGTTACGCTAGTAACCTATAGTTCTGACACGTGCACTTGACGCCTCCAGTATGGCTTCAACCATTGTAAACAATGTTTGCGTTTGAATTCGCGGGTCTCAGGGCCTTAACTCTTGAACCGGAGGTCGTAGAATCTGGAAGGAAAAAACATTTCCCCTGGATTGCATTGCGTTTAAAGTCTGCCCATAGCTACTGGGGCGCCACAACCATGAACAGTTGCATCATCTGTCATACAAACTATTTCTCCCTGCAGCTTCCTTGTGTCCTGATGGCTGTACCCCACGACTGACACGACCCTGAGTTAGGCAACCCGACCTGGCGGAGATCTGCACTCGAAGGAGTACACTTTTCTAGTTTATACTTTGCCGTACGATGCTGTCGCACAAGGAAAATATGTTTATTTTTGGCACACGACAGCGCTGTGGTATTTAGCATCAGCGGTGTAAACAAAGTTTACAGCCAAAAGGGTTTTGGTGAGAGCAGATGACATTTGTGTGTATCTCCTATCACAGATGTTGTTGTTGAATTAGGCCAGTGGTTCTCAGACTTTTTAATTTCAACGACCCCCATAACTTTCAGAGTTACAGATCTGTATAAGGGGACATTTCTAACCCCCTCAATGTAGCCAGATGGTTCCTGGACCCCACTTTAAGAGCCAATGCATTAGGCCATGACACCACCTCTGCATGGTTCATCGGTGGAACATGGCATCCCAGAACAGCCCCCTCAAAACTGACTTTAAAGGACAACTTTGTTTTTTTAGTACAACCAAGGTTTATGTTTTGGCTTGGAATTAAAGTAAATAAAAGATGAGTATTAATCATCTTTCATTTACTGCTTTCTATAGTTTTAGCAATTTTCTGGATCTTTTTTTACAGTGGGCGGGGGCATTCGGACCCGTGGCTAAATATGTCTTTTTTTACACTATAACAGGGCGATTTATTTTTTATTATTTACAGTAGCTCTTCTAGCCCCCAATAACTTACATCTGGCCATCAAAGACCACGGGACCTTTTTTATTGTGTAAAAAAATACATATTTAGCCACCTGCCCGAATGCCCCCACTCACTGTAAAAAAGGATTGCGAAAATTGCGAAAACTATAGAAAGCAGTAAATGTTTTTTTTTTAACACATCTTTTATTTACTTTAATTACAAGCTAAAACATAAACCTTGGTTGTAAAAAAAACTAAGTTGTCCCTTAAACTATAATAAAACCCATCTCCACCTATATTCATTCACATTGAATTATTATAGAATATAGAAACTGCCCTCTCCTTGTTTCTCCTGTCAGATCCTTCAGTAAATGCCATAACTCTGCCATGGCTGTGACTTATTCCCTTTCATGTAGATCTGCCATCTATGCTTCTCTATCAATTAATGTAGAGGACATGTTTATGTCTTGCGCCACTTCAAACATCTGAGTTGCATTACACCCTTGGCTGTAAATATACATTAGGTGTCACTTAAAGGTGATATAAGGTGATAACATTTTTATGTTGACAAATAATACGAAGAAAATAATAGATCCGCAAAGCTTTTAAAAAGTTGTGGAATAACAGTATCGCTTTCCCCCAGAAAAAAGTATTGATTGTGAAATAATCAATTTAATCATTTAGTTTGGTCCAAAATGTGTTTAACCTCTGTAAACTGACAGCGGACATTATTCTTTGTGCTATCGTTTTCGGTTTTGTTTTAGTTAGCCTGTTACTACATGACCCGAGTGCTGTCTTATATCCGTGAGTCGGGGAAATAAGGAATCTTATGCAACAGAGGTGTTAAAATGTGGTGGCTTAATGTTGTCTATAGCATCTTGTCCTTTAAGCACCTTTTAAGCATCATATTGATTGACTTGAGGCTCAATTTATTCTCGATCGTACGATCATGCTGCTTGCCAAAAATAACGGCTTTTCAAGCTAGCCGATATTACATCGGCACAATGTTGTCAGTTTGAAAATCTCTTCTTTTCAGCAAGTGACGCGGTTCTACTCCGGAGTACACATTAAGTGTAAGGCAGCTGGCCTGGAACTTTAATCACATCATCTACCTAACTTTATGCTGTCTAATGTGGCCTAGCTTTCTCTTTACTCAAGGCATGTTTGTGAAGAACATCAATCTGCTTTCAGGCAATATGTCTTCTTAGATTCTAGAGCTTTTTGCTTGCCTTATTCTCTCCCTGTGTCCTGCCTATCACTGCTTTTTGTCTTGTTTTGTTTGTGAGTCACTTTGATTCTTACATTTCCAACATGCTTGTAGGTACAGTATGTCTGTGACTTTGATCAAATTCATTCAGTGCCCAGAAAGAGTGGGGGTTCACACTCCGGAGTCATTCTATTTATACTTCTGATTGTTTTGATGTCCTATGATCCTTTTCCTGATTGTGCAGACATTGTTATATCAGGCTTTTTTTTTTACACGTTGGGTTACATTGCTGTGTGAATTGTGGTTTGGTTTGGTTTGGTTTGGTTTGTACAGTTTCCTGGCCTTTTACACTCTCTCAGTTAAATGAACACTGAAATAATAAGGGTAGCTGACTGCCCACTCTCATAATTTATATAAACAAGTCTTCATGTGCAGTCTTCTTGAACTAACAATAGTTAGTTACTACAGTATGTGCACAATTTGTGAATGAAGCTGCACAAATCCCTATGCGGCGTTCAGTAGTGATCAGACTGGCTGCTTGTGTGCATGTCCTCATTTGGCCAAATGGAAATAGTGATCTTTATAAATGCTTAAAGCTTAAATCTGAAACTTTCATGTCCTACATGGGATTTGAGCGCAGGTCGCTACTGGCTACGTTTCTGTTGTACTACAGTATAATGAAAAGCCTGTTTGAGCAGAGGATACAATTGTGATTTGACCTTCATGGTATACCTCTTCTCAACCAGTTGCGGGAACCCCCTCAAGGGGTCCAGGAGGTCCCCAGCTAAATGATTGATAGCATGGGGACCAAATATGGACCCTTATTGGTCTGTAGATAGTGACCAAGTGGACCTGTGGTTCCATTTGTACACTCTCTCAGAGTTAAATTACAGTTTTTTTTATATCCAAATGAAGGGGTCGTTGAATTTAAAAAAGGTCGAAAATGACGGTTCTAGATTGCCTGGCCTTTTGGCCACACCGTAAAAAGACATTCTGGAAAATGATGTTAAAATGAATGCTGTTCTGCACCACATGCACTGCTGTTACTTAAGTTATTCCGTAGCTCAGTGTATCACAGCATACATCGCGACAAAGTTCTACATGAATTCATTAACATGTGTCACTTGGTGTTATTTCCCTGTACACTCTTCAGGAGGTGCAATAAAACTGGCATTACAATTAAGTGTGACCCCAGCAGAGGATTTATGTCAATAAGCTACTTTATACATGATTGTGCAGCGGCAGCGCAGCGTTTCACCGTCTCTGAGGCGTTGGTATATTTCACATTCTAATACTCTTGTTCTAGCCCCAGAACATATAACACCCAAGAACGAACCAGGATTCATTCCCTGCAAATCTTTCTCACAAGTTATAGGGGTAAGCAACTGGGACTTTGTCCATGAAACGCAGCTGGCACAGGGTCCCTAATCAATCAATTTGATATCTACTGAGAAATATTCCCTTTAGCGTTAGGCATTCCTCCAGCATAATTGAAAAACAGCAGATATTCTTCTGAATCTTAACAGCATATCCATATTTCATTCCCTATTGTTGCCCCAAGGGTAATGAGTGGTTTCATCATGAACTCAATAACAAAAAACTATCTGGTATATTGAACAACCATGTTGACTTCTGGGGTGGTCAATGAAATGATCAAGCAAATATATATATATATTTTTTATCATACTACAGGCATATCATGTGCCTGAACATCATTCATCTAAATTAAAGCCCTTAATTAGTTTTCAATACCATCATATCATAAGCTACAAAAATATAAAAATATACAGAAACAAAAAAAAGAAGTTGCTGCACTTGCTGAAAACTGTGCTCTAGTAATTTGATATGTAAATGAGGAGATAAACAGAATTAAACTGTGTTCATTATTTATATTGGTATTAAATATGACCTTTTGAGCAGCTGTTCTTTTCTATCCAGCAAATTGAATAGACAGCAACACGAATGAGAAATGTATGCAATCCTGTAGCTTTTACCAATAACCCGTCTTTGCTATGCGGTGAATCTCTAATGTCTCTTACAACAATGAACACAGTACAACTGCCAATCATTGGAAACAATCCGCTTAACTTATTTTAGAATTTCAAAACGTCTTGTTATTTTTCAGTTCAACAAATATTATCCCAAGCACGAAGTCACACAACATAACCGGTCATAGATTACAAGGAGTTTAAAAGGGAATCAAAGCGATCATTGATAAATGAAACTATTTGTATTACTAGTTTAAGCAGTACGCATATAAGAAATTTAATTGGGCCTGCGTGATTAATGGTTATAATGACTTTGGCATAGGATCCCCAAATGAGATTTTGCTTGAGGTGTTCAAAGGAGCAGGGGTCACTCCGTCCATCTGTCAGGCTAAGGGGGACGACTGATCAATACACATCAGCAAAGCACTTTCAATTTTACCTGCATTTGTCAATGCTGTCATTGGCTTCACATTTAACACATGTGTAACGAATGGGAGAAACCAGCTCAGATGCCGATAATTTAAACAAATGGTTGTTTTAAATGATCTTAGTGACACTGTGTGACACACGGTTCCTTAAGCATTGCTGAGACAAAAATCTCGCATTGATCAGAAATGGCCCTCAAAAAAAAGGGTACAAAAATATGCTGGGTATATTCTCTACAGAGCCCCGGAAGTGAAATCGTGTTGTTTCTTTCTTTATTTACTCATGGGAACGTCATGTTTGCCACACTTGAGGGTGCATTTTTCCACCTGCACAAGAAGATTTCAGCCTTCTGTAGTGCCATACATCCATTGCATTTTTTCATAATGCACCATATACTGTATATTGGACTTGTATATTTTATTTGTAAGTGACTTCCTGTTATTAACTTGTTCTGTGTTCTATGTTCTGTGTTCTTTCTTCTCTATTCTCTCTTCCCTATTGTAACTGTTCCGTTCTTGCACAAAAGAGAATTTCACACAGTATTTTACGATGAAATTATTTAGTGAAAAACACCATACAATGTACAATGACACAATTATGCATATTTACAGTATATATTTGACGGGAATGAGACCAGAGTCTGTCATTTGTTTGTATATTATATTATATTATATTATATTATATTATATTATATTATATTATATTATATTATATTATATTATATTATATATTTATGACAGAGTACAAAGACTGAATGGAAGACTATGTGAGGGAAGCACAGGAATGAAGGTTCTTGATTTCAGTGTCTGAAAACTATGCCACTGATGGGCACCAAAGTTTATTTTGATAACCATGCTGGCATGGTCTTGACATTTACATTGAGATGCTTCAGAGCAAATTTTCTAGCTTAACGGGATGGGCCCTTGGGGGTCATGTTTGTGGGTGAAGTAAGGAGTAAGAAGCATAGTGTGCATCACGTAGACTCACAGCTTTCGATTTCCAGGGTGCAGTTCTGCTCATCCAGAGGGTATCTCCTCAGATCCATCATGCAAGCAGCTGTAGTGGTTATTCTAAAATAGAAATAAAATAACAAGAGAGAGAGAGAGAGCAGAGACAGTGGATGAGAAAGTATATGACAACTAGAAAAATGTGCTCCTCGGCGCACAGGTCTCCGCCAGGCCAGGTAGTAGTCAATCTTAGCCAATCAGGATGGAATCAGACAAATCGGGACAGATCCATCTTGATCACATGATTGTAGAGATAATATGTACCGATTTGCGTGATGTTTGGACAAAATCTGTTGGAGTAATATCAAAAAAAGTGTTTCGCAAAAATCGGCCTCTTGGTGCCGCTATAATAGGCCGATGAAAAGTGGGGGGCAGAGGTTCTTCTCTGGCCTCCAGGGAGTGTGTGTGCACCACAGTTTCACGTTGATCGGCCAACAGTGCCAGAGATTAGCTGTACACACACACGCGGATGGACAACTACACGGACACACAGACGCACTGACGGACGGACAGGGTCAAAAACGTAGTCTCGGCTATGCCTTCGGCCTGGCGGAGACAATAAAATATGGAGTGTTACCTTTGGTAACCCGAATTTCAAAACGTATTTTATGGCATTACTACTCTACTGTGAAAATTGGAGCGGTAGGGGTGAAAGGACAGGAGAGAGGCCATAGCGCAATACGTGACACAGCTGTCGAAGTGGATTTGATCTCATAACTTTGCAAGAGCAGGGCATCTGTCTTGGCATGCTGCGTGGCCATTATGATAAACTTCTAGGAACCAAAGGTTACAGATCCCCTGCGCTCAGCAGTGCTTTACTGGTTAGAGGGGGCAGGAACTTCTCCTACTCTCCTTTCATGCCCAGACAGACAGAAAACTGAGATGAGACAGTGAGTGTCTGGCAGACAGAGGAGAAACCAGAGACAAGGGGCGTGGCTACACGACACTGCGTTGGACATTTGACGATGATATACGGAAAGAAGAAGAGGAGAACAGTAACGGGTTTGGATCCGATCCCAGCCCAGTTCAGCAAGATACTATATCTGTCGAGAGGCAAAAAGTTTACAGCCACCAGATATGAATGGTTAGGCAGACCTATCTCACATAATACCGTATCAGCAATGTGTCTTTAAACAGATAAAGGAACGACCTTTTGCAACTTTGCCAGGGTTGTACTAGGGCATTCACGAATAGCGATTTTTAGTATTCGAATTATTCGACCTATAAGTATTCGAATATTCGATTAATCGATTTGATTATAAAAAAATAAAATAATAAAAAAATAAAAAATAAAAAAAATAAAAAGTTTTTTTTTTTTTTTTTTTTTTCAATGACATTGATGACTGGACTCAAGGAATGCGAGTTGACGTCACACCAGAGCTCACAGCTGCGTGTCTGCTGCAGAAAAGCCACTAAAAAAAAAAAATCTAAAAAAAAAAAAAAAAAAAAACTTTTTTTTTCTTTTTTTCGAATAATCGAATAGTGGTTTGATAGTCGAATAGTCGGTTTGATAGTCGAATATTCGAATATTCGATTATTCTGTTAATGCCCTAGGTTGTACCCATTATGAGAGAATTATAGATGAATGATGGGATGGTCCAATGGATAGACCACTTTAGCCATGCCCGAAGCATCCTTTGAACAAGGCGCTGAACCCCAAGCTTCTCGCTCGGTGTCGGTCTCTCTGGATGAGCATCGACTCCAACTAAAATGTGATAAATGAACCGAGGCTGGAGTCATACATGACAGATGCGTTGCATGCGAAAATAGCCAAACTGCAAGAACAGTGAAATCATTTAGAAAGCCAGGGCTGGCAACCCGCTCCATTAAACAATGTTTCGATCCTACATGGATCGTCTCCAGGTAAAAGAAATGTCAACCAAAAAGATAAGATCCTTGTTGTTTAACCCATTAAGACCTGGAACTGTGTCATTTTTAGATTTGAGCTAAAAAGCATTATTTTACACTTTGGGCTATTCAAAAATAGCAGATATACAAGCTCATAGCGCGGCACCGAGTGCCGCGCTACGAGCTTGTAGATCTGCTATTTTTGAAAAATCGTGAAAATGTGTGCAAATCTTTGAATATATATATATTTAAAGTGAAAATGTTTAACTCAAATCTTCGCTTCTGGGGATCCCTGGAACAAAATATTTTGATGGGGGTCCGCGGCCAAATACATACAATTTTGGGGGTCCTTGACATGAAAAAGATTGAGCACCACTGATATAGAAACATAGGTTTTTCAGAAAACTGTTGAGATTTAGGAGACATGTAGAATCGGCTTCAGGTCTCAATGGTTTAATAACATGGAGAAATATAGAAGTTAGTTGCTTTCTAAATCACTGTAAAGACGGACACGTGAGTGCCATGGAAATGAAAATCGCGTTGAGTAACTTTGCACTCCAAAAAAATATGTCGAGGCAGGCAAAGAATCTCAGGGATGACAGTGTTTTTGATTATGATTTAAATATTCTTGGGGAGCAACGCCGCGGACTTTATTTTATTTTAGTTGGATCAATCTCTGTCCTTGTGCCTGTGTATGAGATTTTCTGGTTGAGCGTTTTCATTGCCGTTTCATTGCACGGTTTCCTGGAAATGCATTTCTGGCAGGTATACCGTGGCTTTATGAATGATGCATGTATAACAGCAAATTCAATTTCAGTATATCCACATGCCCAGGAAAACAGCGCTGGCTACAAATTATATGCGAGTAGGACTTTTTTTTTTGGCGTTTAACGGAGATATTTACTGGTGCAGCACATTTTAGTAATTACATTTGTCGCTTGTTCACACTGGCTGGCATGTGCTCATCACATCAACATCTACCGCTAGATTCTGTCCTCTTGTGTAAATGGGAACAGAAAGATCAATTTTCGACCCATCATCTCTCTGTCACGGGTTGTGGGGGGGGGTGGGGGGGTGGGGGGTGTCCGATGTGAAGTTTTTGTTAAATGTACAGTAAAGAGAGCGAATGTCACGAAGCTTCACTTGCTACAGCACATTTTATATTTGGGTTGGAAGTATTGATCCCTGCCTTGTTCAAGGTTACTAAAGGCTGCCTCTCAGTCCGGCAGACCTATACCCGTATTACAGTACATCAGAGCTAACATCGATGCGCCAAACGCATCCAATGCACTTTTACAGAATTATAACTGAAAGTAAAATCACTATTACATTAGACCACCTCGTCGTGCCTTTTTGCAGACGGTTTGAAGCGGTTTCTGGTTCAGGAATGTGGTGTGTTTAATCAAGCAAAAAACGCACAGTATGCATTCGCAAACAAAAACGCCAAGGATCATGCTTATTATCGAACTATACTGGGCCATTTATGAAGGATTTTCCTTCATGGAGACAGAGAGCAATTACCGTACATTCCTGTGTTTGTGAGGAAAAGTGCTGGACGGGAAGACTAATTGGAAGACAAAATGGTTTAACCCATTAAGACCGGGAACGCATCTGTGTGTCATTCTTAGATTTCTTTGGGCTATTCAAAAATAGCAGATGCTATGAGTTCGTAGATCTGCTATTTTTTGGGGTAAAATCTTGTAAAATCTGTGCAATTCTTTTAATATTTATATACATTTTTAACTAAAATCTTTGCTTCTGGGGGTCCCTGGAACAAAATATTTTGAGATGGGGGTCCGCGGCCAAATACATATCATTTTGGGGGTCCTTGACATGAAAAAAAGAGAACCACTGATTATAGCAACATAAGTTTTTTCAAAAAACCGTTAGGATTTAGAAGACATTTTGTAGAATCCCCCAGAAGCAAAGATTTGAGTTACAAATGTTTGCTTTAAAATGTCTATATTCAAAGCATTTGCACAAAATGTTCACGATTTTTCAAAAATAGCAGATCTACAAGCACTCTGTGCCGCGCTATGAGCGTGTAGATCTGCTATTTTTGAATGGCCCAAAGAAATCTTAAAATGACACACACACAGACGCGTTCCCGGTCTTAAAGGGTTAATAAAGCAGATCGGGTCCCCAAAAAAATTTGTCGGAGCCATGTACTCATTATTTGTGATGACAATGAGCTATTCTGCTGCACAAGCATGTACCATATAACAGCCCACGCTGTGCTCTGTTCTGTTCTGCTGTACCGTGTTAGACATTGGAGAAACTCCTTCTTTTTTTTTTTTTCCTACTGAACTCTTGCAGAGCCCTTGCCTCTCTCTCTGTCTCCAAATGGAAGGTTTTTTGGAAACGAAAACAAGTTTTTTTGCTCTCGTTTCAAACCATCAGCATTTGCAAACAGTGTCGTAGTAGCTTGGTTGAGATACGTTAGTTTTTTTTGTTTTTTTTGTTACGATATCGACTGAATAACGTTAAGGAGAATATGTCTGCCGTTCTTAATGCAGGAATAACAAGGGATGCATGAATCTGAACACGGCGCTGTCTTAACTAGCTCCTCTAGTGCGAGTGCAGGACAGGGCTGCTATTGATTCGTGCTGGGAGACGACAGCATCCATTCACTCCATTATTTGCCACACACATCTTTTCAGACAAAAGTGTAGAAAAGCAACCCTTGTCGAAAGTAAACTTTAAAGTAGCTTAACAAGACTCCCTATCACTGAGAGACATCAGAAGTGAGTTGCTAGGATACCAGTGCTGTACAAGACAAGGTGGGCCCATATGTCTCTTGACCAAAGGGGGGGTCAGTTACACTTTGGCTATTCAAAAATAGCAGATCTATACAAGCTCATAGCGCGGCACCGAGTGCCGCGCTACGAGCTTGTAGATCTGCTATTTTTGAAAAATCGTGAAAATGTGTGCAAATCTTTGAATATATATTGTTTTAAAGCGAACATTTTTAACTCAAATCTTTGCTTCTGGGGGGGTCCCTGGAACAAAACGTTTTGATGGAGATCTGTGGTCAAAAACATATAAGTTTGGGGGGTTTCCTGACATGAAAAAGTTTGAGCACCACTGATATAGAAACATACGTTTTTTTCAGAAAACTGTTGGGATTTAGAAGACATTTGTAGAATCGGAACCTCAGGCCTTAAGAAACACACAGCGTTAGTCTTGGAGGATGTTCTAGTGAAGTGGACAGAGTCGTTGTTTATTAAAAGGTGACAAACAAAGCTGCTGAAACCGAAAAAAATTGCTCAAAGACAAAGTCAAACAAAAACAATAAAACGTGTTTACTATATCTGGATAGCCTTGCTTTAGACTTCATGTTTCCTAGCTATCATCCGTTTCTCTTAGTTGTGAATCCTACAGTACATCTTTATTTCTTTTGGTCCTGATTGATTTGACGTACACCGCACACACACACTCTCTGCTGCGCCTTGTTTTTGTAGCGTTTAAGTGACACATAACTGCCCCCTCCGCCTCAAGTGTCATTAAATCCAATGTCGCTGCACAGCCTTCAACAAAGCCCCAGTATCCCCCAAAATCTATTCTTTAATATCACTCATATCTTGTAGCATTTCAGAAGGGAGAGAGCATCGTGTGAAAAAAAGGACAACGAAAGGGGGGGGATATCGAATGAATCTTTTGAAACCGTATATGCTTTACAGCTCTTAAAGAAGGAAAGGGAAGTGACTCAGAAAAAGAACACAATAGAAACGTTCATTTTTGTATAAATGCGACTCATCTTTTTAGATGTATAAAGCTGCAATTCATAACCTTTTTTACAGTGTGTAATGTCCTTCCCCCAGGATTTGAATCCAGGTCTCCTACACAGGAGAGTCCTACATTTCTACTGCTCACGCCCGAGAGGCAATCCCCACCATGGGGGGAGGGGGGGAGAGACATTGTGCTTATGAGCTTCGGGCAGTACTACTCATCAATGAGCAGGCGTCCTACTGTACTTGGACG
Source organism: Gymnoscopelus microlampas (assembly GCF_963454915.1). Lineage (NCBI taxonomy): Eukaryota > Metazoa > Chordata > Actinopteri > Myctophiformes > Myctophidae > Gymnoscopelus > Gymnoscopelus microlampas. Next base: position 12,988,431 of record NC_139949.1, read on the forward strand.
CCAGGGGTCTCAATGGAAGAGTATAGGCCACCTCCGACCACTACAGATGTGCTAGTTCTACTGTGTTACACCACACCATAACGCAACGCTTTATCGATGAACCCTTTAAGACCTGAGGCCGATTCTTAGCTAATGTCTTCCAAATCCCAACGGTTTTCTGATAAAACGTATGTTTCTATATCAGTGGTGCTCAAACTTTTTCATGTCAAGGACCCCCAAAATTATATGTATTTGGTCGCGGACCCCCATCTTGTTCCAGGGACCCCCCCAGAAGCAAAGATTTGAGTTACAAATGTTCGCTTTAAAACAATACATTCAAAGATGTGCACACACGTTCACGATTTTTTTTTTATGACACAAATGCGTTCCAGGTCTTAAAGGGTTAAAGTAAGTTCCGGATTGCAGCTTTAGTAGACGTGGACGAATCTCTAAAACCACCCCTGAGACACTTCCAACGACAGCAAAGTGAGAGAATCGCGTCGATTATATATTTCAGACAGATATTTGCCAGAGAAACGGCCCTAAACAAACGTCTATCTTCAACTCAGGTCAACATTAATAACTGCGCGCCTGCTGCTCACCTCAGCCCGTACAGGACGGTGCCGTCGGGATGCAGGCGAATCATTCGGTTCTTCACGGTCACACCGTGGAGGAAGGACTTCTTGTCGTTGAGGAAGTAGGTGTCGGGGAGCCAGAGCTGGTCCGCCACGCGGTTATCCAGAGTCAGGTTCAGGTTCAGCTGGTCGTAGGCCAGTCGCTTGTCTCGCCAGCTTTGCTGGAAATACATTGTGATAGTGTAGTCCTGGAGAGAAGAGGAGAGGAGAGCGTGAAAGCAATTTATTTGTTTGTCATTCAGTTTGGTTCTGCCGCTTGTTCACTGTAAATATGGCTCGGCTCATTGCTGTCGTTTGGCATGTCATGCAAACCTCGTCGGACACATTTTTCGCCTCGCCTCATTTATACCCAGTGCCGTGCACAGACATTTTGAGGTGCAGGTGCTCAAGTAAATTATACTTTTTTTTGTTTACTTGGTCTGCTCTTTTTTCCCTCTACACCTATACCTCTTTGCCAAAAATAGCCGATCTACAAGCCCACAACGCCTCGCAGCGCGAGGCGTTGTGAGCTTGTAGATCTGCTATTTTTGGCTAAAGTTCTCCTCAGAAAAGGGATGCTAGGTTTCGAGTGGTTATGGTAAAAAGAAAAATCATATCACATAAAGATTTGGCGGACCCCCTGTAGTAACTTTGAGGACCCCCTAGGGGTCCCGGACCCCCTGTTGAAGACTCCTGCTGTAAACTGAAAAAAAAAAAAACTTTTTTCTCTTTTTTTCAGAAGGGCACTTCTGGTCAAGAGGGCAAAGGGCAGGTGCTCTAGCACCACCTAGAGTCTAGAGTATCTGTGCACGTCCCTGTTTATACCTAGTTGTGTGCGGGTGTCGTGCACTGAAAATAGCAGATCTACAAGCTCGCAACGCATTGCGATGCGTTGTGAGCTTGTGTATTTGTATAGCTTGCTATTTTCAGTGCACGACACGATGCGCAACCGAGTCGGACTTTATTCTCTTTCGGGTCCAGAATCAAAATGGATTCTATACAACAACTGAGTTAAGTTGTAAATAATTTAAAGCAATGCATTTTTTTTTTACCATGTTGCCGTCAACAGTATGGAAACAGACAAAAAGAGGAGGGGCAACCAGCCAAGTTTCAGGGTCAATTTCAGTGTTGCCAAAAACACAGATTGCATGCAATATATATATATTTTGTGTGTCGGTTCTTTAATAAATCACAATTGCGCCCCGGCCTCCGCCTGGTCAGCCGGGGCGCCTGGAAAGGAACTGGTTGGAATAACGCGTTCCCTCCACGCGCTACGTCCTACCGGGGAAACCCCCCCCTGTCAAGAAGCGGCTTGCTAGCTCCTCATGCATTGAAGTAGGCATGAACTCAGTTCTGGGCTCTCCCTAGGCTGGCAGAGGGAGAGTAGCGCCCAGGGTTACACAGGCAAAAATCATCAGGCGCAGAGGAGATACTGTAGCAAGGTGACGTGTTATTAATTATATAACATTTTAATTAAAGTAATTAATAAACGAAACAAAACAAATGTTAAAGTAAGTGATCCAGTAAGTGACCAGTAACGTAAGCAGGGGTCTGTTTATTTTTTTAACAGCATAATCTTAATGGCCTAACAATTACTTGGCATTTACAGTATCTTTCACACGAGACAAAAAAGCCCCATTGTGCTCGTAGAGGCTTGGCACGGACATGCCAGGTGATGCCCATAAAATATCTGTAATGTGATCACAGAGGTCGAACGTGGAATCAATAATAAATCCGGACGGTGACATTCTATGGCAATAAAAAAACACATTCCATTAAACAGGACATGATCTAGGAACTGATCTGATCGGGGTTGGTGAAGTATTTCCCCACCAACCCTGACGCCTGAGAGTTAATCAGAGAATGGCATCGGGGAATAAACCCAAGAACAAAACATCACCTCTGTCTCTCTGTCCCATCTCATTGTCCCACTTGGCAAAGCGGTCAAAAACAATGAAACATGGCTTTGAGGAACGCAAACGATCACACTATTGGCTTCAGGGTTTCTGCGTGCACAAGTTCAATCAATCTTTAACCCTTTGAGACCTGAAGCCGATTCTACATGTCTCCTAAATCTCAACAGTTTTCTGAAAAACGTGTGTTTCTAGATCCGTGGTGCTCAATCTTTTTCATGTCAAGGACCCCCAAAAGTATATGTATTTGGCCACGGACCCCCATCAAAATATTTTGCTCCAGGGACCCCCAGAAGCAAAGATTTGAGTTAAAAATGTTCGCTTTAAAACAATATATATTCAAAGATTTGCACACATTTTCACGATTTTTCAAAAATAGCAGATCTACAAGCTCGTAGCGCGGCACTCGGTGCCGCGCTACGAGCTTGTATATCTGCTATTTTTGAATAGCCCAAAGTGTAAAATAATGCTTTTTAGCTCAAATCTAAAAATGAGACAGTTCCAGGTCTTAATGGGTTAAAACGGCCATGCGTGGTAGATCCTTTCAAAACCAAAAGCCTTTTTTTTTGTCATTGTTAATTCATGAATGGCGTGGTGTTCTAGTAGAAGAAGCCCTGCTAATGCTCGAGAACATTGCGAATGCTCTTCCTAGCTTTACATGCATGTCTTCTCCATAAACTCTGAAAGTTTGGCTTTGGTGATGCAAGGCCACACAGCTAGCTCCATTTACTGTGTGTTGCCATGGTTACAAACTTGCTCTAGGAGTCAGGCAGTAGAAGACAAAATGGACTGGGGTTGTTGGGTAATAAACATCCAAAACAAAAGCCCTTTTCAAGAAATACTACATGACAAAAACATTTTTTTTTACCAAAGCAATGCAGTGGTGTCTGTAGCTTACGAGGTAAAACAGCGCAGTACACAGCGGTGGAAAGTAACTAAGTACATTTACTTAAGTACTGTACTTAAGTACAATTTTTAGGTATTTGTATTTTACTTGAGTATTTCCAATTTTCAGTACTTTTACTTCTACTCCACTACATCTCAGAGGCAAATATTGTACTTTTAATCCACTACAGTTATTTGAAAACTCGAGTTACTAGTTACATTTCAGACATACATTAACCACTTTAGCCCTATTTTACACCTAGGCTATTTGAAAATAGCCGATCTACAAGCTCACAACGCGTCGCATCGCGACGCGTTGTGAGCTTGTAGATCTGCTATTTTCAAACATTTTAGTACTTTTACTTTGTGCACTTTAAGTTCATTTTGATGCCAATACTTTTGTACTTTTACTCAAGTAAATTTAGAATTCAGAACTTTTACTTGTAACAGAGTATTTCCATATCGCAGTATTGACACTGTTACATACAGTAGTAAAGTAAAGAATTTGAGTACTTTTTCCACCACTGGCATTACACCACCTTTAGGGTCAATAGTCTTTATTTTCCATGACAGTTCTGTCCTCGTTATTTGCATGTTAAATTCTGCCGATTTTTTTAACGTCTAAAAACGTGCACCTGTTTCACAAAACACTACATTTATTTGCATCTGTGACGGTGCAACGTGATTCAAATGTTTGTTATTGTTTTTCATTATGTATGTGTTTTATACGCCGTTATCAGGGCGCCCTTGAAAAAGAGAGCTTTGCTCTCAATGGGCTTCCCCGAATAAATAAAGGGAAAAGAAAGAAAGAACAATGTTATTACCATAAAACGTCTGAGAGCTGCATACACAGTAAAATCCTCAGTATTGATTTAACTCAAGGGAGTTACTTGTCCATTTTTTACACTCTCTCACTGAGCTTGCTGACTGCGTATGACTGGCTAGTCGACTGGACTGAACACAGCTGACATATTGTAGTCTTGCCATAATATGAAACGCGTATACTCGATGAAACCATTTTTTTTGCTGTATTTTTGGCATCATGAATAATAGAATAGAAATGAAACATTTATGCAAAATAACTTTTTTTCTAATCTACTTTTGCATGATTGTGACACAAAACCTTCCAAGTTCTAAGTCGAAGCGTTTAGCGAAACAAGGGAGTAGCCAAGTGGTTAGTTAGGGCACATATCACATGGGCGCAATGCCGTGAACGGAGAGTCCCCCGGTTCGTTTCCCGGCTGGCCGGACCATTTGCTAAATGTCATTCCCCTACACTCTCTCTCTCTCCCTCTCTCTCTCTCTCTCTGTCTCTCTCTCTCTCTCTCTCTCTCTCTCTCTCTCTCTCTCTCTGTCTGTCTGTCTGTCTGTCTGCCTCTCTGTCTCTCTCTGCAGTAGTACTATATCAGATAAAGGCTTAAAAATGACCCAAAGATTCCACACAAAAAAATGATGTTTAGCCAACAAACATGAGACAAAGAAATCTAACACCAACACCTTTATGCATTCACACATTTGGAATGAAGTACACAACTGGTTCCCAATGTGGGGTCTGGTGACCCCCAAGGGTGCATGAGTTGGTTCTAGGGGGTCCCCAGCTACATGATTGACAGGTATGAGCCATAGTTGGAGAGAGAGAGAGAGAGAGAGAGAGATACCAGTTCTCACTCCCAAGGCGTCACATTTTGCCGCTCTGTCAGTTACCCTGAAAGTCAAGTTTTGACATGACGGGACGCCCTGAAAGTCAAGTTTTGACATGACGGGACGCCCTGAAAGTCAAGTTTTGACATGACGGGACACCCTGAAAGTCAAGTTTTGACATGACGGGACGCCCTGAAAGTCACGTTTTGACATGACGGGACGCCATGAAAGTCATGTTTTGACATGACGGGACGCCCTGAAAGTTAAGGTTTGACATGACGAGACGCCATGGCGATATCTCATGTTGACAAAACTATGCCTAAACCGAACCCTAACCTCACAAAAACATGCCTAAACCTAACCTTAACCCTAACCTCACAAAAACGATGCAGAGAGTGGTGAGATTCGATCACAAGGTTGCGGTTACTAGTCAAGCATTGCTACCAGGTTAGCCAACGAGGCAGCTGTCCAATCGCGTGATTCGAGTAGTGTTTCCAGCTCCAATGCGTGCGTGCCTTTTGATTTTTGTTGTCCTATAGTGACATTTAGGGATTGATACAGTGATACAGAGCGGCAATAACTGACGCCTATTTGTGAGAATGTGTTGTTGAGTGACTTTGTCACATTGACTAAAATAAAAAAGACTGCTGTAGAACTAAGAGATAGAACAACTTCTGCGCCATATTGCAGAAGTCGGCCATATTGCCTTCTTTAAAACATATTTCTGCACCAATGTAGCTCCAAAGTAGTATTCAAGACTAGAAGAATATTGAGGAAATATGTCGGGATGCTTTATGGTTTAGTGCAGTGGTTTTCAACCAGTGGTCCGGGGACCACCAGTGGTCCTTGAGGGAGTTCCAGGGGGTCCCCAGCTAAATGATAGATAGGAACCAAATGGACCCTTATGGGTCTGTAACTCTGAGAGTGTACAAATGGAACCAAATGGACCCTAACGGGTCCATTTGGTTCCATTTGTACACTCTCAGAGTTAAATTAACATTGATTTTATAATAAAAATTGGGGTCCCAGAGATAGAAATGCTATTAAATGGGGGTCTGCCTAATGCATGATAAACTGGGGGTCCTTGAAATTGAAATGGTTGAGAATCACTGCTAGAGCCGTAAAAATCGTCTCTTATTGGGGGTCCCTGGCATAACTTTTCAAATGGGGGTCCCTGGGCTAATGTCTGTCAATTTGGGGTCCTTGACGCAAAAAAGGTTGAAAACCACTGGTTTAGTGTAAACACGCATACAGTAGTGGCATGACATTGTGGGGAGTTGTAAAACAATGGTTCTAAAAGTGCGGCCCAGGGACCATCGGAATTCCTTGAGCGAGTTCCAAATGGACCCTTACACAGGTCTGTACAAATTGAAACATCGGCCCGAGAACAATGGCGTCTGTCCCCCTTTTCATTTGCGCTAGCTAGACCTCCGGGAGATGGATTGCTGAGGTTGAGCGCAACACCTACTGTATACCATCAGCTCCCAGCACTTACCACCAGTGGTGGAAAGTAACTAAGTACATTTACTTAAGTACTGTACTTAAGTACAATTTTGAGGTATTTGTACTTTACTTGAGTATTTCCAATTTCCAATACTTTTACTTCTACTCCACTACATCTCAGAGGCAAATATTGTACTTTTACTCCACTACAATTATTTGAAAACTTTAGTTACTAGTTACTTTTCAGACATAAATTACGATATTACAAAACATACATTAACCATTTTAGCCCTATTTTATACCTAGGCTATTTGAAAATAGCAGATCTACAAGCTCACAACGCGTCGCGATGCGACGCGTTGTGAGCTTGTAGATCGGCTATTTTCAAATATTTAGTACTTTTACTTTTAGTACTTTAAGTACATTTTGATGCCAATACTTTTGTACTTTTACTCAAGTAAATTTTTAATTTTGGACTTTTACTTGTAACAGAGTATTTTTATATTGCAGTATTGGTACTTTTACTTAAGTAAAGAATTTGAGTACTTTTTCCACCACTGCACACAGCTTAGTTTCCCAAGCCGTGCTTGTACGGTCCATTTGGTTCCATTTGCACACTCGGCTTGAAATTAAATAGTTAGAGAAGCGCTGGTATAAAAGGCGGCTTAAACTCACCATGTTTACTTCTGAGATAGAGTCGATGCTTGCTATGTTGATGCTCATGCTCACAATGACCGGAGGACCTGAGGAAAAAAGACAAGAGATCGGCGTGTCAGCCTTGCGTTGCACCGCACAAAAGCAAAGTAATTTATTGCACGGAAATATTCTGTTCCAGAGTTGCTAGAGTCTGATTTGACTGTCCCTTTCTCTGCCACATCACATGACATTCATCCACAGCCAAGACAGATGATGATGATGATGTTGATGATGAAAAAGTCAATCATTATCGAGACAGAGCCTCACTTTGAGGAGTCTCGTGCATAAAGTGCCTTCTTCGATTCTTTGTCCACCTGCACACACCTTAATACAATAGCTTATTTGATACAGTGCTACGTCCTATACAGAGATTCAAAAAGTAAGACTTTTGTTTTTATACTGTCAATAGCATGCTCCTTCAACCTAGGATTTATATGGTATATCAATTAGGGGTGCGACAGTTAATCAAACTAATCGATTTCATTGATTATTTAAATAAATATCGCTAATCGATTTCACTCAAAATAATATTTTTTTTTGTGGGAGAAAAGAAAAAATAGGTTGTACGATAAAGTATAAATAGTGGTTAATAAGACTAAGCGATTATACAATTATAATTGATTCTAATTGATTATAAAATATCTATTAAAATTATTTTGGGTCAATTCATTGATAGCATATTATAAAATAAATAAAAAATAATCCAACAATAGTAATCAAATAAGTATTTGATTCATCGAAAAGTGATCAATAGAATAATCGCTAAGAAAATACCCGATAGTTGCAGCCCTATTATCAATTATTTTCCCCTTCCATTCACCCCGGGACATGCCTTCTGTGATGTCAGGACTATAGATCCCACTGCATTAAAAATACTTCCTCATTTTTTATATCATGCTGCTGAGCCTTGACTTTCCAAAGTTCAAAGAGCAGATAGTATGACCAAACTTAAAAAGCAGATCAGAGCTATTACATTGTACTTCAGCCCTATCCAAGGCTATGGCTTTAGTCGTTTACATTCACCTAGTTCCCTGTATCTCAGGGACGTGCACAGATAGACTCTAGGTGGTGCTAGAGCACCTGCCCTTTGCCCTCTTGACCAGAAATGCCCTTTTGAAAGAAAAAAAAATCCCCAGTTTTTTTTTTACAGCAGGGGTCTTCAACAGGGGGTCCGGGACCCCTAGGGGGTCCTCAGAGTTACTACAGGGGGTCCGCCAAATCTTCTATGTGATATTTTTATTTTTACCATAACCACTCGAAACCTAGCATCCCTTTTCTGAGGAGAACTTTAGCCAAAAATAGCAGATCTACAAGCCCGCAACGCCTCGCGCTGCGAGGCGTTGCGGGCTTGTAGATCGGCTATTTTTGGCAAAGAGGTATAGGTGTAGAGGGAAAAAAGAGAAGACTAAGTCAACAAAAAAAAGTATAATTTACTTGAGCACCTGCCCCTCAAAATGTCTGTGCACGCCACTGCTGTATCTAAACCCAACTGTTTCCTATGTCCCCCCCGGAGAACTCAACTCTCAGCTGTGACAACGCCATGCTTCCCTATACTCTCGCCACCCAGATCCCTGCTCCACATGTTGTTTCTCTGCGTGACACTTTAGCAGTCCACTGTCCCAACGCTGGAGTAGGTTCTGGTGGAAGCCATTACCAGTGGTGTAAAGTAACTAGTACATTTACTCAAGTACTGCACTTAAGTACAATATTGAAGTCTTTTTTACGTTCCAGTTTTCAGTACTTTTACTTCTACTCCACTACATCTAAGAGGCAAATATTGTACTTTTACTCCACTACAATTGTTTGAACACTTGAGTTACTTTAGTTATTTTGTAGATATAAATGATTATATTATAAAACATACTTTAACCACTTTAGGCCTATTTTATATATAGGCGATGCGGCGCGCTGTCAGCTTGTAGATCGGCTATTTTCAAACATTTTAGTGATTTTACTTTTGGTACTTTAAGTATATTTTGATGCCAACACTTTTGTACTTTTACTTTTTTAAATGTTTTTGTTTTTAACATTTTGAACACAGGCCTTTTACTTGTAACAGAGTATTTTTATATTATGGTATTGCTACTTTTACTTAAGTAAATATCTGAGTACTTCTTCCACCACTGGCCATTACCCAAACCATACAGTGAGAGCAAAAACAGCCAGGTTCGTTCATGTTCAAGATAACAATCACTATCCTCATATAGGCAGTATATTTCAAGTGCTTCTTGTAGCTACTGTAGGGATGTTAAGCCTAATTTATGCAGTGGTGGAAAAAGTACTCAAATGTTTTACTTAAGTAAAAGTATCAATACTGCACTGTAGAAGTACTCTGTTACAAGTAAAAGTCCGGAATTCTAAATTTACTTGAGTAAAAGTACAGAAGTATTGGCATCAAAATGTACTTAAAGTACCAAAAGTAAAAGTACAAAAATGTTTGAAAATAGCCGATCTACAAGCTCACAACGCGTCGCTTTGCGACGCGTTGTGAGCTTGGGGCTTGGGGCTAAAGTGGGCTAAAGTGGTTAATGTATGTTTCGTAATATCATAATTTATATCTGAAAAGTAACAAGTAACTAAAGTCTTCAAGTAATTGTAGTGGAGTAAAAGTACAATATTTGCCTCTGAGATGTAGTGGAGTAGAAGTAAAAGTATTGGAAATTGGAAATACTCAAGTAAAGTACAAATACCTCAAAATTGTACTTAAGTAAATGTACTTAGTTACTTTCCACCACTGAATTTATGGTCCACCGCATGACAGTGTTGCATGTCAAAAATATCAGAGCTACAAGCTCACACTGTCCACCAGGGCTCACAACGCGTCTGTGTGAGCACTGGTGAGGAACAACTGTGGAAAAATGAGGAACAACTGTGATCCACACCTATCAGGGATTTGCACACCCCTTTGTGAATTGTGAATTTTGCATATAGAGAAAATACACCCTCCTTTAGTCATTTTATTTACACCCATATTTACACTGATATTTATGACCAGCTTAGTGAATCGGGTCTTTTTGTTGTCTTTGTTTTGTTTTGTTTTTTCGTTTTTCTTATTTGTGATGCTCTCTCTTGAATTTTTCTTGTTGCTGAAAAACCCCAATGAAAAGATGTTTTAAGTAAATAAAGGGCGTATGCTTAAAGGTAGGGTAAGTGATTTTCTTTGGTTAAAATAAGTGTTAAATAGCTCTATATTGTGATAGTACTCATTGCTATAGAGTGTTTGTTCAGTAAAAGGAGTCTCCAGTCCTTGTCTCTCCAGCTCTTTATAAAACAGAAAATGCATTTTAGTTTCAGTTTCATTTCCAATTTTTTCCAATCAGGATAGAGAACTCAATCAGGATATAGATTAAACAAGTGAAATTGGAAGTGATGACACTAAGAAATGAGCAGGCAAAATTGGAACTGGAACACTATAAAAATGAAGCTTAAAAAATTGGTACTTTCTCCTGATTGGCTGAGATTTTGACACCTAACGGAAAATGTATTTTCTGTTTATTAAAGAGCTGGAGAGACAGGGAGACATCTGTTACTGAACAAACACTCTATAGCAATGATTACTATCAGAATGTAGTGCTTTAACCTTTTAACAAAATACCTTTTGTTTAACCCAAAAATATCACTTACCCTACCTTTAAATAACAGTGAGAAGAAGGACTTTCGAGCCTCAAGAGCAGGCAATTCCAATCCTTCTGCACAATAGATGCTGCTTCCTCTCACACTCTCTCCTCATTCCCAAAGGACCCCCCCCCCCCCCCCCCCCCCCCACCCCCACACACACTAACATCCCCACACGGGGAAGCCCTACTTATTGAGGACTTCCATCCTGTGAGCCATGAGAGCATTTTGGTCATCGATAGTGATTCATGGGGGGACAACAAATTATGTTACACTGAGACACTCTGGAATTACCAAGATAAGAATTGCTTCTGCTTGTTAGCTGGCACACAGGGGAGGTGTGTGTGGCCCAAGTTGTTAATGTGGTTTTCCCCATCCCTGTTTCCTGTTTGGAAGTGAGTGATGAGATCTATAGCCATTTCCTGACTGTCATTGAACTGCTTTGCTCTCAAAATGGTGTAGCACACTCTCTGGCGGGGTTACGACTCGCATTTGTAGGCCGTCAAGTTGTCTGAAAAGGGATAGCAGAAGTGGCATTCCCGCCATAAAGAGCGGGGGAACTCTAAACGTAAAAAAGAAATCTGTAAACTGTGACATCTTCGAGTGTCCCTGAAAGCCCCAAGGCCCTTCAAATAGAACTAACTTCTCGCCCCTATTCTCTGCTCCGTTTTAGAGTCCAAAACCTTCAGCATGACGACAGCTGCATCAAACAGAGCCCCCTGCTTAATTTTGGAGGTCAATTAAGTCACTATTAAACTTCCTCTGCTGCAGAACCTTATCAAACGACTCTGTTACTGATAAGAAAGATATAATTGATGCTTTTAATCAGCATCTTATCTTAGAACATTTATCCATCTTTTTTTCTTTTTTTTTGCAAAAAGACCAGAGTACTTTAATTGCCTGCCATCGGTGTACCTGCCAAGACAACTCTGAAGTCTTAATAGCTTGAAACAAGTCCTTTGGATACCTATCCAATATACCTGTATGGCAGGAAACAGGTGTACATTACTTGAGTACTGTACTGTACATGTACATTGAAGCTCGCAATGCGTTGCAATGGGCTTGTTTTCACTATCCATTGAAATTTGATGCAATTTGAACTTGATGACGTAAGTCATTTTAAAAGCATGTATTTATTAATAGTTAAGTATTTTTTTAAAAGCAAGTACTTTCTTGAACTCAAGTAAAAATGTGACTTTCACTTGTAGTTGACGCATTGCAATGTGAGCTTGTAGATCGGCTATTTTTTAATGAATAATATATACTGTAAATAAATGTATTTTGTCTTTTGTGAAAAATTACATTTTCTCAAAAAGAAACGTTAACCCATTAGGACTGGGAACGCATCTGTGCCATTTTAGATTTCTTTGGATATTCAAAAATAGCAGATCTACAAGCTCATAGCGCGGCACTCGGTGCCGCGCTATGAGCTTGTAGATCTGCTATTTTTGAAAAATCGTGAACATTTTTTTTAATATATTTTTTTCAAAAAACTGTTTGGATTTAGAAAAAAAAACATTTGAATCGGCCACAGGCCTTCATGGGTTAATCACATCTAAGTGTTTCCAAATTGATATGAATGTCTTGCCCTTTCAGACAAAAATATCAGTCAAAACATGTGTGACTCCACTGTATACTACGCCAAGAATGAAAGAACTGTGTGTAGTGCTAATGCAGGATTAATGAATTGGTGGCGGGGGGGGGGGGGGGGTCTACAATGTCTACCACCACACATTACTAATACAATATGGATGTAGGAATGCGTTCGGGGGATTCACTGTTTATCCCTGCAGGAGTAGGTTCCTAATCTCCTATTAATTTGAAGTTGTCAAAGCTGATTACATTTAGGCAACCTACCACACGGTTCAATCCATCAGAGGTGTGTGTGTGTGTGCGTGTGCGTGTGTGTGCGTGTGTGCGCGCGTGCGTGCGCGTGTGTGTGTGTGTGATACGTGCGCACAATGAATATGATAAATCAAAACATTTAAGGACAAATTTGTAGGCTACCAACATAGCCGATGACTTCCAATGTCTCCTGGCACTGTTCATTATCACTTTACTGGCTTTAGATTCTGCTCTCATACTTGTTCCTTGTTGAATACTCCAACCTGCAAGTCAAAGCACTTTAACCCGCCAGGCGATCTCCACATGCTGTGACTGTCGGAACAAATTGCTCCGGGAGTGAATGAGTTTGCACTCCAGTTGCTGGGCTTGGATCGGACCCAACTGATCTCCCCCCAAAAAACTCACCGCGCACTGTGGCAATACTGGCAGGAATATCGAAGTGTTACTTTAACCCATTAAGACCTGAAGCCGATCAGTGGTGCTCAATCTTTTTCATGTCAAGGACCCCCAAAATGATATGTATTTGGCCGCGGACCCCCATCAAAATATGTTGTTCCAGGGACCCCCAGAAGCAAAGATTTGAGTTAAAAATATTTGCTTAAAAATATATATATATTCAAAGATTTGCACACATTTTCACGATTTTTCAAAAATAGCAGATCTACAAGCTCGTAGCGCGGCACTCGGTGCCGCGCTACGAGCTTGTAGATCTGCTATTTTTGAATAGCCAAAGTGTAAAATAAAGCTTTTTAGCTCAAATCTAAAAATGACACAGTTCCAGGTCTTAGTGGGTTAAAACATTGTGTTATTGTTGCATCTTAAGACAGTCCAATTCATTAAAGCTTTAACACGAAACAACTTTCAACGCCGGAAACAAGAAAATGAGAACTCACGTCTATGATGTTCAACCTAAAGTGCTCTATGTCTAGAATAGAATTGAATAATCTGTGCTCTATTCTGTTCAGCTCTGCGTCGGTATGTCATCACACATTAGGCTCTTGGCAATGGGAAACGGGAGTTAAGTAGTGTTTACACAAGCACAAACTATACGCTGTCACCGGGACAGTGACATATTTCCGAACTGAAATTCAGTAATGTTCCTGTTTATGGGCATTTTGGTTTGGAAGCAAACAAAAGATCCTTTTGAACTGCCCTAGGAGCACAATTTTGATCACACTGGCTTTCAATGTGGGGTCCAGGGGTTCCGGACACTTTCTGTTAAATTAACACATAGGACCTTATTTAGATCATTTATGGCACATGGCCCAGAGCACAAAAGCGTTGGAGGTGTGTGCACCTCCATTTTAGTTATATTTAACAATTTAACAGTGTGTTTTGGGCACAACATAAATTAGACCAATCAGAGTGTCATCTCCCATTCCCTTTACAATCTAGTTACACCCGCACCATGGCGTATTGTTATTTAAATGACAGTTTCGGCAAGTTGGAGGAAATTAGCTGAGAAAATGCACAAACTGAAAGTACCATCTTGCCTGGAAGCAATGATGTAATGTACTAATGTAAGGGGACCCGGGGGGAAAGATGTGGACCATCCGCAGTGGCGTGATGCTGGTCAGAATTCACGCCTTCCTCCCGTAGGCTAATGTCTCCTCGTGTCCAAGAGACGGCTTGATCATTTTGATTGCATGCAATGTGCGCGCACCATTGCGAACGCACCTACATAGGCGCACGCGCATCTTAACCCATTAAGACCTGGAACTGTGTCATTTTTAGATTTGAGCTAAAAAGCATTATTTTACACTTTGGGCTATTCAAAAATAGCAGATCTACAAGCTCGTAGCGCGGCACTCGGTGCCGCGCTACGAGCTTGTAGATCTGCTATTTTTGAAAATTCGTGCAAATGTGTGCAAATCTTTGAATATATATATATTTTAAAGCGAACATTCTTAACTCAAATCTTTGCTTCTGGGGGGTCCCTGGAACAAAATATTTTGATGAGGGTCGGCGGCCAAATACATATAATTTTGGGGGTCCTTGACGTGAAAAAGATTGAGCACCACTGATATAGAAACATACATTTTTCAGAAAACCGTTGAGATTTAGGAGACATGTAGAATCGGCTTCAGGTCTCACTGGGTTAATAATGTGCTCTCTAAATAGTAAGGCGACATCTGACCTGTCACTACACTGAATTTGAGAACAACTTAGGTGCTGATCTAAGGCTTTTGACTTCTCTCCCTCTACGCAAGATAGCAATGCGTGCAAGCAATGTGCCAGACCACACCTCATTTTAAGACCCACGGCGCCCATCAGTGTGCACATCATGAGCAAAACGATTTGGTCATTATGCCGTACAATGTGGGCGCTGGGCACGAACGTGACGACTCCATCGGTTGCAAATTAGCACTGACACTTGCGCGGCGCTTAGCACACCGGTCTAGCGCTGGGGTCTAAGATTGGGCCCTGAGGATTTTACAGTGTAGCTTGAGAGGGTTTAACCCATTCAATCGCGGGACGCATCTGTTTCTCATAGCGCGGCACCGAGGGCCGCACCATGAGTTTGTAGATCTGCTGTTTTTGAAAAAGAATCGTGAAAATGTGTGCAAATGTTTTAATATATACATTTTTTACTCAAATCTTTGCTTCTGGGGGTCCCTGGAACAAAACATTTTGAGATGGGGGTCCGTGGACAAGTACATATAATTGTGGGTGGTCCTTGACATGAAAAAGTTGAGATTATATTATAGTAATATATATATATATATATATATATATATATATATATATATATATATATATATATATATATATATTTTTTTTTTTTTTTTTTTTTTTTTCAAAAGAACTGTTAGAATTTAATAGACATTAGTAGAATCCCCCAGAAGCAAAGATGTGAGTTAAAAATGTTTGCTTTAAAATATATATATATATATTCAAGGAAATGCACAAAGTTTAACATAAAAAAAAAAAAATAGCAGATCTACAAGCTCGTAGCGTGGCACCGAGTGCCGCGCTACGAGCTTGTAGATCTGCTATTTTTTTATATTTTTGAATAGTATAGAAAAATGGTTATAGCTATAAAAAAAAAATCTAAAATGACTCAGCTATGTGTTCCCGGATTGTATGGGTTAAGAACCAGCGAACTACCCAGTTGTCCAACATGAGCTTTCAAATGAGACGTAAGCTTTTTTTTAATTTTCGTCAAGCCAACAACAACAACAACAACAACAACAACTGTTGTACAACAAAGTAACACTTAAAAAAGTTATTTTGTGAGGAAAAACTCAAACCATAGTACCACTATAGTGTAAGTGAATGCTATTTCCTCTCGGCCCGCACCGCTGCTACTCGACCTCAGTCTCAGTCCACCGCCGCTGCTATAACAGCCCACTCGGAAAAGATCTGATAATTACGATGTTTCTCCAAATACTGGCACTGAAATATTAACTAGCATAACGCTTGACTGAAAGGCCCCATCTATACTCTCATCTATTTTTTGTACTCCCTAACCCCCCTGTGCGCACCCCCCCCCCCCCCCACCCCCCACTCTTCCCTCTACACTAAATGGCCCGCAGCTTTGTCATATTCCCTGACCCATCTTTCTAAAAAAAAAAAAAAAAAAAAAGAGGGAGAGAAAGAGAAAGAGAGAGAAAAAAGTGGGGCCATTTTCCATTGCACTTTGTGAAGGCAACCAGTAACGGTTTTCCCCTGAGATGTCAAAGTACATTCGTTCACAAGATGAAAACAGAAAGCCCCCGAAATCTCCCGCTCTCCCTCTGCCTCTCTCTTTCTCTCCCTCGCCTTCTCTCTCTCTCTCTCTCTCTCTCTCTCTTTCCCTCAATGCGTATTTTGACCCTTGAGTGAAACAGAAGGAATCCACTCTGTAGCAAAATAAAGATACTACCAGCAGTCGCACTTAGCAACCGGAAAGGAAAGAACGGCTCTCCAACAACAAACAAACCCTTCACTTTTTCACATAAAATACATTTCCATTAACCCTTTAAGACCTGAGGCCGTGTCTAAAAAAATCTAAATCCTAACAATTTTTCAGAAAAAAATATTTAAAAAATATTTTCACGATTTTTCAAAAATAGCAGATCTACAAGCTCATAGCGCGGCACTCGGTGCCGCGCTATGAGCTTGTATATCTGCTATTTTTGAATAGCCAAAGACATCTAAAGTGACACAGAAGCGTTTCAGGTATCAATGGGTTAATAGGCAGTCCAGGCTAAACAAAGTGGGGTTTGTTTGTTTTTGTATTCAGCAATCGATTAGTGCACACACTAGCCGCTGAATATGTTCTGTAACATTAATTGTCATTGCACAGCTAATGTACATTTTCTTTTCTTTTTTTTTACCTACATTTTTATCCCACGATTTTGTCACCCCATTTTTTTCACCCAGTGCCATTTGTCTAAGTAATCCTACACTCCCTCTGCCAACCTAGGGAGAGCTCAGAGCCGAGCTCAAGCCCCCTTCAATGCGTGAGAGCTAACAAGCCTTCTTATCACTCGACAGGGGAGAGTTTCCCCGGTTGGACGCAGCGCGTGGAAGGAACACGTTATTCCAATCAGTTCCTTTCCCCTCCATCAGGCGCCCCGGATGACCAGGCAGTATAGTGACCAGGATTCCCACATGTTTTTTTGTGAGGGTATTAACTACCCTAGGGGACACGGGGAAAACATGCAAACTCCACACAGAGTAGGGCTTTCACGACTAGAGATTTTTACAGGTCGACTAATTTGACCCAGTGGTAGTCGACTAGTCGACTAGTCGAAATTTAAAAAAAAATAAAAAAATAAAATAATATATATATATATATATATATATTATTATTATTTTTTTTTTGGGTGGCACTGTTTTGATACCATCCTACTACTATATTACTATTATTATTATCCTCCTGCCCTTATTTTTATGGCGTTTTAAGGGAAGCGCTTCTGGCACAGCACCACAGCAGCGTCTCCAAGGATCCCCATTGCCCAATAATAGGCTTTTATTGGGCATGCTTTTGACCCCCTTTTGATAAAAAAAATTAAATTAAATTAAAAAACTATTCGACTAGTACAAACAAGCTCGACTAGTGGTTATACTAGTCGACTAGTCGACTTGTTGGTGAAAGCCCTCAGCGTCCCCTGCGGTAATCGAACCCAGGACCTTCTAGGCTAATGTACAAGGATGGCGAGGCCGGTCGGTCAGTCAGTCAGTCAGTCGGATCAGATGGTCTGTCTTTTTGTTTACCCGCATCCCCTTTTTCAAATGTTTTGTTTGTTTGTTAACTCCTTATGTACTACTGTATATATGTATTTATATACAATAAATAAATGATTCAATAAATGACTGTAAAAGAAAAAGACAAGAAAAGAAAAGCCTTAGTACTTGAAGTGCTTTTTGGCCTGAGGGTGGTGCTAGACTCAGGGTGGGGTCATGGAGTCACCAAAACATGTATGGACCCATCCTCTGGGGAGCAAGAAGTTGTGTAGCAGTAGTTTTCCAGATGTTATTTGGAACTGTCTGGTGGGACAGATCTAACATATTTAGACCCTAGTGTCCCACCACTAGCAGGGCTAAAAGACCCAAATGGCTTCAAACTCACAATGTCTTCTTCAGCCAGCTAAGCCAACACCTTCCAATGTCATTGTCTACTCAGTCACAACACAAGTCATTCATCGTTTATCTTTTGTTTGACATGGATTATCCAGTCACAGCCTCCTCGTCCATTCACAGCCTCCTATCTCCTCAATATTCTAATGTCTGACTATACCTGGTTTGCATGAGAAGAGAGAGAGAGAGAGAGAGAGAGAGAGAGAGAGAGAGAGAGAGAGAGAGAGAGAGAGAGAGAGAGAGAGAGAGAGAGAGAGAGAGAGAGAGAGAGAGAGAGAGAGAGAGAGAGAGAGAGAGAGAGAGAGAGAGAGAGAGAGAGAGAGAGAGAGAGAGAGAGAGAGAGAGAGAGAGAGAGAGAGAGAGAGAGAGAGAGAGAGAGAGAGAGAGAGAGAGAAATGGCACAGTCCAGAGGTAAGCCACACAAGCACTTACCAAGAAAGCTTTCATATAGAACCTATTTATATTCCTTATGGAGCCATGTGTTTGTATGAAAACAAACGATGTTGGTTATTTTTTTAGAGAACCCATGTAGTCCTTAAGTGGTTCCATACCTTTAAACCCATTAACACCGGGAACACATCTGTGTAACCACTTAAATCATTATTTTATACTTTGGCTATTCAAAAATAGCAGATCTACAAGCTCATAGCGCGGCACCGAGTGCCGCGCTACGAGCTTGTAGATCTGCTATTTTTGAAAAACCGTGAACATTTTTGCAAATTTTTGAATATACATATTTTAAAGCAATTCTTTTTAACTCAAATCTGTGCTTCTGGGAGTCCCTGGAACAAAATATTTTGATGGGGGTCCACGGTCAAATACCTATCATTTTGGAGGTCCTTGACATATAGTAACATCATTTATTCAGAAACCGTTCGGATTTAGAAGACATTTTGTAGAATCGGAACCTCAGGTCTTAATGGGGGTTATAAGGACCACAATATGAACTGAGCCAGAGAACCTTTTCCAGCTCGACGTGGCACACACCTTTTTTCCCCATTCCATTTAGAACCTTTTTTGCCAAGCGTGTACATGTGAGATTACCATATCAGTGTATCAACACTTTTCACTGCTGTTCTAATAAGCTCCTCGTAAGCCACTGAATGTTGTGACCTGCCTGCTGTTTGCCAAGATCATACGCTGACTTAATCTCCCAGAGTATCGACAACCTTCAATTGAGTCTGATATTGACGCTAGACGTCGGACGCTGATGTCAAGTTAAGCTTCATTTGCGTATTGTATTACGCACCTTTCATACGAGAACATCAATGGCAATGTGACTGTGGCACCTTTAAAACGAGGCGTGTGTGTGCGTGTGTGTGTGTGTGTGTGTGTGTGCGTGTGCGTGTGTGTGCGTGTGTGTGTGTGTGTGTGTGTGTGTGTGCGTGCGTGCGTGCGTGCGTGCGTGTGTGTATTACTATACTTATGAGGACCAAAGAATAGTAAAATATGAGAAAAAGATGTTGTGAGGACCATTTTCTTGGTCCTCACAAGAGAAATTGTTATTTTATGGTTGAAAAAAGATTTTTAGAGCTATGTTTACAATTAGAAAAAGATTCAGGTTGGGGTTAGGTTTTAGACCTTTAGAGGTTAGGTTTAGGGGGTTGGGGTTTGATTTCCCCCCTATTTTATACTTGACGTCAAACACCGGAAAATAGCCGATCTACAAACTCACAACGTGTCGCAGCGCGACACGTTGTGAGTTTGTAGATCTGCTATTTTTCGGCTTTAGACTTGCGGTTAAAAATGCCCCCAAAAAATCATAAATCAATCATAAAATTGGCTTCCTAAAATGTTGATGTCCTCACAAGTATAGTAATACAAACGTGTGTGTGTGTGTGTGTGTGTGTGCGTGTGTGTGTGCGCGCAGTTCACTGTGTACCTGACACCTCAGCCCGGACGGCCTTGAGATGCCACCATCATTCTTTCGTATTTATTTCCATCTCTTCGTGTGGACTTTGGAGGAAATCTGGATGCCATAGGGTGTGGCAAACATATTCGGTTGCACGGAGTGGAAACAAATGAGTGGGATTGCACGGGATTGCACAGGATTCAGGCAATAGTCAGATAAAAGAGCCGGGAGAAGAGATGGCCATGAAACTGCACTGTAAAACGGGTCCACTTGGCTCCTTATGTACACTCTCTGAGTTACGGATCCGTAAGCATCCATTTGGTTTGTAACTATCAATCATTTAGCTAGGGACCACCTGGGAGAGTCCATTTGGTTCCATTTGTACACTAGCGGAGTTAAATGAACCCAATGGATTTTATTGTGTACTAGAGGTTCGGGCATGTGTGGTCCCCGAGTAGGCCGGAAGAAATGTGATTAATCACTTGCACATGTATAGCCTATTAGGCCATATACTTAGAACGTTAAATTCCCCCTCACAGCACAATTCTCACCAAAACTATAAAAATGTCCACCAGAGGGAGACGTAATGACCGTCCTCCCTGTCATCTTCAGTGAAAACGAATTAAGATCAAATATGTTATTGTTGTAAAGTATGAATCTACAATAGGCTCTATTCACAGCAGCCATATTGTGTAGAAATTCACAGGTGTTACCAATGATACTAATGAAGGCTCTGTTCCACTCTGGTCAAACAGAGTCAGGGTGCTGATATTGTGCATGTTGGCTCACTTCTTACGGGTGTGTAACTCTGAGAGTGTACAAATGGAACCAAATGGACCCGTAAGGGTCCATTTGGTTCCATTTGTACACTCTCAGAGTTATGGGGGTCACTGTGCTACACTAAATGGAACAGAGCCGTCATTAGTATCATTGGTAACATCTGTTAAGGAAGTGAAAATATGGCTGCTGTGAATAGAGCCTATTAGGCGTCTTACTGTATGTCTGCAGTCTAGTGTAGTCTTCTGGCTGAATGTATGTTCTGCAATGTACATCACACCACAGTGTGAATCCTGTATGTCTGTAGTCCTGCATTTCGGTGTGCAATTGTTTGTTGTTTGTGCTGACAGAGGTCCAGCAGCCAAATGAAATGAATCGTGTGTAAGCCATACTTCCTGGTGCAGGAAGAAGAACCCATGGAGTGTTGCTATTGTGTTTGTATCATTACTGGAGAGCAGTGTTGCCTTGGTAGACGACAGTCCAACCACAGAAACACACCAACAGCAATAAAGCATAATAGCAAAGGAGAAGATGGAGTCCCTACACGATTTCGGTTACATGTAAATATACATTATGTAAATATATATATACTGTATAGACACACACACACGCACACACGCACACACACACACACACACACACACACACACACACACACACACACACACACACACACACACACACACACACACACACACACACACACACGCACACACACTCTGATAACTCTGATAATCAACTCATTGCTTAGCAACAGTGGGCTCCATAGCAACGGTGGAGCATTCACACTACAATGTAGCAGGAGCAGCAGGATGATGCAGCCAGTCCGCTGTCACTACTCACTGCTGTTCAATGGCTGCTGCTCACACCAAACTAAACCAGTCAACACTATACTGTTCAATGGCTGCTGCTCACACCAAACTAAACCAGTCAACGCTACTGTTCAATGGCTGCTGCTCACACCAAACTAAACCAGTCAACTGTTCAATGGCTGCTGCTCACACCAAACTAAACCAGTCAACTGTTCAATGGCTGCTGCTCACACCAAACTAAACCAGTCAACTGTTCAATGGCTGCTGCTCACACCAAACTAAACCAGTCAACTGTTCAATGGCTGCTGCTCACACCAAACTAAACCAGTCAACACTACTGTTCAATGGCTGCTGCTCACACCAAACTAAACCAGTCAACACTACTGTTCAATGGCTGCTGCTCACACCAAACTAAACCAGTCAACTGTTCAATGGCTGCTGCTCACACCAAACTAAACCAGTCAACACTACTGTTCAATGGCTGCTGCTCACACCAAACTAAACCAGTCAACTGTTCAATGGCTGCTGCTCACACCAAACTAAACCAGTCAACACTACTGTTCAATGGCTGCTGCTCACACCAAACTAAACCAGTCAACACTACTGTTCAATGGCTGCTGCTCAAACCAAACCAAGCCTGGGATGAATACCATTTTCGGGTTTCTGATCCGGTCGGAGCGGAAATAACAGTACGTCATCAGGCGGCCGGAACCACTGACCGGAACCACCGGTGCCGTTCAACTCTCACTAAAATGATTCCCCTAGTTTAAAATTGGTTTAAATTGGTATAATTATCGTTTAGTTTCTTTTGGTATAATAATCGTTTGGTATATTCATCTTTCATTCTAACTTGTAGCGTGTATAGCGAGAATAAACGAATGGATTGTCATTATGTGGGGAACAACCGCAATGCGACGCCAACCGGAACCCACCGCCGGAACCACCGTTTCTTTCGCTTTTTTTCTGAACCGGATCACACGGCTCGGTTTAGAACGAATACCAGGCTTTCCTCCGAGGTTGGAAAGTCTGGTGACGCGAGGTTACACCAAACTAAACCAACACTCTGTTCAATGGCTGCTGCTCACACACCAAACTAAACCAACACTCTGTTCAATGGCTGCTGCTCACACACCAAACTAAACCAACACTCTGTTCAATGGCTGCTGCTCACACACCAAACTAAACCAACACTCTGTTCAATGGCTGCTGCTCACACACCAAACTAAACCAACACTCTGTTCAATGGCTGCTGCTCACACACCAAACTAAACCAACACTCTGTTCAATGGCTGCTGCTCACACACCAAACTAAACCAACACTCTGTTCAATGGCTGCTGCTCACACACCAAACTAAAACAACAAAATCAACATGATAACCTCCTTGCAATGATAATAAATAATAAGCCTTTGTAAAACCCACTTGATGCATTAATTCCACATCTACCCTGCAGAAAAATGAGTAAATGGTACTATAATACGAAGGACATCTAGTTTGATGGTGGTGCACTTGCATTAAAATGGTGGGTCTAATGAAAAGGGACAGCCCAACACAAGAACAACAACTTTTATTGCACAGAGTCTTCATCTTATCATGAGAATATGCACCCCATCCCTTTGACATGGTTACAAAGGGGGAGATAGGGCTGGCTAGATATGGCTGTCATTAGTCAAACTTGCACATTGGCAGTGAAATATGGCTGACACACCCACATCAGGAAGTGCCGCATCCATGGCGACGGTTTTAGGCCCAGGATACTTGGGAATGTACTCTAAGTGACATTCCCGATATTTTGTTAGAGCCTGCATAAAAACTCTGAGAAAACACTGCGCTCAGAGCACCATTAAACCTCCCTCAAACTACCGGCCAAAGACTCTAATGCTTAACCCATTCAGACCGGGAACGCATCTGTGTCATTTTAAGATTTCTTTGGCTATTTGTTGAAAAATCATGGAAAATGTGTGCAAATCTTTGAATATATATATATATATATATATCATTTTTTAAAGCGAACATTTGTAACTCAAATCTTTGCTTCTGGAGGTCCCTGGCACAACATTTTCAGATGGGGGTCCGCGGCCAAATGTATATCAATTTAGGGGTCCTTGGCATGAAAAAGGTTGAAAACCACTGCACTATGGGATTCTAACAATGACAACAATTCTAGATTATATCTTAAAAATAGTGTTTTCCTGTTTTTGGTAATGGTGACATCATATGAAAGCACATTGTATGGTGTATTGTGCTGAATAATCCTGCGTGTATGGGACTAAATTGTTACCAAGACACTGCTATTCATCACACCGTCATGGTCCAATGCTTTAATCCATTTCATTTTTTAAATATGTAAATCTCACTTCATGTATCTGACTTTTTACTTTATCACTTTTATTTACTTTGTGATCATCAAATCTGATGTTTACAAAATCACCATCCATAATGGTAATGGAGTAGAATAGCAGAATTGTAACTGTGTCTCAACGATATGACGGTAAATCCGCTGATTCATTGATTAAATATGATTCCTTTAAAATAGAACTTAAAATACAAAATGGTGGTAAATACTGATTTTGACAGCAAATTTTGAATAAAATTCCATTTAGTTTTAGTCATATTTTAGGCATCTATAATGTTTACGTTTTTGTCTAGTTTTAGTCGACTAAATATCATAAGATTATAGTCGACTAAATCTATTGTCGATTTAGTCGATAATATAAAATATATTCTTGCGGTGCCTTGATGGCGTGGTAATGACTGATTTTACACTTGGTTGCCTGCTGAAAATAGTCGATCGACAAGCCCACAACGCGTCGCAGCGCGACACGTTGTGGGCTTGTAGATCTGCTATTTTCAGAGCACAACACCCGAGCGCAACCAAGCATAAATGACTTGTCTTTCTCCACTCGTCCCTCCCTGACATTTTAGTCTAGTTTGTATTTGTTGACGAAATTGTCAATATAATTGTCTTAGCTTTAGTTATCGTTGCTTAGTTTTTATTTCGTTTTTATTTCATTTTCGTCAGTGAAAAAAGGTAGCCGACGAACATTTTTCGTCATAGTTTTAGTCGGCGAAATCAACACTGATCACAAAGTGATCTGAACACACTGACACAACATCTTGTTTATAATGGTTCACATGTTCGTCAGAAACAGAACCTTTTATTTCATATGCATGGAACAAAAGGGAGTGTTCACAGTTTGCTCCAAAACACTATTAATCAAGCCAAGAATTCATACTGTCGTTGCACTAGATGTTTACACTGAATAAAGTTGTAAGATTTACACCATGTCCTGCCAAGACCTCCGCTATCTTTCATAGTGGGAGTTGACATCTCATACCCAGGAAACAAGTCAATTATATGTGGGGGGTAAAACACGAAATGCTAAATAAATAAAAACAAACTTTAGGATGTAGTTTGTCGGTGTAGATTTACCACACAGTTAAGAAGACACTCTCAAAGTGGGGTCCACGGACCCCCAGGGGTCCTTGGGGGAGGGGGGGTACCAGGGGGTCCCCAGCAAAATGTGTTAATATAGCGTCACAATCATTTTAACCACTTTAACCATATTCTACACTTGTGAGCTTGTAGATCTGCTATTTTTGAGTGGTGCCAACCACTCCTATATCTGACTTTGTCCGTGTGTCCGTCCGTATGTATGTCCAATAAACAAACATTGATGACAACATCAATACGGGGCTCATCAAAGGCACCACTCTCTTCACACAGGGTGTGATTTTTTTGAAAAATCCCTGGCACAAAATATTATTGAGATAGGGAGGTTCCGCAGCCAAATACATATCATTTTGGGGGGTCCTTGACATGAAAAAGTTTGAGAACCACTGCCTTTAAGGACATCATGGATTATAGATTTGTCTAATGCCTACTGGGAGCCCAGTGTGAATCCCTAACTGCTTCTCTCTGGTTTAGACCGCGCTACACCCACCAGGCATATGCTCATCAACACAATTGGGAATAAAACATCTTACAGCATGCAATGTGAAGGAGAGTGTTTCTTTTACATTTCTTGATTCTGTACACACACAGTACAGTATATTAAGTGTGTTTTCCGGGCATGATAAGCTAGGACGGTACAGTACTGTATGCCTTGAGGTGTGTATGATTTGTGGGGAAAAAAATGCTATCCAGACAAAACTACCCTTTTTCTTGTTTTTGTTATTAATCCAATAGGCTCTATGCACTGCAGCCATATTAGAAGGACATTGGGCCTCTTCCTTACAGCACTTACTTCACAGGTGTTACCAATGATACTAATGAAGGCTCTGTTCCATTTAGTGTAGCACAGTGGTTCTCAAACTTTTTCATTTCAAGGACCACCCGTAACTCTGAGAGTGTACAAATGGAACCAAATGGACCCGCAACTACCGGCCAAAGACTCAAATGGACCCGGGTCCATTTGGTTCCATTTGTACACTCTCAGAGTTACACATCCGTGAGGGGCCATTTTGGAACCCCCTCAAGGAACCATGAGGGTCCCTGGACCACACTTTGAGACCCACTGGTGTTTCCAGTGAGCCAACATGCACAACATCAGCACCCTGACTCTCTGTTTGACCAGAATGGAACGGAGCCTTCATTAGTATCATTGGTAACACCTGTGAAGGAACTAAAAAGAGGCCCAATTTCTTTCCAATATGGCTGCTGTGCATAGAGCCTATTAACAACGCTCTTAACCAGAGAGAGTGGAACGAGAGTGTGTCAAGGTTGGCCTCATGCTAAACGGAAAGGAAACCAAGGTCATGACCTATTACGTCCCCCAAGAACATCCGCCCCTAACAACAACTGAAGGCACCGCTCTAAAGGAGGTCAGTGACTTTAAATACCTGGGCGCATGGGTCAACTCCACAGAGAAGGACCTTCAAGCGAGGAAAGCGCGTGCATGGAGAGCTCTTAAACACATGACCAGTAGTGTGGAAATCCAACCTCCCCCCCGACACATCAAGATCAGTTTCTTTTCCTACGACTGCAGAGTTTGCTTTCCTTTCACGGCTGTGAGTGCTGGACACTGATGCAAGCCCTATACAGGAGTCCCTGGGTGGGTGCTATACCAGAACGCTACGTGTGTTGCTGAACTTCAAACAGGGCGAACACATTACCAACTAGAAAAAAGTGCTTCGCGGAGCACAGGCCTCCGCCAGGTCAGGTAGGTTATGGTGGCCTCCTGGTGCAAAGATCTGTGCGGTTATAGGTAAAAACGCGAAACGGCCTGTTATAGCGCACGGAAACCGCACGCTGCGTTGATGATTTGAGGCATTTCGTTCAAAAAAAAAACAATCCTGCAAACTTTGGAAGCCAATCTTAGCCAATCGAGATGGAATATGGGAAATCGGACAGATCCGTGTTGATCACATGACTATAGAGATACTGTGTACCGATTTGCGTGATGTTTGGACAAGATCTGTAGGAGCGATATCCAAAAATGTCTTTTGCACAAATCTTTTGCGCTATAACAGGCCAATCCGAAAAATTTGGGCCGAGGTTCGGCTTTGGCATCCAGGGAGTGCGTGTGTGCACAGTTTCACAGCAGCCGGGCCAATGGTGCCGGAGATTAGCTGTTCACAGATACACACACACACGGACACGCGGACGGACGGATGGACGTCCCACCCCCTACCTACAGTATGTGAATGTGCTAAAGAAAGATGCCGGTGCAGAAAGCAGAAACGAGCTGGCCAGATGGATGGAGAATTGAGATGACTGGAGACGCCGATGGAGTAGAGAAGTGGTTTTCAACCAGTGGTCCGGGGACCACCAGTGGTCCTTGCGGGGGAGTACCAGGGGGTCCCCAGCGAAATTAGTTAACATAGCGTCACAATCGTTTTAACCACTTAGCTTTGGCTATTCAAAAATATTGAAAATCTTGAAAATGTGTGCATATCTTTGAATATATGTATTCTTTTTCAAACGAACATTTTTAACTCAAATCTTTGCTTCTGGGGGTCCCTGGCACAAAACATTTTCAGATGGGGGTCCGCGGCCAAATGTATATCAATTTAGGGGTCCTTGGCATGAAAAAGGTTGAAAACCACTGGAGTAGAGGGCTCGTCTGAGGACAACGTAGAGAGAATAGTCACAAAGCGTTCTCATGTGAAAGTAAATTGTACAATGTATTGTGGTAAATAATCCGTAGTACTCATTTAGCCTGCGTGCATGTGACAAAATTGTTACCAAGACGCTGCTATTCATCACACCTTCATGGTCCAATGCTTTAATCCATTTCGTTTTTTAAATATGTAAATCTCACTTCATGTGGAGAATCTGCCTTTTTACTTTTACTACTTGTATTTGCTTTATGATGATAGAATCTGATGTTTACAAAATGTCTGTCCATAATGGTAGTGGAGTTGAATTGTAGAATGCATCGCTGAAATGATTATTTTCATATTCGATTAATCCTCGGATTATTTGTTTAACCCATTAAGACCTGAGGCGATTCTTAAAAAAAATCTAAATCTCAACAGTTTTTGAAAAAAATCTGAAAAATATTTGTTCAAGATTTTTCAAAAATAGCAGATCTACAAGCTCATAGCGCGGCACCGAGTGCCGCGCTATGAGCTTGTAGATCTGCTATTTTTGAATAGCCCAAGGAAATCTTAAAATGAGACGCAGATGCGTCCCCGGTCTTAATGGGTTAAATATGATTATTTTAGAATGAAATAGAATAGAATGACGGGGAAAATACGCTACGTACAAAATTATAATACCCATCACAAAGTTTATCTGAACACAGACATTTTACCCAGCTGTCAGAAACAGAACTTTTCATTCCGGAGCAAAGACAAGTTTTCACATTTTGGTCCAAAACACACTGTGACCAGGAAGTGATTATGATCAAGCCAAGACGTCCTAGTTGCGGTAGATGTTTACACTGAATAAAGTTGTAAGATGTCCTGCAAAGACTTCCTCTAAGCTTGCATAATGGAAGTGACATCTCATACCCGGCAAACAGGTTACAGAGAAAACTAGAAAAAGTGCTCCGCCAGGTCAGGTACGTTATTGTGGCCTCCTGGTGGCGCTATAATAGGCTAATGTGAAAAGGGTGGCATTTCTTCTTAGGCCTTTCACGGCAATCGGATACTGCATTCATGATTTGAGGCATTTTGTTCCAAAAATGGGTTTTGCTAAATTAGACCTGCTGGTGGCGCTATAACAGGCCAATGTGAAAAGGGTGGCATTTCTTCCTCGGCCTAGTGGGAATGTGCGTGTGAAATTTCACGGAAATCGCAAGCTGCGTTCATGATTTGAGGTATTTTGTTCAAAACTGACCAATCCCGCAAACTTCGGAAGCCAACCTTAGCCAATGAGGATGGAAACTGGAAAATCGGACAGATCCGGGTTGATCACATGACTTTAGAGATACTGTGTGTCGATTTGAATGACGTTTGGATCAAATCTGTAGGAGTAATATAAAGAAATGGGTTTTGCACAAATCGGCCTCCTGGTGGCGCCACAACAGGCCCATGTGAAAACTTTGGGGCAGAGGTTCTGAATTGGCATCGAGGGAGTGTGTGTGCACAGTTTCGCAGCGACCAGGCCAACGGTGCCGGAGATTAGCTGCTAACGGACGGACAGGACACACGGACACACTCTCTCGCCATGCCTTTCGGCCTGGCGGAGACACAAAAACGAAAAACTTCAGAATGTGGGTTGTGAGCATGTACATCTGATCTTGTATCTATTTATGTATTGGATTTTTTATGTTTGCCTAAAATGAAGCGCCCCAAAATAGGGACACCAGGTTGAAAGTGGACAGTGGCACACAGCTTAGCAGGGGGGAAAAACAGTGGTGAAAGGGTAGGTTAGATTCAAAGGGCCCCAGGGACATCATCCTCTCTAGGCCCTTAAGGACATCATGGTTTATAGATTTGTCTAATGCCTATTGGGGGAGTGAATCTCTAACGGCTCCTCTCTGGTTTAGACCGCACCGCACTCACCAGGCCTACGCTCATCAATACAATTGGGAATGAAACATCATATATTGCACTGTCGAAGAGAGTGTTTCTTTTCTAATTTCTCCTTTCTGTACACAGCATATTCCCTAAGTGTGTTTTTTCGGAACGGGCATAATAAACTAGGACAGTACAGTGTGCTCGAGGTGTGTGTGATTTGAGGAGGGAATGTGATTTAGTAAGAATCACACATCCACACACACAGCATCTTGCACCCAGCTCCATTTTCCTGAAGGCCGCACCATCAATGCTTTCTACAGTATTATGATAGAGAAGATATGCAAATATATGTGTGTAAAGGGCCGTGTTGCAGGCTGCTATTTGAATGGCGGAATATATTGTACCTCAGGAGTTCTCAAACCTTTTCATGTCAAATGACACTCATTAGCCCGCGGACCCCCATTTGAAAAGATATACCAGGGACCCCATAAGAGAAGATTTTTATGGCTCTAGTAGTGATTTTCAGCCATTTTAATTTCAAGGACCCCCTGTTTGACATGGCATTATAGGCTACGGTACCCCGATTTCCATCTCATGGGACTCTGGGACCCCAATTTATATTGTAAGATCTATGTTAATTTAACTCTGAGAGTGTACAAATGGAACCAAATGGACCCATAAGGGTCCATTTGGTTCCTGACTATCCATCATTTAGCTAGGGACCCCCTGGAAGTTCCTCAAGGACCCCTGGGGGTCCCCGGACCCCACTTTGAGAACCAATGTTGTACCAGACTTTTTTTTTTTCACCGCCACCGTAGTTCAAGCTGATCACGCAAGTAAAACTGACCAAAGCACATTATGAATATCACAACCACCAGAGACATTTTAAATGACAAAGCCTACTGATAATGCTTCTGAGCACTAGGACTGTCCCTTGTCCACCTGGCTATTGGGTAATGTTATTGTGAAGGTCATGGCCATAGTCGCTTACAACTAACTTGTTGTAAGACGCTTGCTGTACCAAAGCGTCAGCCGAATTGTAAGATCGCTCAACATTACTCCTATAGGAACTGTCTTGTTAACTGAACATTTTCGCCAGGGTCGGAGGCAACCTCGCCGTCTCGCACGCACGCACGCACGTACACACGCGCACACACACACACACACACACACACACACACACACACTCTGCCTGCTCTCTTGACACAGTAAACACAGACAAGCTCGCTCACCCACTACATGTACATCCGATCGGCCTTACTCTCGACTCAACCCAACCTCATATGACACACACACACACACACACACACACACACACACACACACACACACAGACAGACAGACGCGTGTTTCTTCATTGTTTTTATGAAGCATCGTGTTGATAGAACAACAGAAGGGAAGTTCATGCTACCGAGTGAACTTCATCATAGATCATTTTGTCACAAACTCGCAAATCGCCTACTGTATGCAAAACTGCCTACTTACTCTCGCTCTCTACCTAGTTGTATCCGGCAGTGACACCTGGAGTTTGAATCTTTTGTTTTTACTTTTCAATTCCTTGCCGTGCGCATGAGTAATAATACAGAGTGGAGGAAAAAAAACAGACTTCAGATTTCAGCAGAGATTACATAAATAACAAGATAGAATAGTCAGTGGGGTTCATCTTCCAGGAAGCATGAAGGTGCAAAGCAAATCCCATGGAAATCAAGCCAGTCATTTTTGAGATATCCTGTTTGGCACCAAATGAAGTGCTGGACGGACAGAACAAATGAAAATGCCATCCTGAGAACCCTGCCACAAGCAGGGCTAAAAATAACAACAAAGATCTAGACAGAGGAGGAAAATAAATACCAAAAATAAAATGCACGGATGAAATAAGGAAGAGAAATGCATTCAGGTAGAGTTAAGGGAGATAATGAAATCAAGAGGTATGGTGAATTCAATTCAATATATACCTTATGGTCATGTACAATAAATTATTCCAGCTGAGGTATTACTGAACGCTGATAGCTCTGAATTCTATAGTAATATTTTATATCCATAGTGATTTTACTATAGATAATTTAATGGGAGTATAGTAAATAAAGTCCTGCTGCACACCTACTTAGTAGGACAGGTGCGTAGGAGAGATCAGCCAGTGTAGAGAAAAGGAAATGGTCCCACACACTTTCTTCACTTATAGATAATATAATTTTATAATTTTGTGTATGTATAAACTAGAAAAAGTGGTCCTCGGAGCACAGGGTGTTCGGAATTCGCCAATCCAGATGGAATATGGAAAGCAGAACGGATCTGTCTTGATCACTTGATTTATAGAGATAATATGTACCGATTTGCGTGATGTTTGGACAAAATTTGTAGGAGTAATTGAAAGAAAAAAAATCGTCCTCCTGATGGCGCTATAATAGGGCAATGTTAGAGGGGTGGTATTTGCTCCTTAGCGTAGTGCGAATGTGCGTGCAAAGTTTCACCACAATCGGATGCTGCGTTCATGATTTGCGGCATTTTGTTCAAAACGGGTCACTCCTGCAAATTCTAGATGTCAAGCTTAGCCAATAAGGATGGAATATGATAAATCAAACAGTCTTGATCACATGACTATAGAGATCATGTGTACCGATTTGCGTGAAATTTGGATACAATCTGAAGGAGTAATATATATATATATTTTTTTTACATAAGTCGGCCTCCTGGTGGCGCTATAAATGGCAGATGTGAAAAATGCAGGGCAAAGGTTTTTCCTTGGCCTCTAGGGAGTGCGCAAACAAAGTTTTACACAGAATCACAGTTCGCTGCAGTTACAGGTAAAAACACAAATCGGCCTGTTATAGCGCCACCATGAGGCTGATTTGAACATTTTCAAGTGGCATCTCTTCCTCGGTGGGAATGTGCGTGCAAAATGTCACGGAAATCGCACGCTGTGTTCATGATTTGAGGAATTTTGGAAGCCAATCTTAGCCAATCGGGATGGAATCTGAAAGACCTGTTTCGTTCTGGGTTCTGCTCCGGCATTCAGGGAGTGTGTGCACAGTTTCGCTGCGATCAAGCCAACGGTGCCGGAGATTAGCTGTTCACCGATCAGGTCAGTTGACCGAAACATATTTCTTCAATAAATGTTTCTGTAAGTGAAGGCGGTGTGTGGGACCATAAAGTGTACAGTATACCATTGGTTTTCAACATGGGGTCCGGGGATCCGCAGGGGTCCTTGGGGGTGTCTGTCAGATAAATGATTGATAGTTAGCACCCAAATGTGTCTGTAACTCCTAGAGTGTACAAATGGGGTAAAAAGGATTTTAAAGTGGAGATTAGGTCCCAGAGATGAAAAAAAAAAACAAGACAAATCATATCAAATGGGGATCCATGGCCTAATGCATATCAAATTGGGGGTCCTTGAAATTAGAACGTCACTGCGCTAATACACAGCAAAAGTGTTAATTCGGCTCTGACCCATAGCAGTCCATTTTACTCTAAAACAAACACTGACAAAATGTTTACCGTGTACAGTCTGTAACTATATATATCTTTTTTTTCTTATTATTTTTTCTTTTCTTTTTTCCCCCCAGTTTTAATACGTAAGCTCTGTTTATGGGGCCCTTGGAGTGCAATAATGAGATGGGCTTTTAAACATGCTTCCTGGCAGTGAGGCCGGCAACATCTATCTCTGGATGCCGTAAATGACATATCTTTGCCTGTTTATCTCCATGTGAAACAATTGGATAGCCACCACACATCCCGCCATTGGACATCCCATCCACGGCCCTCTCTCAAGGACGCCCCCCCCGCCCCCCCCCCCCCCCCCCCCCCATCAATCACTTGGAAGGTTCAAAAAGTGAGTCATTGGGGACCTTACATGGAGAGTCGAGAAAAGAAGGGGGGAAAAAAAATGCTCTGCATGCAAGATGCCTCCTCCAGTGTCTGACCTTAGAGTTTTTTTTTTTGTACCTTTGCAGACCACTGTGATACGTTCTGGTGCAATTCTATCAGCATTTTCTTTTTTCCCTCTCTCCCTCTCTTTCATTTCAAAGTTGCTGAAAACAACGCATTGAATTCTGAAGATGAAGTATTTCCTTTTCCCACGCGGCGTGCTATCTCTCTCTCTCCACCCCATCCCACTTCCCTGCCCGTGCGTACACACACTATAACCCGTTAAGACCCGAAGCTGATTCTACATGTCACCTAAATCCCAACAGTATTCTGAAAAACGTAGGTTTCTATATCAGTGGTGCTCATCAGTGTGGTGCAATCTTTTTCATGTCAAGGACCCCCAAAATTATATGGATTTGGCCGCGGACCCCCATCTCAAAATGTGTTGTTCCAGGGACCCCCAGAAGCAAAGATTTGAGTTACAAATGTTCGCTTTAAAAATATATGTATATTCAAATATTTGCACAAATGTTCTCGATCTTTCTAAACTAGCAGATCTACAAGCTTGTAGCGCGGCACTCGGTGCCGCGCTATGAGCTTGTAGATCTGCTATTTTTTAATAGCCAAACTGTAAAATAATGCTTTTTTAGCTCAAATCAAATGTGACACAAATGCGTTCCAGGTCTTAATGGAATAATGTACGTACACACCTCATTTGACTCAAACAGAAAATCTAAGAAAAGGCACAAAAAAAAAAAACGGAAACGTGGAGAGGGGAGAAGTGAAAAGCGCCCACCCCGAGCACTTTTACCCCCCCCCCCCCCCAGCATTCCCTCTGCAATAAATCATTGGGTGTTCTCTCTCTTCATCAGGCTACAGATCACTTGTACATGCCTCAACATCCATCCTGCCCATTGTGACAACGGACTCCTGTTTTGCGCTGAATAGGCATTACTCGCTGTGCGTGTGTGTGTGTGTGTGTGAGGGGGGCTGGCTGAATTACGGCGAAATGTGTTATCGGCCCTCATGCAAAGCAGACCACTGGCATGTGCTGAAGACGTTATGCCAAAGGTGTTGACTGATCTCCAGATAACCATTGTCATGAATCATTGCTGATGTCCAGCGTGCTTTAATCAATGTGTACCAAGGACAAAATCACAGTACGGAGGATTGAGTCGTAGACTACAATTGACGTCTGCTGACGTCTTTTCCCCCTCTTTTTTTTTCTCCACTCATGCAGATATTTGCCATATTTGCTTTATTTGGTTTGTATAATTCGTACGAGACATTGAGTTTCCCGGTGTATGAAAAGTTTGCTTTGACCTGTTGATGTGGACTAGTGTGTGAATAGCTCATAACCCTGATTTGTACTTGGTTGCACCGCACGCAGGTTTCGCACACCGAAAATAGCCCGTCGACGAGCTAAGCTCACAGCTGGTCACAGTCAGCGTTGCCAGATTCTGTGAGAGAAACAAGCAACCAGGTATAGGAAAACCAGCCCAAAAGAAGCGACCACGGGCCACATGAGCACTTTAACATATACATGAGCTATTTGAAAATAGCAGATCTACAAGCTCACAACGCGTCGCGATGCGACGCGTTGTGAGCTTGTAGATCTGCTATTTTCAAATAAAATCTTGCGAAATTATAATAAGCAGATCTGGCAACCCTGGTCACAGTGCGAGAAGTGTAACAGTGTAACATCCATTTTAGTTGTATTTTTTTTTATCTTGTAGCTCCATTGGTATTACAGCATCTGTCTGTTAGAACTATGATTCCCACAATAGGCTCTATGCACAGCGGCCTCTTCTGACTTCCTTCACAGGTGTCACCAATGATACTAATGAAGGCTCTGTTCCATTCTGGTCAAACAGAGTCAGGGTGTTGATATTGTGCATGTTGGCTCACTAGAAATACTAGTGGGTCTCAAAGTGTGGTCCAGGGACCCTCATGGTTCCTTGAGAGGGTGTAACTCTGAGAGTGTACAAATGGAACCAAATGGACCCTCCCGGGTCCATTTGGTTCCATTTGTACACTCTCAGAGTTATGGGGGTCCTTGAAATTAAAACGTTTGAGAACCACTGTGCTACACTAAATGGAACAGAGCCTTCATTAGTGTCATTGGTAACACCTGTGAAGGAAGCAAGGAAGGGGCCCAATTTCTGTCCAATATGGCTGCTGTGCATAGAGCCTATTCAGTTGAAAACAAAACCACTACCGCTCCAAAATGAATGCGGCAGGGTCCTGGCGCCGAGGGTATTTTGGAAAGAAACAACAATGTTTTCATCAACATATATAACTTTAAAATAGAAATGCATTTCCGGTACATTCCCGGTTGCTTTGTCCTACCCAAAGTTTGATAGAGTGTTAATTGTCAAAAAAAAACACATTCATGTGGAATAGTTATTGTGAAAAATATACCGGTGAAAGATTATCTCGAAAAATAACTTTGGTTTAAAAGTCACACAGTATGACTTAACGTTTACTGCTCTCTTGTTGAGACATGCCGCAGAGTCAGAGGGGGGTTGGGATTAGTGTTAGATAATGAGAGAAGTTTGCGAGCGAGGTTATCAAGCGAGGAACAAATTTAGATTAGAGGGGAAAAGGCATTGTTCTTGAACAGGACAATGTTATCTTTTCCCCTCTCGTACTCCAGAATGTACAAAAGAAATGTACGTTGGCAAATGGGCACGATTGTCTGTGCCATTTTATACACTATACGCTACAAAATGTTCAGTAAAAAAAAAAGGGAATCTGAAAAAGTTAAGAAAGCGCTACAGCTACACATTCCTGTTTGGTACGTAGAGTGGTGGAAAGTAACTTACATTTACTTTAGTACTGTACTTAAGTAAAACTTTTTTTGTCTTTGGGGGGTTTTTGTACTTTACTTGAGTATTTCCAACTTTTACTCCACTACAATTATTTGAAAACTTTAGCTACTAGTTACTTGTCAGATATAAATGATGATATTATGGAACATACATTAACCACTTTAGCCCTATTTTATAGGCTATTTGAAAATAGCCGATCTACAAGCTCACATCGCGACACGTTGTGAACTTGTAGATCTGCTATTTTCAAACATTTTAGTACTTTTACTTTTGGTACTTTAGGTACATTTTGATGTCAATACTTTTGTACTTTTACCCAAGTAAATTTTGAATTCTGGACTTTCACTCGTAACAGAGTATTTCTACATTGCAGTATTGATACTTTTACTTAAGTAAAGAATTTGAGTACCTTTTTCACCACTGGGTACG
Organism: Gymnoscopelus microlampas; assembly: GCF_963454915.1. Lineage (NCBI taxonomy): Eukaryota > Metazoa > Chordata > Actinopteri > Myctophiformes > Myctophidae > Gymnoscopelus > Gymnoscopelus microlampas. Next base: position 13,025,099 of record NC_139949.1, read on the forward strand.
TATGATGAGTGGTCTGTTCCACACACATTGTGATCGCACTGCATGTCATGGCTCCCACTGTATCTACAGCTTTGCCATTACAAATGAGATCAAGTTGCAGCTGGGACTCATCGGTGGCTCAATGGGGAAAAGAGATCAGTAAAACGGGGGAGAAAAAAAAAAAGCATACGCTGCAGTGGTGCACGGCGGACAGGTTTGCCGGTAACCACACTCAGAGGCGTGAACCGCCTCTGAGCCGAGTCACACGGCTAAACCGAGCGTGCCAGCTCCCAGACCAGGTGGGTATATATACGGTTTACGGCTGAATGCCGCGAGCACACGAAAGTCGGCTCTGAAATCTCAAGCTTCATCCTGACCTGGGAAACAGTACGTTTGGTTTTCTGTGGCAGTTTGAAAGTATGACATTTTTGTCGAGCAACACTTCCAAATAGTATTTCCAATTGTCTGTACTTTTACTTCTACTCCACTACATCTCAGAGGCAAATATTTTACTTTTACTCCACTACAATAGGCTCTATGCACAGCAGCCATTTTGGAGAAAAATTGGGCCTCTTCTGACTTCCTTCACAGGTGTTACCAATGATACTAATGAAGGCTCTGTTCCATTCTGGTCAAACAGAGTCAGGGTGCTGATATTGTGCATGTTGGCTCACTAGAAATACTAGTGGGTCTCAAAGTGTGGTCCAGGGACCCTCATGGTTTCCTGAGAGGGTGTAACTCTGAGAGTGTACAAATGGAACCAAATGGACCCTCCCGGGTCCATTTGGTTCCATTTGTACACTCTCAGAGTTATGGGGGTCCTTGAAATTAAACAGTTTAAGAACCACTGTGCTACACTAAATGGAACAGAGCCTTCATTAGTGTCATTGGTAACACCTGTGAAGGAAGCGAGGAAGGGGCCCAATTTCTGTCCAATATGGCTGCTGTGCATAGAGCCTATTACGTGAAAACTTTAGTTACTAGTTACTTTGAGGATATAAATCATAATATTATAAAACATACATTAACCACTTTAGCCCTATTGTATACCTAGGCTATTTTCCAACATTCTAGTACTTTTACTTGTGGCAGTTTTTTTTTTGTTTGTTTTTCAGTTGAAACTGAAAGTATGACATTTTCGTCGAGCAACACTCGTCTGTGAGAAAGCTACGCAATGAATGATGTGCCTCCGTGTTGAAGGAGTGACAGCAAATGGGAACGAGCGTCGCATCATTGCTTCTTCCTCCGTGGCAAAAAAAAACAGAGAAAATGTGTTCTGTGGTAATTGGTTATTCTAAGCGTGGAACGAAAAAACATCAATGAAGAAGATGGGATAATGTTACGATATTAGAACATGGTTCCATGTATTCATTTGGGTAAACACCCTACAAACATTCTGCCATAAACCTCCATTGATGATTGTTAACAGGGGAGAAACTGCACATGTGCACGCTGTATGCATGGAAACCCCCCTCGTGATAATTGAACTCTGATAGTGTAGAAATGTAGCCGTAATGGGTTTTGGAGTGTGACACAAAATGTTGTGTCATAAAAGCCTATAAACCAAGGCATCTCTGAGGGTCCTATACTGTCCTGTGAGCCCTTTCTCTCTTTTCTCTCCCTATGCTTGACTGTGAACAGATAGGCAACATCTTTACAGGATACTTAACACGGTACAATCCTAAGTGTTAATTTAACCCATTAAGGCCTGAAGCCGATTCTACAAATGTCTCCTATAAATCCCAACAGTATTCTGAAAAACATGTTTCTATATCACTGGTGCTCAAACTTCTTCATGTCAAGGACCCCCAAAATGATATGTATTTGGCCGCGGACCCCCATGTAATTTTTTTTTTCCCAGGGACCCCCAGAAGCAAGGATTTGAGTTAAAAATGTTCGCTTTAAAAGAATATAAATATATTAATTTGCACACATTTTCTCGATTTTTCAAAATGATATGTATTTGGCCGTGGACCCCCATGTCAATTTTTTTTTCCCAGGGACCCCCAGAAGCAAGGATTTGAGTTACAAATGTTCGCTTTAAAAGAATATAAATATATTAATTTGCACACATTTTCTTGATTTTTCAAAAATAGCAGATCTACAAGCTCGTAGCGCGGCACTCGGTGCCGCGCTATGAGCTTGTATATCTGCTATTTTTTAATAGCAAAAGTGTAAATTAATGCTTTTTAGCTCAAATCAAAAAGTGACACAGTGACACTGAGTGTTAATTTAACTCTGAGAGTGTACAAAATGTAAACAAATATTTGGATACATTTGTAAACTCTCAGACTTAAATGAACAGATAGTGGTATCGAACAAGACAGAGCAACTAGCACACGATGCATATAAGATGAACAAGTTGGCTATACCTCACGTTTTTAAGCGTGCCAGCTGTGATAATCTTAATATCAAGTTTAGTGTTTTTGTAGCAAATATGTTCCATGGAGCTTAAACACTAACATACAGTTTGGTTGGAAGCCTTGAAATACAACAACCCTAAATTAGGGGTGTGCCGATACACTAATTTCACGAAACGATACGATACGATATTTGGCTCACAACTTCGATACGATTTCGATACGATACGCACTTTTTTTATTATGAAAATATATGGAGGAGAAAAAAAGAAAATGCAAACAAATAATTCTGTTTTTGCATTATTCAGACATGCAAACTTGTAGCTTTTCAGCTACAATAGCCGTTTTGAATCCAAATAGTATGACACCTGACCCGAAAAAAAAAACATGTTGTCACTCTTTTCACTTCGGGGCCGTTTGCATGCCTGATTATTATGATTGTAAAAAAAAAAAAAAAAATTTTTTTTTTTTTTTTTTTTTTTCAAAAACGATATTTTTTTTTTCCAAAACGATACATATCGTCGCAAAAACGTATCGCGATATATCGCGGGACGATATATCGGCACACCCCTACCCTAAATCCATTAGGACAAGCAACAACAAAAGTATGAATATACATTGTAAAATCCTCAGTGTTAATATCATTCTGAGATTGTAAAAAAAAAAAGATACATCTTTAGACTCTCACAGTTAGATCAACACTGAGGATTTTACTGTATACAAAGCATATATAGTTGTTTGCATTCAGGCCCTCCAGGAACAACAAAAGCACCTGGCTTTTTTGCGAGATTTATAAGCTGCGTTCTTCTATCAATGACTTCCAACCGTGAATTAAAGTGTCCCTTGAGAGGGGCTGACCTGCATCTCGCTGTGCTTTCCAACTTGGCTTGTTTCATCCATTCAAGCGAAGTGGCCGAAAGTGATTAGTCAACGTTTCTGGGCGTACGGTACGGTAGGAGCGTTCTCGCTCAGCCCCCCTGGTGAAAACAGCCCTAACTCAGTCCTCCTAAGGGACCTGATTCCTGGTCTGCGATTGTGTGTGTGTGTTATGTTTTTTATGTTTTTCTTTTTTTTTTTTAACCCATTAAGACCTGCAGGCCGATTCGACAAAATGTCTTCTAAATCCTAACAGTTTTTTTGAAAAAAACGTATGTTGCTAAAATATCAGTGGTTCACAAACTTTTTCATGTCAAGGACCCCCAAAATTATATGCATTTGGCCACGGACTACCCATCTCAAAATATGTTGTTCCAGGGACCCCCCAGAAGCAAAGATTTGAGTTATAAATGTTCACTTTCAAAATATACATATTCAAAGATTTGCACACATTTTCACAATAAAAAATAAAAAGATTAGCCAAAAATGTAAATGACACAGTTGTGTTCCAGGTCTTAATGGGTTAATTGTCCGGAATTATTTTCGCAGATTAGTTGTTGTTTTGTCTTCATAAATAAAATCAGAATAGAATTGTGTCCCATTTGGTTATTGTTGGGGGTATTTGCCAAGTACATTTTGCACATACCTGGAAATCGGCCCCTGCATTACTACTTAACTATCATGAGCAAAGCTTCATAACGAGACTCTGGTCATTTTATGAATTTGCAAGCCACAACTGAAAATCGGGGGATAGCCTAAAGCCTAATTACACTTTGTCGTACTCCATCGAAAATAAATGAGCAAGAGTGCAACGACAAGTTCAGCGAGAGAGCTCTCGCTGGCGGCCCATTGGTCGGTTTCATGCGCCACGTTCTCCCATTTTCAACCAGTCACGTCACTAATGGGACCGTGCCACGATTCGAGGGAGGAGGTCTGTCCTCTTCCTTTGCTGTTCATTGCCACTGTCCAGGTTGTATCATGCCGCTGAATGCCCTGATCTTAAAAAAATCCTGCTTACCCTCCACCACCTGTTGTTTGGAACTACTTTTATCACTATATGGGGATTTGGTGTGCCTCTTATTTGGTAGGGGGGGGGGGGCGAGCTTGTATATCTGCTATTTTTGAATAGCCAAAGAAATTTAAAAAATGACACACAGATGCGTTCCCGGTCTTAATGGGTTAATGTACCTACACTGCTGTTGACGTCTAACCACCGACTAATTTAGACTCCGAGTAGAAACCTAGCATTACTAAGCCTCCGGGACCAGAACTGAAAACAAGTTGAGTCTTTATGTACAGTAACATTTGGCTAGTCATTTACAACAAAACATTCTGTTCACAACTACAAGCGGTACCCAAAGTCACAGACGCAAAAAAAAAAAGTGCTTACCTCGGTCATTTGGAATAGTAATTTATCAACTAAATAAAATAACGCAGGGGCATTCACCCTAATGACCGCTACGGTCAGCGGTAGTGCATGTGTGAGCACACAAATGACCTGTGCAGCATAATTTTCTGTTAAGCAGCTTTATGAGACACTTTCCAATCGCAGCTTTTGTTTCATTCTGCAGCGTACTTATTCAGTAGATCAAAATATAGTGACGATATGATCAGTTGGGATGTCATTTTGTCACATACTCCGGTGCGCGCGCACATGTGCCTCGCGTGCGTCACGTGGCGGCAATGAGAGGCCCGCTTAGCAGCATTAAGACACATGCACGGTACGTGTGAAATGTTACCCTCGTGCTTTGTTAATGGAGGAGATCCTAAAACCCATTTCAGTGGTGACGACAGCTAGAGTTAACATGCGTCCTACATAAGGACGAATCGGTGATGGAGGTGACGGCTATATAAGCTGACCTCTCTCGTCTCTTTTGTTATTTGACTTGACCGCGATTTTGCCTTTGTTTCACCTACTTCCGTATGAAGCCATTACATCAAATTCACTCCAATATGACCTTGCCTTAAAAGGAAAAATCGCGTCTACCTTTCTCCTTACCGTGCGGCTCTCCTGTTCCTTTTACATAACGCATCTCTCTTTCACGATCACTCTTAAGATCACAGGAAATCTTGTCCTAGATTCTGAACCCTCGTGCCTTTGCTTTTGGTTGCTTGTAATGTCGTAGGAACTGAGGCTCATTGTAAGGTTGAAGTTTTGTATGTATGGTACCCCTGTATAACGGTGTCAGCTAAACGTCTAAATTGTAAATGTAATTAATTCTGCTCCGGTTGAAACGCTGGGAAACGCTGCATGCTTGTGGCCCGTGATTCCAGCTCCCCCCGTGCACAAATCGATAACGGTGCCAGACGCGGAGGCTGTGGCAGATTCATCCCCTCCCCCCCCCCCCTTCGCCCCGGCCAGCAGTCCAGACGCAGCCCACCGTGGCTTGAGACCTCCAGCACCAATAATAAAACAGTCAGTCGGGGGGAGACAAACAAATTATCTCGCGCAAGGTCTCAAGCAGAAGCACATTGTGCTGTTCGCAAAATGTATCTTTTCGGACAGCTTTTTAGCTTTTACAATCCAAATCACAAATGCTTTGTTTGCTAGTTACGGGGTTCATGCTAAGGACGTGCATGGCAGAAAAAAAGGACCAAGTCTTATTTATGTATTATAATATAATTGGGGGAGAAACAATGAATCGATTAATCAAGCTTCAGAAAATTCATCCCGCGTTTTAATGAGTGGAATAATAATCGGTTCACAGATGGACCATGGAACTATTTCTAATATAATGTTTCAACTGAAAATGTGAATGCCCCTCTTAGTTCCATATTATAAAATTAAATGTTTTTGCCTGCTGGATAGACATTGAGCAATTTAACCACATTAACCCTCGCAAACCTATTTTGGGCATGTCATAGGACGTAGATGAACATTGAAAAAAAAATGACATGAAATAAATGTTATTATCTTCGCCAGGCCACAGGGCCGGGAGGTGAAGATAATGTTCTCGTGTGTGTGTGTGTGCGTGTGTGTGTGTGTGTGTGTGTGTGTGTGTGTGTGTGTGTGTGTGTGTGTGTGTGTGTGTGTGCGCACGCACATGGTGAATCTTGCAAACATCTGGACTAATCAGCGCCAAACTGCACATGCACGCTGCCAGTAGGAGAAGGAAGACAGTGGCCCTGATTCATAAAGGGATTTGCGACCATATTTTGTACGTACCGGCATTTAGGACAAGTCGTACATATCCACCTGATGCATAAAGATTTTTTTGGTCTGTGTTTTGTGCGTCAGGTGCGCACGTTCTCAGGTCAGCCCCGAGGCTGGCGTACCAGGGCTGAAATGTGCGTATGTCTTTAGAATGCTTTATTCTTCATGTCAAAATCAATTACAACAGAGGCAAACCTCAAATAAAATATATATGTGGCCAACATTTGTCAACACATATGTATAAAAAATAAAAAATAAATGTCAAACGATGTATTGCTTGTAGCCTATGCATAATATAGACATGATGTAGATTCCACCGCTTTTTATTTTTCTAGGCTATCGGTTCCATTTAGAGATGAGCCAAAGTGTCACGTAATAATGAAAATAGGCTATCATTCCTTAATGAAACTGCGGAGGGACTGACGCACCAGTGTCCGTGCCGCGGTATTAATTTGTAGGCTAATAGTCTACTGTAGGCTACTCTACTGTATATTGATCACATGAACGCCACACACAACAGCCTAATAAATGTTACCATCTGATGAGGAAACTATAGTGATGAAAGCTGTGTCCAGAAGATCTATTCCCCATTCAGACGTAGGACAGTGATATATTAATCAAAAAATAACTAATTTAATCAATAAGTAATCAATAAGCTCTGGTCCATAATCGGATAGCAGCGTTCCACTTGTATCCCTGGATTTATTTTCAACATCATCTTTTTGATAACGTGAGCATGTTATATCCTTTCCAGGTTATTAGTCTATTATTTGCTGGCGGGGTTAAACCTTGTAAACATTACACATTACGTTCAGCTGATCCATCGTGCAATAGTGGCACTCACGACAGATCAGAATGATGTTCAAGTTCTCTGTCAGTGTCAAGGCAATGCGGCCGACAGCTGTAAGTTTGGACGAGAAGTTAAACTCCGGTGTTGCCAGATTTTGTGAGAGAAATAAGCAACCAGGTCTATGAAAATAAGCCCAAAAGAAGCAACTGGCACTTAGGCCATTTATTATAAGCACTTTAATTAAACCGTTGTGAGCTTGTAGATCTGCTATATTTAAACAAAAATCTTGTAATACAATGTGGAATATTTGGAAGATTTTTTAAACATTCTAACAACACAAATCTGCCTCCAGCTGGCACAAAACATTTTCAGATGGGGCTTATAGGGATAAATTAGACTACATATTAACTTGGGGGTCCATGACATAAAGATATTTGAGAACCACCGGTTAAAACAATTGAACAATTGTGAAGCAAGCCCAAATAACCAACTACACTTTAGAAACAAGCCCAAAAAACTGCACCCCACTTCTACCAATATTTACAAGCAACTTTACAGAAAAATAAGCGCAAATTCGCTTATAATAAGCGGACATGGCAACACTGTGCCGTAAAGTGATGTTAAAGTTGGATGCTGTTGGATGCAGACTTCGAGATTAATCAGATCCTACACCTGGTCATACGCACGTCTCTGTCATATACGACACCCCTTTTGAATCGCACGTCCGTTAGTGAGTACCAGAAATACGACCTCCTTTACGAACTTAATTTACACCATATTTACGACCCTCGTTATGAATCGGGGCCATTGGGTCAGTTATTCATATTTTTTTTGCGCGTGTATTACCCCAGTCCGTTTTCCCTTCAAGGATGTGTCTGTGACGTCGGTATGGATGGAGGTGTTCCCTGCTGTATGCAGGCGCTTATTGTACGGATCCTTGTTCACTCTACCTTGAGGCCATAGGGACTAACCCTGAATTCTGGGCACCCAGATGTTGTGACGTGTTGTGAGCTCGTAGATCTGCTATTTTTGCTTTTTTATTATTATTATTTGTGTTTCAAATCGGCCTCATGCAGGTGCTACACCAGGTCGCTTTGCATGTGTGCCTATAACTCTTGAACATAGGCCCTACCATCAGCATTTATTGTTCCCTGGATTCCTTGGATCATGACGCACCTCCCCTTATAGGCCCGGCCCATTTTCCGCCATTTTGCCTTTTCTTCACAACACGGCACGCTTCTTGCTGCTATACTCCCATTTGTCCGGACGTCACAAACATCGGTACACATTATCTCATGGAGTCGCACAGCGTGAAAGCCATCCATTACGGTTATGTATTCAACATGCAGATACAAGAAACTGTGTGAAACATTTATCATTCAGATTTGTTGTAGTCCATTCTGATTGCCTATAATTAGCTTCCAACTTTTGCACCAGTTTCTTTTTTAACTCCCACTATACTCTGGGGCTAAGACCCTGATCTGACATTACTTTTTTTTTTTTTTTTTTACCTATGATGAGATGCCAAAACTTGGGACACCAGGGTTAAAGTGGTAAAAACAGTTCTTTTTCATGTCAAGTACCCCCAAAAGGATACGTATTTGGCCACGGACCCCCATCTAAAAAAAATTGTTCCAGGGACCCCCCAGAAGCAAGGATTTGAGTTACAAATGTTCACTTTAAAAGAATATATATATATTCAAAGATTTGCACACTTTTTCACAATTTTACAAAAATAGCAGATCTGGCACCGAGTGCCGTGCTATGAGCTTGTATATCTTCTATTTTTGAATAGCCAAAGTGTAAAATAATGCTTTTTAGCTCAAATAAAAAAGTGACACAGATGCGTTCCAGGTCTTAATGGGTTAATAACAACGGACAAAACGACTAGTTAAGTAAGTAGCCTTTACACCAGCTGCCCTACTGCTCTATGGCATCGTATGTGATACCAAAATGCAGTTTCGAAATAAATAGAAGGTGCCGGGAAAGGAACCTTCACAACCCAGCCAGGGGAAAATGTGTAAAAAGTATGTCAAAAATAGCTGTGTGTACTTTGTTTCTACATGCTAAATAGCGCGCAGGACACCACAACCTGTGCATTGGTAAACGCTTTATGTTGATGCCGACCCTCTCTGTGAAAGAGGATGGGTGTTAAATCCAATCACTAACCAACCAGTCCTGCTCACCCACAGGCTGCCGCTGAAAGCTGCCATTTGGCTCAGATAAGCTAGCCATTTCAGTCACATATATATAGGCCATTCAGCATGCATTTCCATGTCAATTGGATGTCTGGTCTTAGCTCGTTTCTCAACCAAGCAGCGCTCAATGACAACGCAAGTCACGATGTTGCAAGAATCTAGATTGTGCAGTGTGACTGAAAATATGTCTCTTCTTGGGCCACAATGGTCGCTAAAGGTCATTTCTACAGTGTTCATTGTGAGTGCCCGGACAGGCGGAGGATTCAAACCCGATAGTCTCTGCTTGAATCGGTCTTGATTGTTGATTAATACTCACTACAATAATGACCCTATAAGCATAATAAGCAGTTTAGTCACTGGTAAATCTAGGATTGTGTCAAATATAGTCGGGTAAAAATCAAAATAACTACCGCTATGTTTTAACCAAGGTGCCACTGTTTCTAACCATAGCTATCCATTTCTGTGGTTTGCTTAATCAAATTCAACAGTCCACACGGGTGATTTGAATTCTGCTTAGTACAGGTTCTCTCTCTCTCTCTCTCTCTCTCTCTCTCTCTCTCTCTCTCTCTCTCTCTCTCTCTCTCTCTCTCTCTCTCTCCCCTCTCTTAGTTCAACACATCCATGGGCTATTTGTTAAGACGTTAAAGCCAAAGCCAATAATCCACACAAACAGGGAGCAAAAAAGGGGAAGACACGGGAAGACTTCCCCATTAGCAACGTATGCTAATGGCAAGTCTTTCTCTAATCTAATTTAAACCAGCTAAAGTTTGCTCGCCAATCCGCTACAAGTCAAATAAAAAAAGTTTAAAGCAGTTTAAGCAACGAAAACATAACAATAAGAATAGAACGAGAGACGATCACACATGCTGATGTTATTATAGGCTGGTTGGTGTGTATGTGACTGAAAGGGCGCGCTAACGGCGGCCAATCGGGGTCTGCTGACCGTCCGAGTTCCAGTTTGGCTCAGAGATCAATGGCGAGGAGGAGAGGGGATGTGGTCTGAATGAAGTGGCTGCAGGCTGGGCCTTTCATCTGGCTCTATACACAGTCAAATCCCAAGTGTGAATTTAACTCAGTCTGAAAACTCACCGCTTCAGACTCTCTGCGGCGTGGCTCGGCAGGAGTCTAGACCACTGTTTCTTTTAACCCATTAAGACCGGGAACGCATCGGTGACGTTTTTTAGATTTCGTTGGTGATTCAAAAATAGCAGCTCTACAAGCTCATAGCTTGTAGCTTGTAGATTTGCAATTTTTGGGGGAAAATCTTAAAAATGTGAGCAAATCTTTGAATATATATTTTTTAAAGCGCACATTTGTAACTCAAATCTTTGCTTCTGGGGGATTCTACAAATGCCTTCTGAATCCTAACAGTTTTTTGGAGAAAAAAAAAGGTACGTTGCTATGATATCAGTGGTGCTCAAACTTGTTCATGTCAAGGACCACCCAAAATTATGTATTTGGCCACGGACCCCCATCTGAAAATATTTGGTTCCAGGGACCTCCAGAAGCAAAGGTTTGAGTTCAAATGTATATATATTCAAAGATTTGCACACATTTTCACGATTGCTTAAAAAAAAATAGCCAAAGACATCTAAAATGACACGGATGCGTTCCCGTCCCGGTCTTAATGGGTTAACGTTGAGTCCGGGGCCCACCAGGGGGTCCTAATGGACCCTTACAGTGCTGTAACTCTGAGGATTATACTGCACATATATAGATGACATAGATTGGGGTACCAGAGGGCGATCGGTGGCCTCGTGCATATCAAACTGGGAGTCCTTGACATGAAAAGGGTTGAGAATCACCGGTCTAGATGTCTTTAAAAGGGACAGTCTGTGCGTGTCTGTCTGGAGCTAATCTCATAAACAGCTGATCAGCAGCACATTTTCTCATGCCAGTAGGCCACATGCGTATACCTCTCATTTTCACTGCATGGCTTTGAAAGAGGTAGCCTTCTTTCTATAAGAGGGTCTGTGTGTCTGTCCAGAGCTAATCTCGTACATCACCGGACTGATCACACTGCCACATTTCTTGTGTGCTCTTTCACTAAAGCTCACATTGAATCATACTCATTATTGTTCACATTGTGCTATACTTTTTGAAATACGTCATAGACGTCATAGATGACATCACAGGCCTGGCCACCTTAACCCATTAAGACCTGGAACTGTGTCATTTTTAGATTTGAGCTAAAAAGCATTATTTTACACTTTGGGCTATTCAAAAATCGTGAAAATGTGTGCAAATCTTTGAATATATATATTTTTAAAGTGAACATTTTTAACTCAAATCTTTGCTTCTGGGGGTCCCTGGAACAACATATTTTGATGGGGGTCCTCGGCCAAATTCATATCATTTTGGGGGTCCTTGACATGAAAAAGATTAAGCACAACTGATATAGAAATTTAGGAGACATGTAGAATCGGCTTGAGGTCTCAATGGGTTAAATCTAAGATCCACACTGGAGCCACGCCGCCGTGAGACACATTCTGCAAGTTTAACCATGTGAACTAGGGCCGCAGGAAAAAAATAAATATATGAATCGCGATTCTCATGTTGGACGATTCAGAATCGATTCTCATTTTCAAAAAATCGATTTTCAAAATAAATAAATAAATACATATATATTACATTTTCTTTTCCCCCAGTATTTTTGTATAATGACATTTTTGAGAAGTGGCAAGTTCTGGGCTGAATCGGGGGAAATCGATTTTGAATAAAAAAAAAAACGTTTTTTGAATCGAGAATCGTTTTGAATAAAAAAAAACGTTCGTTTTGAAAAAATCGGAAACAATCGGAGTCGTGACCCCAAGAATCGGAATCGAATCGAATCATGAGATAGCAGACGATTCACGACCCTAATGTAAACGTCATATATTATGACAAAAATAAATAATAACAAATACATCATATTTTGAAGATCTTCACTGATATTAAACATAGTAAAGCTAGATTGGAGGTGGTTATGCTCATTTTGTGAGGAGCGTCAAGCAGTGGGAGCAGAGTGCATGAATCTCGGTGAAGCATTGTAGACAGTCAGTAGAACTAAATCCTCAGAGTGAGGACAGTAACCGACAGTTTTCCGAACAAAGATAAGTAGGATGTAGATCCAGGGTACCCTTGTGAATGAAGACAGCAGTGAGTGTGTCTATGGATGTACTGTACAGAGCAAAGCAGGCCGGCCAACCCCAACATGCAGTACAAGATACAATGGTGTGTTACAATTAGTAATGAATCTCGATGCCCCATGATGAAGTGTATTGATTGTATGAAGACACTGAGAGGATGCATATAAACATAAAACATCACCGTAATCAAGCACAGGCATAAATGTTGCAGCAACAAGTATTTTTTTGTCCTTAAACAAAAAAATCAGTTTTAATTTACCAGGTTGCAAAACCTGGTCTACATCTACACTCGCTAGTCCTGACTTTTGCTTCACTTTTTCCTCATTGGCTGGTCCTTTAGCCAATGAGGGCTCAATGTCCTCTCAGAATATGGGATCTAAAGACAACCCACAATACTGTGTTCGGCCACTGTATATGTAACTCTATGGTAAGTGGCGCTGTTGCTCAATGTCCTCTCAGAATATGGGATCTAAAAACGTTGCCATGTTTAGTGAGAGAAATAAGCAACCTGGTATAATATGACAATATGTCTTATCTTGTTTTATTTACATTTGTGAGAAGTGGCAGAAAATGTTGTTTAACCGCTTAAGCCTATATACTTCGTTGAACGAATTTGAGGTCGATCCGTCGGCCAGCTCTTGAGATACACAAAGGACAGATAGATACGCACGCAACCACGCATACTCACACGCATGCATACTCACACACATGCATGCATGCACGCACACTCAAGCGCACACATGCACGCATGCAGCTGGATGTAAATGCCTATAAATGAACAGATCGGTCGGATCGGTGGTTCTGGACAACCGCCTATCTGACCGACTTGGTCAATTGGTCGGACGGTTCTCAAGAATCGCGAAGGAAAGATACACACGGGTATAGCTATACAGTATACCTTGTTATCTTGTGTATTATTGCTTAAATGCGGTGGTGGGGCGTGCACCAGTAGCTGACCGGTTGATTTGTCATCAACTGCCACATCCCTGGCTCAATTGCGGTTACCATCACTTCTCGCTACAATTGCTTTCCTGTCTCTTCACTCTCTAGGAAAGGCAAAAAGGCATCTTAATTAAACAAGCTGGTGTTAGCTAAGGCTGTTCAAGTGTCACAGTTGGTGTCCAATGTAATAGTACCCTTTGTGAGTATTCTGATTCAAGGAATTTACATGTACCTGAACAATAATGCAAGGAAAGCCCAAAAGCAAAATAAGACAAATAGGAAGGACTGCCTGGCCAAACAGAAACATGACATAATTCAATGGCAAAGAATCATTCACGCCCATGTAGCGCCGATGGAAATGGACCCCCAGTAGCTGTCAATTCAGACTACTCTGAACATAATCTTTGTCAGTGCCGGTTCATCTGTCCCAGAGCCTATAGCACCACCAAATTAAAACCCTCTTTGTTCACTTTGCGGAGTTGAAGGTCGTCAGCAGTTGTGTCAGAACGGAAGCAGCTGACTGATGTTGTGATGGACTACACAGCTCTCTGGCCTGAGGGGAAGGCGCTGCTGCTGCTGCTGCTGCTCTCTGCTTGGGAAACTCACACTGTGAGTTCCATGCCGGGTGTCACGCACCGAAAGTAGCAGATCTACAAGCTCATGCCTCGCAAAGCTGGTGTCCCCAATTTGACACACATTTTACTGCAGTTTCACGAGATGGTATGGTTATGGGTAAATCGGTTATGGCTATAGGTTGGAGTAAGCGCGTGTGTGTGTGTGTGTGTGTGTGTGTGTGTGTGTGTGTGTGTGTGAGAGCGTATGTGTGTGTGTGAGAGCGTATGTGTGTGTGTGTGTGTGTACGTACTTGCATTACTATGCTTGTGAGGTCCAAATGTCCCCACAAGTAGTAGAATTTGGGAAATGTTTCCTGGTCCTCACAGGAGAACTGGTTGTTGGGGAGTTTACAATTAGGAAAGTATTACATAAGTTTAGGGGTAGCATTACACATTTAGAGGTTATCTTTAGGGGTTAGGCTTGGAGTTGTGCCAGATTTTTTTTACTTAGCTGTGTGCCGGCGACGTCATGCACCGAAGATAGCCAATCTGCAAGCTCCAAACTGTGAGCTTGTAGATCGGCTATTTTCAGCTTCACGGTGATGGTTAAAAATGGCAAAACATTTATTCGTAAAATCACCATCATAAACTGCTGATGTCCTCTCACGAGTACAGTAATACACGCGTGTGCGTGCGTGCATTTTTATGTTTTGGAAGTGTTTTGTGAGGCTTGAGGTTTCGAGGCAACTTAAAGGGTAGGAACAAGTACAGCAGGCGGGTTGGCTGTAAATCTTATATTCCAGTAGGAGGATAGTAGAGACACCAGCACAGAACATTGCCCAAGGTCGTTAGGTGTTGACATATGACATCATCATCACCAAGTGACCTTAAACATACTATGCCCCAAACCATCCACGCGAGGCAATGGGTAGTGGCCTATGTAAATCTGTGCGTAGGAATTAACCACATAAGACCCTCTGTACTGGACATGAGTTGTCTCTGTACTCGGTGCACTTTCTCTCCACTCTACGCCAGGGGGCAAAAAAATCTCCATGTTTTCAAGGCCTCATGGGGTGTGTAATTGATAGAAAAAAATAACTTTTTGGGTGAACTATTCCTTTAAGATTGCATTGCAGATTATAATTCTTCATGGATTTCATAGATCGCTTCATAGACTTGTTGTTAGACTTGTATCATCAGTGCTGGATTCTAACCTCTTAAACCCTCAATACTTACTTAGTAAACTTGACTTTTGGCTCTGTACTTGGTCTGCTCTTTCACCCATTCTGCACCAAATCTCTTCGCCAAATTAGCCGATCTGCAAGCTCACAACGCCTCGCAGCGCGAGGCGATGTGAGCTTGTAGATCGGCTATTTTTGGCTAAAGTTCTCCTCAGAATAGGGATTCTAGGGTTCAAGTGGTTAATGGAAAAAAAAGTTCCTATGACTCAAAGATTCGGCGGACCCCCTGTAGTAACTCTGAGGACCCCCTAGGAGTCCCGGACCCCCTGTTGAAGACCCCTGCTCTATACGCCAAATCTCTTCACCAAAGATAGCACACAACGTTGTGAGCTTGTAGATCAGCTATTTTTGGAGATCAGCCCAACATGGCTGCCATCCCTACAGCTACGTATATGGTTGCCAATACAAGATACAGTAGAAGATACAGTCGTTTTTCTCAGGTCCAGTTTGAAAATTACATCCGTGAAAGCATGCAAAACATTTCTATTAAAGACCATTGGTTTAAATAATATAGTGAAATGGCTTTAACTATATGAGTGATTCAAATGATCAATTGTGGTATTTTACTGAAAATACCATATAATCACTTTGATTCAAATTCAACGATCAACTGGTTTGGAGAAGTACGATATTCAACAGTGTCTCTATGTGTGCCCTACTTCTGGAGAAGCAGCCATCTTGGATGTGTGAATAGATGCATAGTAATGACATGGTGCTGTAACAGTCACTTCAAAGCCATTCCCTAGATTTTGCCACTGGCTAACTCTTCAACAGATTTCATAGAAATGACAAGTAAATATCGTTGCGTAAAAAAAAGCCTTGACTTGTAAATAGCCTTGATACACAGTAAGCGACGGAGTGTTAATTCAACACTAAAAGTGTAAGAATGGACCCTTTTAAGATTCAATCCGGAGCTTATTTTAATTACTAAAGCGTTATTGAACTAATCTGCATGGCAGAGTACTGTATGTTAATATAATATAACTAGCGTATCTGCAGTAGTTGGAGGTGGTCTCCTGCACTCTTCCATTGAGAAATGTTGACCCAGGTTTGAGATATAGGACACCTACTGTATACTGGTTGACAAGAAGTACTGCCTGAAGCTCATAAAGCACAATCCCAGGCAGGGCATGAAACGTACAGCTTGCAGCTTTAAGGGTCCATCTGGAGTGTTAGTTCAACTGTGAAATTGTAAACATTTTCAGTTGACATTTTCAGAGTTAAACGATCGCTACAGATTAACACTCAAGCTCCGGGAACAGACATAATTTGCACGTACCTCCAAAATCAGGCCTGAGACGGATGTCGTACCCCTTCAGTAGCTTGTCCACGGTGCTCTTGGCCAAGGACATTCCTGTGTTCCCAGAAGAGGAGCTGAAGAAGAGAGAGAAACCATGAGCGTACGAAAGGTTTAGGGCAGTGATTCTGAACCCTTTTTCATTCCCAAGGATCCCCCCAGTTTGATTATGCATATTAGTCCAGTGATTCTCAAACATTGCCATGATCTTACGTATTAGACTGCAGGCTCCCATTTGAGGTGGAGGGAAGTAATGGTGAAATGAATCTGTTCCCCATTTTGCTGAGGACCGCCCTGGAACTCCCTCACAGACCCCGAGGGGGTCCCGGGATCTCACTTTGAGAACCACTGCGTTAGATCACGACCCCCATTTAAAAAAAATAAAAATGTTTATCTCTGAGACCGCAATCTATATTGTTGAATCCTGCAGTGTTAATTTAACTCTGAGAGTGTTAATTTAACTTTGTACACTCTCTGAGTTACAGACCCGAAAGGGTCCATTTGGTTCCTATAACGATCAATCATTCAGCTGACGACCCCGGAACCCCCTCAAGGACCCCTTGGGGTCCCCTGAACCCATGTTGAGAACCAGTGGTTTAGCGTGGTTAAAATGACAAGAATATATAACAGGATAATACTGCTGGTAGAGGTATTTTATTTTCTTACACCTATTTACACTTTGTGTGTGTGTGTGTGTGTGTGTGTGTGTGTGTGTGTGTGTGTGTGTGTGTGTGTGTGTGTGTGTGTGTGTGTGTGTGTGTGTGTGTGTGTGTGTGTGTGTGTGAAAACAAATCCTGGGAGGTATTTTACATGTTTACAGAAGGCCCAAGTCCATTCGTTCTGTCTAGTGAAAGACAGTTGTAATACAGATGTTAGTTATTATGTTTCCTTACAGCAGACCTCTTGTGAGCCAAACACTAAAATGACGCATATATCTTTGTCTGACTGCAAATAACAGTAAATGTCTTCTATGATGCTATCAATTTCTACTTAATCTTGAACTAAAACCTAAAACAAAGATACAATAAAAAAGGTAAAATTAAGACACAATATTATAACTAAAATTAAGCATTGATGAGGTCAGATTTCAAAAGGTAGGCCGTAAGTCTGCATTTAAAAAAAATCAACCAGTGGTTGGTAACTGAATAAAGTGCAGTCTAGACTCTCTGTGTCAGAACATTGATTTATCTGTGAGTCACACTTAATGCAGCACCTTTGAGAAAGAAGTCAAAAGTCGCAGAGGTAGAGCCACCCAGGACAGAAGACCTCAGTGGAGAAAAAAACAACAACACCTAAAATGCAGCGTTGTTTGCGATCATCGCCACTGAATATCTGCAAAGTACTATAGCCCATTCAGTTTGATACTGTAACAGTCGCTGAGAAAAAAAATAAGTAATCGCCAAGTGCCCTGACTGAATGAATTGTCAAATACTGTATGTTGGCAATGACACCCCCCTGTGTGTTTTTCCTATACCAAGATCCACTGTATGCTATCAACTGACTCTATAGTTGGTCAACACCAGTGGTTTTCACACTTTTTCATACCAGAGGCCCACAAACGGGCAAGTCAAAATCTCAAGGCACATGTAATGCCTTGAGAAAATAACCACGCTCACAACGCATCACGCTACGGCGTGTTGTGAGCTTGTAGATCTGCTATTTTCCGCCTTCCCCTTTTTTTTTTGGGGGGGGGGGGGGCATCAGTGGGCACAAAGCACTGAAATAGTATCCTTGGCACATTGGGAATCACTGGTCTATGCTGTATTATGATACCTCTCACAAGTAACTTTCTAATGGAAAGGTATTGGAGAGATGGATCAAGGAACCTAGTCGGTCCCTACAGTGTGTGAAAATCTAATAATTGAATAAAAGTATTGGATTTTGACATAGACTGAAATCATTTAACAATGAAAAAAAACCTTGTATAATATTAGTGCTTAAAGTGTAATATGCCGTACGTGCAGTGGAGCTGAGTGGTTTGAATCTGTGGTTCTAAAAGTGGGGTCCGGGGGGACCCTCAGGAGTCCTTGAGGGGGTTCCAGGGGGTCCCCAGCAAAAGGAGTTAATAGCATCCAAATCTGTTCGGCCACTTTAAAATTCAAATTTCATACATTTGTCGGGAATAGCAGATCTACAAGCTCCCAACGCATTGTGATACAACGCGTTGGGAGCTTGTAGATCTGCTATTTTCAGGGGGGGGGGGTCGAAAAATGGTGAATAATTTTGAATACTTGAACACACATCCTCTTACAGTATGGGTTCTCTACCCAAATACATACATTTAATGAGTAGGAATATACAGTATAGGCCGGGCTACCATGACTGACACCTGAAACATTGGTGCTGTGACCTGGATCACGTAGTCGAGCCCAGCTCACCAGCTGAGGTGTGTGTGTGTGTGTGTGTGTGTGTGTGTGTGTGTGTGTAATGAGTTTAGGGGCGTGAGAGCAGAAGACGTTGGTTAAAATCACTTGAGTGTGCGCGTGTGAGACACATGTCTTTTTGGGATGTGTGTGTGTGTGTGTGTGTGTGTGTGTGTGTGTGTGTGCAGCGCATGTGTGTATAGGGCAAGTATTGTGGGCTGGTGTTGAGAGAACAGGAAATCACTAAAAAGTGTGTGTGTGCGTAGAACAAGTTTTTGGGGGTGAGAGGGGTTTGAGAGAAGAGGAAGTCTGTGTGTGTGTGTGTGTGTGTGTGTGTGTGTGTGTGTGTGTGTGTGTGTGTGTGTGTGTGCGTGTGCACGTGTGCGCGCATGCATGAGCGGTTGGGGGGGTGTGGTGGTGAGTGTCAGAGAAGTTCAAATCATTCCCTCAGGTAGAGAGAAACTCTCTGCTTTGGATAAATCAGGGACATTGCATGGTTCAATTAGCTCATGTCATGCAGATGTTCACCCTGCTGGAAGGCAGAGGACTTGTGGGGTTTGTGACCTGACAACAGCCCGACAATTCTTCCACACCTGTAATGCACTACATTATAACCTAGTGTATTCCAGGGGTTCTCAAAATGTTTAATTTGAAGGACGCACATAACTCTGACACCCGTAAGAGTCCATTGGGTATCACTCTCCTTCACAGGTGTTACCAATGATTCTAATGAAGGCTCTGTTCCATTTAGTGTAGCACAGTGGTTCTCAAACCTTTTCATTTCAAGGACCCCCCATAACTCTGAGAGAGTACAAATGGAACCAAATGGACCCGTACGGGTCCATTTGGTTCCATTTGCATGCTCTCAGAGTTACAGACCTGTAAGGGTCCATTCAATTGGAACCCCCTCAAGGAACCAAGAGGGGTCCCTGGACCCCACTTTGAGAATCACTGGTGTATTCCAGTTCATGATTGGGGTGGCAGAGGCCAACTGCAATCAAAATTCCAAAATGTCAAAATGGATGACTGGGGGATCTGAGGGAATCACTAACAATTGTAGCTCAAATCCTCCTGAGGTTGAATGAGCTCCAGTGCCTATACCTTGAGGGATCATGTCCATGTAGAGATTCACAGTCTGTTTGGGGTATGATGTGCTACACATGCCATTTACAGGTACTAATTAGCCAACAACTAAAAGACAACAACAATAACAACAACATGGAAGTGGAGCCGCCTCCACAGGATTAAATAGACCTATGATTATTGCACAAATGATTAGATTAATAATTTGACAGCATGTAGGCAAATAGCAACCTCACCTAAATTTGTATTAATACCCTATTATTTCTGATGGTGTTGATGGATAGTTCATATAGGTTTGTAAAGTTGATTCTGTGATTCTGTTGCTAATGGTCATTCATGTTTGCTAAAAAAAAAAAAGAAAATCTGAAAGGCCAAGACCTCTGGACGCTTAATTCATCTGGCTGATTGCCATAGCCGTAACCTATTGATCGTATAGGCTGATTGATCAAATTATTTCACCTAATCATCGAGTAAGCCCTGTAGCCTAAACGGGCTGTAATTCCAAAAGAAGGAGATTATGAGGCAGAAACTCGCCCTGTGCGTTGTAATTGTAAATGACCATTTTGATATCGGGAGTTGGCTATATGTTTCACAAAGGCAAAGGCTGGATGTCGTGCACGCGGGTGGTTTTACGCTCGCGCGCGCCTCACAGAATCGTATTATAGAGAGCATTATATCGCTTGCAATATCCATATATTAAGTGGGCCCTGCGTGCGTGCGTGTGTGTGTGTGTGTACCCCGTTAATACGGATTGACAGCATTCTGAATGCTGAATGGCTTACATGCACGTTCATCATTAAGTGGAGATGGTTTCAATCAAAGTGCTCTTACCTTTGAACAAAGCAAACGAAGGACAAAGCCGCCAAAGCAGAGAAAATTCCACATAATTTGTCTTCTTGACGACCCAACATCTCCACAACAAATCCTAATATGGTTTCAATAATCCAACCGCCAGACAGTGGTCCTCTCCCCCCTCAAAAAAAATATATATAACGTAAAATTGGCAATCAAAAAAAAAAATCGAATAAACTAGCCTACATCTACGCATGCAATGACTTCATTAAAAAAATACTCGTTTAAAAAGCTCTTAATTGGCCCCCCTGCTGTTTTTTTCTTCCCAAAGCTATGGAAATCCGTGCAGGTCACAGAGCCCCTCGACCAGCAGCAGCAGATCAGACATCTTCTTGCTCGAAAACAGCCTACACGATACTTTTAAAAGTGATGATCAAGTAGTCTTATCCCTTTAAAAAAAAATGAATGAATAAAATAAATGAATGAAATAAAATAAATGAGTGAAATAAATGAATAAAATAAATAAATGAAATGAATACGATGATCAAGTAGTCTTCCCTTTAAAAAAAATACAAATAAAGAACGTCTGGCACAATAAATGACACCTCTTGGATGTTCAGCAGCAACGTCTCATGGCGTTTTTTTTTTAAATTGGAAGATGGAATTTCCCAGTCCAAATCTGCAGAAGAGGCATGGTTCCAGATAGATGCTGTGATGCTGTGGCAGCGACACACACACCGACACCACTATTCCACAAATTCAACAATTTGTTTTCAGCTGTAAAAAAAAAACCGTTGCTGCGTGCGTTGGTCTGGTCGGACCGGAGGAGCGGTGGATACACACAGCCTTATTATTTCCAAATAAAAAAACAGAAAAGAAAAATTAAAGCTTCATTCCCCTTTTCGTGTTGCCTAGATGATGATGTAGATCAGCGCAAAGTCACCGATCGGGGGGGGGGGGAGAAAATGCACGTTGAAAAAGCACTGTGATGCTTAATATCTGATGCAGACGTCAGAGAGAGAGAGAGAGAGAGAGAGAGAGAGAGAGAGAGAGAGAGAGCAAGGCTCTATCACTTCTTCGCTCCTCTATAGTGAGACGTTAGATAGCGAGGAATATGGACGGCTCCGTGGTAGGACTACGCATTAATGCATGTAGGCTAATATCACAACAACAATCATCATCAGACTATAGTCCATAAACCTAGTGCAAAAAGCTATTGGAAAGTCCAGCTCAAGCTGTCTTGCATTGATTGCATGCTGCTCTGCTGTTCAGCGTTGAGCGTTTAGATGGCGATTATTGGGGGGTCCGCGCATCTTCTCCTCTAAAACACACATAACAAATGACACCCCGGTTGAACAGTTGAAAGAAGCTCCAACGATGAGGAAACCTACTCGTTTCTCTATATCGGGGTGTTTTTGTGTCTGTCTTTCTGTCTGTCTTTCTTTCTTTCTTTTTGGGTCTAAATCAGTGGTTCTCCACCGGTGGTCCGGGGACCACTAGTGGTACTTGTGGGGCTACATATGTTGGTCCCCCATGCAGCTAAATGATGGAGAGTTGTTAACTAAATGGACCCTAATAGATCTTTAACTCTTGAGAGTGTAAAATGAAACCAAATGGACCCTCACGGGTCCATTTGGTTTCATTTTAAGCTCTCAAGAGTTAAATTATTGTTAAACACATCTGCATGACTTCAAAGAGCTCTACACAATTAGAGAATGTAGAAGAATTGTTATTTTTGATCAACGTTTGCCTGTTATCTCTCTCCTATGGCACCAACATCAATACAGCATGGAATTGTGGACAAACATCTCATCCAACGACAACAAAAAATATCTTAAGTCTTGGGTCTGGAGAGAGTCTATAATACATCTCATCAAAGCGGTGGTGGTCACGTGGCTCAAAATGCCCAAATAAATAATGGACCCCCTTGATATGAAAAAGGTGTTGAAAACCCACTGGTGTAAATGATAATGTACCCCGGGGGGGAGGAGGGGGGGACACCTAAGGTGAATTCTTTATAGCGACAGCCTAACCATCGCCTGTCTTCTTTCTCAAGCCCATTAGGATGCCCTGTGTGTGTGTGTGTGTGTGTGTGTGTGTGTGTGTGTGCGTGTGCGTGCGTGCGTGTGCGCGTGCGCGTTTCTTCCACTTTGCCACGCTTTGCCACGTTTTTTTGGCAAGAACACGCGGGCGCACACATGCATGCACGCAGGTGCACACACGCGCGCGCACACGCTCTTGCACGCACACACACACACACACACACACACACACACACACACACACACACACACACACACACACACACACACACACACACACACACACAATGATGACCACCCAAAATGTATGTATTTGGCCGCGGACCCCCCCCCCCCCCCCCCCCCAGAAGCAAAGATTTGAGTTTAAAAAAAAGATTTGCACAAAATGTTCATGATTTTTCAAAAATAGCAGATCTACAACTTCATATGAGCTTGTTTATCTGCTATGTTTGAATAGCCAAAGCCATTTAAATTTAGCCTGTAGGCCTACATCTATACGCATGCAAACAAATATTTGGTGACTTTGAAACTATAAACTGTTTTTTTTTGTTGCGCCTGAAACTTTACCTAAAACATAGTACTTAAAATCCAACATGTGTCTAAATGGCTGTGTATGTGTGTGTATGTGCACGAATCAAACAAGCTGGTCTTTTTTTTCATACAGAAAGAGGAGGTTTTTCTTCGGGGATCTCTGTGGCTGGTCCAGTTGCCTAGCAACCCAGCGAGCACCGATGGATGCAGTTGTGATGTTTCGAAGTCTATGCGCAAAGGCTCGTTTAACCACTTGAACCCCAGCATCCATATTCCGGCATGGGGGGGGGGGGGTGGGGGGCGGTGTAGAGCAGTGGTTCTCAACCTTTTCTAGACCGTGACCCCCCCCCCCCCCCCCCAAATAATCATATTGGAACTGGGGACCCCCCACCCTGATGAGGACTTTAAATTTTGGAGTTGAGGCGTTACATTTAGTTTGACTCGGTTCCACAGATAAAATATTGTGAAGATAGCCATATCATGTAGATCAGCTGTTTTCAAAAAGTGTGCCTCTTTCTTAACTAATATTTGAAAATGTGGCCATTGTTTGACCATTTCTTTATAGTACAGTTTGTTGATTACTTTTGATGCAATGAAAAAAAGGTCTTAAAAGTCCTTACATTGTCACTTTAGAAATGTCCAGATATACCCTACTTGTACAGTACTATTATGTTGGTTTGTTTACTGTTGAGTGAGAAAACAATGTTGCACATTAAGCTAATCAACTGGGGACCCCCACAAAATCATGTGTGGACCCCTCTGGGGGTCCCCGACTCACAGGTTGAGAACCACTGGTGTTGTAGAGGGGAAAAAAGCGGTCCAAGTACAAAGCCAACTCAGGTCCAGTTGACTAGGTCTACAGGGTTTAAGTGGTTAAAGTAGACTCCTTTAAGGAGTAGAGATATTGCTGTCTGGTGTCAGTAGGTCATGATGAGCATGAATCAACTTTGTGCTCTTTCGGTACTACAGTATATAAAAAAAGGCAATTTGGCAAAAACCTTAATGTGGCAGTTTCAGGGAAAGCACCCCTGCTTTTACATCATCATCATCCTCCTCCTCATCATCATCATAATTATCATCTTCTTCATCATCATTGTCAGGACCCGAGGCACTAGGCGAATATAACTCACTTAATCAATATTTTAAAGGGGACAACACAGAATGCCAGCATTGACATATGTTAGAGCTATGGCCCTATACAGCATTTGGGTCTGCATCGCTGAAGGATCCCTCCACTCTCCCCATTGCCAGTGGTGGAAAAAGTACTCAAATGTTTTACTTAAGTAAAAGTATACATACTGCAGTGTAAAAGTAGTCTCGTGTCACCAGACTACTATTCCACAATCTCTGAATGCTATATAGAGTCTGGAACTCCACTTCCCGAAAGCTGTGTAACGGAAGTTGTTCAGACCGGAAAGACATTCGACCAATCACGACGCGGTGCCCGCGGACCTGTAGTCCTAGTGGAAACAGAACCGAGGCGGAAGCATAGTCATAGGAGCAGTAGATTCATGTTATTTGTGCGAGGATTGTTTATCACAGAAAACTGAGAAAGGTATCATGGAATTAACGCCGAAAAAACTGCGAAAGAAGACACTAGTAGACATAAACGATGTTTATGAGATTCGTTGATTCCAGTCGGACTCTGCACAATGCTGAAACGGACGTGGGTAGGGGAGGGGCATCCGCTTTCCACTTACACATGATCAGAGCTTCCGAGTCCCAGACTGTATGTCGGAAACATTTGTAAATTGTGGGAGGCAACAGTCTGGCCACGCGAGACTAGTGTAAAAGTAGCCTACTCTGTTACAAGTAAATGTCCAAGTAACTAGTAACAAAAGTTTCAAATAATTGTAGTGGAGTAAAAGTACAATGTTTGCCTCTGGGATGTAGTGGAGTAGAAGTAAAAGTACTGAAAATTGGAAATACTCCAGTAAAGTAAAAGTACCTCAAAATTGTACTTAAGTACAATACCTGAGTAAATGTACTTAGTTACTTTACACCACTGCCCGTTGCCAAGAAAAAATGGATAGGAGTTTCTCCTGGCCCTTCATCTGTAATGTCACAGTCGTAGGCCTATATGCTACAGCTCCAAAATGAACAGGCAAAGTAAAACATGATGACAATATCCAGCATGGTGATCAGGGTGCATTTTTATCGTAATACTTGAGCTCCATTTTCCTTCGATTAACTTCAATTCTTAACAATGTATCCCTGTTTATCTCTTATCCTGTTGCCCAGTTTTTGCTGACTCTTGTGCTTTTTATCCCACTTGCGGTGGAGCTCTAAGGATGGCTACGTCCATCAGGTGGTCCATCCATTCACTCCCAAACAAGATATCTATTCCACTTGCATAAGATATCTCAAAATGTAAGGGGCGGAGTGCTGATATTAATCATGCTCTCCGGAGGACGAACACTACTATGTTTGGTGACCCCGTGTAGGGCTGAAACCATCAATTATTGTCTCCGCCAGGAGAGTTTGTTTTCACTTTCCGTCAGCCAAGCAAACATTGGTCAAGCCTCACGTGACACGTGACAATACGGTGAAATAGTGTGATCTGATTGGCTAGTGACGTATAGCGGCCTAAAAATACATGTGTCACTTTGAAAGAGTCTGTGCCTCTTTCAAAGTGAGGTAAGACAGGAATAATCACGAAATGGCGGATACTGTAACAATTGGATAGGACACTTACACAGACAGGACAGATAGGACACTTATACAGACAGGACAGATAGGACACTTATACAGACAGGACGGATAGGACACTTATACAGACAGGACACTTACACAGACAGGACGGATAGGACACTTACATAGACAGGACGGATAGGACACTTATACAGACAGGACGGATAGGACACTTATACAGACAGGACACTTATACAGACAGGACGGATAGGACACTTATACAGACGGATAGGACACTTGTGTCATGTTACTATGACACAGTAACATGTTCTATTTTTTGTAAGAATTAGAGCATAAGAATTAGAACATTCCCAACATTCCCAACACAAGTCTGCTGGCGGAGACTTGTGCTCCGAGGAGCACTTTTTCTAGTTTACTTTGTGATTATTCTTTTGATTACTTTTTCGATGAATCAAATAATTGATTAAGACTTAAAAAGCATTATGTCGTACTTCGCCACACTACCGAGTCATACAAAAATAGTGAAAAACGTGTGGCTTGTCGTTATCGATAGTTTTTTGTAATCTGTTAAATCGATTAGTTCAGTGGTTTACAGCCCTTTTCATATCAAGGTCCATTATTTATTCGGCATTTGAGGCACGGACCACCATTTGATGACATTTAGACTCTTAGACCCAAAACGTAAGAATATTTTGTTATCGTTGGATAAGATTTTGTCCACAATTCCACGCTGTATTGATGTGGTACCATAATAAGAGATAACAGTCAAACATTGATCAAAATAACAATTCTTTAGTTAATTAATGCAGATGTTTAACAATAATTTAACTTGAGAGCGTAAAATGAAACCAAATGGACCCGTAAGGGTCCATTTGGTTTCATTTTACGCTCTCAAGAGTTAAAGATCTATAAGGCTCCATTTAGTGACCGACTCTCCATCATTTAGCTGGGGACCACCTGGAACCCCCTCAAGGACCACTGGTGGTCCCCGGACCACTGGTTGAGAACCACTGGATTCGTTCGATTAACTGTTGCACCCCGTGATGCAACGGTTTCTCCAATTCCTCCAGCGCCACCCTTAGGCGCTAGGCTAGAGGGAAAAGAAATTGCAATTGCACGTATAAGATATCTCATAATGCCATGAACTGCAGCACAGTCATACCCGGTGGATGAACACCAACCATCACATTTTGCACTCAAAGTACCTCATAATCTAATTGGCGGGATTGCCATGAAATTAGCTGAGCACATTCCTGCTCCCCTGAGGAAGAACTATTCTAGTGACCCCATGACCTGTTCTCTAGCACAATGGTTCTCAAATTGGGGTCTGGGGACACCCCAGGGGTCCGTGAGGAAGTCCCAGGGGGTTCCGGGGGACTATTGTATTTTTTTACAATTCAAAAATAGCTGATATATAAACTTACAAGCTTCTACAAGCTGATCTACAAGCTTGTAGATTAGCTATTTTCGAAAAATGTTGACAAATCCTACATAATATACTATACTTTTAAATGGCAAATAGAATAAATAAGTACTTAATTGTCTAACAGTGCAATTCATCTATCATGATTCAGTTCATCTGTCATGATTCGGTTCAACTGTCATGATTCAGTTCATCTGTCATGATTCAGTTCATCTGTAATGATTCAGTTCAACTGTCATGATTCAGTTCATCTGTAATGATTCAGTTCATCTGTAATGATTCAGTTCATCTGTAATGATTCAGTTCAACAGTCATGATTCAGTTCATCTGTAATGATTCCGTTCATCTGTAATGATTCAGTTCATCTGTAATGATTCAGTTCAACAGTCATGATTCAGTTCATCTGTAATGATTCCGTTCATCTGTAATGATTCAGTTCATCTGTAATGATTCAGTTCAACAGTCATGATTCAGTTCATCTGTAATGATTCCGTTCATCTGTAATGATTCAGTTCATCTGTAATGATTCAGTTCAACTGTCATGATTCGGTTCAACTGTCATGATTCAGTTCATCTGTAATGATTCAGTTCATCTGTAATGATTCAGTTCATCTGTAATGATTCAGTTCAACTGTCATGATTCGGTTCAACTGTCATGATTCAGTTAATCTGTAATGATTCAGTTCATCTGTCATGATTCAGTTCATCTGTAATGATTCAGTTCATCTGTAATGATTCAGTTCATCTGTAATGATTCAGTTCATCATAATGATTCAGTTCATCTGTCATGATTCAGTTCATCTGTAATGATTCAGTTCAACTGTCATGATTCGGTTCAACTGTCATGATTCAGTTCATCTGTAATGATTCAGTTCATCTGTAATGATTCAGTTCATCTGTAATGATTCAGTTCAACAGTCATGATTCAGTTCATCTGTAATGATTCAGTTCATCTGTAATGATTCAGTTCATCTGTAATGATTCAGTTCAACAGTCATGATTCAGTTCATCTGTAATGATTCCGTTCATCTGTAATGATTCAGTTCATCTGTAATGATTCAGTTCAACTGTCATGATTCGGTTCAACTGTCATGATTGAGTTCATCTGTAATGATTCAGTTCATCTGTAATGATTCAGTTCATATGTAAAGATTCAGTTCATCATAATGATTCAGTTCATCATAATGATTCAGTTCATCATAATGATTCAGTTCATCTGTAATGATTCAGTTCATCTGTAATGATTCAGTTCATCATAATGATTCAGTTCATCTGTAATGATTCAGTTCATCTGTCATATTGGCTACCGTCCTTAATGTCTTCGGCTACTAATCGCGCAGTGGCAGAAAAGAAATCTGTTAAAAAAGCAAATCTTGTGGGTGGAGTTGCTCTCTGGCCTGTGGTGTCTCAGGTTGTATCCCGAGTCCCTCCACACGAACAGAGGGTGAGCTGGATGACGTAGATGTAGAATAGATCCTTAAGGATGCTCTGTGCTCTCCTCCTAAACAGCGCTGTGTGTAGATTGTGTCCATGGCAGGGAGATCCCATCCAACGATTCTCCCTGCAGTTTTGATAAATCATTGGAGCAATTTCCTCTCAGCTTGGGTAGTGTTTCCAAACCCAATGGTGGAAAAAGTACAAGCTCACAATCCGCGTCGCGAAAATAGCAGATCTACAAGCTCACAATGCGTCGCATTGTGAGCTTGTAGATCTGCTATTTTCAAATGGCTGAAATGTATATATGGCTGAAGTCAAAGACTCCAATAAAGTAAAAAATACCTGAAAATTGTACAGTACTTGAGTAAATGTACTTAGTTACTTTACGCCACTGTCCAAACCACACCGTGATACCACTGGTGAAGATGCTTTCCACGAGTCCTCTGTAGGCCAGAGTAGTAGTAGTCAGAGTAATTAATTAAGCTTCTTCTCCTCTTTGTTCAAAAATAAACATGAGTGATGAGACTGTCAGCATGCATGTGAAGTTGAGTCATCAGCTGACAACAATCTATCGGCAATTAGCAAACCCTTCGTCCAATCAGTTGCTCTTCATTTAATTTATGGCAGGATTATCAATAGAGTTCATGGCTTCACTTTGGAGAAGCGTTGACGTTCCCCCATTCAACTTCCAGCTGACCTACCATAGGCAGTGGTGGAAAAAGTACTCAAATGTTTTACTTAAGTAAAAGTATCAATACTGCAATGTAGAAGTAGTGGTTACGAGTGAAAGTCCGAAATTAAAAATGTACTTTAGTAAAAGTACAAAAGTATTGGTATAAAAATGTACTTTAAGTACCAAAAGTAAAAGTATTAAAATGTTTGAAAATAGCAGATCTACAAGCTCACAACACGTCACATCGCGACGCATTGTGAGCTTGTAGATCTGCTATTTTCAAATAGCATATGTATGAAATAGGGCTAAAGTGGTTAATGTATGTTTTTATTATGTAATAATTCATATCTGCAGTAACTTAAGTGTTCAAATAATTGTAGTGGAGTAAAAGTACAATATTTGCCTTTTGAGATGTAATGGAGTAGAAGTAACAGTATTGGAAATTGGAAATACTCGAGTAAAGTACAAAGTCCTCAAAATTGTATTGGTCTATACTTGGTTTTCAATCCATAACATCTTTTACAAGATCAAATAAAATAGTATTGTAAAATGTAGTGTCGTCGCCCGTCTAAACAAAGACTTCAAATTTCATGTGACGTGAGTGTACTGTTTGTTGCATGACATTTGAAATGTAGCCAAGTGCTGTGCAGAGTGTTGTGGGTCAATGTTGATAAGACATGCCATTTTGCTGACTCGCTGAACAAAGGCTGCATGTCAGAGGGCCTACTTCGAAGAGGGTCAGTACAAAGGGAGTACAGTGTGGAGGAATAAATTGTACGACGAAGAAGCCTATACTGTATAAATTAGCAGACATACTTAGTATTCTTGACCCCATGGCAACATAAGTGTGACACTTTGCCCCCAGTTCTTATCATAGACCTCCTACCTGGTGTTTCTATTTTGGGCATGTCATTATATATAGGCAAGCATAAAAATAGAATACAAAATCAAAGCTTTTCTGAAGTTTTCAAGAATTTACCATTTGAAAAACCTCTAAAATTACCAAAAGTAACAGATTTACAAGCTCACTATGAGTAGCGTCATGATGTGTTGAGAGCTTGTAGATTGGCTATTTTCACTGTTCGTCATTCAATAAAGTATACTATGCGCTTAAGTGGTTAAAGGACCATGCATGTCATTGTCTACTCACGTATTCAACTTGACAGCTTATATGTTGTACTACATAAACAAAGATGGCTTTGCTGTTAACCGCTTCATTGTTAGAGGTCACATATGTCATGTTTGTTTTCATTTTGTCCAAAGTCATTGGAAAGCTGCCTGAGGGGATTTTTCTAGACTTTAAAATGCAATGATAACGTAGCCAAAGATTGAGTGCGTTGGATTATCTCTCTCAAGCAAGTTTCTAGTCTCTGCTGTTGATTTTGATTTAAATACCATACCGAAATGGAAACATTGGCTTCTGCCAGAAGTATCCACTCACTCGCCACAACTGTGCCTGGGGAATAACAAGCCAGGTGGAGCTGGGTATTGAACTGGGGAACCTTCCGGTTCCCAGACGACCACGATACCCCCTGAGCCACTTCCGCCCACGAGCCTGTCTCACTCACAGTATACGTGGTGCTATTCTCAGGCTTACCTGATACCATAGCTGCCACTGCTACCTAATTGGCTTCTATGACAATGAGACCCAAGCCCTTGAAATGTGTATGTACCGTGTTCTCCACCCCCCCGCCCCCCCCCCCGCCCCCACCCCCCCTCTTCGTTCATATGTTGCATAACACATGTGAGTTACTGGGTCACCCTTACTCCTCCGATATATAAATAGTATCACATGGTTAATGCATTGGAGCCTTCCAGTCACTCTGTTGCTCTTTTTCCCTTTCGCTGTTCATATCTGTCAAGTACTCCAATTGACTCGAAATAGAGGACAATATTGAAATGAGGCATTTAAGAGTATTTCATCACGTTTTCGTCATGTCTTCATTCTGCTTCACCACTTCTCTGTGACAGAAGCGAGCATGATGTGTTTTTTTTTCTATGCGCGCGGGGGTTTCCAGAGCATTGACTTCACCAAGATACAAGACAGATTGCAGGTTGAAGGATATCAGTTTTCACAGTGACTGTATTGTTACAGTAGGACTCGCATGGGGAATGCATCAAATGAGAA
This sequence comes from Gymnoscopelus microlampas, assembly GCF_963454915.1. Taxonomy (NCBI): domain Eukaryota; kingdom Metazoa; phylum Chordata; class Actinopteri; order Myctophiformes; family Myctophidae; genus Gymnoscopelus; species Gymnoscopelus microlampas. The sequence goes on from NC_139949.1 coordinate 13,056,742, forward strand.
TACACAAAATTATGGATTTATAAGAACAATATCAATGATGCAATGATAATTCAATCAATCTATCAATCAATCTATCTAATTTATCTAATCTAATCTAGTGTCTGTCTGTCTGGCTTGGCTGGCTGTCTGCAAGTACTATTCTACACACTAGCATTCAAAAGTTTTGAATCATCAAGAAAAAGTGTTTTTGATAGGATTAGGGTTAGTTGCCATTGAATTGGTTTAAATATATCGCCTAGACATGTTGTAGTAAATTGTTTTTACTGCAAGGAATTACAATTTATAATCAAAAATTATAATAAAACTGCCCATTTTCAGCAGCCATTACATAGGAAACTGCGTGTCCTTAGGATATTCGTTTTTAGCCCCTCCTCAATTAATCATGTTTAAATGCTAATTGTTTAACATGATTAGTGACAAATAAACCTTCTTGATTCTAGAGATTCCTTTCGTTCGCCTCATAGCATAATTGCCTAACTCACTTTTTGGCCAAATTGACAGTTTTGCCTAGCTCTAACACTGCTGCATCATTGTGTCTTTGCCTATGCCCTAAGCCAATCAGAATGCTTGTTACATTCCAAAAGGACTTAGGCAGAAAGTCAATTTCTGCCTACGTTTTGACTTAAACAGAAATGATTTTGAATGTAACAAGCATTTTGATAGGCTGAGAACATTGTGCTCCTCGGAGCACAGGTCTCCGCCAGGTCAGGTACTTTATTGTGGCCTCCTGGTGGCGCTATAATAGGCCAATGTGAAAAAGGTGCCATTTCTTCTTAGGCCTTTCACGGCAATCGGTCACTGCATTCATCATTTGAGGCATTCTGTTCCAAAAAAATGTTTCGCTAAATTAGACCTGTTGGTGGCGCTATAACAGGCCAATTGAAAAGGGTGGCATTTATTCCTCGGCCTAGCGGGAATGTGTGTGCAAAATTTCACGGAATTTACACGCTGCGTTCATGATTTGAGGCATTTTGTTCAAAAAAAGACCTATCCTGCAAACTTTGGAAGCCAATGTTAGCCAATTAGGATGGAATATGAAATATCGGACACATCCGTCTTGATCACGTGACTATGGAGATACTGTGTACCGATTTGCGTGATATTTTGATATTTTTTCTTAACGAGTAACAGCAAAAAAAATGTTTTACAAAAGTCAGTCTTTTTGTTCAAAACGAACCAATCCATGCAAACTTTAGAATTACCGATTTGTGTGATGTTTGGACAAAATCTGTAGGTAGTTATATCAAAAAATATGTTTCGCAAAGATTGGCCTCCTGGTGGCGCTATAACAGGCCAATCTGAAAAATTCAGGGCAGAGACAAGCGTTAAGCTGATTGGACCAATTACGTAATTTAAAAAAGAAACGTTTTACTTCCTGTCTATTTGTTGTGGAAAAATGGCTTTATCTCCGTTCCTGTAGTTTTCTGGCAAAAACAAGCCACATTCCATTCAACTGGCCGCAACTACTGTATGCAACGGATTACAGCGAGCAGACAATGTTTTTTCCCCGATTCTACAAGAACCCCCGTGCGTGTAATGAGGGGATCGCCGTGAGAACGGCGATCACGGAAAATATTCCATGATTTTTCAAAGGTTAGTAAAATCGTTCGTTTTCGCTGGCAGTGGGGTGACACTATTACACTATTACTCTGGCAGTCAAAGAGTTAAATGAACACTCCAAGCTTCCTATTCAGCCCTGGATGTGAGAATCAGCATAAAGTAAGATGACAACTCGACACTTTACCCCATAAACAGGAAACAGGAAATACCCTAACTAACCCTATAATAACCCAGAATGATTATAAGCAGTATACGTATAATATTCAAAGTTTGTCAGACCACAGATTCACAATAAACCAACCAGCCAAATGTGAATGATTGGGGAAGGCAGCAACAGGAAAGACGAGCTCTTCAGATCAATACAAAGATCTTTGCACTTAGAATGAAAGCAGGCAGTTGGGGACCGGGGTCCCAAATTATTGTGGGTGGTACCCCACTCCCCAGATTATTTGCTAAACGTGCACACTTGTTTTTGTACTAAAATTGCTATTGGCCTCCTGGTGTCGCTATAATAGGCCAATGTGAAAAGGGTGCCATTTATTCTTAGGCCTTTCACGGCAATCGGACACTGCATTCATGATTTGAGGCATTTTGTTCGGTCCAAAAATATGTTTTGTAGTGATGAGCGAGTCGACCCGTAACCCGCGGGACCCGCGGGTCAACCCGCGGCGCGGGTGGGTCGAGTCAGGATTTCAGAGGTAATTATGCGGGCTGTGGGTGAGCGGGTCAGCCGCTCTCACACGCAAAAAAAATAAAAATCACATGCTCTTGTTTTGTCTTTGGACGGACGGACGGACAGGGTGCAAAACATACTCTCTCGCCATGCCTTGCGGCCTGGCGGAGACAATAAGGCAGGATGAATCAGCAGTGCTAGGAAAGAAGAGTTAGGCAGATATAAATAAAGGCAGATGAACATGACTTAGGCAAAATGATTTTTTTACTTTCTGCCTAAATCATATAAAGTAGTGACTTAGGCAGAAAGTAATTTTTTTTGTTGTGTTTCTCCTGAAAAATACGGCAAATATGATACACTTTGTAATTGTGTTAGCACACCTGAAATCCAGTATTTTTCAATAAAACAGCTTTCTTAAGAAATATGTCAGTCTACTGCAAAGTGAACGTTACTACATGCGTCAGATTGCCAAGAAACTTAAGATTTTCATACAAAAGGTGTCCTCGAGAGAAGAGGGCAGGACTGGATCTACAGAAAAAGAAGCGGAAGGCCCAGATGCAACTGCTACATCAGAGGCTATAGTTACAGGTCCTCTTACAGTTCCTGTTTCCTTAAATACTGTACACAGAATATCACTGTCTCAGTGCCCTGCTTGTCACAGAGGAAACTGACGCCTATAGGGATAAATATTGATCATAAATCTGATCATAAAGTGTGTGTGTGTGTGTGTGTGTGTGTGTGTGTGTGTGTGTGTGTGTGTGTGTGTGTGTGTGTGTGTGTGTGTGTGTGTGTGTGTGTGTGTGTGTGTGTGTGTGCGTGCGTGCGTGCGTGCGTGCGTGCGTGCGTCATATTAGATATTTATCCCTAGGCACCAGTTTCTTTAGTGACAATCAGAGCACTGACTTCAGTACCATGGCCAGCTCCTTCATCCTTCTCCCTCTGTATGTATCATCCTCCTATAATTCTACAAAGCTCTGTGCGTGTGTGTGGTGTGCCCAAAACTCTTCCGCCCGGTTCTCCTCGGTGGCTGGAGCAATAGGCTCTATGCACAGCAGCCATATTGGACAGAAATTGGGGCCCCTCCTTGCTTCCTTCACAGGTGTTACCAATGACACTAATGAAGGCTCTGTTCCATTTAGTGTAGCACAGTGGTTCTCAGACTTTTTAATTTCAAGGACTCCCATAACTCTGAGAGTGTACAAATGGAACCAAATGGACCCTCCCGGGTCCATTTGGTTCCATTTGTACACTCTCAGAGTTACACCCTCTCAAGGAACCATGAGGGTCCCTGGACCACACTTTGAGACCCACTAGTGTTTCTAGTGAGCCAACACGCACACTATCAGCACCCTGTTCCATTCTGGATGGAACAGAGCCTTCATTAGTATCATTGGTAACACCTGTGAAGGTGGCTGCTGCTCTCCAAAATGGCTGCTGTGCATAGAGCCTATTGATCTGCATTACCATGTGCACGGAACACCGAAGCCCGTTTGTTTCCGCTTTCCCCAAATGTCAGCTGTTTTATTAGCGTTTCTGTGTTTCGCTGGCTCCCGGGTTGCCAAATCATGTGCTTGAAACAAGCGCCGGTGTTGCCACATCCGTGAAACAAGCGGACCATCCATGAAACAAGCCGACCATGGCGCACTTTGGGTGCTCATATCCCCCGACGGGAATGGTCTGGTGTAAAATACTAAGGATGGCGGATTACCCACAGCGGTGGAAAAAACTAACAAATAAAATGAATAAATAAATGGCACAAAAATATTAATACTAATGAATGCATAATAATGTATTGTAATATTGAAAATACTGAGGACTATGATAGTCATGTGATGACTTGTTACTGATATGTCATTCTTCAGCATGAGTCGACTGGCAACCATCCTACCTGCTTGCAGACGATGAGTAGCCAATCACTAAGCTATAAAACACAAGATCTGTGCAGAGAGAGCCGGGAGAGCTCAAAATATTGTCTGTCTTCAAGAATGACCTTGAAGAAAGAATGTGAAGCAGTATACATTTCATCATCGAATGTCTTAAGCCTGATTTATACTTTGCGCACCGGTGTCACATGCCGGGAAATAGCCGATGTGCAAACTTGTTTTCACATCGCCTCACAACGCGTCGCGATGCGAATCTATGTTCTATAATGTAATCATTTATATCTAGAAAGTAACTAGTAACTAACGTTTTCAAATAATTGTAGTGGAGTAAAAGTACAACATTTGCCTCTGAGATGTAGTGGAGTAGAAGTAAAGGTATAGACAATTGGAAATACTCCAGTAAAGTAAAAGTACCTCAAAATTGTACTCAAGTACAGTACTTGAGTCAATGTACTTAGTTACTATACACCACTGGATAAACATGTATCATACAGTGTTTGGATATTCCATACCACTTGGATCGCTTCCTAATGTTGTGGGTTGGATTGGGCTGAAACATTGCCCAAATATGTAGATAACTGACATCATAGTAGGCCTACGGACGTCATAGACTGGTGACATGCCGTCCGAGTTCCACATGGAAGCCTGGCCATTATTAGACTCTGTGTTGTTTATTTCTTTAACTTTTTGGAGCATCATCCTGAACCTGACTTTTCATGAATTACACATCTTTTTCTTCTCTTTTCTGCAATGAATGCAGTTGCCCATAGGAATATTGCATATTACATGCCCTCAGTTTCTTGTTGTGTTGTATGTACTTACACGTATGTGTGCATTTGGGATTGTCTGTACATATAGTTATATGTACATTCATAAATATGAAATGTTGGGTGCCCATGTGTGTGGGAGGTGTTTAAACAATATAACGTGTCTGTCTGTCTGTCTGTCTGTCTGTCTGTCTGTCTGTCTGTCTGTGTTGGTCTCGCCTTAATAATGTGCATATGTGTGTTTGCACTTTGATGCAAACAGACATCAAAGTGTTTGTTTGCATGTCAGTGCATGCATGGCTACGTGTGTGTGTGTGTGTGTGTGTGTGTGTGTGTGTGTGTGTGTGTGTGTGTGTGTGTGTGTGTGTGTGTGTGTGTGTGTGTGTGTGTGTGTGTGTGTGTGTGTGTGTGTGTGTGTGTGTGTGTGTGTGTGTGTGTGTGTGTGTGTGTGTGTGTGTGTGTGTGTGTGCGTGCGTGCGCGCGTCAGTCAGACGCTGAGCAGCAAGCAAGAGCATGTCATGCTAACGCTACCTCTCAGGCTTGGCAGTGTGAATGCTGGCCTCAGCTGTCAAGCCCAAAACGTCATGTGACTGCTTGTATCAGGTAGAATGATGGCTTGCATTTCTTTAATGGCTCAAAAGAAATTAAAATATTTATTTTTGGTCAATAACGACTTATTTCGGCTGTTTTCCATCGGGGTCGCCACAGCGGATCACCCTCTCACTCTTGCTGGTATACCCTTCTGTCACAAATCACTCCTGAAAATATGGATGCCAGGTTAAAATGTGTTCATCTGATCGTATGAATTGAAATATAATACAGTTTATTTGTAATTTTCCCTCTCCCATTTGGGCCCGCTGACAGGCCCAACGTTCGAACACCTGTGGTGTAGAGCAGTGGTTCTCAAACTTTTTCATGTCAAGGACCCCCAAATTGACACTTATTAACCCGCGGACCCCCATTTGAAAAGATAAGCCAGGGACCCCAATAAGAGAAGGTTTATACGGCTTTCTAGCAGTGATTCTCAACCATTTTAATGTCAAGGACCCCCAGTTTGACATGTATTAGGCTACGGACCCCCATTTAATGGCATTTATACCTCTGGGGCCCGAATTTATATTATAAAATCAATGTTAATTTAACTCTGAGAGTGTACAAATGGAACCAAATGGACCCGTTAGGGTCCATTTGGTTCCATTTGTACACTCTCAGAGTTACAGAACCATAAGGGTCCGTTTTGTTCCTACTTCCTATCCATCATTTAGCTGGGGACCCCCTGGAACCGCCTCAAGTACCCCTGGGGGTCCCCGTACCCCACTTTGAGAACCAATGGTGTAGAGGTTAACCACTTAAACCCCATATGGTCGAGTGGAGTCCCTCAGGGCGCTGTCCTAGTGTCTTTTCTGTTTTCCGTCAAGTGGTTAAGACACACCTAGCCCTGGGGGGGTCTATAGGATCAGCTCCCATCAGAGTGCACCCCCCCACTCTTTGCCTCCACCCTATTTTTACTTTTACTTTTGGTACTCTAAGTACATTTTGATGCAATACTTTAGCAATTTTACTCAAGTAACATTCTGAACACAGGCCTTTTTTACTTGTAACAGAGTATTTCTACACTGTGATATTGCTACTTTTACTTAAGTAAAAATATGTGAGTACTCTGCCTACAATATTTGACTCTGAGATGTAGTGGAGTAGAAGTAAAAGCACTGGAAATTGGAAATACTCCAGTAAAGTAAAAATACCTCAAAATTGTACTTAAGTACAGTACTTGAGTATATCTACTTAGTTTACTTTCCACCACTGCCCGAATGAGAGAGTCAGAGCCTCAGTGCCGGCCTGCAGGCAGAGACACAGCTGACTGACCCAAGCACTCATCTGTCCTCTATACAACATCTCAAAATGCTCACGTGGTTTCGCTCGTTCCAAAATTAGCATTGGGCGAGATAGACCACTTGATGCTACATAGACTGTGTACAAAGTGGTGTGAAGTAACTAAGTACATTTACTGAAGTGCTGTACTTAAGTACAATTTTGAGTTTTTTTTTTTTTTTTGCTTCACTGGAGTATTTCCAATTTTCAGTACTTTTACTTCTACTCCACTACATCTCAGAGGCAAATGTTGTACTTTTACTCCACTACAATTATTTGAAAACTGTAGTCACTAGTTACTTTGCAGATTTTGATTATCATTACAAAACATACATTAACCACTTCAGCCCTATATACATTTCGGCCATTTGAAAATAGCAGATCTACAAGCTCACAATGCGTCGCGATGCGACGCATTGTGAGCTTGTAGATCTGCTATTTTCAAAAGATTGTTATACATTTGAAAACTTGAAATGGGACATGCTGCATAATGAGTACTTTCTACTTTTGGTACTTTTGGTTTCTAGTATTGATACCAACATTTTGATACCAATACTTTTGTACTTTTACTCAATACATTTTTGAATTCCGGACTTTTCTTGTGACAGAGTATTTCTACATTGCAGTATTGCTACTTTTACTTAAAGGACAACTTTGTTTTTTTACAACCAAGGTTTATGTTTTAGTTTGTAATTAAAGTAAATAAAAGATGAGCGTTATTTTTTTTTCATCTACTGCTTTCTATAGTTTTAGCAATTTTTGCCATCTTTTTTACAGTGGGCGGGGGCATTCTGTCCAGTGGCTAAATATGCCTTATTCTACACAATAACCCCGCGTTTTCTTTATTATTATGTACAGTAGCTCTTCCAGCCCCCAATAACTCACATCTGGCCATCAAAGACCACAGAACCTTTTTTATTGTGTAAAAAAGGCATATTTAGCCACCGGACAGAATGCCCCCGCCCACTGTAGAAAATATCACGAAAATTGCTAAAACTATAGAAAGCAGTAAATGAAAAAAAAAATAACACTCACCTTTTATTTACTTTAAATACAAGCTAAAATATAAACCTTGGTTGTAAAAAAACAAAGTTGTCCTTTAAGTAAAGGATGTGAGTACTTTTCCCACCACTGCTATGTAGCCTACGTACCTTCTGTATTCTGTAGGTCTTCATGTTATGCTGCGTACCATGTGCTGTGTACCGTGCTGCTGTGCTGCTACAGTAACACAGCACTTATGCTCCCTCGCGGAGAAAAACTATTTTCGATTCTTGCTGCTGATACCAGCTGTGGAATTTCAGCAAGGATGGCCTGGTCTTTAATTGGTTGAGACATATTCTTGTGTTGTGTGTAACATACACAAGATACACATAATGTTAATCTTAACAGTTGACTAAGGTAGCTACTAATGCAGAATTGATGCAAGATCAAGTCATGAAGGGGGACTTTCTAAAATTGCTATCACTAAATCAGCTGTTTTCAACCTTTTTCATGCCAAGGACCCCTAAATTGATAAACATTTGGCCGCGGACCAAATGTTTTGTGCCAGGGACCCCCAGAAGCAGGATTTGAGTTAAAATGTTTGCTTTAAAAAATACATATTCAAAGATATGCGCACATTTTCAAGATTTTTCCAAAAATAGCAGATCTACAAGCTTGTATATCTGCTATTTTTGAATAGCCAAAGCTGAGTGGTTAAAAATGATTGTGACTAATTTAGCTGGGGACCCCCTGGTAACCACCCAAGGACCACTGGTTGAGAACCATTGCTCTAAATAGTTAATGACGATTCACATATTCTGCTGTCGTCCACTTGAATTACTTTGTACATTCTGAGCAGGGGTCATCAATGCGTCCGTACACGGACAAACGTGTCCGTGGCAAGACTTGTCCATGTCCACGGCAAATCTTTGATTTAAAAATGTTTTAAATACTAGAGCCAGTATACAGTGGCTGACTTGTCTCCAGGTTTTCTTCAGAATAGGTAGGACACTGATTTAATTCATGCAGAAATACCAGTGGCGTAAAAGTAACAAAGTACAAGTACTTTGTTTCAATACTTCTATACTTTACTTATCACAACTTTCACTTTTACTTCAATACATTTCAAAAATAATCTTTTACTCTACTACGTTATCATTGGACGCCTCGTTACTCAAATCACTCATCATCATGATATTGGATTATCCACACTGCTCATATTCAGAACAGGTACTCTCATCAAGACGAGATGCATGCTGTCCATTGTTGTATGCTGATGTATGAAATAGATTGAAAGTGGTTAAACAGATTTTGATGCTATTAATACATTTTGCCGGGGACCCCCTGGAACCCCCTCAAGGACCCCTGGGGGTCCCCAGACCCCACTTTGAGAACCACTGGCCTAAGGGCACCTTAGGACGCCCAGAAACGCCACTGCCAAGAACCATTCTAAAAAAGTTCTTCCATGCCAATGAATGACCTGATTTTAACTTAGTTTAACACGATAAGAGCTTAGTTTCCCAAGTGCCCATTGACATTAACACTCTAATAAAGACACCGCCAGACAGGTATTCAAATCGTGTCAAACCAGGTACCAAACAGTGTCGGATACAGAATGTGCCCAGTGACTGGGCCTGGAAAAATCTGTCTGAGGTTTTTAAGCCTAGATATTATAATGGACTTCATCCACAGGTTAATATGACAAAATATGTCAATGTGACAATTCTTCTCACTGTTTCTGATTGTCTTTAATGCTTTGAAAAGTTCAAAGCCATTAGTTCAATTTAGAAAGAAGAAGAACGTGATGTAGAAAGTAGACAAAAGTACAGAGATGGCCATGGAAATAATAACAATAATACACTTGACTTTTAAAGCATTTTTTAAACTATGTTACTAATTGCTCCATCTACGCCTTCCCTCTCAGCTTTCCTACTTAGCCTACTATCTTAATAAAATAAAATAAAATAAAGCACAAAGGGATGAGGACTAACCACTCTCCCTCTTTAAAAACACAGCATGAGCTCTCCATCGTGTCTACTGGACTAGTATACATTTAGTCTTTATGGTAATATTATTGACCGCTCATTTTGTATGTCCGTGGCAAAAATGTAGTTTGAGGAAATTGTTGATGACCCCTGATTCTGAGATAATAGAAATGATCACTTACCCATCCTCTATTTACGCTACTTGATGGGAGTGATAAAAGGGCATAGATTTGATAAGCTTGCACAGATTGGTCAGCTGCCGTATTGTCCCTTGGGGG